>NW_017728918.1:85822837-85825645 GCF_001723895.1 Crocodylus porosus
CTCCTCCTCCTCCGCCTGGCCGGGCAGCGCCGGGCGGCCGCGTGCGATGGCGGGGGAGGGCGGCCGCACTGCGGGCTCGGGGAGGCAGGGCTCGCAGCCGCGGGGGCAGAGGAAGGGCCGGACACTGCCCCTGAGCCCCAGCGCGGCCTGTCGTGAGGGAACACACACACACACACACACACACACACTCTCGCTCTCTCTGGCTAAGTGGGATATCTTTGTTAGGGCAACTGAACAGCTGGAAGAAATATTATTTGCAAGCTTTGGGGACAGACACCCTCCTTCAGGCACAGGGAGAGTCTGTTTGTGCCCGCAAGTTTGCAAAGAACAATTGTTCCAACTACTTAGTTGGTCTAATAAAGGACATCACATTTACCCAAAGAACCTAGTCTGCCTATGTCCTTAGAGCAAAAGCGGCTATAACCAACACCCTTAAATTAGCACCTCATTTTACGATGACTAGGATTCATGTTCATCCTGAAGCTCAAGCTTGGTTCCACTTGATACAATATCTATACACCTATAGGTTAGAAGGAATAAAATGTGTCCAAGAAGCCCACAAGGACCAGGTACTCTGAGTTACACACTTTTTTTTGTTAAATCTGGGACTGAATTTACATTATATTATGCAGTATATTTTGTAGAGAGTCTCTCAGAAAAGCTATGCCTTTGAATGTTTATTGGGTTATAAACATAGCTGCAAACTTGACATCCCTGTCCCTTGGTATATACATTGTATAAAATGCAAACTGATGTTCTTAGTTATATAGTGACAAAGTAACTGTATAGTTCACTTTAAAATGAGACGGAAGCTGCCAATCATGTCTTTGCCCTGACAACAAAAACCAAATCACTGGGTATTGGTCTGCATTTATTTCCACCTTCTGCCCTCAGTGCAGTGCAAGATGGAGGAGTTTGTGTTTGGGGATAGGCACGCACTGTGGGCTTCATTTGCTATCTCCAGCTGTGGCAGTCCAGGCTAGCTAGTCTGAAGTTTCAAAACGCATTGCTACAGACTGAGCTCTGATCCACAGAAAGGGTGTATCTGTAATTACAACAGCATTCTGTACAGGAAATACTAGGACTTTCACACTGACTTGCGTTGAGAAAAATATTGTTTTAAGTCCAGTCATATCTTGCATGGTTCAGCATGCCAGCCTAGGCAAGGTCACATTTCCTCTCCTGGGACTTAAGTCCTTTTTTAAAATTACACAAAGTTAGGTGTTATCCCTGTCTCTATCTGAGACTGAAAGAGAAATTTTCTGTGAACTGCACCAAGCACAGAGCTTAGATTAATTTAAACTGCCCTAACTAGTATTCCTGTCCCTCCACACCTTTTCATTCTCTGTTCACTTGCTTCCCACTTAGTCTAAATTCAAGCTATTATCCTATAGTATCTACAAAAATGATTGCCAAATTTTGGTCTACAGAGCACTTACTGACAGTTTGTGGAAAAGCTTATTATGTGGTTCTGGCTCTTCTTTTGGCTCTTCTTGATTACGAAGATTCAATGAAGAACGACATTATGATCAGCTCTTCAAAAAGAGGATGGTGGATCTAAAATATATACTCTTTTAATATTGTTCTTTCACGCAAAATTGTTTAATCATATGCATTACAATTGGAGAGAAGGTGGCTTGTATTTCACTCCTCAGACACAGCTCCCACCAGGAAAAGATTTTAGAATCCCTGATCTCTAGGTTCATATTTAGAGAAGCAGTATTATTGACAAGAATCAAGGTAAAGTTGAGAGAACTACATCTTTGAGTTCTCATCCTAATTCTGCCATGGTTTTTTGTCTGACCTTTGGCAAGTCACATCAGATCTCTCCCATAGACTCCTAGGCCAGATTGTTAGATATGACATTTTTTAAGATGCTAAACAGGGAATGGTTAATCTAGTTGTGGCTGTCCAGTGCCCCATTAAGGACATTCTTAGTTGGTATAAAATCAGGAGAAGCAGTTTCTATGACAACCTCCCCCCATCTTTTGTGTGGGAATGGTATGTGGGGGGTGAAGAGTGAGGGATATGGGGCAGGGGAGGGAGAACAAAGCTCCCCATAAGAATTTGAAGATGTTTTATGGGCTCCTTAAGACCACAGTAAATTGTTGCAAATTAGAGCAACCCCTGAACTGTTCTAACTTATGTCAGGGCTGGGGTGTTTCAAAATCATGGAACCATAATTATGGCACTCCCTGATGAACCTGGTCCTCTATCTACCTAAGGGTACATCTTTCTGTAGGTGAGAATCTGGCCCAACAGCTGAAAAAAGTAGGTATGAGACTTACTAGACTTATGTACCTCATAGACTTTATTATTATTATGTGCATTATTCTGTGTATTTTAGCAAGGCCTGGGTTCCCCCTTCTGTCCTCTTGTTTCACCATAGAAGCAGCATCCCTATCCTCCTTCCCAGCAGGTTTTTTCCCTCTTAGGTGTCAAGTGTAGCAGGCAAAGCTGACTTAACAGAATTCACCAGTCTCAAACCTCTAGCCCCTTTAAGGGTTCAGGCTGACCTTTTCCAATTACCAAAAGATTGAAAAGTGACTAATTTGGAAACAATTTGTATTGAAACTGGGGATCTTTGTGTATTTATTCAATGTCTTGCTGAGCAGATTACTTCCTATGCATCTTTTTAAATAAACAGAACAGCTACTTACCTGGAAAAAAAACTTAAAGAAGAATAAATACCAAAATGATGCAGCTGTATTACTTTGTACTTCATAGAATCATAGAATCACTGAGTGGGAAGGGACCTAGACAGATCATCGAGTCCGACCCCCTGCCATGGGCAGGAAGGAGCACTGG
>NW_017728918.1:85826000-85833037 GCF_001723895.1 Crocodylus porosus
CTCTCCTCATAGGACTGGCCACAGAGGCCCTCAACCATATGAGTGGCCCTCCTCTGGACCCTCTCCAGGTTCTCCACGTCCCTCCTGAAGTGCAGCACCCAGAACTGGACACAGTACTCCAGCTGCGGCCTGACCAGTGCTGCACAGAAGGGGAGCAAGACCTCTCTGGACCTGTTAGTGATGCCCCTGTTGATGCATGACAGGGTGTGATTGGCTCTGCCTATTGCTTTGTCACATTGGCGACTCATATTCATCCTGGAGTCAATCATGACTCCAAGATCTCTCTCTGCCTCTGTGCTGCTGAGAGGGTCAGCCCCTAACCTATAATCATAATGCCGGTTCCCTCTCCCCAGGTGCAGCACCCTGCACTTGTCCTTGTTGAACGCATCCTGTTCAGATCCGCCCACTTCTCTAACCTATCCAGGTCTGCCTGGATGGGGTCCCTGCCTGCCGGTGTATTCACTTTACCCCACAGCTTGGTGTCATCAGCGAACTTGATGGGTAAGAGCAATGTTTCTTTCTGAAAAACAGATAGTAATAATAAATATTAATGCAGAAACCTACTGGGAACATGCAAGAAGTGTTAGAAATAGCATATTTTCCCTTGAAACTAAGAATTTGAAATGGTCATTCTAGAACCTAGTTTCTTCTGTAGTTTCTACAACTAGCTCTCCCAGGTAAGGAACAGCAGCAATGTTTTGACTGACACTGAGCAGAAAGATCACCCATGCATTTAATTCCAATCTTCATTTAGGTAAATTTATTAAGGTAAAATTTCCACTGAAGTCTGTAGGGGTTGCCCTTGAGTACAAGACCTATGAGGACTGGGCCAACGTGTATTTTTGGCATGGGCGCACACACACACACACACACACACACACACAGATATAGATATAGATTAGATGTTTTCTGTATATATCTATATCTATTAGCACACTAGAATTGAGGTTACCTTTCTGCATGGTGAAGTGCTGCTATCTAGTGGCCACAATGTGGTCCTGTTGGTTTTGTCTGTCAAACCTCAGTACGATCCTTTGAAGCAGGTTCTTTCTTGATTCTCGCTTGATTCTTTGTTATACTAGTGACAATAGAAATGCTCTGTTTTCACAGTAATGATTTATGGGGGAATGAAATGTGATTTCAATTCCTTTAGCTGCTCTTTTGATTTTTTGTGTTTGAGTAATTCCCACCCGCCCTTGCTTAAATACATTGAGTTAGATTTTTTAAAAGTCTTGTTTTTAAATATAAGTTTTAACTGTAGGTTTTGTCATCTTTTTACCAGAGACACAACTGCAGTAGACATAACCCAGATTCTTGTCATCCGAAGAATAATTTATACTGTCTGTACAATGCAATAGCACAAAAAAAGCTAAACTGACTAGCAGAAAACAGCCTTCCATGGATAAAATAGCTGTTCAACAAGCAGTCTGGACAGTCTAAAATACAGGGAGTACCACTAAAATAGTGGTAGTCTGAAATACAGGGAGTCAGGAATTCATGAGATCTAATCTTGGCTTCAGCATTGATTTACCAAAGCCCTGTAGGCTACTCATTAAGGACACAGAACCCAGTCTTACAGCATCTGAGCTCTTTCAACTCCTCTTGATGTTAATGGGACCTGAGATATGCCACCATCATGCAGGATGAAGGGTAGCATTTTCAGAACTTTAAGAACTACATATATTTATCCAAATCCAAAATGACCTTGATTTTAAGATGACACCCCCCCCCCATTATTAGATTCTTTACATGGAAAAATTATAAATTTGTTATATTTTTCCATGTATATAATCTAATTATTGGAAGTTTGTCTTAATGTCACTTCCCCCACTGCTGCAGCAGGGAAAGGGGGGAAGGGGAGCCAGTCAGGTGGTGGGCAGCAGATGGTAGGTGGGGGAGGCAGGCACTGGGAGCAGGCACTGGGGGAGGCAGGAAGAGAGCAGACAGTGGGGTGAGCAGGAGGGGAAGAGTTGGGGGACAGCCAGTGGAGGAGGCAGATGAGGGGCAGGCTTGGGGGGCCAAGCAGCATGACTTCTGCCCCTTGCCCTCCACACCTTGCTTTCTGCTACCTGACTCCCCACCTGTCCCACCCTGATGCTCTGCTTTCATGCCTGCCTCCTTGCAGCCTCACACCCATCTCCTTCTCTGCCACCCCCATTCCCTGCCCCCCCCATGTCTCCTGTCACTTACCCTTGCTCTGGCGCTGGCAGGCTCTGTCCTTGCTCCAGTCTAGTGCACAGGGCATATGTTTTCTCTGGCCATTAGCCTGGCCCAGTACCAGTGGAAGTGGAATGACAGCACCAGCCCTGGCTTTGGGGCCTGAACAGAGCTGCTGCTGCCACTGCCACAGCTACTGGGCCAGACTGGGGCTGGAGCCTAGAGTAAGCACGTGCTCTATGCCCTAGCCTGAAGCAGAGACAGAGTCTGCTGGTGCCAGAGCAAAGGTAAGTGGTGGTGGTGGCTGCTGTGCAGTGACTGTTTGGGGAAAAGTCAATGAGGGAGCAGGGGGTCTGAGGCCATGGAAGAGAGAGGCAGGAGGGCAGGCAGCAGGTATGGCTCTGGCCCCAACCTTGTGTTTGGAGCCAAAGCCAGAGACAGATCTGGCACTTGAGCAGCTGCCTGACCCCACTGCCTCATATTTGATTTCAAAATGAGAGGCCCCTCATGTAAAATGGGGTGGGAACCTCATCTTGGAATTGAGTAAATATCGTATTTTAGGAGCAGAAATCCCAGTGAGAGTTGATGGGACTTTTGCTCCAAAATCAGCCTGAAATGTCTCTGCTTTCCCATCTATAAATGCTGCATGAAACAGTATTGTTTTGCTACTTTTGCATTATCCCCAGCTGGTCCACACATTACTGTTAGAACATAACAGCTGCTGCCTGGTTCTCAGCAACCATCCCACACCTAAACTGGTTAATCAGTTGTGTGACCCTGAACCAAAGTTCTCTGAGGGACCTGATATGCTCAGACTGTGTCTAACACATTCTGATGGGGTTAAATTCAACGTAAAGTACAGTAGATGCAACCATTATCATTCAAAAAAAGAGTCAGAGTAGGGGAAATCCACCCTTTAGGTAACAGCTGAGTCATTAAAGTACCTGCCCAGGAAGTGAGAGACCTGGACTTGAACCTGAATTTGAATCTCCTCCTCAGGCTGAGTGGACTCAAATGCATCTCCCACATCCCAGGAGAGTGCCTTAGCCACCAGGTTAAAGGCTGTTGTTTCTCCATGTTCTCCTGGTCAGCATAGTTCTCTGCATATGAGCTCTCTGTCAGGGTGATGTCTGGATGCTACTTCAAAAGAAAGAGCACACAGACTAGTTCAATAGCAAAAGCTGGGTTTATTTACTTATCCTGTAGCAACTCACTTTTACACCTGTTCAAATGATTACAGGATGTTAGCCTTGGATGATGGCCATAAGGCACAGCAGCGCAACTCCTACCTGACCAACCTGATTGCCTTCTATGAAAAGATGACTGACTCTGTGGATGTGCAGAGATCAGTGGATAAAGTGGATATGATATACCTTTACTTTAGCTAGGATTTTGAGACAATCTCCTGCAACATTCTTGCAAGCAAACTAAGGAAGTATGGGTTGAATGAACGGACTGTAAGGTGGATAGAAAACAGGCTGGATCATCAGGCTCAAAGGGTAGTAATCAATGAAGCAATGCCTACTTGGCAGCAGGTATCAAGTACAGTGCCCCAGGGGTTGGTCCTGTGGCCAGTTTTGTTCAATATTTTAATCAGTGACCTAGAAGATGGGATGGAGTGCACCCTCAGCAAAGTTGCAGATGACACCAACATGGAGGGAGTAGTAGAGACACTGGAGGGTCAGGCTACAGTTCAGAGAGGCTTTGACAATTGGAGGATTGGACCAAAATAAATCAATAAGGACTTCAATAAGGACAAATACAAAGTCCTTCACTTTGGAAAAAAAGGAAAAAAGCCTCAGAGAGTCTTAGGCAGTGGCACGTGATGCATGGGTGAACACCCATCGCGCCCCCGCACCCCAAAGCCTCCCAGAGACCCCCAACTGCCGCAGAGGTCCCCTGTTGACCCACAGCAGCAGCTGGAGGTAAGTGGGGCTGTGGTGGGAGGGGACTGGCCCAGCTCAGCTGCAGGTAGGCAATTGATTAGGAACTGGGGAGGGTCTCGCACCACCCCGGCCCCTACTTCACCCAGATTCCCAGGGAGCCATGTGACCAGAGCCGCACAAACAGGCACACTTGTCTGCTCAGTGCACAAGTTAGCACCGAGTTTGCACAGGAGTGTGAGCGGGAGGGCCCAAGGCCCTGCCTGTGAGCCCCCCAGGGTAGACAGTCCAGCCATAGCCAGCCTACCAGAGGCATGACACGGATGGGCACGCGCCGCACCCCCAAGGTCCCCTCGGGGTCTGCAGCCACCCCGTCTGTTGCCTCAGAGGCCTCCACCCAGATGGAGACCATGGTCCCGGGCTCCACGCAGACGGAGCCCCTGGCTCTCGGCTGCAGGGGCTGCCTGCCACTTTTTCGGGCTCTGGGGCCCAGGAGCATGGCCACCTCTCCTTGTGGGGTTTGTTCTCTTTTGGGGTCTCTGGCATGCCAGCTGGAGGAGCTCCAGGCCACAGTCCAGAGACTGCGTGCCATCAGAACTGTGAGCAGGAGATAGACTCCTACTGCCAGGCCCTTCTCCCCCAGGAGACAGAGGGTAGACCACCATCTCCCTCCAGGACAAGGGAGGACTTGGGGACCTCCCTTACTGTCCAGCCCAGGGGTTGGACCAAGGTGGTCAATGGCCCTAAGGCCCACCACACCAAGGCTCCTGCCCTGCTGGAGCTCAGCAACAGATACGAACCTCTTGAAGCCCCAGCAGAGCCTGCTGAGTTGCCAGCCTCCTGCTGGCAACACGGGCTGTACTTTAACTACCATCCCCGCTCTACCCAAGACAAAACGCAAAATGTTTGTCATGGGAGACTCTATCTTAGGTGGCAATCTGCCGCCCTGACCCCTTAGCCCGGAAAGTCTGCTGCTTCCCAGGAGCCCACATCCAAGACATTGCGGAGAAGATCCCTAAACTCCTTCAACCCACTGACCACTATCCCATGCTCCTTATCCATGTGGGCACCAATGACATGGCTTTGAGTGCTCCCAGCTGGGTCATGAGGTGCTACAGGGATTTGGGAGCGGGGCTAAAGGATCTTGGGGTGCAGGTGGTATTTTCTTTGATCCTCCCAGTCTCAGGCTACGGGCTTAGGAGGGAGAGGAGGATCCAGGTAGTCAACCAAAGACTGCGGTGCTGGTGTCATCGGGAAGGCTTTGGCTTCCATGACCATAGTAGTCCGCTCTTTGGAGCGAGAGGCAGCGAGCTGCAGGGAAGGGATGGCCTCCACCTCCCTCCACTGAGGAGGAGGCTCTTCTCAGCCAGACTGGATGACCTGCTCCACCCAGCTTTAAAGTAAGTCTGCTGGGGGATGGGTGGGCTACTGCCACTGATGGCCCGCTGAGCAACTCTTGTGAAGCCAGCAGGCCTTGGCACTTAAGGGAGCCCACCCCTGCCCCAGCCCTGGATCAATCTGTGGGCAAGGCAAGAGCCCCCAAGGGGACACTTGCCTGCATGTACATGAATGCCAGGAGCTTGGAGAATAAGATTTGACACAAATAATTACAACGTCATAAGGATAATGGAGACCTGGTGGGACTCCACCCATTACTGGCTATACCCTGTACAGGAGAGATCGACCAGACAAAAGGGGCGGGGGTGTAGCTCTCTGTGTTAAGGAAAGCTACACGTCCCTGCAAGCCGATATTGGCAACCAGGATAGACAGCTGGAGGCCCTCTGGGTTAAAATCCATGGGCAACATGGCACAGGGGACACAATGGTGGAAGTCTACTACAGACCTCCTACCCAAAGTCAAGAGCTTGACCAGGAGTTCATCAGGGAATTGGCTGAGTTCACCATGGTTGTCATGGGAGACTTCAACTACCCAGACATCTCATGGGAAGAGCGCTTGGCTAAATCTGAGAGGTCGCAAAGCTTCCTCTAGTGCATGGATGACCTCTAGCTGACTCAAGAAGTCTATGGGCCAATGAGAGCCAAAGCACTGCTCAACCTGCTACTGGCAACCGGGGACAACTTAATCAGTGACCTAACGATTGGTGGGAAGCTGGGTGACAGCGACCATGAGCTGTTCACCTTCACCATCCTACGTAAAGCTGGCAAGTCAGTCAGCAATACAGAAGTCCTTGACTTAAGGAAAGCTGATTTTGACAAGCTCAGGAGGCTTGTCAGTGAGGCCTTAAGGGGAGGGGAATTCAGGAAGAGTGGTTGCTCCGCAAGGGAGCAATCCTCGATGCACAAGCTCAGGCTATTCCATCTCGGAGGAAAGGCAGCAAAAGGGCACGGCAGCCCCTTGGCTCTCCAGGGAACTAGCGGACCTCCTGCGGCTAAAAAAGAAAGGCCTACAAAGGAAGCAGGACAGGATGCACCTCCAAGAAGGAATATTCCTCACTGGTCCAGTCCTGCAGGGAGCGAACCAGGGAAGCCAAGGCTGCGATGGAACTCCAGCTAGCTACAAATATCATCGACAATAAAAAATCCTTTTTTCAGATATGTGGGGATCCGGAGGAAAAGCAAGGGCAACATTAGACCCCGATAAACCAGATAGACAACTGACAACACCCAGGAAAAAGTCAGCATGGGGGACACCCATGCTCATTACAGGACAGGGAGGCCCGGGTGAGGGAGATTCCTTACCCTCCATCAATGCTGACCTCATGAAGGAACACCTTGAGAGGCCAGCCCTGACAATTTACATCCCAGGGTACTCAAGGAGCTGGCTAGCATCATAGCCCAGCCCCTGGCATGGATATTCGAGAACTCTTGGTGCTCTAGTGAGGTGCCCAAAGATTGGAAGAAGGCCAATGTGGTGCCTATCTTCAAGGAAGGAAGGAAAGTGGATCCGACAAACTACAGGCCCATCAGCCTGACCTCTATCCTGAGCAAGGTCTTGGAAAAGATTATCAAAGAGGCCATCCTTAACAGACTAGCTGA
>NW_017728918.1:85834067-85836165 GCF_001723895.1 Crocodylus porosus
CTCCTGCAAGACTGTTTCAGGCTGGACATAAGGAAGAATTTCTTTACTGTCTGAGCCCCCAAGGTCTGGAACAGCCTGCCATTGGAGGTGGTTCAAGCACCCACATTGAATGCCTTCAAGAGATATTTGGATTCTTATCTTGCTGGGATCCTATGACCCCAGATGACTTCCTGCCCCTTGGGCAGGGGGCTGAACTCAATGATCTTCCAGCCCTAATGTCTATGAAATCTATGAAATCTATGAAACTTAGGACAGAACATTCCCATCCAGGCTGGGGGCTGACTGGCTAAGCAGCAGCTCTGCAGAAAGGGACCTGGGGGTTACAGTGGACAATAAACTGAATATGAGCCAGCAGTGTGCCTTTGTTGGCAAGAAGGCTAACATCATACTGGACTGCATTAGTAGGAGTGTTGCCAGCAGGTCAAGGGAAGTGATTATTCCCCTCTATTCAGCACTAGTGAGGCCACATCTGGAGTACTGTGTTCAGTTTCGGCCCTCTCCCCACCCCACTACAGAAAAAATGTGGACAAATTGGATAGAGTCCAGCAGAGGCCAACAAAATGGTGAGGGGGCTGGGGCACATGACTTATGAGGGAACTGGGCTTATTTAGTATAGAGAAGAGGAGAATGAGAGGGGACTTCATAGCAGCCTTCAACTACCTGAAGGGGGTTCAAAAGAGGATGGAGCTCATTGGTGGCAAATAACAGAACAAGGAGCAATGGTCTCAAGTTGCAGCAGGGAAAGTTTAGGTTAAATATTAGGAAAAATTTTCTCACTAGGAGAGCAGTAAAACACTGGAACAGGTTACCCAGAGAGCTGGTGGAAACTTCATCCTCGGAGGTTTTCAAAACCCAGCTGGACAAAGCTTTGGCTGGGATGGCCTAGTTGGGGATGGTCCTGCTCTGAGCAAGGGGTTGGACTAGATGACCTCCTGAGGTCCCTTCCAACCCTAATTTTCTATGATTCTGTTGTTCTATGACCTCTCCCATGTTACCCTAATCCTCAGACTTCCTGTTTTCACCAGGTATGTTCTAGTCTTTTTGGCACCAGCCTTATTTGATTGATCTTAATAATCAGCTTTAACACTTTGCTGTCTGTCCTAGCAGGGGAGATACCATGACCACAAAGGTGGTTTTCTAACTGGCAGGGGAAAAACACTTTGTTGGCAGGGGGTAGTACCTTGACCAAGCTAAGGCATAGTTAGTCTCCCACTTTCACTTCTAGTAGAAAGACCCTGGCTATACGCCAGCTTTATGGAAATGGGAGACTCCTGCCTAGCTTGCTTCTCTCATTACTCAGGAGCATCTGAACCCCAAGCCTCCAGGCTTGGACCTGCACATAGGATGCCTGCCAAAGGATTTAGAAGCATCTGAAGCCCCAGGTGGAGGGGTGGAGGATGTTTGCCTGTCGCAGGGCCACATTTGTTTCCTGACTGACTCATGGATTTGGAATTGATTTGACTGATTTGACTTGGAACATAAAAAAATTTCCTTAAAAACAAACAAAGAAACAACCTTGCTGTCTGTTAAGTTTGCTGCCTTGGGGCTCTAGTGGTGTGAGGTCTGCTTTTGTAAGGCCTGTTTTGACAAATGCTCTTAGCAAAACCTTTATATGAGTTGATTATGCATTAGTCAGTGCTTATATTACTCATTTATCCAGCAATGCCTTGATAGATATTCTGGGTTGGGGCATTGTTCATTCCTTCTGTTAAAACTGTGCAGAAACAAATGCAAAATTCCTTGGCCCAAAAAGAGAAAGGGACCATACTACTTTAGCTTGGTGGTGAAAGCACCCAGCTGAGAGAGGAATGTCCTTGACTCTGGTCAAGATTACTGTATTTTGCATTAAACAGCCTCTAGGCAAAATGAATAAACTATTATATAAAAGGTTGGCTTCATAGTTTCATAGTTTCTAGGGTCGGAAAGGACCTGAGTAGATCATCTAGTCCGACCCCTGCCATGGCAGGAAATAATACTGGGGTCAAACAACCCCAAGATGTTCATCCAACCTCCTCTTAAAAACCCCCAGGGTAGGAGCCAGGACCACCTCTCTTGGAAGTTGGTTCCAGATCCTAGCCGCCCTGACCGTGAAGTAGTG
>NW_017728918.1:85836265-85839698 GCF_001723895.1 Crocodylus porosus
GAAGCTAGACCTAATTCCATCTTTGCCTTGGCCTTCCTAACTGCCCCCCTACAACCCTGAGCGACTGCAGAATTTTCATCCCTGGCAATGACCCCTTCTTTCCATTCAACTTCTGCCATTGCCATATTTTAAAAGAAAAGAGTGAAACAGCCATCTGTACCCACAGGGGTGACTTATGTTCTGTGTCTAGGAGGAAATCCCAGTCTCACTTGAGCATCTAACTCAGGGCTGTAGAGAGGCACCTAACCCACAGAGAGGCAGGTTTTGAGGCACCTCAGAGTTTTCTGTTGATTAGCTCAGCGTGCTGACATTTGTAAATCCCTTTCCTAGGCACCCAACTCTTCCCCAAGCACTGTACAGGGAACTTAGGTATCTAATTCAGGGCCATGAATTCCACTTTTGTGGTCAGATGTATAAAACTTAGGCATCACAATGCTAAACTTTGTCATCTTATGTGCATTTATTAATCTAACCCAGAGGACTGGGGTTGTGAATACAGCACCAAATAGGAAGAAGTTATACCTGATATAGAAGAGCAGTTATACCTGAGATAGTGATAGGCTCACTGGCCACATCCAGATGAGTGCAGCTGTATGGTATGTGACACCACAGTCCTGTCTGCAACACCACACATTGTGCATTCTGCTGTTCTCTGTGCTGCAAGGTAGCTGCATTGGGGAGGTGGGGTGGGGGGAGGTTGACCCCAGGAGATCCTAGGGTAAAAAAAAAAACCATGCACAAAAATAAGCAGGGCAGTGTACATGGTGACAATGCGCACCACCCAAAACCAAAGCCTGGCCAACTGGAGCCACACTCTAGCTTCTAGCCAGGCTCTGAGTGGCAGGATCATCATGGCTGCAGTTCCCTGTGGCCCCCAGGAAATGCTTCTGGGGTCAGCACAATTGCTGGCCTCAGCCTTCTCTTCCCCACCCAAGGTAACCTGCCATGTGCCAGAGGTGCTTGGTACAGGCATTCCCCAGGAACAAAGTGTACCACGACTTCTTGTCCCCAGGGAAACAAATGTCCATACTTGTGTGACAAGTACAATGTCCGTATTTGCCACTGACAAGGTGAATATTGACAATTATCCAAACAGACTGGCTTGTAGTTTTCCCATTGTAATGCATGTTCTTAAATTATCTTTGTAGCCCTTTTCTCTGCACTCTTTCCAGTTCTTCAAGACCCTTTTTTAAAATGAGGATACCCAAACTGTACACAATAGTCTACTATCCATCCTGTTCTGTGTATCTGTTCGTGGATCACTCTAGCCCTTTTGCCACATCAACACAGCAGATTTTCCTAGCATTTATTTTAATCTGCTTTCAGATCATTCATAAAAATGTTGACTGGAATCAGCACTTGTACCAATCTCTGCAGAATTTCACACCCTCTCTAATGTTTTCCCATTGATAACTGATTCTTGTCATTTAGCTAGTTATTAATCTATTTAATGAACACTTTATTGTAGAGAAATTATTTAATCCAAATGTGGTATGGTAGCAAGTCAAATGTTTCACAAAAATGTAAGTGTTCTGTTTATTCATTTACCTTTATTAATCAAACCTGTAATTTCATCAAAAATAAAACCAGGCTTGTAAGACAACATCTGTTCTCCATAAAATGGTGTCAACTAACATATATTACATTCCAAAGTTTTGGTTTTTTATTGACAGAATCAATTATCTAATGATGTTGCTGGAATGATGATGCACTGACAGCTTATAGAAATGCAGAGCTGGAAAGAACCTCAAGAAATCAAATCCATCCCCTTATTCTGAGGCAGGTCTAATTACATGTCGGTCACCCCTGACAGATAGTTTTCCTAAGCTGTTTTTAAAAACTCTGGATATTTCTCAACAACCCTGCTTAACTATCCTTAGATGAGGCTGTTTTGCCTCATCTAACCTTTGCTGCAAATTAAGCCAATTACTTCTTTTCCAACCTTCAGTGTACAGAACACCAATTGATCACTGTTACTTTGTAACAACCTTTCAGGTATGTAATGATTGTTATAATGTAACTTTCTCACTACCACCACTCCTTTCTTAACTGGGAAACCAGTTCTTTCTGTCTTTCTCCATAGGTCATGTTTTGCAAATCCCTTGTTATTTTTATTGTTCTCCTTTAGTCTCTTTGATTTGTCTACATCTTTAATGAAGTGTAGTGCACAGAACTGGAGACCGCTTTAGTTGAGGCCTCATTGTCACCGAGTAGAATAGAATAACTAACTCCTGTGTCATTCCTGCTAACAGTAGGAGATCTGTCTTTTTCTAACAGCATCTAAGCATTCACTAATTTCAGATTTTGCTCCATTAAAAGTACCCATCCTGTTTGCTTTTTCTGAATATTGGCATAACATTGGTACTCTTGCAGGTTTTGGAATTTTCCAAGTAATTCAAGATTTGTCCAAAATTAATATTAGTTAGCTTTTGCATACTGATTTTATAATATTTATCCCTTGTAAATAATGATCTCGTAGGAAGCAGTCTGTCATCCTCATATGATGCAAGTTCTTCAGCCTGCTTTCCAGATACAGAATAGAAATATATATAGAAAAACTTCTGCTTTTATCTATCCTGTTAATGATTTCTCTATTCCTGTCTACCAGCAGACTGAAATTTTGTCATTAAGATTTCTTTTGTCCCTGATATGTTAAACTTATTTTCCTTCCTTAAGTCTCCCAACCATAGATTTGTCCCTAATATCTTTAGCTTTATTTAAGGAGGGTATGTCTACACAAGACACTTACTGCACATTAGCCTAATAACACTACTCAGTAGAGCATCACAAGACAAACCATGCATAGCCTGCTGCACAGTGTTATCAGGCTAATGGCACAATAAGCATCACTAATTAACTATATGCCAGCATTAATGCAAAGTAACTTTGCGGTAACTCGGTACCGTGCATTTAGTTAGTACTCTATTAAGGAAGTAGTAAACTAAATGCGCAGTATCTAAGTTGCATTAATGAATGTGTAGACATGCCCAAAGTGTATGGAATTAAGTTCCCATTGAATAAGCTGCTATGTACTTCCCTCTTCTTTTTGGCATTTGTTTTGTATTCATCTCCAATTGTTGCCTTCACCTCACCACTGAAATAGGCTGGGATTTTATGCAGGGTTATCATAAAAACTGCTAATGTGACTCAAATTTGTGCACAAGTTGTCCTTCAGAGGGATCCTCAGCTTTGGAATTCACTCCTGCCCTCTGGTAGAAATAGCTGGAACTGGTTGATTCAAGGCACCTGTTAAAGTCCTTCCTTTTGGGGAGATTCATGGTAATGGCTAATATTTGTGGGTGGGACAAGATACTCTCTGGGTTGGGTTTCTTTCCTGATTGTTAATTTCTGGTTTTCATAGTTTCATAGTTTCTGGGGTCAGAAGGGACCTGAGCAGATCATCTAGTCTGACCCCCTGCCATGGCAGGAAAGA
>NW_017728918.1:85840453-85841557 GCF_001723895.1 Crocodylus porosus
GGTGCTTTTTACCCCCTCGTCCAAGTCACTGATGAAGATGTTGAACAGTGCGGGCCTGAGGACTGAGCCCTGCAGAACCCCACTGCCTACATCCCTCCAGGTTGAAAATGACCCATCCACCACCACTTTCTGGGTGTGGCCCTCCAGCCAGTTGGCGACTCAAGTGTTTGTTTTTTTTCACTTGAGTATGAAGCTGAAGGTGATAAGAATGGAAAATTCTCATAAAGAGGAGGATAAAAAGGTTGTTTACCTTTGTCCCAGGAAGCGACGTAACGCAGGAAACTTACCTGCAGCTTTGAACGATGCACATGGGGAAGAGCAGGAGGAACCTGCACGGCTCGTAAGCTGCCTCTTTGTACAGCTGCGGCCAGCCGGTGAAGCTAAAAATGGCAGCAGCCGTGACAGTAGGGGAGAAAGGCCCGAGATTGGAACAGCTGCAGGGATCGCTGCAGAGGCAAGCCTCGCGACGACCAGCAACCCCGGGAAAGCAAGCTGGGCTGCTGCAGCCACCGCCAGAGGAGCTAGCCAGGCGGCAGCATACACTGCTGGAGGAGCGAGCCGAGCGGCAACATCCACTGCCAGAGGAGCAAGCCAGGCTGCTGCAGATGTCTTCGGAAAGCAAGTTGTACAGATGCAGCCTCCGCCGGAGGAGCCAGCTGCAGGGAAGGTCCGGGAGGAAACTGGTGAGCCGGAGCCAGGGCGGTTGGAGGGACGAAGGCCTCGACGCAGACATCCAAGCCAAAGGTAGAATGGTGGGTAGATAGGACGGAGGATGGCTTGTCGGAAGATGAGCTCCAGTGACAACCCAGATGAGGGGCCGTGGGCAGGACCGGGTCATGGACAAGGTCCGGGAGGTCCAGAGGATATAGCCTAAAACCCGTAGCCAAGTGGGGAGAGTCACGGGGTGTGCGAGATGACCACTGAGTCTAGGTGGTTGCGGGAGAAGGCCCCTGAGTGGGGAAGCCGGGGAGAGAGCACTTGGGTGCAGGGTGTAAGGAAGGCAGGGGTAGGTCCTGGGAAGAAGCGTTACACAGGATAGACATATAAGTGACGCCAGTCTGGTGTGCAACCCCATCCCATGATCACCTCTTGGCCAAACTGGCC
>NW_017728918.1:85842454-85845646 GCF_001723895.1 Crocodylus porosus
CAGCTGACTTCCTGCCCTTTGGGCAGGGGGCTGGACTCGGTGATCTCCCGAGGTCCCTTCCAGCCCTAATGTCTATGAAATCTATGAAAGCTAGTCTTTCTTCTTCAGTACTGCTGTCTGTTAGCAGCTCTGTAATGTAGCTCTTATATCAGAGTGCTGCAGAATGGTTTTAATTCTAGCTAAAAAGTTTTCTACACTCCAATGAATGTTAAATCAGGTGAACATAATTCAAGTGTGGAAATAACTTTTAGTGAATTATTGGCTACACTCTTAGGATGCTTGAAAAGGCTAGATTTTGTTTTATGAATTTGAAAAATAAGTGTACATTTAATTCTAATAATTACAGGACAAATAAAACATATTCAGATTATTTTTGCCTAGTGTAATATAGGCCTGGACCCCTAAGTTATTAGTAAAGCTTCTAGTTCCTTTTTAACTGGAAAAAAAAACATATATTGTGTTATGTGATAAGGCACCTCATGATCTGCAACCCCTTTTCAAGATCTTAGACCCACCCTTGAAGCTCTGATAGAGTATATTTGGATTATTTAGTGGATGTATTTCCCTTACAATAGACCCCAAGGAGATATTACCATCTCATTATTGGTCAAGCTGGACATGTTAATTGCTTCCTTTACTTTGCCAACTTAGCTGCTCGTCATGTCTGCAAAGGTTCAGTCTTACAGGCACTCAAAAACAGGCTTTGGGGTCTTCTGCTTGGCCATACAACTGCAGCTTAGTCTAGGCCTTTTCAGTATGACCAAAACTGGCATCAACCTGAGGCCATGATGGACTGTGAATCTGATACAGTCCAGCTGCTCTAAGGTTCCAACATACTTGTATACATTTAATTATATTAAAAAAGGTGTCTAGAACAGGATTGGAGTTTCTTTGCTCTATAGTACTTAGTCTGTACAGAGAGAACCTTCCAGAAAAAATGATATACTCCAAGCAATTTTATTTTAAATAAGCCATTTTTTGAAATGGTAACAAGAAAAACAATTTTTTTCATTGTACACAAAAGGAGGAGACGACCAATCTAAATTACTTTATTGAAAACTAATTGTGTAGTATTTATGATCAAATTAGTATTAATTATGGTAATGGACATTATGATCTAAGCAGTAAAAAAAAAGTCTCAAGTAAGCCCAGCTAAAACACACAAACAAATAATTCAAATTAACAGTTGCTTATGGACTGTATAGCTGTTATGGCTAATATGCAAAATTCAAACAACTAGTGCTTAGTTTGATTGCTTTTCCCTCTTATTGTGCCCACCACTTAGGTGTTTAGCTAGATGAATCCCAGGGCTGCTAAAGTCAACAGTATGGGGCAGGCTTTATTAAATGGTTTAGTTTATTTTTCAAAACAAGTGGGTGAATCATTCCTTTATGTTCTTACAAAGAAGAGTGTTTACATCTAGACAATATGAAAGTAAACATCATGGAAAGAAAAAGAATGAAAAAAAAGTTTGTTTTTTTATTAAAAAAACCAAAAACAAAACAAAACAAAACAAAACAACAACAACAAAGGTTGTTGCTCAGGGATTAGCATGGGAATATACAGAGCTTTCTGCCTCCAAGCAGCTGGGTTGACTGTGGCACAAGCTGGCAAAAATAGTACCTATCACTGATCTGACAGGAGAAATTGCATTGCTCTTCACTGGTAGGGAAGTTGTTGTTTGTTTCTGGTAAAACTCTCAATTCATTGGATGCTGCAAACTTAAAGGCAGGCAAGGGGGTGGGGGGGGGGAAATACACCAAATCTGTAGTATTTCACCATGGTCAGTGGCTGTGCCTTTATTAGCAGATTGCGCCCCCCCCCCCTTTTTTTTTTTTTAAATTATGCCACAAGCCTTTCTGTCTCACCACTATTGGTCCAGAATTTCTGTAGGTGTCATGACTGGGTACACTTTCAAGGAGGGATTAGGCAAGGGGAATTGATGTTTTGGATCCAAGGGAAATCCCATATTGAAGGATGAGAAACAAAAAAAACAAAAACAAAAACCAAACACAAAGATGGTTGCGGGAAGTGGACAAATAATATGCTAAGATTGGCATAATTCTTGTAACAGAGGGTTAAGGGACAATAGAAAGAATAAGAAAGACTGAGGAGGAGAGAGGGTTTGGAGACAAGCCTAAGCCTACAGTGGAAGAGGAAAAAGCCAAGGAATAAGAGGAGGGGAGGGTAATGTCAGCTTTGGCCCTTCACAAATGACCTAGGACAGGGGTTCTCAACCTTTTTCTTCTTGAGGCCCCACTGACTCACCTGAGCAACAGCAGCATGTTGTCCTGCCTGCCTGCAGCCCCACCTGCAATAAGAAGCCTGTGGGAACAGGCGGGATAGGATAGCTCCTTCTTGCACTGGGCTGGGCTGGGCCCGGCCCAGTGGACCCCCTGAAACCTGCTCACAGCCCCCTAGGGGGTTGCAGATCCCCAGTTGAGAACCGCTGACAGAGGATAATCTATAGAACTGTAGCTAAAGCAAAATGCCCCTAAGCCTGTTTCCGAGTAACCACAGAATGATCCTTTGCAGACATTACAATGAGCTTGGTCAGCAAAGTAAAGCAGTAACATGTCTGGATAAACCAATACTGAGAGCAAATTAAACAGAGCAAGAGGCTTAAAATGAAACATTATAAAAGAAGGCTTTGAGATGCACTATATCATGGGTTTAGCTTTAAAGTGTTACCATGCTGCCTTGGCAGCAGTAGGGGCACAACTCCATGCTGCTGCTCCCACCGCTGCTGCCACTGCCACACCTCACTTTGGCAGCCATGGTGGCATTGCACTCCTTCCCACACCAGATTCCACCTGCTGAACTGTGGAGGCAGCTCCTGTCCAGAGCTAGTCTGGCCAGGCTGCAGCACTGAGTCCCACACCCCACTATGTGCACAGAAATCTGGGGAGCATGTATTGTAGTGTGAGAGGAAGGGTGTGAGTGTGTGGGGAATGGAGGTGTGGGCACAGACAATGCATCAGTGACACTGGGGGGGACACAGACTGTGTCAGGGTGGAAGGGAATACATACTCAGACAATTATTCATATTTGATTCCCACCTGGTTATTGCTCAGCAAAAATTTATTTTTAAACTTCCTCCTGCTCTGGGTCCCACTTCCTGGGCTGTGCAGGTAGCTTCTGCCCAGAGCTGGTCTGGCTCCAGCCCTGCATCCTGCTGTGGATGCATAGATC
>NW_017728918.1:85845761-85851366 GCF_001723895.1 Crocodylus porosus
CCTCCTGACAGTGCCCTGCCCATCCCCATAGATTTTTCTAGAGGGAGCTGCTCTCCACCACAGTTTGGCTGCCACCTGAATATGTACACCTGCAGATGGTGCTCTCTGCCCCCTGTATTCCACTCCCCCCAGCCCCAAGCAGGCTCTTGCAGGCTGAAACTTTGCCAGCCTGTGAGTGGAAATCTGCAGTTTCCTGGTTTTTCTTCTTTTAAAAAGGGAGAAAAATCTGCATTTTCTCCCTTTAAAGAGGAAAAAGTCTCCATTTTTCCATGGCAAACAGATAACCTGGATCCCTGTTTATCAGTAACTAACCTAGCAGTTCACCTGTAATCCAAGTTACTAGAGATGTGTGGCAGTTGATAGGGAAAGATGAGTCTACCAGCTACAGCTTGATCAGATTGATGGAAAGCAGTGCTGGTTGGGGAGTCTGGAGAAGAGGGATGAGGGCTTGAATAGGAGCTCCAGTTGCAGATACTGAAAGAAAGAAAAATCAGATGTTAGAGGAAGAAGTGGCAGATTTGGGGCACAGAATAGATGTGAGGTTTATCGCTTAAGTCATGAGCTGGCTAGTGGAGATGGTGACAGTGACATTTAAGAAAAAGAGAGAGCTTAGGAGGCAAGATCAAGCCTGTGACACAGAGAGATGAGCTGAAGGTCCAAGAGAAGTCGCTCACTATTTGAATGAAGGTTGAAGACTTAAGAGGATCTGTCATCCTAACCACAATGAGCAAGCATCAGACCAAATAAGTGGTGGTCAGTGACAGAATACAGCACTGCCATCTCATTGTGCAGCTCTGAATAAAGTTTAGCTTAAAAGCCAGGGAACTTCATTAAGTAAAATTAAAGCAATTACATTTTTTTAAAAAGTTAAAAAATAAATTTTTGCTGAGCAATAACCAGGTGGGAATCAAATATGAATAATTGTCTGAGTACTCAAAGAGTACTGTTCGCTGCTCTTTTTGTAGAGAAGTGATTTTCCTGAGTGCAGCCTTAAGTATGAAAAGGTACTGCTGCAAAATTGATTTTGACCCTCCTCTAAAGTGGAGAGGCTGGATTCCTCTAACTTCGTAATGCAAGCAGCCTCCTTGTGCCTGGCTGTGACATGAGTGAAGTTTCCCTCTGCCTGGCTTGGTTGGCACAGGACAAATCCCCTGATGTCTGGCTACAGCACAGGATGGATGAAGCTCCCCTTCCCCCACTGAATATCACCAGAGCCCATGGGTTTGTGGGCTAAATCCAATGGCTTGATAGGCCATAAGTTACAACTCCTGGTATAGTGTATTGACTAATTTGCTTGTTGCTGCTCTCTGCTTGGTATACTCAGTTTACGGTCTCATAGACTTAGTACTAGTTAGTAATATTTTCTTAGTTCAACATATAGGAGCTTCTTCTGTACTTTCAAAAGAGGAGGATTTATATTCTAGCCAGAAGTGGGTGCCCATACAAGTTCTCATTCCTAGCTAAGTCACTGTACCTAACTCCCACCAATTACAAAAGACTTAGGAGCCATATCCAAAGAGGTACTTTGGTGCCTACTTCCAAAGTTTCCATTTATCCAAATGGAGTTCAGGTCCCTAAATATCTTTTGTATATAAAAATAAGCAAGGGTTAACTTCTTACAGTTTAACTAGATACAAAAAAGAAAATGTTAAATATGAAGAAAGCAGCACCTAAATTCAGTCAAAGTTAAATCGATAAAATGGTATCTTCTTCTCTTGCCCTGCCAGGGACAGCACCAGGCTCTTCCCAGCAGCAGGGCTGGGCTGGGGCTGCACTTGGGGTGGGTGGTGGCAGCACTGAGTGGAGGCTACAGGGTTGTGGGGTGGCAAAGTGGGGCTCCCTCCCTAGCCACAGGGCGAGGTTGCCCACTTGCCTTTGGGCACACCTCCCACTTGACTTGCCTGCCATGTCTTGTTCTTATTAATTAGGATGTTAATAAAGCAGGAGGCTGCCCATTTTATGTCCTGATGCCAAGGGGTGCTATTTGCAGCTTTGAACCTCTTCTGCACTGCAGCCCATCCCTCACAGATGACATCCAGCTGTTAGTCACACCAGCCCCACAGTGGGCTCTAGAATCCTCTTATCAGGACCCTCCCCCCCTTTGATCCCTCTGCTCAGGCAGCCTACTCAGCTGCAGGGAGGTCGGCAGCCTGGCCTTCTCCCCTCTTGGGCATGGTCCCCCCCAGGACCTTTGGCCACAGAGGCCTTGGCCTTACCTCCAAGGCCAAGTGGGATACTAGGCCCTCAGCTCTGGGGCATCCCTCGCAGTGGGCCCCTGTCCCTTTTAACCTTCCTGGTCCTGGTGCCAGCATTGACCAGTTGAGGGGGTACTCTACCTCCAGCCTCTCTCACTAGTCCCATACTCTCTTGGGTCCACCTTCCTGGATGTGGGAGCTGGGGTACCTCACACCACAACTGGTATTCCAGGGTTTCACAGGGGACTCACTCCCCGCTTGGAGCAGCAGGTCATGGTGCTACTTAAGATCTTATTTTTGACCCACACTCAGTTTCCCAGCAATGGAGGACTTACTGGGGTCAGGACTTACCCATTTCTCTCTTGGGCTGAGCCCCCTTTACTCTGCCTCTGGCCCAAACTTCAGCCTCAGGCATCTAAAGACCTACCTGGGCCTACTCCCATCATTCAGGGCTCCACACCATCCCCTCCACTCAGGGCACCACACCATCCCCTCCTTCACTCAGGGCTCCAGACTGCTCCCTCACTTGGGGCTGCTTGTCTCTGTCCCCCTTCACTGGGGCTCCACACCACCCCTTCACTTGAGGCCACAGGGCTTCCCTCCCCAGCAGGCTCAGGTGGCTGCCACCATGCCTGACCCCAGCTTTCCCTCTCAGGGTCTTGTATCCCACAGGGCTCAGGTGACCACAGCCATGCCTGGCTCCCAACTGCCTCCAGTATCATGCAACCCACCTAAAGGTGAGGGATAGGATTAAGGTGCCCCTACCCACCTTTCACTGGAGTGATAACTGGCCTGGCATTTCCTGGAGGCTCCCACACCACTGGGAGGTCCACCAGGCCACCCACTCCCAGCAGGGTGCAATTTTAGGTCATGCCCAGAACTAGGAGCTGCCAAACCATCCCCTACAGCATCTCCAGATCATGCCAAGAAGCCTCACAACCAGACAATGCTGCTACCTTACCTATCAGCAGGCAACTGAACTCTTTATATAGGCAGCCAGAGATCTAAAATGGCTGCCTTAATCAAGCACCTGCTGGCTGCATAGCTTTGGTCTTAAAGTGGCAGGCACCAACAGTGCCCTGCCACACACCTTCCCCCTTTAAATGGTACCTAGGGGTTTTTCCCTGCTGCTCCTCCAAAGCAGGCTCGCACTGGAGCCTGTGGGAGCCCCCAAGTGGCAAGCACCCTCAAAGGTGCTCTGCTACACACCTTCCCCCTTTGAATGAACTCAGTGCAAGACAAGAGTTCCCTAGTCTGCCTTCTCTGCTGGGCTCTGCCCCAGCCTATTGCAGCCTCTGCCATGTGGTGAGCACCACAGCCACCCCAGTAATTTGCCATAGCAGCACAGTCACAGCCCAGCCCCCGACTCCAGGAAGAGCCTGGCACAGCCCCAGCCCCACATTGCAGTGGCAGCCTGCCCTCACCCCACGCATAGATCTGGGGGCACATGCCCCCCATGACTTCCCAGGGTGCTTGTAGTGGTAGGAGCTACCCCCTCTCCCTGCACCCCCTGGATGAGCTGCTCGTGGCTCTGTCCCATGCCCCGCCCCACCCTAGCTGCACCCAGTTTTGGAAGAGTAGCTAATCTTCCTAGCTGGGCAGCAGACATCAGAGCACTGCATTTCTATGCAGAATGCCAGATCCTGCTACTCCATTTAATTAAATTTGGATGGGACTTCCTATTTCTCTACTTTTCAGATTTGGTTTGGTTCTCAGCCATTATTGAGCTGTCCTTCATTTTGTTCATCTTCATTAGTTGCTTGTTTCTCTTTGTTGTGCTTCCTTCTCCCCGTATCTTCCTAGGTCCAGTTATGGAACCAGAACTGCCGGAGGGACCAAGAACAAGTTATGGCCTTGATCATGCAAATCCTTACGTACATGCTTCATGTAACCTAAAGCAATCAGACTATATCCCTTGTGTAATACAATATATGCATGGAGGAGTGGATTGGGGCCAAACTTTCTCTGTTCTTTTCTCATGGTCAAACTCTAGTTTGGGTTGTTGTTTTTAGAATAATAGAGGATGGGAAGCATAGGCAACAGAAGGGGTGGTGCTAAAGGGGCTTAGCCCGCCCAAATGCAGGGCAGCGGTAGGGCTGCAAGGCAGCCCAACTGTGGGCTTCTGGCAGCTGCAGCAGGGGTGGGGAGGGGCACTTGTGCAGCAGTGAGGGAGGGAGTGGGGCTAGGGCAAGCGCTGCACAGCCAAGGCAGGGTGGGGCGCAGGACTGAGCTGCAAGCAGCTCATCTGGAGGGCCTGGCTCCTGCTGATATGTGCACCCCAGGAGGGCATGGGGGGGTGCCCCCAGATCTGTGTGGGGCAGGGGAGGCAGCCACTGTAGGCTGGGGCACAGGGTGGCACCAGGCTCTTCCAGGTGGGGGAATGGGGAGACAGGACTGGAGAAGGCTGTGCTCAGGGTGGGTGGCAGTGGTGCTAAGAGGGGGTAATGTGGGGTACCCAGCTGCCCCAAAATTTGGCATAGCCCCCCCAACCCCTGCTCCAGCACCACTGGTGTCCATCCCAAGCACAGCATGGCCCAATCCTCCTGCCAGGAAGAGCCTGCTCCATACCCCACAGACTTACCTGCACTCAGCTCCCCCAGATAATTTTTTCTCCCTCTGCCTATGATTGGAAGAGATCTCAGCAGTCATCCTGTCTAACCCCCTCCCTGGGATGTAGAGGATGCCTATCCAACCTCTTCCTGAAAGCTTCCATTGACAGAGATTCCACAACTTGCCTAGACAGCTTGTTCTACTGGCCTACTACTGTTTTCTGATGGTAGTTGTCCCATCAGGACCCTTAAATCACAGAGGTAGCTAGTACATCTCTTACCAAATCATATTTATAATGCATATTTTTACAGGGGCTGTTGATGAGACTGCTAGAAGTAGATGCAGTGGCGCTGTCAAGATGGTTCTGCAGCTCTTCTTCCTAGAGCTGGAGATGAACCTGCGGAACCTCCTGGCCTCACATGAACTTTACAACAAACCAGTGGGACTCACCAGTAGGAGGGAAGTGAGGTGCTAGACACATTCAGGGCTTGGATGGTCACCTTGGCAGATACAGAAACTGAGGTGAAGGACAACTGCCAAAGATACTTGCTATTTGTATGAACGTGCTCAAGAGGTGCACTGAACGTGCATGCATCCCAGGTACACTGTTGAGTACTCTGCACTCTGTTCCCTTCCGACTCTTCAGTAGCATAGTACGTTGTGCACTGTTTGTGCCGTGACGCTACTGCTGCCAGGGAATTTTCTGCTCCATAGTTTCATAGTTTCATAGTTTCATAGTAGCTAGAGTCGGAAGGGACCTAGGTAGATCATCTAGTCTGACCCCCTGCCTTGGCAGGAAAGAGCACCGGGGTCAGATGACCCCGGCAAGGTGCTCATCTAACTTCCTTTTAAAAATCCCC
>NW_017728918.1:85851377-85880837 GCF_001723895.1 Crocodylus porosus
GAGTTCCTCCTGCTTCTTCCCCATACTTCGAGCATTCGTGTAGAGGCATTTGAGGCCTCCAACGGTTGTGCCCACTGACCCCCTAGTCTTATTAATGCCCCGTCCCCCATCACTTACCTGTTTCTCCCTTTTGACCAAAGCGGCCAAATGGAATCTAGACATTTACAGGGCGTGTGGACCCATAAATCTTGCCTGCATAGCTCTCAGTACCTTGAAGTACAAAACATGGGGAGTGCAATGCAGTGTATGTGTAGGTGAACATGATAATTTGCAAACTCAGCAGCAAAGTGTCTTTGGCCCATGAGCATAAAACTTGATGCTAATGAAGTACAAATGATCTGGGAGCAAGTAGAAGCTAGCAGGATTGAAGAGCTCAGTCTGCCAGCTAGGATGAAGGGCATATTAAAGGAGAGGGTTGGCGAGACTTGTCCATGGCAAAGAGCTAGAACTGCTGTTGCCCTGTAGCGTCCATACTGATTCCCGCAAGGGCAAAGGGCCATGACTCTCCTGTGGTTGTATTTGACACCCGCTTAAACTAGGTCAGTGGTTCTCAACCTGTTTAGACTCAAGGCACCCCTGGACAGACTCAGGGCAGCCCTTGGCAAATGCCAGCGCTTAGTCAGAAAATAAGAGCGAAAAAGAAAAACAACAGAGCAGATTATACTGTTGCAAAGACCCCACAAAGACCACAACTGTGGATTCTTGTTTGAAATCGCTGGCTTTATCATGTGAATCAAGTCTGTGCACCTCAGGCCTCTGTAGCAACCCACTGGTGAATTGTGCAATAAGTTCAGACTGGCCACCTATGCAAAGCTAGCATCAGGCCAGAAAAGCACCCACCCCGCTATAGAAAGAGCCTACCATCCTCGAAGTTAGTGCTTGAAAAACAGGTAACAGTTGCATAGCTGGTTTCTACTTAGCTTTCACTTTAGCACATAGTAGGGTTTACAGCGCTAAGGCAGTGTGACACCCTTGGAAGGCCCAAGGTGGCACTGGGTTGGGACTTGCTGCCCCTGGTGTGAAGTGCTGACCCCACACTCAGCCCGAGGGGGAAATAACTAGGCGCCAGGAGCCCGGGGGAGGGACCCTCGGTGCGCCCTGACCACAAGCCCGAGCAGAAGGGAGTCTTGTGATGACGTCACAGCCGCCCTCTGCCAAGGCGGGAGCAATCTCCGGGCGCGATGTCCCGCCTGCCGCGTTCAGGCGGAACCTCCCGACTGACGCGCCCGCTGTAGAAGCAAACAGAGGAGCGCAGAGGCTGGGACCCCGGCGGGGGTTAACACTGCGTGAGATAGCTTTCCATTGGTTTAGAAGGGAGAGTTCAGAACAAGGGAGGGACTAATGCGTTAAAGGATTACAGGTGAGGGAGGGGCCGAAAGGAACTCGGCCGTTGGCGCATGCGCACCTAGCGACACCAGCCGGCCGGACAGTCGGACCGAGTAATTCAATCTACGTCACAGTCCCCCCCTCCGCACCCCCCTGCGCAGGGAGGGGTCTGGCGCCGGGCTCAGGAGGAGGCGCGAGGGACACTGTCCGCCGGCCAGCAGGGGGCGCGAGAAACAGCGCTCCGCCCTCCGCGCGGCTGCTGGGGAAGAGGACGGGGAGGCCGGGGCCGAGGCGCCGGCGGACGCGGGTAACGGCGCGCCCCGCCCCGCCCCGCGACTCTGGTGGGGCTGGGGGTGGCTCTGAGCTGGCGGAGGGTGGTGCTGGGAGCTGCCGGGCCGAGGCGCTGCGGGAACGGACATGACAGGCCGGGGACAACGGTTCGGCCCCCACCCCCTGTCCCGAACGCGGCGGGCAGCCACTGCACATGCGCCGCGGCAGTTGGCCGCTGATGACGTTAGGGCCGTGGCACGCGGGGGCAGGGCCCGGCGCCCCCAGCATTTCGGCTGGACAGTGTCCGGTTTTGTGATACCACCACGACCCCCCTTTCTCAGGCTCGTGTCCAGACCGGACCCCTCCCCCCCCCGGTCAGCTGCTCCTTGTCTCTGTCACACCTGTCCGAACCCGGGCCGCCTCCCATTGGTTCAGGCCCTCCCGCTGCCCCTCACCAGCTCCTCTGCTCCTGGCAGCTGCCCCACTTTCCCCTCCAGGCTGGTCCCCTCTGGTGAGAGGGAGCAGAGGTGTTACCTTTTAGCTGGTTCGGTGTGCAAGAAACCTTTCATTTTAGTGCCCTGCACACCCTGAGAAGTGCTAAAGCCTTTGCAAGCACCATGGCCCTGCCAGATTTCAAACCAGGACCATATCTGTAGAGGGAATATGGAAGATATCCACCCCCCACCCCGCCAGTGCTGAAACTGATAAAATCATTTTACTTATCTCCTCTAAATTCACTTGGGGAGAGGGAAAAAACCATAGAAACTAAAGCCTACAAAGGCCAAGGCCAAGGCAAGCACGTGGACATGCAGGATTACAGTAGAAACCAGAATTCATGCTGTGCCACAAGGTTCCCCCCAGAATTTCTGGCTTTCTGATATTGGCACATTTCGCATGTTAAAACTTTATTTTAGGAATGATTTACTCATTGCTGTGTGCAAAAGAGTGTTGTTAGTGTTGCTGTGGATGATGACTTGAGAGGATACATCATCCTCTCCATATAGCAGGGGTGTGCAAAATGTGCCAGGTCCCTTTGGCATGATTTTTTATTGTGCATGGCCGCACATGTGTACAGCTTAGAGGGAACACTACCTATGGCACCCATGAAAGCATCTCAAGGCACCCTGATTGAGAATTACTGGGACAGAGGCTGGCACTGGACTTTTGTTAGTTTTCAGGATAACTGTGCTATTTATAACAGAACTAGGAAACTACTTAAACTACTGTATGAGAATAAGATGAACTTTCAATAGAAAGATGTTATGCATTGTTATTGCTGTATGAAAATCTAGATTCTTTTTACAACAAGGAAAAAAGTGCTAATATTAATAGTCACTTGCTTGAAAGATTTCCCCCCCACCCCCCAATAATGAAAACAAAACCGAATCTGCGCCTTTGTTTCAGGGTATGCTATGACTGGCTTCAGACTGCCCATTACTGCTGTTAGAAAACTAAATGTCTGGCTTGCAGTCTGCGAGAAATTCCCTTCTAATAAATTCTGTATCTCCTGGAAGAGATGCATCTCCTTTGGTCAACAACTGGCTACAATAAACTACAAAAATTATTTCAGCATTTCTCCTGTGAAACTTTATGCGTTTATAAGACCTTCTGTAGAATGTACATCATTGCTTTCTGTACGAACTAGAAGTAATTCAAGATCTGGGAAAAAGAAACAAACTATGCAACAAGAGGAGGAGGATGAAGATGAAGAGGATGAAGATGAAGGGAAAAGTGATTCAGAAGAGGAATTTGAAGATGACCTCACTACAGAAAAAATTCACAAGGACCTTGAAAGAGTAGTGCCGTGTCTGCGGTATGATGTTGTCATGAAAGCTGGTCTAGACGCTGCAAGAAAGTAAGTATGCCTATTTATGTAATTTACTGATAAGGACATTATTCAGTGAGTTAACTGGGGTCTGGATACCCTTTTTATTATTAGAGTAACTTAGCAAGGAAGATTTTTTTAACTTCAGTGCCTACATTTGTCTTTTTAAAAACGTACATCTAAATTTATTTATTTGAAACATTTGCATTTTGCAGAACGTTAGGAACT
The DNA here is from genome assembly GCF_001723895.1 of Crocodylus porosus. Taxonomy (NCBI): domain Eukaryota; kingdom Metazoa; phylum Chordata; order Crocodylia; family Crocodylidae; genus Crocodylus; species Crocodylus porosus. The sequence continues at coordinate 85,855,027 of NW_017728918.1, forward strand.
TATCACTTCCTGCTTAAGGAGACACTGTTGTTTTTTTTTGTTTTTAGCCATCATTCATACTTTTCCCCATTTTTAAAGAAAGACAAGCTTAAGTATTTCACTAATGGGAAGAAAGGTTTCTGGTTGTTGACTGAAGTGCAAAAAAACCTCCCCTTGGACTGCTAGATGAAAATTTCAAAGCAGTTCTACAATAAATGTAAATCTGATGTACTAACACTACCAAATATGCATAAATCGTATAATAAATCCATAGTAATGTACATTTTAAATGATCTTTATAGACTATTTAGCAAGCTAGTTTGCGACAATATGCTAGAGTGACTTGATGAAAAAGCCCTAGATAAAAATTGATGCTTAAAACTGTCTGATTACATGCAAGAGACATTTTGTTAGGTGTGCAGACACCAGCCTTTATAAATACTCCTAAGCATTCCCTAGAGGCACATCGAAAATATTTTTGCCTTCCAGTTTAAGTCAATCCTTAAGTAACCCTGACAGAAATAAGTGTATGCTTTGTGTCCAATTTCCTGTTGAGCACACTTTGCAGGGGTACTGCATTATTGCTTTTCTGTAAAGACCTGCACTTGATTGCTTCACAAGGATTGTTTTATTTTGCTGGGCTTTTTTTTCTTTTAGCAGAGTAGAAGATGCATTCTACAGGAATGACCTCAGGTTGAATGGAGAAAAATTGTGGAAAAAAAGCAGAACTGTAAGGTTTCATTTTAATATAAAATTCTTTAAACTAATAAGATTGTAACTAATGCTGATACTCCATGCTCCTTCCTACTTTTTTACATCCATTACAGGATGCAGGGATTATAAATGTCTTTTAAAACGGTGTGAATGTCAATCACTCGGGTTAAAAGAAAACATGACAGTAGGTAAATAATGGGAGACTTGAAGAGAAGATCAGCTACCCATATGTCAGGAGCCCTCTGTTTTATCTGGAAGGATCTAAAGTGATTGTATGTGTAGCCTTCCCATTAAACAGAGGTAGTAGCAATTAGCTGAATAATACAGCTTGCTCTTTTCCCTTCAGAAAAATGCGCAGGGGGTGGATGGTTTTGTTTTTGGAAGATTACCTGAAATAAAGGTGTTTGAAGGTGTAGAGAGGGAAGTTACATAGTAAATGTACATAGTAAATGTACAGTGAGGGAAGTTACATAATAAATGAACAGGAGGGTTGTTTCAAGCAGAAGGGAAGAGCAGGACAAAGTCAGCAGAATTGGATAGCATATTAACAAAGAAGTCAAGGCTGGGAGTGGTAGGGGAGAGACATAGTCAGTCTGAAATCAAGTATAAGCCAAGGTAAATTAATTCCACTATTTCTACTACCACTAAGGTGCAAAAGGCAGAGCTTTGGGGCAGACAAAAGGTTTTAGGCTAGGTATGTGGGTCATGGGGAAGGAAGTATGATTGGATCAAAGATTATTTTGGCATCTTTGTTTTGAAATGGCTGAAGGGGTAATCCAAATAGGAGACTGCCACAGCTGTATCTGATAATAGAAATGAGAAGTATGTATTTAAAGAAAGCACCATCAGAATAGTAAGTTAAGAACTAGTTAGTGGTATTCCTTCATGATGGAGAGAAGTTGTCATTTATTGGAGAATCAGAGACTCTCATTGGCAAAAAAAATAAAAAGAATATTTCTAACCACAGTGCGTGGAACATCATGGTAGCCAAAGTTATTGCTGTATGATGGGAAAAGGAGGAATAACATTGGTTTCCAATTTCAAAACTCAAACAAGTCTAGTTACTGTGACATTTTAGTCATTTCTTGTAAATTTCAAAGGAAGCCTAAGTAGCTGATCATAACAGTGTGTTCACTTATAACATATAGATCAGAGGTTCTCAATGTTTTTTGTACCAGGACCCATTTGTAAACATCAGTGGCCAGTCCTGACCCAGCACCCCTCACTCCTGACCTGCTGCCCCTATGTGTGGGGCAGTGGGGTGCCTAAGTAGCAAGGGAAAAGCCACAGTTTCCCATGTTTTTCTCCTTTAAAAAAGAATCAATTTTTAAGGTTTGTTCACAACCCTTTCATATATTCTTGCGACCCATGGGTTGAGAAACATTGATATGGACAACTTCTTAGAGTGATAAATAGTTTCCTTTTGCCTTATTCTTTCATATGCTATTATCTCTGTATCTTAGCTATTAATTGAAGTTGTCTGAAGCACTTTGCATAAATTAATCATTTGGTTACATGTGCCCTACAAAAGGAATGAAAAGATCCACATGCCTTTTCAGAAGGAATGAAGTATAAATCCCAATGCATCTTTTGTGCAAGGAGTTGTGAGGGGAAGCACTTATATTGCTCATTTGAAAGCCTACAGTATAGCATATGGCATATACAGTCACCCTGCCACCTCCCACAAAAGACGAGAAGAATAATAGCTTGGGAAAAGAGGATAATTAAAATTGCATATATATTTGGGAAACTTCCCCCCACCCCATGTTAATGACCTCTCTTTCTGTTTTCAGGTGAAAGTTGGTGACACACTAGATCTCCTACTAGGTGAGGACAAAGAAACAGAAGCCATGGTAGTTACACGAGTTGTCTTAAGAAAAGTATCAGAAAAGACTGGAAATGAAAAATACAAAGTGCTTTTGAGGCGCTGGAAACACTTAAAAGTACCCAAACAGGATGTACTTAAGTAACAAAGGTTTGCATGTGGCAGCATGAGACTTCTTGTGGAATTATATCATTGTAGCTAAACATGAATTTTGGTTAAAGAAAATTATGGTACCTTTTCTTAAGGGTTTGTGATAAAATATTACCATCCTTGCCACATACATCACTGTTGGTCCTTTGACAGTTTGTCAGTTCAGTCTGTTCTGTTAATTTTTTTTATAGTATTGTGGAAAATGTTTAATTTCCAGGTGGTTCACCTAAAGATGGTATCTATATATGATTGATGAATAAAGAGTGAGTATACCTAACCGTTTAACTGTTGTAGTAATTTTGATGAGCAAAATCAGAGACATTAAGATTAAGGGTCGCTTCAGAATAAATGAAAGAGAAATCATGGCTCCTAGCCTTTACATAAAGATTTTTTAAGGTTTTTTGCCATCATATCTCGATCATCTCACTTCAGGATCATGAAACAGTTTTTGAAGGAGAAAGACAGGATGACTCAAATGGCTTCTCTTTATGGTTACCAGTTTGTAACTGACCTACCTCAATAGTGACAGGCATCACCATCTGATAACGTATCAGTTGATTCTGCAAACCCTGTTTGTTATTCCCACGGCCAGTTAGTCAATTTCTTCACTTCATAGACATTAGGGGCTAGAAGAGACCTCATGAAGTCATTGAGTCCAGGCCTCCCATTTCTTCATAGTGGCAAGGAATAAATGGAGGTGGAAAGACTCACTCATGTCATGACTGGTGATTATACAATGTTCCCTTACAACCTGCAAAAGGGTAGACCACCAGTTCTCAACTCCTCCTTCAGGTGCAGTAGGAGCAGGCGCTTCCCAGTTAGACCCTGCACAAAGTGCATAGGGCCATTTCACCTGGCTGCAGTAGTAGTAGTAGTGGCACTAGCACTGTGGCACCCTTGAAAGGATCTTGCCTGTTGAGAACCACTGGGGTAAAAGATCTTTTGTATGAGTTTTAGAACAGCATTTTGGCATATTTTTATATAAGGCAACACACTTGTCATACTTAATCTTATGTAGAAAATGAAAAAAGGTAATTAAAGTTTCTTATCCTTAAATTTTGAATGAAATCTCACACTTAGCCCATGATGCAGTGATTGCAAGATTTGGGTCACTTAGTGTTAACATCTAGTGATTGGCTTATCTGTTTTTTTTCTTTTATTTTTTATAAGATTTTTTTTGTGATTCTATCAATACAGGTACATAATTACTCAGAAACCTAGTCCCCACCTTTCCTAACACCACCTTTTATTTCACTTAAGTCATCTACTTTATGGCTTAGTGTCCTGGTGTAATTAATAACCTTAAAAGTGTGGTAACAGTGTTATTTGAAAAAAATTGGTGCAAAATGAAACTACTTATGCCCTTTAGAAATGACTAAGCTTATGTCTCTGATGCCTCTGGGGCAAGCTGAAAACTACCACTGAGAAAGAAGCCCCCCCAACTCCTTTATTCTTGCTGTGCATGTGGTGCTGGCCAAAAAGTCACTTTGGGGCATGGACAAACCTTCACTTGGGGCATTTCAAGAGGGGCAAGTGAGCTGCTGCTGCTCTGGATTAGGCAGCAGCTGTTACGCTGTAATGATTACTTGTGCATGTCCTGATACAAATGAAGTAAAGTTGCTCCAACTTTAAGCCTGCTTCATCCAGGGTTAAAGTTGGGGTGATTTAGCTAACTTGTATTGCTACAGGCTCATGCACGCATACACTCTAACTGCTAACAGCTACTGCAGGCTCTCCAAGCAGCAGCAGCAGCTCCCCTTCTGAAACTTCACTGCCCATAGTTGCTTTTTGGCTCTACACCAAAGGAGACCACATGCCATGTATGCAAAGATAGAATGAATAGGCAGGCCCTGTTTCTTAAAGTGGTCTAGGGACTGCTGGGGAGACAAGTATAAACATATCCCAAGGATCAGCTTTTTGGCATGCCTATACACATGCCTGGGGTGGGAGCATTTTAACTGGAGCAGCTCACAGCCAGCTGCTATACTTAAAATGGATCACTCACGTGTATTAAGCCCCTGCACATTAAAAAATGTCTGCAGGATGCTTTATCTAAACCACAGTCAACAAAGTGTCCCCACTGCCATTTTAAAATTGGTGGGGGCTTAATACCCATGATGATGAGGTGACATGGAACATTCTTATTAGAAAGCTTGATTAATCGATGTGTTAATCTGATGCATTCTAAACAGAATGTGAATGAGCATGTGTATAGGCACCTTTTGTTTTTAAAAGATGTGCACCAAAATATTCAGATAAATATCTATAAGAAGTTCCACAAGTATCTATGTACTTAACAATCATGGAACAATTTTTTTTGCAAACCCCAACAGATGACTCTCTCAAGCTTTAGATGTCTGAAGTGATGTCTGAAGTCTGGTTCTAGAGTGACTTGAAGGTAAAGGAAGGCCCTCAGAAATTCTCCCACAAGATTCTTAAGACCACCTGATGGCAGAAATAAAAGGAGGCTCTTACTTTCAGTACTGTAAGCAGTCAGAAAAGCAGAAGGGCCTGCATCAATTAAGCAAACTTTATTCACAGGCATCCAAGTGCAGAGACAGAGAAATGTACCCAATGTAAAAGAAATTATTAAATACATAATTGCTAAGCTACACTAATTAAAAATGAGATGCAAAGATTCTTTTGAGAACTTGCTGGCAGGTCTCAGAAGACCTTGCTGTTAGTTCTCCTTTAGAACAGACAGCCCTAATAAGCAATGGGTAGCCACTGATGTGGAAGCCAAGGTTTTTAAATCTAGCAATACCATCAGGAGAAGTGATGAGAACTGATTTGGCAGAAGTGCTGAGCTCCCTCCTTATAAAATTCAGGCCTCTTAAAAGGTCAGGGTAAGGTATTACAACAGAGGTCAGCAATGTTTTTGGGTAGAGTGCCAAAAACACCTGCAACCTGAAAATGTGTGATGTTGTTGTGCTAGGAGTGGACAATAGGGGAGCCATGAAGGGCCAAATCCTTGTGGCAGTGCAGCTTCAGCCCCTTCTTTGCCATCTGCCTCAAGGTGCACATGCCAAACAAAATGCCTCTGTGCACCACGCTCTGGCATCCATGCCAGGGGTTTCCTACCCCTGTATTACAACTGGAAAAATGTTTTTCAAAGCTATTAAAGACCACAGTTTAGAACTAGAATAGATGCTTTGACCCAGTGACATATTAAATGAGGTGAGAAGGGGAATTTGAAATTTGAACAAGTATATCTCTTCCACTTTGGTGATGGAACAGTTTGAGAGCCAGTAGTTTCACTTAATTGAACTGGTGCCACTTATGAAAGTTCATGGACAAAAGGAATTTCAAGACCTGTCACTTGAAAAAGAAGATTGCTCAGGAAAACTGCCAGAACCAAGTACCAAGCCACTATAAAATAATTCTGCTTAGCATATTTTTCCTTTAACAGAAAATGGCTATTTAAACCTTTTTAAATCACGTCAGGCTGTCAAACTTTTAAAATATTTTGGTTTCAGTAACTGATGCACAAATTTGGTTTGGTTGGGAAATATTTTTATACAAAATTTTCACCTGACCAGGCCTCATTTTTTAAAAATGAAAATCTGAAAAAATGTAGATGTTTCAATGAAATCTTTCGGAAGTCTTCATGGATGTTTTTTCAAAGGGGAAGGAAGTCATTTAAATCAGTTCTACTTTAGAGGGCTTTCCAAAAGACTGCTGCTTTTACCTGAACAATACTGGTTTCCCTTTCAGATCTGTTGCTAACAGAAAACAATTCCTACATGTGTTCTGAGACAGGAAAGGAAACTGAATAAACAGAAGGTTTTTTTTTTCATGTGGCAACAAGTCAAGCCTTAAAGGAATTAGCAAGCAGGTCAGGGAGCATCTGGATGATGACAGAGATGAAAAAGACAAAAAGGATAAAACTGAGTATCATGGAAGAGTTTTAACAATCAGTTAAGGTGAAAATGGAAAAAAAGTCAATCCTTGGAAAGCTATGGAACTTGGCTTTCCTTTTGTTTTAGTCTGCTCTTTCTTCTCTCTTTTATCTGAGTTGCTAAACAGATATGGTGGCTCAAGGACAGTTCGCATGAGGAAGAGGCAACTAGGTATCTGTAGACAAGTGTAGTTACTAGTACCATATTTACTCAAATACAAGATGAAGGGTTTTTGTCCCAATTGGCATGAGGGAAAAAGCCCCTGATAAGTGCATACAAAGAAATCGTACTAAATACACTATCATTAAATTGCCGAAAGCAGCATGTGCTCAGCAATGGAAACTAGCTTTGAGGTTTATTAAATGATCTTGCAAGGTCCCTTCCAGCCCTAATGTCAATAAAATCTATGAAATGCAGCCAACACTGAGCATGACTATAAGTCACATGGCTCATGTTAGGTAAAGATGCTGGTAAGACCTGAGTTTTTTTGGGTGGCAAGGTCCAGGCCCCAACATCTTGGAATTCATATGCTAGTTTTGCTTGTTCCAAAAGGCCAAGAAGCAGCTAGGAGATGAATGCAAAAGCAGTCCCCCCATCAATTACCACAAAATTGATGGGATATTGCCATAAGAATATGCTAGTATAGCCCATCTGAATAAAATGTGGTAGGGCCTATTGCACTCAGTTCTTCTCACCACCTTTTTTTCAAATCATGGCGAGCAACAACATTGCATACAGTTCATGCAGAATCCCTCTGCCTCCCCCTCAGCCTGGCACATAAGATTAGTGTGCCCCACCCTTCATGAGGTAAAGCCAAACCAGTTTGCCCAGCACCTCATTTGCATATACATTTTTGGAGCATCTCAGGATGTGTGACAAGAACACCTTGTTCCAGTCATGAGTTGGGGCTAACTCATACAGGAATCCTTTGTGTGTGTGTGTGTAAGGGGGGAGGTATCTGGAGTACACACACATACTGAGCAGTACTGAACTGTAGGATCACTGTAGCTTGAAATTCTGTTGATTCTGGTAGGGCCCAGTCCAACAAACTACACGGTAAATCACAAACCTTTGGTTTTAGACTAATATTGTGTATAGCTTGTGCTATGTATTAGTAAAATTGCTTCTCAATTTTTTGGCTTCATGCTTCGGAATATCATGGATTTCGCAGACTGGATCTTTATCCACCATGCCCAACTCAATTGTCTGCTACTCAACGGTGCCATCCAGTCGGGAACCATGACGAGGTGCCAAAGATATGACTGTGAATCAGAGACCCTGTCCCACAAGCTTTGCACCTGCAAACCCCACACCAGAGTGTGGCAGTTCTGCCATAATGCCATTCAGGACTGGCTGGTGAAGGCTGTTTCAGCCCCAACAGGGACCATGTCTATCAATCGCAGCATTCCAGGCTGCGAGATCTATTGTCATGACCAAAGAGTATCATGATGGTCAATATTACCATCCTGTTTGGGAACTGGCAGCACGCTTTCGTTTAAGCCTGGGAGCGGAAGCTGACAAAGTACCAGCCGCTGACATATGCCCCAAGAAGCTAGGGATATGAGGTGATGGTTAAGGCACTGATCATCAGGGTGCTGGGAGCATGGGACTGCAACAAGAGCATCCTGCACACCTGAATATCCTACCGCTACACCAAACTGATGAGGTGCCTAATGGTGTCTGACACCATCAGATGATCCAGAGACATGTACATCCAGCACGTCACAGGCGAGCACCAGTATGTGTACCCCGACTGACCACTAGCCAGAATCAACACAGAGGGGAGTGCCTGACTGCCCCTTTCAGTGAATCATGGCTGAGAACTCTTATACCTGGACTTCCTTATCCCTGTAAATGTACCCCACATGCTGTTATTTGTATCTATGTATATCCTTTAGAACCCACCACTCTAATGATGCAGTTTCCTTGCACCAGGCATTCTGTATCTTCTCTTTTTGTTGCACCCTTAGCTCCCCTATCCCTCACTCCTGGGCTACTATGCAAGTTAGTTGCATCCTCCCCCAACCCATCTATTGTACCTTGTACTATGTAGCCATCTGTGTCTGGATCTTGGTATCTTCTTCTACCCTTTCAATTTTGTACCTTCCTTTTTAACATTCACTGATAAATCTACCCAGATGTCTCACTTTGGATACAGAACCTTGAGACACCACAATGCAAATGTAGAGGGAGGAGCAACAGCCCCAAAACCTGAAGTCACTGGAGCCTGGGTGTGGGACTCCCCCAAACATGGAGGCAAATGGAGGCGGCTTCTTACTGAAGGTCCTGGTGAAGAATGGACACTTGAAACAAGGAAAGCAGATTCTGGAGAGAGAAAACTACTTAGTCAAGATTATGCAAGACCTGCTCAATGCAAATCTGAAAAATGTGTATTACGTGTTTTGCAGGCCAGGTAGGGCAGAGTTTGAATTGGGCTTCAGAGATCCCAAGGTAAGATCAGATTTCTGGCAACAGGTGGAGGCGGCCAGAGGAAATCCCCAGCTGAAGGCAGTTGTTTTTGTAGGGGGAGGTATGAGAAGAGAGGCTGATTACAATCCAAATGTATTCAGCCCAAATAAAAGGATGTGAGTTTTTGGCTCAGAATATGCTGTGTGAAAATAAGAAAGTGGAGAAAGCCCTAGACAAGTCTGGGATATGGACTGGAGCCTGGAAAACCAAGGTAATGCTGAAAAGCAGGCCTGGGAATCCAGGCAAGGTGCAGCACCTCCCCCCAGCAATTTCTCTGGGACCCCATAGGGGCTTCTACCAGGGGCTGCCCAAACTCTGCCATAAATGTGGGGAGCAGGGACACCTGGTGGCACAATGCACAAGTAAAATTTGTGTCATGCAAGAAGAAAGGACATGAAGCCAAGGACTGTGAACAGAACTGGCATTGCCTTCTGTGTGGGGATGAGGGGCATGTTTTTAGAGATTGCTCTCAGTCCTAAGCAAACAGGGAAGAACAAAGAAGGGACTGCAGGAACCCCAGTGGCCCAAACTCCACGGCCCAGCCTCCACAGGCAGCAACAGAGAATGGGGAGGCAATGAAAATAGGAGAATAGAGCAGGGGAGGGATCCCAAGAAAAAGGGAAAGGAGCCAAAGCTGGGCTACCCCACCCCCACAGTGTATGAATGCTCCCTCAAGAAGCTGAACAAAGACACTGAATAGTGAAGGGAACAGATGGAGGAGGTGAACCTAGGCACCCCAGAAAGGAGCCTGGAAAAAACTCAGAAGCTGGAGGGGAATCCAGCGCAGAAATAGAAACAGATTTCCAAGGGAAACAGGAGAACCCCCCTGGGAGCCCAGAGACAGATCAAGATGGCTGGACACAGCAGCAGAAGCACAGGAGGAAGACCCAGGTGTCCCCTAAAACCACAGAGAAAAAAGATCTGGCCCACCAGGTGGCCCCACAAGGCAAGGAAAAGCCTGAACCTGAACACAGACCCTAAACACATGAAGAAATGAAAAAATAATGGCTTTTGCTACCCCCTCTAACTGCTTTCATTGTGGGGATACTAATTGTCTAAATGCAAGAAGCCTGCTAAAGAAAAAAAAAGGGACACAATAGAACAGTACCTGGGACAACTACAAGTGAACATTATGTGGCTCCAGGAATGCGATTTGCCCAACTCTAAAAACTGCTTTGTTGAAAAGACATTGGCAGCCTGGGTTCTTCATGTGGAGCAGATCAAATGACAATAGCAGTGCGTGTTGCAATTCTCCTGAAATGAGACAGAGTGCACTACCTACAGCACAGAAATCATTGCAGGCAGGCTTCTGTAAGCCACCTTTGAATCAGCCCTCCCAAATGTTTATGCAGCAGTGAAAAGGGAAGCAAGGTATACCTTCCTAGAAAATGTGAGTTTGGCAATGCTCAGTACCTGGCCAGTGATGACCACAGGAGACTTCAATAGCATCAACGCGGGTGACAGAATAGGCAAAGGCCAAACAGGCCTGGACAGATCCTCCAGGCTGCAAAACAACTGATCTTTGATCACAGGCTGGTGGATGCAGGCAAAGGAGCCCAAGGACCTGGGAGGCAACTTCACTCAGGTGGATCCTATAGGACAAATGAAGTCTATGCATAGATTTCATCTTCCTCCCTGAAGGACAGTCAGTAGCGAAAGCCGAATCCACACATTTCTTGGACCACTGCCTCCTGGCAGTGAAGGCAGAGATGGGGTGCAGCCTGAAAGAGGCAGGGGCATATGGAACTTGAATGTGAGCCTCCTGGATGTTGAAAAAAAAAAAAAAACCCAGCAGGAGTTCAGGCAGCGCTACACAGGGTGGAGAACCCTCAGAGCCAGGTACCAGAACCACACAGAGTGGTGAGCCAGCATAAAAGAAAAAAAGATTTCTTCCAGCAAGCTGGTAGGAGCCAAGGCTGGATTCAGAGGATGCAACACACTTAAATGACAAGTTGCAGAGCATGCACAAGCAGGCAACTTGGGGTTGGGATGTGAGGGAGGCCATGTGGGAGGTAAGAGCTCAGATTAGGGCCTGGTACAGGGAACAGGCCATGAAGATCTTCTTGGCCTGGGCTCCCTGGGTAGAGGAGGGGGAGGAGTGCTTGCTTTGGCAGGTTAAAGAAGACCAGGAAGGAGGCCAGGACCAGCTTGGTGGATAGAGCCACAAGTCAAATGAAGGGATGCTGGAGACAGCAGCAGCCTTTTACTGAGCTATATACATGGCACACCCAAAGGAGCCGGGGGACCCCGCTGCAACTGGGAGATGTGTTGTGGTACCAATGGGAGAGGGGGTTGGATGTTGCCATGCTAAGCCTCAGCCCAGAAAAGGCATTCAGTGTCTCACTGATTTCTGTTCAAAACACTGAAGATGTGGGTCCCCCCAACCTTTGTTGCATGGATAAAAGCACTGAACATGAGCAGCAGGGTGTTGGTGAACAGGTTCCCAACTGCCCCAATCACGGTGGAGTTAGACATCTGGGAGGAATGCCTGGTCTCTCTGATCCTCTTCATCTGAATGATGCAACCATGGCCCAATGGCTCAGGCAAGACCCTGGGATCCACAGAGTGGAGATCCCTGGGGGCAGTGGGGCAGAGACAAGAGGCCTGGCCTACATGGACGACCTCAATGTCCTGTGCAGGGACAAGCGGCCAGTGGAAAAGGTGCTGCCACTGCCTAGGTGTATGGAGCAGTGACAGGAGCCTAGCTCAACCTGAGCAAAAGCACCTGGACATAAGGATAAACTTTACTGTCTGAGGCTTCAGAGTCTGAAATAGACTCCCCCCAGAAGTGGTGCAAGCACCTGCTCTGAATACCTTTAAGAAATGCTTGGATGCCTTCCTTGCTGGGGTGATCTGACCCCAGCTGACTTCCTTCCCCTTGGGCAGGGGGCTGGACCCAATGATCTTGCAAGGTCCCTTCCAGCCCTAATGTCTATGAAATCTATGAAAGCTTTGAACATGCTAAGTTCTGGATAAACTAAATGCATGGGTACTACACACACATTTCTACAGCATTTTTAATTTCAAGGTTCATGTTTTCAAATTTGTTCCTCATGTCCACGTGCTCAGGTGGAACAGGGTCTGACAGTAAGAAGAAGGGAAAAGGCTGCCAGGGGAAAATTTGGGGGCAAGCAGAAAGCAAAGGGGCTACCTGACCCCCCACATACATTTTCTCTGCTGTAGCAGTGAGAGGGGGACAAATTCAATGCATATCTCCAATAATTAGATTCTATATCTGGAAAACAGTAAAAAATTTATACATTTTCCAGATATAGAATTTAATTATTGGGGGAGGCTCATCTTGTAACCAGGGTCATCTTCTATTTGAATAAATATGGTATTTTGCAATCAGAATAATCTGTTCCATAAAAAATAAGAATATTAATAATGCAATGAAAGAACTGACTTAGGGAGGGGAGCAAAAATGGGGTTTCACATCTTCCAATTTAGGTGGTGTAAAATATATTTAGAAGTACCCTTAGATTATTCATGAGAGAAATAATAACTGTATTAATAGTAACCTGAGTGACAACAATAAAAGTATCTCTCTCCTTCCAAATTTAGTGAAGCTTCCAAACAAAGCATAATTCATGTCAATAGCAGCCCTAAAATGTCAGCAGCTTACTCCAAAAGTCAAGTTTAAACTATCCTCATTCCCTACCCACCCCCTCGTATTATAAAATCATCTGTGCAGTCATCTCTTAAATGTGCATGTTAGATAGAAACACCCATCAATTCACCCCCGTTTCTTAACAGGCAAGCGTAAGATGTGTTGAATTTTTCAGCAAGATTTAACAGTGTTAATTGGTGAAACAACTGTGATATTAAAATAAGTAAATTATAAAGAAAACCTGTATGTTGCATTCCTTGCCCTTTGACCTGAAGAGTAAGTACTAGCCATTTTCAATGTGGAGTTAAAAGATTTCACGGGCCTTCATGCATACGTGCAAAATGCTGACTACAACAGTCCCTGATCCTCAGTGGAGCCTCTAGTGCCTTTGTCACATAAATATTTAAACAATAACAAAGCTTTGGCTGAATTAAAAAAAATGCACCCAAAGAGAAAATGTATACATAATCTATGTGCATTTTAAAAACAGGAAAGTATTTAGAAGTAGTTCTAGTTTGCTAAGAAGCAAGAGAAAGTAATTTTTATTACTGAAAAGTACAAAATTGTAACAAATTGATTAGGGTTACAGCTGACCCATAAGAGTAACCAAATGCAATCATTTCAAACAAGAGTTATTTTTCACTTTTGAAAGTAAGATGCTGTTTGACTTTCCCTGCTAGAGATGGCTGCTAGATAGCTCTAACTTCTCCTTTACATTTTACAAAAGATTACACACATTAAAAGTTCTTGCAAAGCTCCTGAGTTTTCATTTGTGTGAAATGGGTGCGATGCTAAAAGCAGTTCCATATTCTTTTTGTATTGGGAAAAACCTGACACCACTACCCTAGCAAATAGAGCCAAGAAATGTTATGCTGTTTCCTTGAGGGTCTTCAAAGGAGAGTGAATTATTCAGCCCTTATCACAATGAAATGTTTCAGTTATAATAAGCAAGCAGTGATACTCAATATTCTCCTGAACGGGATTTGTTGACCTGATGGGTAAAATAATATTCACCTATTATGAAGTCAGTGTGTGTATGATTACATTTGTTTTGAGTTTTTTTCAGTTGATACTTAGAAATTTCTTAGTTACTGCCTCATTTTCAAAACAACCACAGTTTTTCTTTCTAAAGTTACATTCTAAAAGAGAGAGGATGTCATAATAGTTACAGCAAATCAAGCTGTCCCTGCTTATTTATTCAACAGGTAAATGACAATCCAGAACTTAGTAACAAATCTTAGACAAACTAAACAAAAAAAGAAGTTACTATTCATGTAATTGTTCATAGCTAACTTTACTCTCTCATAACAGTAATCCATACATATAATTACTCCATTTTTAAAACCGACCAATTGGATGAATTTGCACCTCAAAAAAGTTTCCTTTGGCAATCTCACAGTTGTTTTAAATGTGCTTGTGTTGACTTAATATCATTTATAAAAAACAGCTATTTGAAAGCAAGTTGGATCATAAAAGGATTTTGGACAATCAGATTAGAGGAGTGTATAAAGTGTATGTAATATAAAAGGAAATGCAACCAGGTTCTTGCTGCATGCTCACTTTTGGTGATAATTTTTTAAGGACAAAATCCATTCCTAAACTATTAGTGTATCATATGAATAGCTTCATCTGACTGATTTAACAAGAAAATGACTTAGTAACGTATAATGAATATCAAAACATTTTCAATTTTCATACTGGATAGAAACATCTGTCAGTTCTCATCATCTCTTTCCTAACTGTGTGATATGCTGAATCCTTATGTGGGGTTTGCTATTACATATCAGTGAAACAAATGTGACATTAAAATAAGTACAAATAAATTATAAAGAGAATCTGCATATTACAACCCTTACCTTTTGGGCTGCAGGATAAATGCAAGCCGTTTTCAACAGTAAATTAAAAAAGACCTTCATTCTTTTCATGACATTTTATGTAGCCCATAAAAGTGCATGTAGAAAAGTTCACATAGAGATGCTAGTTAACACACAATTGTAAAAAAAACCCAAAACCTTGAGGTTCCACTACATTCAGTTGCTAAAAATATGCACTAATCTGAAAGGTAAGATGCAGACATCATGGTATCAGTTCATAATCTTTGGTAAAATGTTTTCATTTTATTTATAGCCACATTTGCTCTGATATCCATTTTGTGCATGGTCTGCTATTATTTATGCCAAGAGGAAGAAACAAGTGAATTTTAACAGTATTAGGGTATTACTTAGTACATTCAAGACTCTCTTCATACATTCTTTGAGGATTCTGCTATCACAATGGGAAAAATGAGTGACCACTACTAGCTCGTGTGACTTACATAACATAACTTTAACATAATGTAACTTTGCTATCTTTTGCCTTTAGGGGAAAAATTAAAGAAAGGTGTCAACATGATTCTAAGAACAATAAATTCTAAAAATCTGAAGTAAAAATATCAAGTATTTTGTACAAAGTCTAAAATATAAATTTACAGTGGGGCTTACTTCTAATTTGATACTATAACCCATCTTGATAAATGCCAAAGGAAGAACACAAAGAACATTAACTAATAACTCAAAGTGTTCTAGGGATGGTCAGGCTTAAGTGATCACTGTCCTTACTAACACCCACCTGGAGGCTTGATTCTCTTCATTTCAGCAGTGGAATTCCTTCTGCTTTTCATCAGTATAAATAACAGAAAAACTAGGCTCTGTTTTTAATGCAATCTCAGTCCTCTGAACCTGTTATACATACAAGATTACCTCTCCAAACAGCTACTTATCACACTAAATAAGCTTGGATAATTGAAGGAATTTCAATACTCCTATGACCTTTGGAGTATTCAGGCTGTGCTGCATTTACAAACAATGGGTTAAATCGACACACCTCACAGGTGAGAACCTTGCAGCATTTAATTGCATTACAGAATCAAATCTTTCTTTGTGTAGTATTCAGTGCTGGAAACCTTTGGAATTATGATTCTGATGAAGAATAAGGACTAAGATGTCTCCCTTCATTCCTTGTTTCAAGTATTTTTCTAACAGACTAACAAGCAATGACAACACATTCTACTGGTGAAGATTTGGATTCTATTTTGCACCCTTTACTTGGACAAGCAGAACTTATTCAGACCTGCAGTCACCTTGAAGGCAATGCAATAAATCATGTAAGTAAGGGTACAAATTCAGGCATAGGGTCAAAATGTAAATGTACATTTGTGCTGAGTGCCTGGGATTAAGTCTCAGTTCCTATAACAAATAGAAATAAAATGTGGGTAACAGTAAAAAAGGACATTAAACCATTTTGACCCATTCTTTGATGCTGTGGTATTACTTTCAGTATCCTAATATCAGCAAGGACAAAACAAAGGCATAGCCGTAATTACTGTAGAAACAGTTTGATGTTCCAATAATTTTCAGTGAACATGGCACTTTCAAAAACTATAAAGTTTGCAGGTTTAAATAAAATTCAGATTCCAAATGCCAAATTATTTAACTTTGACTGCGTACAAGTGTTTAATGAAAAACTGCCCCTGAAGAGCACAATGATTAAAAAAAAAAAAAAAAGATTTATTATTAAAAGCGATAAAAAGGAAGGTGCAAAAGTGGGGAGTGGAATAACACAATATTAATACATGTTTTGTACCAGCCAAAATGCTATGCTCTTAATGAGTCATTAATGGCTTTATTACTGGTGATTCATGGTCTTCACCATGTACAAATGTAGTTAGCCACTTCCCACTGCTGCAGTGCCCTTGTATATGCAGCACACAAGTTAAAAAGCAACAATCTTAGTGCCTAGTCTTTCAGGTGCTGAGTGCCCTCAGCTCCCATTGTGAGAACAGTTGCCCAGTCTAAAGCAAAGCATGCTCCTCACAAATAATTTAGTGGTCAAAGTCTTGGGAATTTAAAAGGGCTTGTCACTTTTTTGCTTTCTTGGCTTTTTTCAGTATATCACACTTTTTCCTGTTGGGACGTCGGCATCTTTCATCAATGCTCGGTATACATTCATAATGCCATACTTCTTCCATTTTCTCCACGGGGTAAACAGCTTCAACATAATGGCGGATCAGTCTCAGTCTAATGGGATCAAGCTGTTTTTTGTTACAAGCACCTGAATGGTTATATTGCAGTCTGAGATTCTCTGGAGTAAACAGCTCTGGAAAAAGTCTTACTAGAAGCCTGGCAGCAAAGTTGCCGACTGAAAGGCTCTGCTGTACGATCTCTCTTACCTCTTTATCAGACAGCAGATACAGAGAAGGCACGGGGAAGTCTGGAGTTGGAACAACAAGTTCATCCAGCGGTATCTTGCAAAAATCCTTGCTGCTTCTTTCTGGAGGCAGTGGTGGTCCTTCAAACTCTTCTCTGAATCTTTCTGGGTTTATTGCATAGCTAAGAAATTCTCTTCTCTCTGGCCCTGGCACATGGACTTTCCGCTGCTGCTGGTATGTACGTCTCTGTTCAGTATCTCTGCGTCGACATCTCTCATCAAGCTTCCCAACAAATTCCAACGTCCACACTCTATCATTCTTTGCTCTTGGGTACAGTATTTGCACATAGTGTCGAATTAACTTAATCCTAGCAGGATCAAGTTGTTTCTTGCCTAGAGAGCCACTACAGTTGTATTGCTTCCTTAAGTTTTCATGAGTAAACAGTTCAGGAAATAAATGTACAAGCAGTCGAGAGGCAAAGTTGCCTATGGAGAGACTGCTTTCATATATATTTTTAATCTGTTCCTTGTTCAACAAATAATCTGGAACAGGAACATCAAAATCAGGAGGGGGGAAGTCAAGTTTATCAAAATCTATTGGCACAAGCCAAATTTTTTTTGATCTTCTTCCTGGCCTTTCATAGTCAAAACTGTCCTCCACTTTTATGATAGATACATCATCTGGCAAACTAGAAGAATCGTAGCAATCTTCTCTCATCTGTTCACACTCACTCCCATCCATGTACATGCTTTCGAGTTCTTCATTTATTCGTTGGACACACTGTTGCAACCAGGCTTCCTCCTCTTGCACATCAGGAAAGTATATTTCTGTGTACCTGCGGATTATCTGAAGCCGAGAAGGATCCAGCTGTTCCTTTCCTGAATCTCCATAGCAGCTATACCTTTCACCAAGCTTCCTGTGGTCAAAGAGCTCAGGAAACAATCGGTGCAACAAAAACACAGAAAATTCCCCTGGCGTGGAAGCTTCATCTAAAAACTCATTGAGATCTTGAGCATCCAGAATATAATCTGAGCCAATTACACTACTCCTGTCCAGTGACAAAGCTTCCTCCTGCTCTTTATCCTCAATGAAATGAGAGGAATCCACCTGGTCAGCCTCATAAAAACTGGAGGACTGCACACTTTGCTGATTATTTTCCATCTCCCTTTGAGCCCAAAACCTACTGAAAAAATCATTGAGTTGTGGCAAACACTCCAGTTGCCAGACAGCAGTATTCTTTACAGAAGGGTAACAAACTTCCACATAGTTCCGGATAAGCTGCAGATGAAGTGATTCAAGTTTCTTTTTGTTAAGGAAGCCACATGCACTGCAACTCCTGTTGAACTCATCATCGCTGAAGAGCTCTGGGAAAAGCTGCACAAGTAAGCGACAAGCCAAGTCTCCGCCTGATGTGCTTTGATCCATGATTTGTTTCAGCTCCGTGGCAGTCAATTGGTACTCAGGGGGAGGCTTGAACTCTGCTACAGACTCTGTTGGGCTGACTTGTTTTTTAATTCTGTTGACCTCAAGAGATAAGAGGTCAACTTTACTGTGAAGCTGAGTCATATTGGAATTCAGGGTGTTGAGCGTGTAAAACATTTTTTGTATCAAGGAATATACATTTGGATCAGAATCTGTGCTGGCAGGTGACACAACCATGGGATTCCCAGAGTCCCTTTTGCGATGATCATTACGAAGATGTGATGGGCTGCTAGGACTAATCTTTTCATACAGTTCATAGGAAGCAAACTGCTCTCCCCCTGGTGGGTTCTTTTTTTCTGTAATTTTGTGAGAGATGCCATACAGAGGTTTCTTGTAGGATGGAGTGGTGATGTCACTGAAAGTGTCCTCTTCACAAAGCCATGTTACACTGGGATTCTTGTTCTTGTTAGACTGTTCTACATTTGCCTGAGTGGGTGACCCAGTATCTCTGTTTTTCGCGTTTGACAGAAGGCCCTTTGAATAAACAAACACTACATTAGTAAGGTAACCTGCATTAAAAATAAACAGCCACAAATGTGTGTTCCACAGATATCATTTAATAAATATGCTCTACTTAACTTTCATCAGTGACCCTAATCATGCTATATAAGTGAAATTCACAAATGCATTAAGGATATCAGTTAATCATGTTTTACAAGTAAAATATTCTTTTGGTTTTTTGATTTTGTTTGAAATCACTGTATTGCTACCTCATAACGTAATACTTATAAGGTAATACTTAAGTTTTCACCTGAGGTGTTTTAAACACTTTCTTAAATTAAGTACTGTATTTACCTAAATATAAGACTACCCTGAATTTAAGACGACCCCCCAATAATTATACATGGGAAAATGTGTACATTTGTTGGAATTTTCCAGGTGTAGAATCTAATTATTGGAGGGCTGTCTCAAATTCTCCTCCCTCCCTCTCTCCACTGCTATAGCAGGGAAAGCAGTGACTGGGAAAGTCAGGTGGCCTCTTGTCCTCTACTCCCCACTTCTGCTTGCAACCATCCTGCCTCCCCGGTCTCTGCCATCCTTCCCACAACTATTTCTGCTCCTTCCCCTACCCACTCTCCACAAATCTCTGCCTCTCTGTCCCTCTCCCCCAGTATCACCTCTTCCTCCCCCTTTACTGTCTGCTGGGGCACAGAGCACAGCACCTGGAAGCTCAGCCTCTGCTGGGCCAGGCAGCAGTGGCAGTGCTGCTGATTGGCTGGGCAGGGGACAGAGTTTCTTTGTATACCATGCCTGGGAAGGAATCCAGTCTGAGCTGGAGCTGAGCTGTGCTGACAAGTAAGGAGGAGGAAGGATACACAGGTGGGAGCAGAAGCTGCAGAGAGCAAGTGGAGGAGGAGAGGAGGCTGCTGTGGGTCTGACTCTGGCCCCAATCCAGGTTCATTGCCAGAGTCAGGCCCGCAGCAGCCACCTGCCCTCCAATTTCGCTTTGTAGAAAAATCTAAGACAAGGGGCTGACGGGGGGTGGGGGGAGCCCTAGTCTTGGACCTTAATAAATACCATACCATTATATATCACTTTGTATATGAAGAACTTGGAAGGCAGAGAGATTGAGTGGTAGCAAGTCAGTAACAGAGCCAAGAATAGGAGTCAGATTTTCTGATTCACACTCCTGTGACCTGGCTACTGAATCTCACCAGCTCATCCAACTGTATTTAGTGTTTCATTATTCTCTTTATTAACAGGTTATGGGAACATCAGCAAGATTGTTTGGCCCCAAAGTTGTGCTAATTTTCTCCTTCCGCTACAAAATAACATGAAAATGCTAACCTACCCTAGTTATGCAACTCTTAAACAACTTTGTGACGATAAACCAAATTTGAGGGGAAGGAAATCAATATAGTGAACACAGGCTATAAATCAACAATGCCTTGATAGTATCTTTTAAAAAAATGAAATTAGGAGCTCTTGATTTCTGAAAGCCGGGCAGATTTAGGTTTGCTGAATTTCTCCTGGTTCTACACTATTTGCATAAGAAGTGCAAGCAATAAGACCTTCAGAGTTCAGGCCACAAATCATGCAAGTACTTTATTTCTGAACTGTTTCTCTTTGTTTGAGTTCTGAAGCAAATATTTTAATTAATTCACAGTAAATAGTTAGTATATCATTTATTTTTGCACACATGGATATTGAGAATCTCTCCTAGAAAATTAAATAGATGAACAACAACAAAACAATCAAATTACAATACACAGAACTCAAACATATGAGAAAACAAACATGCATTTTGCAGGCGACCATATTGAAAAATTTTTGCAGCTTGTTATACAGAATATTAATGAGATGAAAATATATTTTCCTTGCATTCAAGTACAAAAAAGCAACAAGATTCAGCCTTAGGTTTTAAGCTTTTAAGGTGATACACAATTGCTACCTACACTGAAGGCCCATCAAAGGGCCAGGCATTTTGTCTGAAGTTCTTCTCTGAAAAAAGAATTATCTGTACCCTTTTAACCAGTCTACCTACTCTCTATGTGGATTTATACTTATATTTGCTTACCCTAAAGACAAAAATAAGTTTACCCAACGTTTTACTCCTGTAAGTAGCATGGAGCCAAAAATACCTATGCAGGCATCAAGTTGGGTTCTATTCTAGTTCTTGAGTCAACAACAGAATAAATTAAAATTGAACTATGGTGCCAGTTTCTTCTCTCATTGCGTTGATGCGCTTCCACAGACAAATTTATGAGCACACCAGAGTCTGTGAGGCTGCAGAGATTATGTCTGAAGACATAATATGAAGACAAAAAGATGAATTCGGTGATGGTGCATGAGAAGCCTGACTTCTAGATCCCAGTGAATTCTGCAGGGATAGAGATCAGAAACTTCTCTGCCCAGGCTTACTTCTAAAATGCTCATTTGATGCAAGTCAGTGACACAATATGAAATCACATAAAAACCTCTTTTTTTAGAATCATTGTTCAGAGAAGCACATGCTTTAAGTAGGAACTTAATTCCAACTTTAACATCCCTGTTTATAAGATTCAGTAATACCAGAGCAACTCAGATTAAGAACAAAGTAGCAGCCACAACTATAAATGTATTTGACTTCCCAGATAACACAAAACAAAAGCAGTGAAACCTGCATAGGAGGCTACCTTTATCTGGTGACCTCTTGTCTCCAGAGAATGCCCCAACTTATCCTCTCAAATTCAGAACACATTTCTGCTCCACCTCTGTTAGAAGGCATATTGTGATAAGCAATCAATTTGTTAGATTTTAGGTTTCACCAAGCTGGGTTTCATAGACATTATAGACATTAGGGCTGGAAGGGACAATTATTTAAATTGTTTTTAAATAAAGCAGTTAAATGTGACAATATGAAGATATGTATTATTAATACACAGCTTGAGAGCAAGGCAGGACTCAGATGTGTACTCAACTATGTGAACTCATTGTTTCAAGTACATTGTTCCACTTCAAAAATTAACCTTTTAAAGTTCATATTCCTAGGTTTGGCTGTGGCTTTTTGGAAGAAAAGAGGTGCTTACGCTGAGAATTATGGCAGAGTTCTGTATGGTGTAAGGGCAACAGATCTTCTGCCCTTTCACTAATGTAGCTCATCATGTTTGGATCTGGTTGTGGGAAGGATTTGCAGATCTGCATTTCAGAAACAGACTGTCAATGTTCAACTAACAATTGACAACAACTCTAATCCAAACCAGTTTGAGAATGCCATGGTTATATACAGTATAAAAAAAAACATTTCGCAATAGATAAAAAGGTGTAAATTTGTTGCGAAACAGGATACTACTTGCATTGTTTGAAATATCCAGACAAATGCATAAACCAAGCAAACATTAGGCTGTAATTGTAGATTCACTTGCTAGTAAGTCTATACAAACTGCATTGTCCTCATAGCAGCACCGAATTTGGTCTGTAAGATGTAAACAGATAATCATGCATAGCCATGAGAAGAGAAATCACCTCTTGGGTAAAGCGTCTTTTCTTCACACTAGGTAAAGCGTCTTGCTGATTCCCGGAACCATCACTGCCAAGAGAGGTCTGTTTCCTTTTGCTGGAGTCCTGTAGGCATGTAACTGAGCCATCCAGGGGCTGTTTCTCAAAAGGTCTGGATGCCACGGAGCAGTCTAGTGCTTCATCTTCATTTTCCGTTTCTACTTTGACAATATTTTTTTTAATATTTTTTACTGGGGAAAAAAAGTTTTACAACAATAATGAGCTTTCTCCAGAAACTTGTATTATAATTCTGAAGCTGCCTTGTGAACAGTGGGTGATTAGTATGTCTTGTTTTTCTAGTGGTGTTAACTAAAGCCTCACCCAAGCCAGGGCTCCACTGTGCTAGGAACAGTGCAAAACTACTGGGTATAACAGTCCCTTCCCCAAAGAGCTCACAGTCTAAAAATACACAAGTGGTGAATAGAAGATGCAGCAGGCAGAAGTCTGGAGCCAGGGAAAAGAAGATGGATAACAAAAATAACGGAAGTTTTTTTTTAGTTTGCACTTTTAGTCATTTAGAATTTTTGTTTCACCTCAATCAAGAGGTATAAAGTCTTTCTGCTATAAGTAGTTATGTCCAACTAAAATATATACAGAAGACAGCATTTTACCTTCATCATCCTCAGTGAATTCAGCTGAGTTCATCTTCTATCCCACTAAATTTAAAAAAAGACATTATCAGCACTTTCCTGAATACAGTGCAAAGGTGTGTTTTCAGCCTTATGCTAACAGGTTTTGCATCATTTTATTGAGCTATTATCACTTGCTGTTCATGGACAACATTAAATATCCTTGAGTCATCTCCTATCTGCCCTAGGAAGCTGCTAGTTTTCTGATGGAGTTTCTGGCTACCTGCAACCTGCACAGCACTGTAAAGCAAGCTAATGAAATCTAAAATACGCCTAATGGTTTATAACTGGACATTTTAATTTTCTAATATAAAGAACACCAATGCAGTCATTTTAACTTTTTTGTGATAAAAGTGATCCTGGCAGTGCATAAGTGAAAGTACTCTAAATAATTTTTTGACTACCTTTAAAGACAGCCAAAAAAAGTTAGAGTCTATCGAGTGACCATTACAAACACGTTTCATCGTGGGGTAATTCTCACTGGTTAACACAGTGAAAAAACGCATTCTGAGCCTTTTTATATGTAAGAATAAATCTTCATTACGACCACACCCTCAAATGCTATTGTGATCCGAACCATGTTATTTTAAGTGCAACAATCCACAGCTTTACACTAATCTTTTTTTCCCCTTATTATCAATTGGTGACTTTCAAATAACATCAAATGCTTTTATTATGGAAAAATAAATGTAATTATTTAAGGCATTTTTAACATCATTATTTCCAAACAGTCTTCTGTTGCTAAAGCCTGAATGGTTCAGTATTACCAAAGAAAAAAATCTGGTTAAAAAATAAGGGGGGAAAAAATCCATCTTTTACTAAAAGTGAAATCTTTTACTGTGTTGCTAAAAGAGGTGTGTGCGCAAGTCATGGGCTAGATGGGAGGATTGGGGGAAGGTGGCCATAAGCCACTTTTGTGCACTCCTGATTCTAGGCTATTCCACAGGCCAGGCTGTCTGCTGAAGACACCCTCCTCCTTTCAACATGCCTCCTCCTAAACCACGGTTTGCAAATAATGTCCTCAAAAGAACTGAGAGAGATTGCATTGATGCTGGAACTGGGGAAGGCAATTTTTCTGTAGGCAGCCAAGCTTCTAGAGACCCCTTATGCTGCAGTGCCCCTTTTACTTAGCAGAGGGCTCAGATGCAGCCTACCAGGGTAAAGTGCAGGCAGTAAGCTCCTGCTGGGCTGCCACTGCCCTGTTACTGTGGCAGATGTGGCGGTGGTGGCCTGCGTCCCGCGTCCCTGGCACAAGGCAGCATGGCCAGAGGCCTGGTGAGTTTGGTGATGCATAACAATGCCAGCAGAGGGCCTCGAGTGGGGGGAGCTTGTGCTACTTGCATGGCACTGGTGGAGTATCACCTGTGCAGTGCTAACAGCTGGGGTGTGGGGGCTCACCTATGTGGTGGCGGCAGTGAGGAGGCTCACAGCAGCAGTGGTAAGGAGTTCACGTGGCAGTGCTGCAAGGGAGTCCGCGCAGCCCCCACAGCATGCAGCTTGCCCAGTAAGCAGCCCCAGGCCTGCGATCTGTATAGCATGCAGCCCCCAGCCACTGAAGTCAGACAGTCCTAACCTAGCATATGGCTTATCCCCAGTGTTAATCACACTTGGGTTCAAGCCTGCAGACTTGTTTACACAAGTGCTGTGTCATTTAAACTAAAATTTCTTTAGTTAAACTGTTACATTGTAGGGAAACACTGAATTTAGTTTATTAATGGCTTATGAACCAAATAGAAAGCCCACTTCCACAAGGGGTGGTGCAATATGAATTAAACACATTTTTAAAAATGTTTTAGAAAACTGGTACCATGTATGTGTTTAAAATAGGCCCATATAAGCCTTAATGAAAAAATCTCAAGATCACAGCACTCTGACGAGCATGCTATAAAAAAGTTAAGCTGAACTGCAAGAAGAGGAGTGTAATTCTGTTTGTGCATAATTTGCCCAAATAGCCCATACACCAAAATATTTAGTTCTGAGGCTATAACTCTTACTTACACTTTAATGTTTTATGGTAGGCATGGCTCTGGAACACAAGGCACAGTGCCAAAATGTGGATGTGACAAAGATGACTATGACAGGAGAATCTTGTTGCTGGAGGTTTTGTATTTTAAGAGGGGCTGAGGCCCAAACAGGCCTTGGAGCAGAGATGCTTAGAAGAATCACATGCCAGGAAAGAAGGCAGTTGCAGATTTTAGAAGTTTTCCAGGCAGCTCTCTATTTCTGCATTAGAGCCACCAGTTGTGGAGAGAGAGCACAAACATTGAATGAGAGTGAAAGAAAACACACTTATGCAAAGAAAAAGTATGGGAGAAAAACACCAGGCATGACACTTCAGAAAAAGGTGCTCTAAAAGGAGGTTGCTGATCTCAAAGGTGGAGTTATGTGAGAGCTAGAGAAACAGCTGGAGAAGAGGGTATGGAAAGGAAAGTACAGCTGACAATTTTTTGGTGCACAGTTGGCTGGAAAACTAGTTTCATAGGGTGACTGAAAAATTTGCAAAAAGAAAAATTAGGCAAAAAAAAGAAAAAACCTTCAGAGAAGTCCATTTTGTTTTTGAATTTCTAAAACAAGACATTTTGCTTTCTCATTTCAAAGCGTGTTTTCTTTGGGAACATTTTCAAACATTTAATTTAAGAACGTTAAAAACCTCAAATTAAATTTAACCCTCTCTCAAAATCATAAAGATTCCCCACCCATTATGTTAACCCCCCCCCCCCAAAAATTACTAATTACTGCTTTAATTCCAAGCAATTTTTTTCTTGATTTTTTTTTTTTTTTAGTGGGGGGTGGGATGGGGGAATCACCACTTTGAAAAAAAATATTTACACACCTCCATTGGCAGAACTGGGGCCTTTTTTTGGAACAGTGTTCAAGTTCAGCTGATAAG
>NW_017728918.1:85880937-85912820 GCF_001723895.1 Crocodylus porosus
GGGGGAGGAAACCAAAAAAACATGGTAAGAAATGGTGAAAAATAGCCAAAATAAGAAAACCATACAAGAAGGTCACTGACTCTGGTTGATAATTTTCACCTCCCGAAGTGTTTGAAGATTTTTAATTATTTCCTGCCCTGTTGATATACAAGTGAAAAATTCTGTATTTCTTCTTCGTCCTGTTGTTGATTAAATGGCTCTCCCTCAGATAGTAACTAATTCTAGAGGAGAGTAAACAGGTGCAGGGCAGATAACATTAGTCCTGAAGTGCTTGCATAATGTGGCCTGGGAATTTGGGTTTGTAGCCATGACTACTAGAATGGGGAACTCAGGGACATTCACCCTCAGCTGCAGTCTGTTGCTGGGAAAAAGGATCAGAGCCGCAGCTTGTGACCTTGTTTCCCAGGAAACAGCATTTGGGAGCATCTCAGGCCTTTGGCATTTTACATACCAAATACCCACAATGAGAAAACCATAGGCTACACTAATTTGATCTTGTTGAAGTGTACAGGAGATTTGCTGTAGTCTCCATCAGGACCAGAGTTTAACCAATATTACTTGTTAAAATTTAATTTGTAATTTTGTGAGCCATCTCTGAACCAACTTAACCCCCCCCCCCAAAAAAAGGTTGGTATACCTCAGTGTTTAGTTTCTATACATTTTAAATGCCTGACTGAATTTTTGTTTTAAACACTTCCTGCGGGATAAACCATTTAATTCCTGGGTTTATATATTTATATATTGCTGGCCAAGTTTTAATAGGAAGAATTTGTGTGAATTATTTAAAAATGTCTAAAAAATAAATCCATAATAGATGCACATATAAGCGTAGAAAAAAGTATTTAGAAAAACAATCCACAGGTCCTGAAGCTTTGCATGCTGACATTAAAACAAGTACGTTCTACTCCTTGCTCTTTCCTCAAACTTGCACCCAAAAGGCATCCTGACTAAGGGCATCTACAGGTCTGTTTGTATTGGAGTCATTAGATATCTATCACAGGAAAAATGCAAAGATGTGCATTACTCAAGTAGACTCAGTATTCAAGAAAGAAAAAGCAGACCAGTTTTCCTATGCGACAGGAGACTCCACCTCTAGAATGGAAGCAGTAAAACATTGAAAATAAATTCCTAATGTCACTGCCTGAGTGCATACCGTATAGCATAGCAAGGTTCTTTGGGTAGATGCAATATCTTTTATTAGACCAACTGCATAGTTGGAAAAAAGATTTTAGCACGTTTTTGGGGGTGATCACCCTTCTTCAGACATAAGAAGTCTCTGCTGTTCTGAGACTCCAAAGAATAAGAGAAGCCAAAAGTGTGGCAGGGTGTCAGTTAGAATGTAAATAGGTAGAAATTAGGGAAACAAAAGGTAGAGCAGGGAAAGGCCAACGCTGAGTAAGGGAGACTCTAGAGTAGTAGTAATTCGAGGTGGAAAAGAGGCTATAAAAAGGAAATAGCTGGAAATTAGAAGACAAAGGGCAGAAAAGTAAGGAAGGTGAGGGGAGAAAGAGGAGGGAAAAAAGAAAAGTATGAGGTCAGGTCAGGCAGGTACCTGGTGAATCAGATGTTAGGCAGGTTGTAATGTGTCATAAATCCAATGTCTATATTGAGTCCATGATTTTTTGTATCCAGTAGATTTATAAAATGAAGTTCGTAGGCTTGTCTACAAAAGGTGTTTTGTACATTTCCGTAGCATAGCATATGATTTTTATGGAAACAATGTTTGACTCCTAAAACAAATAAAAATGTTTGCTGAAATTGTAGCACATGCTCGTGTACTGAACACTAGACTACTGCCTGTGCTTTCAAAATATGAATGGTGGGGAAGCATCATTTGAGCAATTTCTATGGTTGTCATGTTTGTGCAGGCTTTCCTACAAAGGCACAAATATTCCCTCTTATTTAGCCTGTTATCACTGCCTTCTAGATACAGTCATGTGTTATAATTTTGAGACTTCTGACAGATTAAGCCATGCTGGGTAAATAGAGTTGTTTGCAACTTTACAAGCTGGCAGTTCTGATTGGGAGTCTGTAGTTATCCATTTGTCTCAGAAAACAACAAAACACTTTTTTTCTCATCTTAAAATACTGATATGGAATCAATGTTTTTTAAACCAGGCCCAGTCCATACAGAACTAGCTGGTATTGGTTCTATTTCCAGGCACCAATCTGTATTAAAATATGGTATTTTCTTGCATACAACATACCCCCAGACAAGACATACACCTTGTTTGTGAGAAGGCAGAACTGAGCAAAAAAGATTTTTCAAAAGTTATGGCTGCATAGAGGAGACAGAGCCTAATCTTTAGTTGATTTACCACCCCTTTTCTGCTTAGCCAGAAGGTGGAACCCTAGCTGATGGTAAAGACTGGTTTCCATGGGTGGATCCATTATTTTAAAAAGAGCTAAAAACAGTTTGCAAGGCTGTGAAATAAGAAAAGACAGGACAGGAATATCTAAGAGAGTAAAATTGCCAGAAGAAAGGTTAGCTTAATCAGTGGAACATCAAGACAGTTAAGAAGGAGAGATGATCTTAACACCTGTGGAATAAAGAACAATGAACCACTAAGTCAATTGATTCCCTCAATTGACTGAATAGAAGTGCCACTAGTGCTGCAAGCAAGAATCAAAGCTAGAACAGCAATCAAAACAGAGCACTTTTAAGTTACTTTGTATTATCCAATGGACCAGAAGGAGATTAACTTTATAGCCCAATACTTAGAGATGCTCACCTGGGATGGGCCAGTAACAGATTCAAATCCCTGCCCTAAAACAAGTAAAGGAGGGATCTGAATGCAGGGACTCCCATCTTCCAGATTAAGAGCCTACTGGGTGTAATGTGGTCTCCCTCAGCCCTTTTTCTCAACTCCCCCTCCCCCCACAATAAAGGGGTGGCTTAATTTAGGGCCCTAACTCCAAGACAAACTACTTAACTCAGAATACCAACCAGAAACAGGCACTGCTGACCAAGAGTTAAGCACTTGACACCTTTGAGGGATGGGGCTTAGTTCTGAAACACTTCAGTATTTCATACAATTTAGTTTAAGCAGCTGCCCAATCAGCATGCCAGCTTCTATGAATCCCATTTTATATTCACCTAAACCTCTCTATGCATCATGTAGAAAGCTTGAGATGAGGACTTCAGTAGGTAACAGGATCTTAAACATTAAGTGTTCCTATGTCAGTCTGTGGATTTAGCTCTAAATACTCTCCTAATAATATTTTTTCATACAAAGAAACTTTTCAAGTTAATACAATATAAAGGAACTATGGAAAAAAGACCAGGAGCATTCAAGAGACCCTCTATTAAGATGGGGAAAAAATGAGAATTCCTGAAGTAAACACAGAAGTCACGAACACCTAAGAATTTGACATGGATTTTCATAAAACTGCAAACTGCAGAGGAGCAACCTGTAAAGTATATTCTGAATGTATTTTAGTTTAAGTGTTGAAGTATTGTAACCAAGCAGGCTTGGTGACTATTTGCAGATACTGTCTCCTTTATGAAAGAGCATCTTTTGGATGTGCTCTCTCAAAATTATGGTCTTTAAAGATGTTAGAAAGCTCATCTTGGTGGCCTTCTATGTGTTTTTCCAAGGAGTGTGTTTGCATTTTCTACCTGCTGCAACTGTAAGCCAAGCCATAACCTCAAAAACATACAACTCAGTTTCCCCACACCACCTTTAATGACTAAGACTACAACTTGATATGTTCACCTAATTCACCAGGATGCCCGAGCCTAACTTGAATAGTCGTGTAACTATTGCTTCCCCTAATCCTACTGATATCAAGTCATTGCTGTCTACTATCTATATCTGTAAGATCTACAGCAGTGGTTCTCAACTTCTTTGGACTTGAGGCACCCCTCCATACATTTTCAGAATTGAGTGGCACCAAATTTAAAAAATGAATGTATATATTACAATGCTTATCTCCTTACATAGGGACTGTGCAGTAGGGGTGGGGATCATCCAGGCAGGGACAAGCCTGAGCCTGACTTACCTGCTTAACTCCTCGCATCTCACGGTACCATTCAAAGGACCTGGCAGTAATATCTGGGTGCTGCACTTCAGGAGGGATGTGGACAACATGGAGAGGGTCCAGAGGAGGGCCACTCGCATGATCAGGAGGCAGCAGGGCAGGCCCTATGAGGAGAGGCTACGGGACCTGAACCTGTTCAGCCTCCACAAGAGAAGGCTGAGGGGGGATCTAGTGGCCTGTTACAAACTAGTCAGAGGGGACCAGCAGGCACTGGGGGGAGTCCCTGTCTCCCCGCACGCTACCAGGAGTGACTAGAAGTAACGGTCACAAGCTGGCAGAGGGTAGATTCAGATTAGACATTCAGGAAGTACTACTTCACTGTCAGGGCGGCTAGGATCTGGAACCAACTTCCAAGCCAAGTGGTGCTGGCTCCTACCTTGGGCGTCTTTAAGAGGAGGCTAGACGAACACCTTGCTGGGATCATTTGACCCCACCAGTACTCTTTCCTGCCATGGCAGGGGGTCGGACTTGATGATCTGCTCAGGTCCATTCCGACCCTACAAACTATGAAACTATGAAATGTGGGTAACCTGGCACCTTAGGACCCTGGCTGAGAATCACGGCTGTACACAGCAGTAAACGTATCTTTCCATGGGTACCATTAAAAGGGCCTCCCATACTTCTGGTTGTTGTAAAACCAGTTCTCTCAACAATTATATAGTCATGTAAAACATCTTCCTGACATTACGGGATCAAGACTGTTCTCTTTCTTGGTTAATATTCTTTTAAAAAGTTTAGTAAAATTCTGGTTGATGATTTTGAAGTTATAAGTATGAAAAAGAAAATCACAACAAAAAAAGTTTCTAATGGGCCCAAAGTTAAGATAGCTCACTTTAAATTTCAAACTTCCCATGTTCTTTGGTAAGAAGTTCCTTTGAAATGTCTGAAGGAAATTTGCTGAGAAAGAATGAATACCTACGTTTAGAAAATGCATGCATGATCAACCTTTCAAGGACAATAACATACTGAACCACTTATTACACAATTAAAATTTTTTGAGCATCTGTATTCATAGATCCGAAATTCATATTTCTAGTCTTGTAGAACAGGATCCCTATTTAAGAAGCCCAAGTCTTGGAACCTGACTGAAGAGTCCCACTCACTTAACATGGTAACTGAAGATCTCTTTTTTTCAACTGCACAGCATTCCAAGTATTTTAATACCAATATCTGCAATCAGGTCAAAATGAATACCTCAGAATTCTACCGTTAAAACCCTGTGCTCAACTAAATCTGCTCTTCATAAATAGTTTGTTCCTCCAATATCCTCATGGTGGTACAAATGCTTCATATTTTTTACTGAAGGCAGCCAGCACTATGTCCCAGACTTCTGCTTCACTTGCATCTGAAAAGGCAGGCTCTTCTATACTGCCTGGTCAAAGACTGAAATGTGCTAGCATTTTCTAGAGATGAGAATTATTGGAAATTATTTGCAAACAAAGTATTCACTTTGTCTTAAGCATGCAGTGTCTGCAAAATATAATTTTAAAGAAACAGATTAATAAGTACATGGAATTTAAGCTACATGGAACTTAAGCTGTTGCTATATACTGCTATTTATTTTATTACTATCAATAATAGAAAATAGATGCTTCCTCTTCTAACCCACACATTCCCATAGCACAGATCTATCGGAGCAGAATGTCCACATTATTGTACTAGATAGGGTTGCACCGATAAAGATTTTTTGGGCCAGTACCGATGCCCAATTATTAACAAGCCATATCGGCCGATACCGATCTGATTGCTGATACACAGCCCAGCAGCTTGGAGAGCAGGGGCTGGCCGGTAAGTCTGCTGGGGAAGAAGGGGTGGGGGAGGAAAAAGGGCATGGGGAGGGAGGGTGTGGGGTTGGGGTTGGTGTTGCCCAGTCTGGGTGGGGCGTGGGACAGAGCCATGAGCAGCTCATTGGGGTATTGCAGGGGGCAGTTCCCACTACTGCATGCGCCCCTAGGACAGGCATAGGGGCAGGTGCAGGTGTGTGCCTTCTGGATCTGTGTGTGGGGTGAGGGCAGGCTGCCCACTCTGGTGGGGCCGGGCTCTTCCTGGTAGGGGGTGCTGGACTGGAGCTGCGCTCAGAGTGGGGAGCAGCTGTGCTAGGAGGGGGGCCTACAGGGTGGGCTGCAGCCACACCAGAATTTGCCATCGCCCCCCCATGACCTCTTCTCTCCAGTGCTCCTGCCTGCCCCTAGCGAAGTCCTGGCCTAGCCCCACCCCTGCTGGCAAGAGCCTGGCACCGCCCCTGCCCCAGTTTGCAGCGGCAGCCCATCCTCCACCCATGCACAGATCTGGGGGGGCACATTCCCCCTATGCCTGCCCCGGGGGGTGCATGCAATGGCAGGAGCTGCCCTCCTGGGGCGAGCCACTTGAAGCTCCATTCCCCACCCCATCTTGGCTGAGCAGCACCTGTCCCTGCCCCAGCTCTGCTCCCTCCCTTATCGCGGAGGCCTCAATCTGCCTTCCCTCCACCAGACTTACTAGCTGGATGCTGCTGTCCAAGCTGCTGGGCTGGCCACATGCATGCTGCGGCTGCACGTATGCACATGGCATTTATCAACAACATTATCAGCCAAAAAAAGCTGATTGCCAATAATGTCAATTTTCCTTTTATCAGTGCCAATACGATATAAACTGATGCATCAGTAAGCCTCTAATACTAGGCATTTATAGAGCTGACACCTGGTATGCCAGCAAAGCACAATCCTCAGGTAAATACTAATTCTCAATGACGGTCAATGCCTGCATTGCAGCTATATGATAAATTTTATTTATTGACAAAAAACCTGTATATTTAAATTCAAGATGGTCATTTTTTTGCCAAACTGTATGAACCAAAACACAGACTTAGTATACAAGAATTGCCTTTACTAGACATCATTACCATAATGGATTTGCATGCAGTTATGTTTTATCTTTTCCTTTTGTTTAAAGAAACTGTTTACTTCCATAAAAAAAAAAAAACTTAAGCAAAAGTGCGGTGGCGAAGTCCAGAACTGATCCAAAAAACTTTCCTCACCTTTTTGAGTGCCTCAGAGTAGAAAACTCAGGTAACTCCCAGTTTCATACTGAAGTTCTCTAGATGTCTCTCAGCTCTTTAAAGTACAGCTCCTGCACAAACCCAGACCAGGGTGGTTCTGAACAGTTTGACACTCATCACGCACCTACACTTTATCAGAATTCAAAGACGAGGCAATCCAGGATTCAAAGACTAGGCAACCGACATTGCCCAAGATGTCCAATCTGTAGGTACATTCAGAGTAGACTGATAGGTATCAGATGGATTGGGTTTGCAAAAAAAATTGTTTTATGGTCACTTCAAATGGTGTTGGTATTGGTCCCTCCTAAAGGTTATGGCATTCAGCTAAAAAATGGAAGACATTCAGGTACTTCCAAAGTTTGAAGCGCCTCAATCCATGGCCCGCCTCCTAGAAGAGTACCCTTATGACCACACTGTGCTAGGTTGAGACACTTTCTACCTGTTGAAGATTCTTGTAGACAGAACAAAGGTAGTGCAATTTTGTAGCCTGCTTGTTAGGATTCTCTCCTCCTGGGTTGGGGGCTGGGTTCTAGTCCCTACTCCCTGGACCAGTTATATATTTTATAATACAGTCATTGTATCAAATATGTAAAAAGTTCTGTAATCAGGGCCAGTAATGCAGGACCCTACTCCTACACCTCTGGGTAAGTGTCCTAACCATTAACTCTTGATTCACTGTGGCAAAGTATCGAAGTTTTCATAACCCAGCTGGGGAGTACCTCTAGCTAGATTAATGTCTCCCCCAGCTAGGTTAACAACAAACCTGTCTCTTCTCTCCTTGGGAAATGTTCTAACAGTTAGGCTAGGGACAGAAGTTACACATAAACCAGGTAAAATTGATTGGACACCAATTGAAACCTGTAACAAAACACAAGTTCAGTGTACATAAACTGCTTTCAAAATGACCAAACCTGGTTCAAGATAAACCTGGATGGATGAAATATCCAACTTAACTGATTTAGGTTAAAAGAGTTTATGAAATTTCTATTCCAGATCTCGTCCTGATTCAAGTTAACTCGCAGACCCCCAGTATCCCAGGATGCTTTGCAGCCCTGTGTTGTGTCTGCTTCAGAGAAGCAGGGCCAGCCCCACTCCCAGACGTCACAGAGCTGAGGCAGTAACACCTCTGCTCCCTAGCTTGTTTCCTGCCTGAGCCAGTCAGCCTGGTGAGATGGGGTGGGACAAGGGGAACAGACCTCCAGTGCCATAGCCTAGGTCTGCATAGTGTGAGGGGAGGGAAAGCCCCCACCATGGGGACTTTTTGTCCCTGTCACAGCCTCGTGAACTGGGCTGGGTTTACTTCAGCCCCACCCCTTCCCCAGCCACCTGCATCTGAGGAGCTGCAGTGTGTGTAGTCAGTCCTGCTGCCCAAGTATGCAGCAGGCTGAAGAAGAGTGGTTCAATGGCTGGCCTCCACTTCCCAGCAGCAGGAGCTCCTTCAGACTGGTACCTCTAGTGTTGCTGCCACTGTCAGACCTGGCCCTGGCTTCACTGCCCCAGCATTCCAGCCTGTCCGCTCTGCAGCCACCACTGGGGGTGCCTGATGAGGTCTCCATGGGGGTGGAGCTGGGACCTGTGTGGACAGGGCCTGCTCAGCCAGGCAGATGGGATGGGGCCACAGGTAGGTGAAGAGTGGTATCCAGGAGTGGGACAGGCAGGCAGAGCTGGGATCTTGGGGCAGTGATAGTTTGGGGCTGCAGTCTGAGGCAAAGCCACAATCTGCTGTCCACAAATCCCTGCGACAAGTGCTGTTTCTGCAGGCAGGGATGTACTGGGAGTGGATCACAGCTCTGCTCTGGGCCCTGGCCATCACCATCCCAAGATCACGGCCCTGCCTACCTCTCCTGCTCTCGAATGCCACTCCCTGCCAGGCTGCGGCCCCATCCCACACTGCCCAGCCAAGCGTGCCCTGTTAGAGCATGTTCTGGGCTGGTCTTGGGCCCCGGGGCAAAGCGACTTAGGGACTTTTGGTGAGCTGCCGCAGAAGGGGGGGGGGAAGGTTACTGACCCAGCCCACAACACCTCCCCAATACTCGCTAAGTGGCCCTCCGGCCCAAATGCAGTCCACTCCTATGCAAAACCCTTTCAGGGGTACTGCTGCACAGGCACAGCCACCACAGCCAGGTACAAGTGCCCTATGTGCCTCATGCCCAGCCAGATGGGAAGGGCAGTGTTTGAGCAGGTACTCCTTCTACATTAGATTAGGGCTATCTGATAAACCTAAAGCAGGCAAGAGAGTCTGCTCTTGCTGTAACCCTCCCCGCCCACACTCCTCCCAGAAACAGAAGCAGGCAGGACAGCTCCACCTGCCCCACCACCTGCTTCCAGATGCTGTGAAGGGTCAGATATGAAGGGCTGAAGCACGAAGTGCCTTTTTCAAGTCACTGTTTGCCCAGACGTGCATCTAACATCTCTCCCAACTATACAGCTGGTTCAATAAAAGATACTGCTAAAAACATCCTTAACTGTCATAGTTTGGGTTATTAATAACCAGATCCTCAACTTGAGAAAACTATTGTAGCTCAGTGAAAGCCATTTTTTAATCAGCTGAACACTTGGTCTCTCTAGAGCCACTGAGTATTCAGTCATGTCTTAAGTGGTGACCTAGCCACTCATTCATTCAATTAACAGCACAATAAAATGAGGAATAAGCCACAAAGTTATCACATAAACTGTGTAATAACTGTAGCCAGTTCCTATAGTGCCTTTAATTGAATCCATGGCCAGTGCTCCCAGACTCAGACTCCTGCAGGCTCCAGCGGCTGGTAGCTGATCAGGGCACCCCTCCAGAGCTCCCCAAGTGCCGGTGATATGATGCAATGGGATCAATGCTGGATTCCACCATGACACCTCCTGTTGGGATTTTGCATCAGAGCCCTTCTCACCTTTAATTTAACATCTGTCAGAAGCCTATGTATCACCCATTAATAACAATAAGAGGTTTGAGAATAGTATTCTTCTCAGTGGCACTGGGGTCCAGTCCTGAATCTTTGTTACCTCCTGCAACACAAACCAAACACTAACAGATTTCTTCCAGATTTCCTGGAATTTTTCTGGAACTTCAATTACCAGTTTTTAATTAAAACACCCCTCCACTTGTGGAAACTAAAAGACACTAGGTCTGCTCGACATGCAGAATGAGCAACTGAGCGGAAAGGGCAATGTCAGGCTTGCACTTCTGCCTGCAATGTCTTCATCTGATAGTGTTACCAGTCACACCTAAAATTACTACAGCAGAAAGAAATTACAGAGCAAAGAAAATCTATTTTTTTCTCTGTATGTACCAACTGGCAGCATGTTATGTACAGTCAGCCAGGCTCCCTGTCTGTAGCCTGTGCTGTTCCCCACCCCCGGAAAATAAGTATTAAAATGCAACGTGAAAGGGCTTAAAAAGACAACAAGACTCACTGGTGGATCTGGCACCTGAAACTAATCTGAAACTTTTCTTCAGAGAACTTATCCAAGTCACCTACACTTGAAGCAAGGGTGAATGAAGGGAGACCACGAAAGCAGCGGGAGGCCAGCGTGGCCTCGCCCTCAAAGTCAAAGCAGACCCGACGGCAAGAAAAGAGCAGGCAGGAGGGGCAGAAACAAACCCTCCCATGGAGGAGCCCCAAGGCGCCCGCGCCACTGCCCCGATTGGAGTAACGGGGTCCCCGCCCCCCACACCAGCCGCCCCGGCGGCTCCGAGCCCCGCAGCTTCGTGCGTTTGCAGCCAGGGGAGACGAACCCGAGCCGGCCCGCGAGGAAAGGGCGGCCCGGGCCGGCGGCCCCCGCGGGCAGGACTTATAGGGCGCGCGGCCGCTGCCTTTTATTTTTAGCGCGGGGGCGACTCCTCCCCGCCGCCAGGGGCCCGCCCGGTGCCCAGCACTACGCCGCCCCGCCGCCAGGGGGCGCCTCCGCCACGCGGAGGGGGGCGGGGCACAACGTCACCCCCAGGCACGACTGGGGGGTTCGCGGGCGCCGCCGGCCGTTGAGACAGAGCAGCTTGCAGGTAGCCACGTGTCGGGGGGGAGGGGACGCTCCCACGCACTGCTCCTTGGGCTCGGCAGCTACCCCTGGTGTGTGCAAAAAGCTGGGGCGCGGGTGAGTTCCAAGCTTTCTCTCGTGCCACGTGGGAGCCGCGGGGCGGAAGCCCCGCCCCGGGGCGGAGGCAGCAGCGGCCCGGCCGGCCAGCGCAGGTTCCCGCGCTCAAACCCACGAGTGTGGCGGTGGCGGCTTCCGGCGCGCGGCCCGTTGGGGCGGGCGAGTCCATGTGGCGGGGGGAGGGGCGGCGGCGTGACCGTTCCACTCCTCCCCGCCAGCGCCGAGATGGAAGCGGCCGGACCGAGCGCGCCACGAGCCGCGGCGCCATAGCAACGTTCCGAGCGGCCCACAAAAGCCGGGGCCAGGCTGGGGTGCGGGGCGGTTGGGACGGGGCCCGCGGCCCACTTCCCCCGCGGCGTCCGGGACAGGCCCGCGGTTGTCCTTGCGCCGGGGCGGCCTCGCGGAGTGGGGGCGCGGGCGCTTACCTGCGGGGCTGGCGGCGGGACCGGGGCGGGGGCGGCTGCGAGCGGCCGCTGGTGCCCGCGTCTCCCCCCCGCTCTTTGTGTGCGAGGGTCCGCGCGCGGCGCTCTCGCGTGACGTGACGGGACCGTGTGTCATTTCCGCACAAGGACACTGAGCCCCAAGCCGCCGCGGCCAGCGCCACCCGCCGCCCCGGGGCACGGGGGAGGGGGGTAGGGCCGGCCGGGCCTTGCCTTGCCTCAGGGGGAGGGGAGGGCGGCCCGTGCACCACGGGGAAGCGGCTCCCACTGGAGACCCCCCGCCCCTCCCCTCGCGCGTGGCGGCTCGGGCTCGCGCTGCCGCAGGCCGCTGGCGCGTCCCTCGCTCCACCACCGCCTCGCAGCGCGTGGGCGCTGCTGCTCGGGCTCAAGACCGGACCCGCGGGCGCCGCGTACATCGAGGGCCCGGTTCCCCCGGGCTTCGCCTGGGCCTGAGGGGGTCTCCCGCCTGCTGGGCCGCAGGCTCACTAGAGCAGGCACAGCACCCCACACAAGCACAGCTAAAAAATTTTTTTGACCAAAGCACAATTTTTCACCTCGCGGTCAAGGAACCAGCTGCCTGAGGGGCTGCAGGCCTGTGCCCAGAAGCAGGCCACTCTCAACCCCTGCCTGTGGAGGTGGCAGCTAGTGCCTGCTTAAAACCAAACTGATGCAGAGCAAAGTTAAAACATTGTTTTTCTTTGAATATTAATTGCTCTTAATGAAGATTAAAAGCTGCCTCTTTTCAGGTTGAAGCACATCCTAAGCATTCATGGCTTATTTCAAGAAAAGGAATCTTTCCCCTTGTTTCAGGTTTGGTCAGAAGGGGGCTGCAAGGATTTGCAGTTATATAAAAAAAACTTAAAAAACCACAAAACACATGTCAGCTCTATGTAAGTGCTGTTGTAGATTTTAACTTTCCTGACTTTTAACTAAACCACACATTGGCAGAAAGCCTTTTAAAAGTGTTGACAAGAGACACCTGCAGCATAGAGTATCTCAAGATATTAAATTAGCCCAGCCATTTTCTTCTCCCTACTGTTTAATAGTGGCGGGAGGGGGGGAGAACTCATTTCCTCCAGTTAAACATATATATTATATATATTCTTTATGTGAAGCAAACAGCCTTGTATAAATTGTTCTAGTCAGGTCCAAGCTAATATTTATGCAAGTATATCTAGTGACCCATTGAAATTAGTCCTGCAAAGATACAAAGCCCAACATTTTGACACACAGGTTTTTATATAACAAACAGCTTAGGCTGCTTAAAGGTTAGGGTGGTCTACTATTCACTTCTTTACCAGGAATAGCCATTCACCTAAGATGTAAGGTCTGTTTTTTTTTTTAAAGCAGAAATGTATGTACTTTCCACCTTTTCCAGCAGGTAGGACCAGTGATGCCAAAGATGTCACTTTCAAATAAAAAGGCACACAACCATGGCAACAGCTGAGCTGTCTCTGCGGTATGATCCACAATCCAAACGAAATTAGAAGTTGCAAAATAGAAAGCAGTAAAAGTACCAGGAGCACTTTACTGGCAATTAGTAAACTCATACATAAAATACCTTGGAATTGGACATAGCAATATCCAGGGTCAGTGGTAAACCTGTTGCATGTAATCTAGTAAAAATGCATTTTGGTATAATAAGTCTAGGGGTTTTTTTATTGTAAGGAAGGGAAAGGGGGAGAGAAACCCAAGAATCACTTTATGTCAAGCTATAGACATTTCACTTCCTGAAAGAAAGGGGTGGGGGGAGAAATCATTTAAATGCTTTCCTACAGAATTAAGGCTCTCATATTTGCTTATAAAAGGTACTGAACAGTAACTCTATAGAGTGAAATACTAAATGTGCCCCATCTAACTAGAGACTCTTTAGTATTAAAACTGTATAGTAGAATCTGGTGGTTGCCAGTGAAGAATTTGGTAGAGATTTCCTTTCTGAAATTTTACAGTTCCCTTCAATTTCTTAGACTTTAGGCAATTGGCAGATTTACAGTGGTTCCATGAATAATCACAACAGATAATAAAGAGGAAAAGGCAAAGAAACCAAACTGTTTATTAACAGGGATTAAAAGCAGAGATTACCTATAGCCCTTGATAAACTGCTGGAATATAGGACATTGTGAACAAGATAAATGCACAAGTCTAAAGAGTAGTTCCAGAGAACTTTATTCAGGATCTGTTATTGCTGTAACTTAGACTGAAATCTGTGTAATTTACTCTCTACTGGAAAGCTAAATTTAACTTTAACTTCAAGAGTTAAGTTGCTAACACCTGCCTCAGCTGTTAAGCAGCCTTATATCATACTTGCATTTTATTTGAATGCTTTACAAGATGGAATTTGGTAAAGAAAAGCAGCAGGAAGAAGCAAGCCAGTGGCATCTCAAACTCAGTTTCAGAGTTGTTGAGAAAATGCTTGCCAACCTGAACTCACCCTCGTTCCTACTTTACAGTGCTGGCCTAAGGCAGTGCTGCTTCTAGGGGACCCAAGCCCAGAAGGAGACCTGAAGGGCCTCAGCTAGGCATAAAGGAGCATGATCATATTGTTGCAATAACAACATTAACTGGAAAGGGAGCGAAGCACATGGTCTCCAGACAGTGCAGGTAGCAAAGTTTAGATTAGCTTCCCTGCCAGTCGAGTCCCATTTTTTTTCACCGTTTGAGCATGTGCTACACAAATCATTTATTCAGATGTGCATTTTTTGTTTCATGCCTTTGGCTCAAAAGCCATTTTGTGACACTGCTGCTCCAGAAAATTCTAGTTGGTTGAGGGGGAAGGGAGAATTAATTATGATATTTCACACAAATCAACTTTAAGGGAAAACACTTGATCCATGATGAGTATAAACCATACAGCACTTGTCACTTGACCCAACTGAAACTAGGTTATAGCTGTAAAGACACAGAAAGACCCAGCTGAAAGCTAGCAAGCAGTTGCACACTCATTCAGAATACCTTAAGGGCTGAAAGCATTCATTTGCTAGTCCTAGAACATTAGGAATTAGAACACCACCAGGAAGGTGATTTGGGACCTATACTCTAAAATGCTGTAAACACCAGATTCTCCCCTAGCTTTGGCCCATTAATGTTGGTTCTTTGCCATGGGATCCATATGCCAACACTTGTTATTAGGATAAAGAATGGCGGCCCTCCGTCAAAATGGGGCTCTCCAGACCTAAAAGTCACACTAGCTAAAAGCTGTAACATTTACAATCTCTAAATTGGGTGGGGACCTGCAAGAGAAACTCATCTTAAGTAAATAGTCACCACAGGAATACTGTGCGAGATCTAGTGGGAAAATTGGTTGGCAGGATCATAAACAGGAAGAGGAATAGTCCATGAGATCCTATGTAGGAGGCATTCTTCACTATGAAAGTTTCAGAACTCATGCCCAAGTAAAAATTGGCATCAACACTGTAGCTAACACATGCAAGACATTTGATAAAGCTACCTAGTCCACAACAGCTTGACAGGGATCTCATTTTATGACTGGAAACAGAAAGTGAGTTAAGAGACTTCAGTTAGACTATGCTGTAAGTGTTATAGCTGAAATCAGGATGTTCCTGTCTCAGTGGCTTTCGTACAGTACACTAACCACTTTTTCCTACAAAAGAACTAAAAATTGGGAAAGAGTTTGTGTGATACTGTACAATCAGCTCAAAAATAGCCACTCTAGTTTGCCAAAAAAGTACATGTTTTGTGGTTCTCAACTTAAAGTAAAACGTTAAACCAGAATGATTTTTATGACTTAACTTGTGAGGAAGCTGATGGGTGTAATGGAAGTGTATAATTCACTCACCCAATCTGTGGTGAAAACTGCAATCTGTTTTTAAAGTTTATAATCCACCAAAAATGTGAACAGTGAATAAGATGGAACTATAGTATAAAAAAAAAAAAGAAAAATAAATGTTTTCATAGTAAGGCTTAGCATGCTAGCTAATGTAATTTCAAGTTTTCTTAGGAGTGAAATTTTTACATAGACATGCAGTCAATATACATATATGCACACACATACACACACACACATATATACACACCACATGTCTCTCTATGTAAAAGTTTCGCTCCTAAGAAAACCTGAACTAAATATATATTTTAAATGACACTGCGTGTCACATTCTCTG
Source organism: Crocodylus porosus (assembly GCF_001723895.1). NCBI lineage: Eukaryota > Metazoa > Chordata > Crocodylia > Crocodylidae > Crocodylus > Crocodylus porosus. Next base: position 85,896,663 of record NW_017728918.1, read on the forward strand.
TGTATAATGATATCTGCTCTTGGAAGTTCTTTGAAGTTGACAGAGATTTATTTGTGCTTAGAGAGATACCAGAGCTGTCTTTTAAAAGTCTTATTTAATGTATCAGGGGCATCACAATTAACAGATCGAATGACACCTTCAAGATTTGAAAAAGAGGCATTTCACCTGTAAATGCATGGCCCCTTGCATTTAGGCTTTAGTGCACATGAAAGGACATTCAGAGACATATATTTTAAATTAAAATATGTTTTTAGCTGCAAAAGCACTAGAGTGTAATGTCAGGACCTTTAATTTATAAGAGTTAAGTGCTAGAAGGAGAGTCTGATGGAAAAGCAAAGAAAATCTGACTCACTGTCAAACTTGCAATGGAAGGTCAGAGCTGAAAGAAATGGAGTTTTAGAGCAACAAACTCAGAGGTTTCAGGACCCATGGTTACTCTAAATCTCAGCATCAACTCATACAACAGTTGCTTCCATGATTTCCAATAAAACTGACAAATCCAAGCAATTTAAAGTTTGGAAATAAAGGCCTCCTTTCATTTTTGGCACTGAAAATTGAAGTCCTCTTTATTATATGTTGGTTCAGCCAAAAAAATTCCTGTTATAGGCCCTGTAACTGATGCTACTCTGTAACTTTGTTATAAAAAGCAATAATGCTCATTTGAATTCATAATCAGCATAGCATCTAGAACAATCAACTTCATGAATGACCAAGAGAACATTTGCTCCATAAAAAGTTCTGTGGTTTAAAATCATGCAAGAAATACAAAGTTGGTAACTATATCCTCTATAGCCCTTTGCCACAAAAATGTTCAGATCTTCCAGCAATTGAAAATATTTTTTTCTTTTTTAGACGTGAGCATTTCATTCCATATTCTACCCACACAGCACAAAGACATGCCTATAACTAATATTCTAGTCTAAAACAGCAAGTGTCATTCTCAAACTATGTTTTCTACACTGTAGTGAATTATGCTCCTGAAAAGAGCCAGGTCACTTTTTAAAATAATTTAGAAGTACTTCAATTAATAGCCTGTAAAATTATCACAGTAGTGATAAGACTGATTGTCTTCCTTTAGCAGTTGTAAACCCTTGAGCAGGTTTGAAATTTCATCCAGGTGAGGGCAATAGTACACAGACTGTGGGAGAACACATATACAATGATAGCATTTTACTTTTCCCCCAGTTATGGCAGAAACACTGTTCTGCTGAAGTTTAAGGGCAGACCAGTGCAAAATATACAACTACAAATATTTATAGCATGAAGGAACTAGTTGCAAGGTAAAACAGTCTGTTTTTGGTCTTTGATTACCAGGCTGCAAAAAGGTCTATAATATGATGAATCTTGACATAAGAGGGATGAAGTCAATGATAGGGAAGAAACAGAACCCACATTTCTCTTTTAGGACATGCAATGTATATAATTTTGAAGCAAGATCTTCTCAGTCTTGTAATGCAGTTTCATACTAATTCAGCAAACATTTATGTTTACAAGTTTAAACATTTAACACTACAGCTTCCTTTTCCAAGAAATTTATTCTGGTAAACTGAGTTGAAGAGTTGACTTTATATATAGTGAAACAAAAAGCGCACAAGTCTTCCAGAAGAAAAAAAATACTTGGAATATAAGTTCCTTTTGTTAGGAACCATCTTTTCTTACCTAGAACACAGGGCTAGAGGGGATGAATGATAGGCAGCCCTCTACCATTGAAGACAATTGCATCATATAATCTTTCAGAAACAATCAAGCTCATTTTAAAAGTACCACATATTCTTGTATAAAGCACACCCCCATATATAGTACACATCTTGTTTTTGAAGGGGAGCCTGAAGGAAAAAAGTTCTTTGTTTGTGGTAAGTGAATAGCAGCAACTAGGTAGCCGAGCCTGTGGCCAGCCCTGCATGCTGGATGGGGGTAATGGACTGACTCCAGGACTACATGTGCTGGCTCTAGGGCCAAGGACCAAACCGACATGGTGATGAAATCCAGTGAACATGGCTATATTATCCAGCTGGGGGCAGGGAGTGGTGGCAACATTAAACTGCCGTGGCTCCTTGAGTTCTGGGAGCCATGGCAACTAACACTACCACTGTTCCCTTGCCACCAAAATTCTGGACCTGTGGGAAAAAAATTTCTTGCATACAGTGTGCACCCTAATTTTCACCAGCTGGTTTTGGGGCTGTGTGTTATATGCAAGAAAATATAGTAGGTTTTTTTAAGCTCCCCACTACAAATAAAAGACTACTTAAGAACCACAAGGCTCTGATGATTAGAAACCTTCTAATTGGCAGCCTAAAGCAATTCATGGTCCCTTTACATTCAGTTCTTTTGCACTCCTGTTTTCACAACAAAATATGTGGAGAAATCAGTTATACCCTTTTCTCACGCTTTGTTTGGGAATGCTAGGCAAGCAGAAATACTTTAGTCTCCTTTTATTGTTAATTTTAATATGAATGACCAGCACTAAACACAGATATATCAGAGCCTTGTACACTGCTGTAACTATTTCTTATATGGCATTATTCTGTCTACACAGCATCTAGCATAATAGAGTCCGTGGATATGGCTAAAGGCTTTGTTTAGACATTCAGTTTCTCCTCGGAGAGTCACTGCTCTCAGGAAAAAACAAAGGGCGTGTCTGCACATGCTGGCATGTGCACTTGCAGCAGCTCAAAAAGAAGCGATGCAAATTTGAGCCGGGGCTTTTTGCCTCAGCACACATGCCCAGACATGCACTTTGGTGTGTGGCAAATTGTGCCTCTTGGGGCAAAATAACCCTGCCTGGCTCCCCCCAGATCTGCAGCCAGGGGGAGCTAGAGCCAGCACCTGTTTTGGCCCCAGCAGTATAGAAACCTGCCCCATCAAGCAGCTCAGGGCTACTCCTCTCAGGAGCTTCTGGAGCCCGGCCAATTGGCATCTGGGGACAGTACCCCTTGTGCCAGCCAGACTACTGCAGCAGCATCCCAAATCCAGTTTTTAAAATACTCCAAAAATCCATGTTCTTCCACAATTAGAACAAAAGACCACTTGAGAGAGATCAGTTGGGCAATCTTAATTGATATATTTACAATATTAAAGCAATTTGGAAGCGTACCAGTGTCTCCATTATCATGATAAAAGAAAACCTAAATATCTATATGTGTTGATGCGTGCTTTTGGTTTTCTTCTCACATGATGCGTGTGTGATGGGGGAGATGTGGGGTTTGCAGGAGTGGGGTGGGAATGGGTGTGGGGGAAGGCAGGTGTGTGTGTGGAGGGATGTGACTTGGTGTGTGAGTAGTTGTGGGGGGGTTGTGAGGGGGCTGCTCAGGAGTGGTGGGTCCCCTGGCCCCCCACAGGGTGAACCCCCCCACAGCACATGGACTGCCCCTCCCTGGAGGGCCACAGCCCCCTCCCCACAAGATCACAGGCACCCTGCAGGGCCACCGTCCACCCCCCCACAGCGTCCCAGGCACCCCCCACCACAGGGTCCCAGGCATCCTGGAGGACCACAGTGCCCCACCCCCTCCTCCACAGGGTCCTGGCCAAATGCACCCTATCTGTGCGGCCTGGGCTGGATCAGGCCAGGTGGGGAGTGTTTTCCATGAAGCTCAGGCACGCCCCCTGCTCACCACCTCCTGACCCTGCATGGGCTGATATGCCCTGGGCCCCACACACCCCTAGGGATAGCTCTGGGGCTGCCACACACCTGCTTCTCCACCTGGCAGCTGTGGTGCTGGCAGCAGCAGGCAAGTGGGGCTGTGGCTCTGCTGCAAGCAACAGTGGGTAGTAACAGTGCTGTGTGACCTGGGCTCCGTAGATGCTGAACGGATCTGGCCCCACCACTCCCCATAGCCCCCCAACAACTCCCTCCACTCTCAACAGTCCCCTGCCACTCCTCACACCCAACCATACCCATAAACACCCCCCGCCCCAACATCTCTGACTTACCCTTGATAGCTCCAGGGCCAGCAGGAGCACCACAGAGATGCTCTAGCCAGAAACAAGGCACAATCTAGGACCATGCTTTGGAGTGGTTTTTTTTAACCCTGGTTTTTCGTTCCTGCACGTGCCTCTTGTAGCATCTCAAAGGGCTTTGAGACACTGTAGGATGCACATGCACGCTTGTGTGGATGTGCCCCAAGTGTACAGATGTTCAGGTTTTTTCTCCCAAAGTGAAAATGGCTGCTCCAGGAGAAAAATGACCTGGGAACACCTGGGGTTAAATCACTCCCAGAAAAGTCTCTCCTGGGACAGTAAATGTCTATACATGCTGTAAGACTTCTAGGTACTACAATAAGCAAAATAGTAATACCTCATATTCTAACAAAGGTAACCTCATATCTAAAAAAGGTAAAGGAAAAAGGTGAATTTCAAGCAAATATTCTTCTAACAGCTATAAACAGTGAAAAGGACTTACAACTGACAGGTTAACCAATCTGTAATATACTGCTCTCCATGATAACTACCGTATGCCTGATTAGAAAAAAAAAATTTAACAGCAGTTTATCAAAAATATTTCCAATCCTCTCATTTTAAACATGAATAGCAACACATTTGTTAAGTTATTCTACTTTAGAACTCACTTCTTAATGGTTCAGAACTTCCTGAAAAGTATAGTTCACTGAAGCTTCACAGTGCATGTGTGCGCACACATATTCTACAAGGATAGTGTGTGCCAGAGTGCTGGACTATGCATTTGTATTTGTATTTATTCACTTTAGAAAATGTAACTCATTTAGTTTCTACTCATCTATAAACCTCCCCCCCCCAAAAAACAAAAAACCCACCTCATACAACAGAAAAGTTGTTTCATTAGTTGGATAAAACTCACTGATGCAGACAGAAAATAATTTTGATAATGTTCTCCCACTATACCCAGTGTTTTTATGCTGGTGCTGAACATAATGATGCAAGCAACTAAGTGTAATTGTACCAAATTATTGCTAGCAATTTGCATATGAAATACACACCTTTTACTGCCTCTAGTTGGCATTGTTCAACTAGATTATAAATAGTACAGCTGAAATGCTCAAACAGAAAACAGTTTATGATGGGCACATGCTATGAATAAAGAAATGCTCAGACACAATGTGCAAGTTGGAGAGATTTCATCAAAACTAGCCAAGAGGGAAAATGCTTCATTTCCTGATCATGCTCTGCTTTGCAGAAGCCAATCACATATAGAAAGCTTCACAGGGGAAGCCATCTAGAACACAGGTATTTATACCATAAATTGGGTCAAGGAGCAGGGTGGGGGGGAAGAAAAAAAAGTGATCTACCCAATCCCTAATTCTTTCAAGATTCCTGCTAATCAATTCTACCTAGCATCCCTTTTTATACTTGGACAGCATTCAATACAAATAGTTAAAGAAATATGAGTATTTTGTTTGGTAGACAGTATTTTGATGCAACATTTAGAAAGGGACCACATAGTTGCAAGATATTGTCATTCTGCCCATAAAAAGTAATATGCTTTTTGATTTGCATCATTTTCATATTGAAGGTTTGGCCAAGCTCTTCTAGGAGGAAAAAAAAGATACTTCAGTAGCATGTTACTGATTGTCAAAGATTTCAATAATTATATTGTTGAGGAATGCAAGTTATTCTATATCTGTTTCATATTAAAACCATTTTCTTAACCATTTTTAAAAACCTCATACCAGAAACCAAAATGTTTCTGCTGCAATCAAGTCAGCAGTGTGCCCTTGTTGTCAAGGTGGCTAACGGCACACTGGGCTACATTGGTAGGTGTATTACCAGTAGGTCAATTTTTCCCCTGTTCAGCACTGGTGAGGCCACATCTGGAGTACTGTGTCCAGTTGTGGGCCCCCTACTACAGAAAGGATGTGGACAAATTGGAGAGAGTCCAGCAGAGGGCAACAAAAATGGTGAAGGGGTGGGGGACATGACTTATGAGGACAGGCTGAGGTAACTGGGCTTATTAGTCTAGAGAAGAGGAGACAGAGGGGATTTAATAGCAGCCTTCAGCTACCTGAAAGGGGTTTGAAAGAGAATGGAGCTAGACTATTCTCAGTGGTGGCAGATGACAAAACAAGGAGAAATGGTCTCAAGTTGCAGCAAGGGAAGTTTAGGTTAGATATTAGGAAGAATTTTCTCAGTAGGAGGGTAGTAAAGCACTGGAATGGGTTACCCAGAGAGGTGGTAGAAGATCCATCCTTGGAGGTTTTCAAAACCCAGCTAGACAAAACTTTGGCTGGGATGATCTAGCTGGGAATGGTCCTGTTTTGAGCAGGGGGTTGGACTAGATGACCTCCTGAGGTCCCTTCTATGATTCTATGAAAACACTAAATATAAACCAAGAAATGTAGTTGATTAAAATTACTTTTGGAACACTCCTGACACTTATTTAAGGACAACAAATCTAGAATAGTAATACAAGTTTATTCACTATATGGTTACTGCATACAGACTCCATGAAAGTCTATCATACAGTTTTATACTTTTAAATGATGTTCCATGCACACATTTCAGTTTCTGTGGATATCATTCACCTAGTTCTGGGAAAGCAAGACAAAGGTGGTATGCTTCTTCTGGTGCTGTTTTGGAAAAAAGAAAAGGTGAAGCCACTTTTCTCCTATCATCCTAAACATTTGTAGAGGGGAAATCAGAAGATCATTAGATAAGAAGTGAAGAAATACAAATCTCAGTTTCAACTGCTTATGAGAGAATAGGACTCTCTTACACATGGGGGAGCCAGAGTACTCCTTTGACTAAGATAAATTACAGCCAAAATCTCTCACATTTTCTAAGGGAGCACTGGGCAGGGTCAGGCAAAGCCATGAATGCCTAGACACGCAGACAAAGGTGATGGTATGAAAACTTTTCAATCACTTGCCTGATTGAATTGTTTTGTTGTAGTCTTCTCCATTTGCATGTTGCACTGACTACATACATGGGAGCTGTGTACTGCAGGAGCGGTTGTGGGGCTGAGCTTTAGGGCTGTGCGAAGCTTCAGTAGCTGATTTGATTTGGAGGAGATTTGGCCCGATACAGGGAACAAATCTCCGAATCTGAATAGAACTGGGAGATCCATTAAAAGGTCTGAATTATATTGGAAGCCTCTGAATTGATTTGGAGATTCAGGCGGTCCCCACTTGCTGCTGCAGGAAGCTGGACCTGGGCTCTGTACTGCTAAGTAGGGGATGGAGGACCATGGGGAGACCCCCACCTGGCCCAATCCCCTGCCAGCTCCCTCAGCTCCATCCCTCACCTCCGCTCTCCTAGCCCCTCCCCCATGGCTGCCCTGCCCAGCCCCAGCATCCCAGCACTTAAAAAAAAGAAAAAAAGAAAAAAAAAGAAAAAGAAGTCCCACACTCACCAGCTACAGCAGCAGTGATCAGAGCCTGTGGGGGCTTGTAGCAGAGCTCCCCCCCGCACACACAGTGTGGGGCAACAGAGATCACCACCACCCCTGCCTGGCACCAACGCGGCAGGTGTTGCATTGTGCAGGCGCAGTGTGGCTTGGCAGGGCGCCGCACACTGTCCTGGAGCTATGGCAGCTCCAGCAGTCACTCAGAACCTGGCAGCATTCGGCCCGAGCAGCCCCGGCTCCCAGACAGCCTGTGCAGCCCCACAGCACCCTGCCAAGCCGTGCTACACCCTTACAATGTGACAGCTCCCATGTGGGTACCAGGCGGGGGGGCCTGACCCCCGCTGGTCTGCGAGGGGGGAGGGGGCTCTGCCCCGAGTCCCCAGAGGCCCCGACTGCCACTGCTACAGCCAGTGAGTGCAGGACTTCAAAAAAAAAGAAGTGCCAGGACACTAGGGCCGGGCGGGGGATGGGGCCCTGCTTGCCACTGCTGCCTGTTGGATTCAGAGGAGATTCGGCCCAATTTGGCAGCTGAATTTCTGAATCCGAACTGGCTGAATCAAATTGCCCAGTGATTTGAATCACTGAATTGAATCACTGTCCCTCCAAATCGGCCGAATCCAAAGCTGAATCGAATACCTGCTGCTTCGCACAGGCCTACTGACTTTCTTCTCGCTACATGGACAATGAGACCTCCCGCTGTGTGGACAGTGTGCTCCCCATTTCACCTCCTGCCATACTTCCCTGTCCCAGAGACCCTGGCCACCACAGCAAAAGCAATGGGAAAAGGGGGAGGGGCAGCTGGGTGACAAGTCACATATTAACCCCTTGCGAGCTAGATGCAGTCCATGGACTGCCAGTTGGACAGCCCTGTTCTAGATGATTTTGGAAGGAAAATAAGGCCAGTTACAGTACCAGATTTATTCACATGGAATAGCCTGTAACTGTTGGGTGGCTTACAGCTGGGGAAAAGATAAAGCAATGGTTTAGTTTAAAGTATGCATCAGATCCTACTGCAGAACTACTCCCAAGACAATTTGAATGTTCCTGTCTTTGAGCTGTCTGCTGACTGAGTCACTACAAGGCCTTTACTCTGTGTTTTTATTAGACACTAATGAAAAATAAAATGAGTTTGATACCTTACTTCTTTCTAAGCTTGCATTAACTAAGGAGCAAAGGCAGTAACTGGCAATCTGACTCAGTCGTTTGTCTCCTGACAAATCCAGGATAGCACAAATATATGCTAAATTTTGCATTTATGAGCATGCATGCAATCCTGCTTCCCCCCCCACAAAAAAAAAGTACCATTAGCATTGCATTGTATTCTGACTTCTTGGTTTAAACATAATTCAGGGGAAGACTTCTGAAATAGATTCACTCCCTTTTACTGATTTTAGGCACAGAAGTAGACCAAGGGTACATATGCAGCTGAGAGCTATGGCTAGTGTGTTTCAGAAATCAAATCAAGAAAAGAAGGAAACATATTAGCAGATAGATATCCTACTTTAACATCCATCTCAAAGGGCGAGGTTAGGGGGCAGAGAGAATCTGCAGTCCCCATCCTCCTCCCCCAGAAGTAGAAAAGAAGGGGGGGCTCCCAGCCTCCCCAAAGCAGCGTTATTTTATGGTTCCAATGGAATGGTAACTTTCTAATTCTGTTAACTTCCATCTGAAGATATTACAGCATTTAACAAAACATTAATAAATTTTCACAACTTTCCCTTCCAGGAAGTATTATTTCCATTTTACAGATGGAGAAACATAAGCACAGACGTTACCTGGATCACACAGAGAAACTGTGGCCCAGTCAGTTTAACTACTAAGTTCGTATCTCCTGATTTAGTGTAACAAGTGCAGATTTCTGAGACAGACTCAGAGATAGCAGAGAGCAGAAAAAGCAGATGCAGAAATAAACAAACAGGGCCCCCAGTTCTGATACCAGGGTGCCTCCAGAAATTGAGGGTGAGGAAGGTGAACAGAGTAGAGGGCTTATATATCCACAGCTTTGCCCTTTCTTCATCTTTTGTTTCAACAACAGCTGCTCTTTCTACACAGTTCTCTGGTATTATGAAGTGTGGAAACTGACAAGGACAGCAAATGACTGAAATTTATTTTCTCTTCTTGGTCTCGAAATATAGCATATGGAGTACTTTGTTCCTATTCATTTATTATACAGCACCCAAAATGTGCTGGAGTGTTATGCTGCTCTGTACTGATCACACTAACCACACAAGGGATGATGCTGACTAGAGCAGTGGAGGAAACTATACTTCCTTGGTTCCCTATGGAAAAAGAATGACAATTTAAGAAGGAACTTAGGTGAGATGTGGGTGGGAAGAAAATATCAAAGAGAAAGATAGCAAAAATTAAAAAGCTTTTTAATTCTCAGCAGTGATTATTTTGGCCATGGGGATCATCAGCAAAACATTTTCCCTGTAATTCCAGTGTTGCTTTCAAAGGTCCAACCCCAAACAAAACGCCTACATTTTATAAAGGCATTGTTAGAAAAGCAATTCCTTTTCAGCACTTTGTCAAGGGCACAGACTATTTTAAGGAAGTCACATCATTCAACTACTAAAAGTACAATATTACTACTAGTTAGTTTTGCTGATTTGTCTTTGTAAGGAGTACTGAAAAAGTGGTACTTTTATTAAATCTGTAGTACTGATGCAAACCTAAAATATGGTAACTGCAGTCCATGCTTTAGTGTCATTAGTTGAAATGACTTAGCAACTCTGCACAGGCCTTACATTGCCATGAAGTATTAGTGGGCATAGGTCTAGTGCAAGGAAAAAACTAAAATATGACATTTGCAAATGTAATTTAAGACAAAAGTCTTATTTAATACACACCTGAAGAGCTAATAATTAATCGAACTTTGGTAAGGTAGCAAGTGAGTCTAAGAACAAAATAAAATTATTTAAGAAACCAGTTCACCCTCAAAGGCATTGAACTTGTACTTGTATAAACCTGAACAAGCACACTGGTATTTTAAGTGTACGTCTATATTACATAGAGACAATGCTTTTATATATGTATAAGCTCCTTGTTTTCCATTTAGTTAAATGCAACATGCTGGTCCATGATAAAGAGGCTCTGTGACACCTTTTTTTTTTTTTTGGAAGAATTTAACAGAAATAACTCCACTTAGTGTTTGAGTGAGCCATGTAATGAAATCTGTTTGCTGTGCTAGCTGTCTCCAGATTGGGCTGTAATTACACCACAGAAGGAAGAAAGGTAGCTGAGTCTCAATCTAGATCATTTATGTAAACTCAGCCTTCTTGTCAACGATGTTCTCAAATTGCATGCATGCAAACCACAAAAATCATCTCCTATGAACAAAATAGAGACAGAGTCAAATTGCAGGCTTCTGATATACCTTATACTCTTTCTGTAATTGGACTTTAAAATTTGACACGCTAAGGTTAAAAAAACTTCATGTACTACACATTTATTCAGAAAAGTGAAAAACTGTACTCAGATAAATATTCCTCATTCCTTTCTGCCAAAAGATTGATGCTGAACAGTACAAATGAACATTTATTTGACTTAAATAAAAAAGTGTCACATAAACCTAGGAAATTATTTTGTGTAGGATTGTCTTGAAACAAATTGCTTGATCTGAGGGAAAGATTATTTTCCTGAAAGAGTTGAAAAAATATCACTCTGAGCAAAAGCAAAATATTTTATACACACAGTATAAAACACAGGCAACCGCTTCTCTTAACAGAGCCAAATTAATATTTGATTAAATATTTTAAAGCTCCTACTTACCATGCTTGACACATTTTCTCAGCAAGTTTCTCAAATATTGAAAGCATTAGGCACAGAGTAATTTTACATTTAAATACATAAAAACAGTGTGAGGAGACATGACTGCATGTACACAGATAAAAGGATTTTTCCCTATTAATTCACTGAACTGTCCCTCGTGTTGATAAACTGGTACATTAATTCTTGACTTAAACAGCTCGCTTTTTCTCGGTGGCAGGTTTAGAAAGTGTTTCTCCTGACACCTGCAGCTTCATGCCCCCCTCTGTCCTCTCTAGTGCAGGAAAACCACAGGCCACCACACTGGCGCCATCCCTGGCTATGTCCAATCAATAAGGACTTATTTCCTGTCCATTTGCTGAGGTCACAGAAGCAAGTCTCATTAATTATTTCTACCGGTACAGCCTCAAGTGAGCTTCTGGCATGACAAGTGAAAACTGTTTGACCTTTTTTCCCTAATTTTGTTTGTAGCAGTTCCAAAATATGCATGTTCATTCAACGATGCGGTAAATGAAAAAAATATATTAAGCAACCAACGCATTTAGATCTTTAGCAGCACAGGTTATATATATTTCCCTTACCCCTAACCAGTACATGTCCAGTTATTTCCTGCAAATAAACAATAGTTTTTTTCTTGATTTTTTTTTAATTGTATGTCATGAAAATCTGGTCACAGCATAAACAATGTTTTCTAAAGCCGATCTGGCCTCAGAGGGAGGGAAGCATTCCAGGGCCTCCAGTGCTCTGTTTCCATGGTAACGACATAGGTCAATAGCTGAAGTCACACCTTTGCCAGCCTTGATTGCTTCTTGCAACTGTTAGAAAACACATGCATAATAAAATCAGTTTTGACAATACTCAGTATACAATTATTTCTAAGATAACAGTAGGGATTCAGGATTTCTATTACCTTTTCATAAAGCAAAAAATAAAAAGGCAGCTATTGCAAATAATTCAAAAAGCTCTTATAATATTCTCCAATATAAAACTGCTTCACTTCAGCTCCTACTTACAATAGAACCCTGATCAATTGAAACTACACTACATCACTTTTACATAGCTCAAAAGGCTAAGCCTCCCGAGGATGCACGTAACAAAGGAGGAAGGTTTTTAAATATCTGGACATTTCATACCAAACCTCATCTAATAGCTTTTGTACAGAAAGCTGAACTGACCTACCAACTAATCACTTATTTTCTTGTACTGGATATATAGCATCCAAATCGATTTAAAAGCGTACATTAAACATTTCGATTCTACATTTCTTGAAAGCAGACTACGGATGCACACTGCATATTTAAATTTATTACAGTGGAAAAAACGAATTTCCTCAGGAAAACAGAATTTAATAAGTTCTGTTTTCCTGAGGAAACGTGCTTTTCAAGCTCTTCAAGGTTTAATAACCTTATTTTACCATCAGCAACATCCATGCAAACTCATTGTACTCAGTAGGGATGGTGAATCTGAGTATACAGTACTGTTCAATACTGACTCATGTGAAGTGAAAAATGTTTCACAGAAGGGATTGGAGAGAAGCAGTCTTTTCCAGATGCATACTGTTTTCTGGCAAAAACTGGCAGGTGCAAGAACGGGGGAAGTTATAGGTTAAATTTCCTACAAAATAGTTTTCCATAGTATAAGTAAATGTAATTGTAAAGTGTCAAGCAACATTCATATGCTTTCAATGTCTTAACATTTTGTTGGAGCTCTCTAGAAGGCGGTTGTATTAAAACATATATATTTGAAGTCATTTTTGAAAGTAACAATACCCTCAGGACATCATTAGAAAGAAGTAAAGCAGTTAAAGATTCATTGTTATCGTTTGACTGTCCTAAAATTAGCCAGCCTTACTAGTGATCTCAGACTGACAGCCAGCTGAGTGAGAGACCAGCATCAAAGCCAGGTCTATTGGTCTTAAGTACCTGTACGTTTCCTAACCCTATAGTATCTGAAAGTCTTTCCATTTTTAATATATACTGTGTGATTTAATGGTAGTGTGTCTCTGTCACTGAGTCAGCCTATAAAACACAGAGCTCTTATTAAATATGGATAAATATTGCATTTTTTTACGCGTGTATAAAAGTTTTTTAAAAGAATGTTCCCTGCTGTGCATAAAACAACATGCTTCCCCAAAAGACTACTTTTATCCAATTATATACAGCAATATAACCCTAATGTGTCTACTTCAGATGATAAGAAATATTTGGAAACCAAGACAGCATCATAAGAGTGATCCATTTTATAGGTAGTTTCATTTATATATAATGAATGACTTTTCTTATCTGAATACATGCTAAAGTGGATTCATTATCCATATTTGAGGATGAAAGCATATTATAGCACTTTAGTGTTCAAGTCCCAATTCATAAAAAATTTATCCTCTACTTAAATTAGAGATTTTTCATGCACCATGCTTTGTAAAAGAATTTCTCCTAAAGCATAAATGCACCATATGTACAGTTCATTCAACACCTTTCCAAAGTATGTATATGAGCTATCAATCCAAAACCAAGAAGGATAATCGAATTAGATGAGAAGAAGGCATTTCAACAAGGTGGAAGAGTTCTTCTGTTGACCCATCATATCAGCAAGTATCAGCACCTTGATGCAAATTCTGCTGATTTACTAAAGTCCATTAGTGCCACCTGAGGTATTTCAGATCTACAGGGATACATGGTGAAAGAAGAAACAGATACAGGTGTTGGGGGAGGAAAACCATTGAGATAATCATGATTAGAGTGAAAGCTCAGTTTGAACTTGTTTTTTTTGTGTTTGAGTTACCGATAAAGCCAAACCTCAGAAATGAGAGATTAGAAACTAATGCAAGGTCTGCATTTTGTGTTTAAGTCAAAGGCATACCACCTATAAATACATATACATAGAGAGTCTCATGTATGAAATAATCTCAAAGCTGTTTAACAAGTTACACATACAGTTAACTTGTGAGAGACCAGCATCAAAGCCAGGTCATCATACCAGAGCAGACTAATTCATTACCAGATGTTCCAGAGGAAGGTGCAATATATCCCTTGAGTGGGAAATAACTGCATAACATGCCCATAAGGTAATCATCATCATCTTCACCCCATCAGCGAGAAGCTGCTATTCATCCCTGAAGAGGATTTATAATCCTAAAAACATTTTTAAAATCCAAGATCTATTTCAGGGGATGTCAACCAGGGGTACTTGAGAAGACCCTAGGGAGTACGCATGGGTGGGTGGGGACAGAGCGCTGCCATGCACCATCCTGGGCTGCTGCACAGGCGCTGTCTGCCCAAATGTGGGGGAACCTCACTCATGATGGCTGCTGCTGCTCTGCATTCGGCCACATGCCGCCATTCCCGCCCCCCCCCCAGTGTCTGGCCACTGGGAGTACACTGATCTTAAAAAGTTGAAAATCCCTGCTCTAATTATATCCACATACACAACAGAGCTTGGGGAATCAATTATATCTTGTGGCAACGAGTCTTATATACTAATCATGTTAAAAAACATCTTATTAGGTTTAAACACCTTTCTATTTCATTTGTACATTATGAATAAACACAGTACAATGAGAAAGGGTAAATAAAAATACTTTTTACTTCTCAGCTCTATTCATTTGTTATATGTGTATACATATACATATATAGCTCTCTATATAAAATAAAAATCTTACTTTTCTCATTATACTGTGTATACATATGTGTGTATATGTGTATGTGTGTACACACACACACACACACACACTCCTACTGTGTTTCCTCTCATTAGCTTTTTCTTGAAGACATGAGTCCCAAACTTTCTAATCTCTGCTCAAAGGAATCACTCCACCCACCAATGAAACAAAGCTATTCTTAGATTAACACTCATTAACTGTAACAGGCTATAGAAACATCAAAAACTCAAATTAGAAATTTGGCTTGGAAGTGTTATTGGATTAGGTTAAAACTATTAGATAGTTTATCAACTTCAGATAGATAAAATCATTATCCAAATTAAACCCTGAGAAAGTAGATTAGGGATATTAGCTTCTATGACCTGGGCAAAGGTGACCATGGAATTTTTAAAACCACAAGGCAGCATCTCATTCAACAAATAGCCCCATCAGTAGCACATTGCTTCTTTAAACCATACAGTGATATTGGTTAAAGCATCTGGAAGAGAAGGCTGCTACTTGCAGAATTTGCAAAAGTTGCTTTTCTTCAGTACGTCTTCAGAGGTATTGAAATACTGACCGGGTTTGACTGCTTTGTTTGAGATCTAATGAGATCCAGGGCTGCTACATGAAGCCGGCATACAAAGCAGTTTAAATAAAACATGCCTACATAAGATACATCTTTGTCCTGAATGTTCAGGAACACAGCACTGAAAGTAACTAGCCTGCAACACCTCACACTTTCCTACTATTCTCTTTTGTCCTATCTACTGAACACAGCCATATCCATATCCCCTTTTCCTGGCAGACCTCTTACCTTCTACTTCCTATTTGACTCCCAGTGCCATCTGTACTACCTTCCCAAGTTGTTCTCCACTCTTGGACTCCATGCTGGTTCTTCATGCATCCTCAGTCACCATTCTTAGTACTATTCATAGAAACAAAGGACCAGAAGGGACCTGTAAGATCATCAAGTCTGGTCCCCTGCCATGGGCGGGAGGTAGCTGAACTCAAATGAGCTCAACGAGGTGCTTGTTCAGCCTCCTCTTGAAAACCTCCAAGGATGGCAACTGCACCACTTCTGCTCTGAGTGTGTTCCAGATTCTAGATACCCTTAAAGAAAATAAGTTTTTCCTTATGTCCAGCCTAAATTTTTCCTCAACTAGCTTGTGCCTATTGGGCCTCGTCCTCCCAAGGGGTGCCTTTCTGAAGTGTTTCTCCCCTAGATTTTGGTGTTCATCCCTGACATACTCATAGGCAGTTATCAAGTCGCCTCTCAGCTTTCTCTTACTCAGACTGAATAACTCCAGTTCCCTCTTAGGCCCCTGATCATACAGCTGGCCCTTCTCTGTACCCTTCCAAGCTTATCCACATCCTTCTTGAAATCTGACGCCCAGAACAGGACTCTACTCCAGCTGTGGTCTCACCAATGCCAAAT
>NW_017728918.1:85912920-85921096 GCF_001723895.1 Crocodylus porosus
CGTGCTATGGTGCTCATGCCATAGCCCTGTGATCACCAACCAGTCTATCTTGATTGACTGGTTGATCACGGAGCCTCTGACAGTTGGATCTTGGTCTGCCAAAAGCTTTATGATGGGGAGCAGCAGGACACATGTGGCTGGGCTGAGCCACACCCCCGGCACCTAAGCCGGGCTGGGTGTGTGGGGTCAGAGCCCAGGTGGTTTGTCCATGAGGTGGGGGAGCAGGACAGGGCGAGCAGAGACAGGGGCTGTAGATCCTGGGGTGTCTTTTACTTACAAAAAGTGATCTTCACCATGAAAAGGTTGGAGACCACTGCCATAGTCCCTTCCAGTGCAAGGAAAACCAGAACAATGCAGGTCAAAAAGGTAAATTTGGATTATAAGCAGTTGTCAGGCAGGGGAGATTGAGAAGAGCAAGTCTCACAAATGTGGATTAACTCTGCCTTTCATCGACAAGGGCTGGATTTTTTTTGTAACCAAGATGATCCAAGACATATGTGAGAAGCAACAGTTTTTTGGTGATAGCTTTTACAGAGACAGCTGTATAATTTGGAGAAATGTTAGACAAGCTCTTGGCTAGAAAATGCTAATCCTCAGATCTGGGTATATAGTGGAAAGTGAATTTCATGTTCAAAGGGCACTGAAATGGCATGGAAATGGCAACTGTTTTTAGCTGCTACCAGATTTAACTGAACTTGAATCAATGACCAAGAGATTCAGATTCCACTCTCTGGACACAGAAGCCATCCAAGTCCTCCTTATAAACCTATTTATATGTTTCAATTAAGTCTTCGAAAAAGCAAAATTCATTGCATTAAAAATGTAGAAAATCTGTCAGTCATGTTGCCTAAAGCAAAGGAAACAGTGCTCCAGCAGTTACATTAGATTCCTCTGGAAATGTAAAGTTCATGCAAAAATTTTAAACATTTTTTTAAAAATTCACACATTATTTAAAACCATATTGCCATGAGAAAGATTGCTGGACTTTACAGAGCTGGAAAAATCTCAAACAGAAAAGTTGTAAATATCCCAGCGAACAAAATGATTACAAAAGATTTTGGCCTCAAGTATTTGCCCCAAAATATTTCTTTTGTTACAGGCCATGAAAAATGTTAGCTAAGATGACAATTTTGGCCATCCAGATACCTGTGGTAGGGACAGACCTGTACCAAAAATTAGACGGCGGAAAAAGGCCATAGGGAGATGAGAAGATTTTGGGTTTTACTCTGTACAACACAGTACAGCATCATCACAGAAGGACTTCTGAATTAAAGTTTCACCAAAAAAGGAAACACTATTTGACTTTTTTTCCTTGCCAAACCCAGAGTTAATTAGGATCTTATGCATTTTCTTGAACAAAACTTTAGCAAACAAGTTCAGAGAAGATTCTGTAAAATATCTAAGGAAAATGATACTTTTATTATATTTCCTTTTCAAATCTGAGATCTTATCTCATGAGCTTTTTCACATCCTGAAATGAGCTAAAACATTGTCTGCTACTGAGATGTAAGAGGCTGACTGAAATAAAACAAACTTAACTTGAACAGTGGTCAAGTGACCAACTAATGTATAAAATGTTTATAGTGTTCTGTGCCAGCTTTTCCAAATTTGTTTTCTCTGTAGTGGGAACATTGTGTTTTAATAAGCAGTGATTATTTAGATTACTAAAATGTTACCTTGAAATGGCGCCGATACATTTTATAGCTAACAGATGAACTCTTCCCCCACCCTCTCACTCACTTTTTAAGCACCTTGGAATGTTTCAACATTAAACTGTTACATATTCGATCTGTTTTTTTGTGGCTGGACACATGGTTAAGTTCTTCCTCCTCTTTCCTCCCCAGATGGGCTGGACAATCATTTATTTATTTTAAGTGCATCACTTCATAGTGCCATAAAATACTGTAATCTAAAGGTTTCCTTTGCCTTTCCTGGTAATACACAGAATGGGATGTCACTCAATTTTTGTATTGTAAAATAAAAATTTGAACAAAAATAAATGCAAATGCATCTTTACCTAAACTGATATCATTCCCTACATATAACATTCATATTGTGTTAAATTTGCATAATAATGTTTATTTCCTTTTTGTTTTCATCTCATGTTGACATAAATCAACCTTTTCTCTTAAACCTGGAAAAAAGATTATGGGCAGAGACCAAGTTTAGAAAATTCCAATCTTAAAAGGTAAAAGCTAAAGCACCTGAAAAAAAAGTGATGGTGGAATGGAGGCTGACAGTAGTCATTGATATTTCCACTTCAACACAATTAATCCTGCTTTTGAAGTTAAAATGTACTGGAAACAACAAATCAACCATATGCACTGAAAATGTGAAGATTCTTCATGGTTAAGAGTGACCCTCTCATTCTCTGTGCATCAATATATGGGCTGAAAAGCTTCATTAAGTAACTCTAGCACTGGGATGTTTAAAAAAGACAAACAGGAACTAAACAGTGGCTTTTCACAATGAATGCAATTTAAAAAAACCAGTACCACAAGGTGGTCTTATTATTGCGTATATGCTGTCAATCTAGCATTTATAGTAACAACATGGGACCTATTTGTATCTTAATGAAGCAAACAAACACCATGCTGGATTCTAATCCCACTGAAGCCTCTGGCAAACTCCCAATGCCTTCAATAGGAGGACAACAAATACAACTAATTGAGACTGGATATACTCAGAAAGCTTAGACAGATATTCTACTTTTTTTTTTTAAATCAAGCCAAGGACTGCTATCATAGGAACAGGCTTTTATAAAAATAAAGAATTCAAACAGTTACATCAACCTGCATCCAAAAACTTACAACCGTGACCCTAACAAAGAGGAAACTTGGCTTGATTTTACTTTTCTTTTCCTGCTGTTTAACAATGCTGACTTGATTTAAGATATCTACAAGTAGATCTTTTTTCAGGTTAACACATTATTTGATTAGAAAATCACAAGACAAACTAGTAGTAGTGGCCGCACCTATACTGGTGTGGTAATGAAAATTTTATAAGTCATAAGCTCTTGGAAGGAAAAACAATCCTCTATTGTTTCCTTTTTGGTGCTTTTTAGGAGTGAGAAAACAGGATACACTTTAACCCTATGGCACAAACTACAAAGATTCTTTGGTATTTAATTAAGTGGAACACTTGAAGTGGGACTACTATCCTTTACACCATGGGATTGTAAAACTGTTCTGGTAAGATGAATAACCTAATCATGATAGCCAATTCTGAATTTGGAGGAGATGAACTACTAGCGACAAAAAACCTGTAAAGAGCATTATGATGATAATAATAATAATAATAATTTTCCTGGTGCTATAATATCATAAAGTTCCTTCTAACTTTTGTACAGTACCTAGCACACCAGGTCTCAGCTGAGGTTTTCATAGGCACTGCAATAACACATAATAAACAACTTGCTCAATAAGGAAGCACTATTTTTTAAAGAGCTTTACAACTTACCTTGCATAATATGGACAGAATAAAGCTCAAAAAGACAATTCTACTGACAAACTGAAATAAGAAAAGACTTTCCCCAAGATTCACTGATCTGCTGTCTCCACCAGTGACACAAATGACATTTGCCTCAGTCTTACGGGTATTCTCTTTGCTACTTGAGGCATTTAGTACTAAAAAGACATGTGGCAACTTTTTCATCTCTGGAAGAGACTTTCAAACTATGTAATGATGAATCAATAATTTGTCTGGTTGTGGTAGCAATGGTGTAGTGAGAAGAGGGAAACAAAAAGACCAGGGGAAACAAAAAAGACCCAAGCTTTCAGACTGATGTAAGAAAATGGCTTCAGATATATTGACCTTAAATAAGCTTTCTGAAATATCAAAGTCCTTGTGCTAACAAGATTGATATATTGGGGGAAAAGAACAATTCTGCAGAATACAATGAGCTCATTGGAATGAAGGACTTGGACCCAATTAAATTAATGAAAAGCATTTCCCTTCCACATTCAGGTCAAAGCCCTGACTACATTTACTAGCATCCCTTGGATTCTCCTTCGGTCAGCAGAGACTTAAAGATACCATTTTAATACATCATGCATCAAAACTGCAAACCAAAATTCATGTATAAACAAGAATAAAAAAAAAATATGTAGGCTGTTCTATGCCATGTAAAAAAAACACACTTCCTGACAAAATAGGCATGGTGAGTGGGTGGATCTCAATTTTACCTTCATTCATTATTTCTATTTGAAAATCATGTGAATATTCTTCAGAGGGCTACCTAAGCAAACAGAATAAACAGATCATAGGAATAAAATCAGAAAGGATTATTCCCTCTATCAAAAAACAAATAGGATACCGAGTGTGTTGAAAGGGAAACTGATACTAAAATGATGCACCCTTTTGTACACACTACGGCCAATACAGACAACCCTCCCCTTAGAAAGATATATGAAAGACTGAAGAGGACACCAACAAATATAAATAAAAACTATGATGGGGCTCACCGTATGATGAACACAGAACCAGGTTTCCATTTGCTGTGGAAAAACACGGATTTCCTCCTTTTAATGGAAAAAATAACGGATTTTCTCCTTTAAAGGAGAAAAATGTAGGAAGCCACAGCTTTCCCCCTTGCAGGTTCACACATGCATGTGGTAGCCAGGCAGCGGTGGAGAGAAGCTCCCACCGCTCCCTCCAGGTAAGCATGTGGGGCTGAGGAAGGGCAAAGGTGACACGTTAAGGGGGAGAGGGGGAAAGCCATGCATCAGGAGGCTGGGAGAGCACAGACAAGGTGGCAGGGAGGCCAAGGTGATGCTGCAGGCTAGGGGGGGTATTCTGTACCCACAGTGGGGCATGGGCTGCAGCTGGGCCCACAGTAGGGCCCAGGGTATAGCCAGGATGGACAAGCTCTGATGGAGCCAAATCCAAAGCCCAGTAGGCAGGACCAGGTGCAGGAAGGATGTGTTATGCTGCCATGGTGAAGCACAGCAGAAGTGGTGGCATGGAGTTGTGACCCCACCACTGTCAGGTGGCGCCTCACCTTGGTGACCACGGTGGCATGGCGCTCCCTCGTGCACTAGGTCCCACCTGCTGGGCTGTGGAGGTGGCTTCTACCTGGAGCTGGTTTAGTCTGGCTGCAGCCCCACTGTGGGTGCAGAAATCTTGGGGGAGCACCATGTTGCCTGTGCACCTCCCTCCTCCTCACACACCCACCCCATTCCCCACACACTAGAGGAATGGGGGCTGGGGGCAGCAGGTCAGGAGTAAACTGGCAGGGGCAGGGCATCAGCATATCAGGGCTCTTCAGCACCATAAAGCAGTGGGGGAGGGATGGGGGGTGGCAACAGCTGCAGCTGGACCCACATCCTGGTGAGTGAAAGAGGCAGAGGGAGCTCTAATTTTCCATAATTAAAAAACAAAAATGCCAAATGCCAAAATGTACAGGTATTTAGAATTTATTTTATTATAATGATTGAGGCACTGGTAATTGCTTTAAAATTGTAAATATATCAATAAAACATTGTGTTTGACTGACACCCATCTATATAGTGGCATTTAATTTTAATCGTGGAAAAACCTGGATTGGCGGGGGGGGAGTAAATCAGAACATTTTGGAATTTTTCCCCTAAAAATTACAAATTCTCTGATTTAAAAACAGAGAAAACCAGGATACCTGGTGATGAGATTTCAGAAGCTAAGATTATTCAAACTCAGAGGAGACGGGTCTTGACTGAAGTAAAATAAGCTTAAGCAATGCAAGTCCTTGCTTTTCCTAAGTCCAATAATACAAAAACAGGTTAACAAACCTAAGGGCAATAAAGGGGGGAAAAAAGTACAATTTTGTACCGTAAATAGTCAACTTTGAAATTCACTGTTACAGTGAGTCATATATTGAGTCATATATTATGGTTGGATTTACAAAAATATTGGATAATTTCATTATCACTACTGCATTTGTAACATCTGCAGCTACGCATGCCATGTTAACACAAGACTAATCAAATCTCATGCCTCCAGGTTAAAGCAAGCACCTGGAAGTTTAAGATTTAAGAAGGTATTTCCTTTTCCTCCTACTCAAAGGGATATTGTTATTTGGCTAGATGCATTACAGGTTTCTTCACTTTCCTTGGAAGCATTAGGCATTTGCAATTGCTGAAATCAAAATGCTGGAATATAGTTAAAACCATTTGAAACAGTATGGCAAATTTTATGTTCTTGACAATTGATTTCTGCAGTAATATGACTGGGGGAGGAGGAGAGCAATTGATCCTATCCAGCCCCAGGCCCATCCACCCAGCCTCCGTCCATTGCCGGAGGCACCAGACAGAGCAAGTGGGTGGGGTCTCCATGAAGACCAATCCAGGGCTCCTGCAGGAAGGGCGTGCTCAGCTGTGCAGGAACGGTGTTCAGGAGTAGGACAGGCATGCAGGGATGGGATCACAGGGTGGTGACAGCATGGGGCCAGGGCCTGGGACCAAGCTTTGATCCAGGCCCTGAATTTCCCTGCAACAAGCACCGGTTCCACTGCCCTGCAGTCCCTACCCCAGCTCTGATCTCACCTGTCTGTCCTGCTCCCAGATGCCTCTTCCCACCCGCCCACAGCTCCATCCTATTTGCTCAGCTGAGCATGCCCTGCCCATGGGGGTCCTGGGCTGGTCTCCATAGAGACTCCACCCACATACATGCTCCATCCAGCATTCCTGGCAGTGGGTGTGGGGTGGAAGGGCTGGGGTATCTGGGTAGTGGGTTTAGAGGCAGAGACACTGTCAGCAGCAGACAGGCAAAGTTAGTCACCACTGCGGGGAATGCCAGGAAGCCAAGTCCAGCTGCTGCACTGGCCCACCCGGCTGCATGCCTGGGGGCAACAGGTTCAGCTGCACATATGCATCATGGCCTGGGCTGCTCTCCATGCAGTCAAATATCCAACCCTAATTTTAAGTAATAGTAACCAAAAGAGACAGTCTAATCTTTAGCTGGTCAAAGTACAGGAAAATTTCGAGGCTTTACTAAGGAATACCAACACATTTATTTATTTATTATGTACACAATAGCTGTAGTAAACTAAAGTTTTCATGAGCTTGCTAATTTCCTATCAGTTCTAGGAGCAATCAGTCTTAAACAGTAAAGCCATTCATATTCTAACTAAATACAAAATGGAAATTAAAAAAACCCAACACCAGAATTTCTTCACAGGTAAATGATTGTGAACTATTTCCTAGATGTGAATAGCAGGATTCTCATGATCTAGCTATGACTAAATGTTATCAGTTTCTTTTATACTTTAAGATTGATACGGAGAGAGCCAGATTTTTTTCATTTTATCACTTAATCAAGTTTAATCCAAGCCAGTAGTGACCAAGGAGTTAATATTTTATGATTCTTCAGTGCAGATATGAAATGTGTATGCATATTCTTATAATATATCAACATACAGCCATGTCGTCAGTCAATGTGCATACCAAGTAATACAAGGTTGAGGTACAACAAAGGAAAAAGAAGCATTTACATTTTTGAAACTTTAAAAGCAATTTTTAAACAAGGATAAACTATACTCTTAAAAGTAACTGCTCTCTCCTTAATCTGCTTAACCCTTGGAATGACCCATTGGAATGACATGCACATACAGAGTCATCATTTCCCACCCTGCCTGCTTCATATATATGCAAACAGTTATTAATACATAAGAAAAGCTTGCTTTCTTACATCTTCAGAAGAACATTGTGTGTATCCCAAGAAAAAACTAACAGAGCAAAGGCAAGACATGCTAGAATGCAAAACACCCTGAATTTTGTCCCAAGGTTACATAGAAAAGTGCACGCATTTTGTACAATTTGTGTACATTTTTTATATTCAACAAGTGTTTTTTGCCTATTTTTTTCTTGGTCAATGGCTACTAATGCCAGACCCAGAACACTCCTGCTTAACCCTTAAATTCCCAATTTCCCATTGTAGCTGGCTGTGCTGACCCTGACAGCTAGAGTCAAGCAACGGGAATTTCACAACTTCCTGTTCCTTGATTCTGGCCACACGTGACTGGTAGGCAGGGGAGGGGGGGGAGGGGGGCATGTGCCCCACCCCCACCTGAGACTGGCCCCCGACTCAGCACCACTCAGGATGGGGCAGTTTTTTTGCTGCACAGGCCAGTGGTGTGTTGGAAGTGGTTTGGGGAAGCATTAAGCCGCAGCACAGAAGTTTAGGGATAGATATGGGGCTTTTG
>NW_017728918.1:85921196-85940155 GCF_001723895.1 Crocodylus porosus
TCAGGAAGCACGAGTCACCCCTGATTCTGTTCCTTTTATACATCACACTTTCTTCGCTGACCACAATCAGAGCCAATCACAGCAGGAAAGAGGAGTAGTGGGTACAGACTGATCCCTAGAAGGGCTAGGTTCAAGGAAGAGAAAACAACATGCAGCTGGTGCAAGGTACGATACAGACAGGAAGAAGCAGTTCATGAAGCTCAAGCCAGCTGAGGATGACCCATAGGACTAACACCAAATAATAGTGTATACAATTTAATTTCGTCTCCACAAACTTCTAATCTAATATATTCAGGAATAAAAAGCTTGGCACTTCCACTGAAGTACAGGATGAGAAATGAAGGTAACAGTAATTGAGGGGGACTAAATATGATACTTAAGGCACAGCTCTATCAGCAAATTTCTGCAAAATTATATCATAGGGGGCAAACTGACAGCACAACAGCTACTATGTGGCAACAGCCCAGGTATATGTTCCTACTCCATGGTAAATGCAAGGTACTTTACCCCTGAATGAGCAGGACAAGATGCCTCATATTTACCATGCACACAGGCACTTACCACGAAGTGGTTAGCACTCTGCAAATTAACATCCTTCCTTACTTTGTTCATATCCTTAGTGTAAAAGTTTAATATAATTTGCTCCCTATATGAAGAAATTAATTTGGAATACCAAGGCGTACCATCACAGAGAGAATACAGGACTAGATAGATCAGTGATCTAATCTGATAACAGCTTCCAAGTGATGAGATTGTTATAAAACTTAAAATGTCTCAGATAAATATTTGACTATAATAAAGAAGAGTAATCTCAACTACCTGAAAAAAACCAAAAAAGCAATACAGAACAAATATAAGAAGCCTTACTGTAATTTACCAACCTTCATGTAGTCCAGTATACTCCCTGCACCTTGCGCCTTGAGACATAAAAAAGAAAAATTAAATGTAAAATGGTATCTATTCTAGATCACTCCTGTGGAAATAAAAACAAATAAGAATTAACGGTATATTTGAAATAGTATTTTAAAAACAATCAACTTGCTCTAGAACCTGAATTTTACTAGCTGACAGTCTCAGCACAGAGATCTCTAAAGAAGACAGCTGTATCTCTGGGTGCCTAAAATATTTTAAAACAGTAATATCATACAAAAAAATCTGTTGCTCAAATAGACCGAAAATTGGAGACCCTGGGTACAAGTTTACTTCAGTCAACTAACAAAGGAATTAGAGTTAACAAACAAAATCAATAATAGTTTCAAAAGACAGAGAACTAAGCCCATACAGTAACAGCTTTTGTGGGTATAGAGGGGAAGTTTATAGACTTCTTTTAAAGAGATTATGCCAATGAGAATGTCAAAGCTGCAAACCTCAAATTTAGACCTAACCAGCTGTGTTTTGGTTTGGAATGACATGTGCACATACAGTCTCTTTTTCCTCCCTGCCTGCTTCATGTATATGCAACCAGTTATTAAAACATAAGAAAAGCTTGCTTTCTTACATCTTCAGAAGCACATTGTGTGTATCCCAAGAAAAAACTAACAGAGCGAAGGCAAGACATGCTAGAATGCAAAACACCCTGAATTTTGTCCCAAGGTTACATAGAAAAGTGCACACATTTTGTACAATTTGTGTACATTTTTTATATTCAACAAGTGTTTTTTGCCTATTTTTTTCTTGGTCAATGGCTACTAATGCCAGACCAAGAACACTCCTGTTCATCCACCCTGAAACTTCTTCCCATACCTAAACTCAGCATTATCATTAACCACACTATGCCACTAACAGCTCCTACCACATGACTATAAAGGAAAGATTTCCTGGCCTTTAGCCTAGTCTAGGAAAGGCCACAAGCCCCAGGAGTCCTGGAATTCTTCCTCCTACCCAAAGGATATACAATAGAATCACTCCCTCACAAACTATTCCAGGGAGCAGATTGCTGCTACAGATAGAGCAGCCAAAAGGGCAAGTATGGTAACTGTCTAAGGAGAAGAATTGAGTGCTGAATTGGGGAAACAGAAGTGGTGACTACACTTTTGAAGAAACGCTGCTAAGAGTCCACAGGTTTGGAAAAAAAGTACTAATTTTTGTAGAAGGATGTGAAGAGGAGAGGAAAAAAGTCAGCCTGTCAATAAACTGAGGAGAGATTCAAGTGAAAGAGAAGCAGGAAGAGAAGGAGAATTGAAGATAACTGGATTAATTTTTAATTATAGGGAGAAGAAGAGAGAGCTGATCTTCATTGTCATCCTTCAGATCCCTCTTTAAAATTTTCCTTTGCCATGATGCCTTCAAAAGGAAACTGGGGACACTGGGATGCAACTCCCATGAGCCCCCAGGTGCCCCACTGGCTGCAGGGGACTACTGCAGGCTGGATCCAATCTCTTCACAGGCTGGATCTAGCAAGCCATAGATTGTTGATCCCTGCTTGAGAAGATCTTTCATTTGGTATAATGGCACCTAGTGGAAATACAAACTGCTTGCCTGAAAAAAAAAATACTACTCTGTTTTCTTTCAGTTAGAATTTCTATAGTGCTTCTACAATGTCCCTTTTGGTGTAAAAAGAATTATCAAGTGGACAGACAGCAGTGCTGAAATTCTGCAACCTATTCTGGATTCTGTATAAGAGAAACTGAAATTAGAAGAGGATCACAGGATCACAACACAATCTATGAAAGCTTCTGAAAACACATTCATCCAATCCTTATGCACTCAAAACATTTACTACTCTTGTGCTGAGGTTATAGAAGTTCAAGATTCTTTAGTCAGCCATTTGCTATATTACCATTCTCTGATTTTAAAATTAGGGAGCTTCCCCTTTGGATAGAAAAATTGTATTTCTTGCACATAGCACACCCCCAAATATAAACACACACCCTATCTTTGGAAGGCCCCAAGAAGGAAAAAAATATCTTATTATGAGTAAGCACTAGAGATCTAATGTGTCCAGGGCTTGGGGCCCATGTGCCAGGGCTTGATCCAGCACACTGACTCTAGGACTAATGTAGCAGGGCTAATACAGCATGCTGGCACAGGGGTTCAGCAGTGGAGCTATTAGCTGGCTCTGGAGCCCCATGCACTGGTCTGATTTGGTGTAGCTGGAGAGGGAAGCTCCCCAGGGGTTTGGACATTTGCAGCAGCAAGTGGGGAGGGAAGGAAGGAGCAGTGGCAGCATTAATTTCAGTGGCTCCCAGAGCCAAAGCAGTTGGCCCCCTCCCCCAATTTTCTGGACTCACTGGGACCCTTTTCTTTGCACAATGTGCACTCCACTTTTCCCCAGCTGACTTAAGGGCAAGGGTGCAGTTTATATGCAAGAAAATATAGTAATACATTTCTTCCTTCACAAAAGCAAGGTTACATTCTCTAATGAGACTGTGTCTGACATTCCTCATTACTGGGATGATAACTTTTGCCAGAAACATATAAAGGCAAACTCTGAACCATAGTCAGGCATGCAGAAATACCCATAACCCCCATCTCCTTAGCCTATGCCCTTCAGCACTGCCTTTAAATTAGGGAGCAGAATAGATAGCAGCAGAGATCACATTCTGAGTGAACATTTCTACATGGAACTTGCTTTTAAATTTATGGCAGGGCTCTCTCTCATCTCTGGAATTGCTTCTCAGGACTAATTTATGTAGCAATTTTACTTTGTTTCTGATCAAATAGGTGTTACTTAATTTCTGTGTCCATAGATCATTCAATTTACAGACACCAAGAAGTCATCACAAAGAAGAACGAAGTATAGGAGACAGGTAGGCAAGGTTCTTTGAGTAGATGTGACATCTTTTATTAGACCAACTGAGTAGTTGGAATTAAGTTCTTAGCAAGCTTTCGGGCACAGTCACCCTTCTTCAGGAAACAGGAGTCTCTGCTATTCTGAGACTCCATGAAAAGAGAGAAGCTAGAAGTGTGGCAGGATGTCAGTGAGAATGTAATCCTTCCTAATCAACAGCAGTAAAATGTTTCCACCACAAGACATCATTCATTACCAAAAATCTTCCTACCAGAAGTACCCACACAACTAATGGAAGAGCTCCTACGTATGTTTCCTAAGACTGTTTAGATGAGAGGAATCTGCCTGACTGAGGTACTGAGGTAAAGTCACTACATTATATACTTAGTCTTGGTCTTTTGGGTGGTCTTCTTGCATCATTACTAATATATACTGCAGTAGCATATAGAAAACCCATTCATAGACCCCAACCCTTCTGTGTTACATAATATAAATACATGGAAGTAAGCAGTACAGTCATCTTCTCCCATTACCTTACCCTGTTAAGGAATTACTAGAAGGGAAGAGGGAGCTGCATTCAAAGAGCTGAGAGAATCTTCAATGGGAGGCAAATAAACACAATGGGGAGGGCAGTTTTGTCTGTATATATGACCTTTACCTACGCATTGCAACATTATCTCTATGAAGAGACATATGTAACACTGATAAACTGTAACCTTCCAGAGCCTGGAAGAAAATGAATGATAAAATTAAAATGTATGGAAAAACTGATATTTATAATTACCTCTCTAATCTGCTTAATCCATGCCTCCCTTCCAAGGAACTCCTGATGCAGAACTGCAGGAGCAGAATTTAAACTGAAGGTCACAGAGTCAGTAGAATTTCCTTTAATAAATGGCTGAAGGTCCAGGTGTATCTAAAAGGGAGGATCAAAACATTTTTGTTGAATTAACAGAGAGCCCCAGGACCACATAGCCCATAAGCCAGTTCCAATTCCAAGTCATCGGCCCTATTCCTAAACTGTCACCTGCAGTTTTGATGGATGTACTTCACCTCCATCCCCTGAGTTTCACCTCCACAGTGGAGAGGAATGGGGTTGTTCAGAGGCTACAGAGACAAACAGACAAAAGGAGGGTTTGCTCCAGTGGGGAATGGGGCTGGAACAATTGGGAGTAGCTGGTGAAGGCAGGGTTGTTGGTATAAGAAAGTGAGCAGTCATGGGAAGGATGCTGTGTTTCACAGCTGTGGATGGTAGAAGCATATATTCCGTTTTTCTGGAGCTGATGCAATATTTCATTTCTGACATACTGAATATTTTATAAACAGTGACTGCATAAAAATCAGATCATTATACACACTGTTTACATCAGATAATTATGCATTAATTAATTTTAAAGCATTTGTAAAACATTAATGCTCTGTAACTACACTAGCGGTGTTTTACTGGTGTAGGATACCACCAGTAAATTACCTTGGCAGTCTCCCCTTAGTGTGAATGGTTATACCAGCAAAGCTTGATTTTGACAGATGTAGTAAAACCACTCTCCTTGCCCAAGTGAAACAAACTCTTTTGCAACCCTGACCTGCCAGAAAAAGGTCAATAGTGTAGTCTGGCCTGAGATAAAGAAGACCAAACAGAAGTGAGAATCAGAGACATTAGAGAAAATTCTCATGAACTGTTTCAGTATTTAAAATACTGAAAGGAGAAAGGGCATACCTTATGACTCATAGACATGTGCTTTCCATATTGAAATGCCATCTTCTGGATCTCTGCATCATGCTTTGCCAATTCCATTGCAGCCCTACAGCTCTTTGCCAGCAAGGCACTATGGGATAGGAAAATCTGTTCTGTCCAAGTTGATATTCCAATATCTTCTGTAAAACGGGTCTCCTGAAAATGAAATTAAAGCTAAAATGAACAAGCTACAACTGTAACAGTATCAAATATAGGAAATTAGCAATGCGGCTTCTATTACATGAGTGCCAAACAGTCTGGACCTCAATAAACTAGGTAAAACCAATCACTTCTGTAAGTAGTGTTCTCCACAGAAGCTATGGAAAACTAAGTGTTACAGCAAGTTTTACTTGCTGAAGCTGACAGTTTTTCATTTCTAGCTCACCCCAAAATAATTTCAGTGACATTTCTATAGGCCTGCCTCCAAATTGCTACACATTGAATCATAGGAAAATAAGGCTGGAAAGGACCTCTGGAGGTCACATGGTCTGACCTTCTGCCTGAGGCAGGCTCATTCCTATCCCATGCAAATCCTTCTCTAATCTACTGCTAACAAACTAAACAAATCAACCTTGTCACACAACCACAACCACAAGGCATAGCACCTTAACACCACCTGTAAAGCAGGGGGACAATAGCAGTCAATGTCCTGCTACCTGTTAAAATGTACTTGAGAGATCCAAGGGAGAGGGAAAGGTTCCCCCCTATAGAGGAAAGTGAAAATCTCCACAAAACCCCCACTGCCACAAACCCCTACAATCTGGCCATGCAATAAACTTCCTTTCTGACTAAATATGTGGTGGACTGGTGTGACCCTAAGAAGAGGGGCAAGACCCTCTAACCAATAACCTCCAGATTTTAGTCCTGGCAGGAGCATCAGCACTGGGGCACTGACTCTATCTAGCCAACACTGAAACCTTCTGAGGAAGGCAGAAAAAACCTGACATGCAGCAAGAGAAAGGAGGGAAAAATTTCTTCACAGCTCCATGCTGACTCATATCAAGTATGTGATCCACCAAGACTCCTGGATCCTTTGCTACAGTGCTGCCATGCAGCCAGTTTTCACCTGTTTTGTATTTGTTTTTGATGCTTCTTCTTGAGTAGTAGCACCTGAAGTTCATCCTGTTAGCTCCAGTCCAACTTTCCAATCTATTACGATTCTTCTAAAATGCACACTTGTCCTTTGTGTTTGCAAGTCTTCCCAGTTTCATGTTGTCTGAACATTTGCTCGAGAAGCTTTCTATTCCAGCATTCAAATAGTTATTAAACAAAGCTGAACAGCACTGGACCCAGGACTCCACTTGAAATATCCCACCATTCTGACATGGATCCATTTATAATTAGTTTTTGTTTGTAGCTATTAGTCCAGTTGTCCATTCACCCTGTAACAGTGTTGTCTAGCATGCATTTCTTCAATTTGTTTATAAGAAGTTCATGTAGGGCTGTTAAGCCTTGCTGAAGTCCTGATATACTATATCTAACGCATTCCTCCTTCACATCCACCGAAGTAAAGATTAGCACAATTTGTTCAAGGTAAATCCATGCTGGCTGCCTGAGATTGGCTTTTTCTCCTCCAGATGCTTGTAAATGGACCTCCTTATGATATACTCCAGTAATTTCTTGGGTAACACGGTAAGGCCAACTGAACTAGAATTCCCCAGGTCCACCTTTTTTCCTTTTTTTTCCTAACGCAAAAACAGGCTCACTATGTCCTTTGGTACCTCGCCCATCTCCCACAACTTTGTAGATATCATTGCCAAGGGCTCTGAGATCTCCTCTGCCAATTCCTTTAGTACCCTAGATGAAGCTCATCAGGGCCTGCTTACCTGAATTAATTCAGAATATTATGAACATTAGTGGATAATATAATCATGCTTTCACTGAATTACTAGGAAAAATGTTTTTGGTATTTTCACTAAAACCTCACAGATGGATGCAAAAGACAACCTAGAAGTTTTAAATAAGCAGGCAGTGGTACTTGTAACGAGTGACATGTGAAGTTACTATATGATTACACTGAGTGCCACAGTACAATCTTTTCTAATATTAATATATAGAATATGCAAGTTATTTTTAAGAAAAACTATTATTAATACATGGCATTTTAATGAGAATACAGTATAACTATTTAAGAGATGCATCTGAATTGCTTCTTTCTTAAAAATAAGGAAGGTATGAAAACTTTTTCCCCCTTCTCTCTCTCAAAGGCATATCAAATATCAGAAATGTAAAGTCTGATCTTCCGTGGAAGATTCTGATGGATTTTATTCTTGTGAACTTTACCGCCTTAAACAGAGTGAAGGATGCTAAAACTTTAACATAGGTTTTAATCCAGAAAGTTTATTAAAATATAATTTCAACTAACTAAAAAAATAGGAGTTTTAAGCAACTTGTCTTAAAATCAGTTTCCCTCTCAATTATTCAATTTTAACTCTCTTGGCTCATGTAGTATTATCATAATTTTTTTAGTTAGTCTTCAGTGCTAGATAGAACCTGTATTTCTTTTAAATTATGTGCACACACACTTTAAAAGAAATACAAGTTCTATCTAGTACACACACACAGTATTATACAGTATGTATACACACATTATATATAGAGTGTGTGTATACACATATACATATATAGAATTTAAAAGAAATACAGGTTCTATCTAGTGTTTGTGTGTATATATTGCACACACACACACAAATATAATTTAAAAAATATGCAACAGTCTTGCCTTTTTTATACACTGGAAAAGAATTTAAAAATGGCCTTGAACTTTTTAAAAAAGTCCCTCTGGAGGCACTCTTAATATAAAAGTCTGATACAAAAGGTAAGAATAAAATAAAGAAACAAAGATGATAAATGAATAGGCAGAGAGAAAGCTTCTAAACTTAAATACTGAACCTAATTTCTCAACGCATTTAATTCTGTAGCTCAGATTGAGCCTAAATGTAAAATGAGAAAAAAAAATTAGAAAGCTAACAAGCTTCCCCCCCCAAAGTTACTTCAATTAAATTAGTGAGAAATGAATAAGAACTAAATCTGTGCGACCCCATAATTTTCTAGCAAGGTATTATCTGTCATGAAATTGGTAGCAAACGAAATGAAATCCCTCCATTCAGCTCTAATCTTCCTCCCTTGTGGATACTGCCAGAGCGCTGCATTACAAGGGAGAAGATAATACGAGACTGATGGGAAAACTAGCAGAATTCCGCAATACCAAGTAACCAAACAATGTATCAAGATTCCATTGCTTTCAGACACACCATTAATTTATATGAGGAAGGGGAAAAGAATGGGAAAACCACATGTTTGCACTATATGTGATAACAATTTACCAAGTCAAGATTAAACTTTAGTTAGGTCTCATTTTACTATAATATTTGTGTTGTAATATCTTAGTTCATCTCTGAATACATACAAGTTTTCATGACTGGCAGAATGTCAAAAATGATGCACAAGCAGCTGTACTAGAAACTAAAAATGCTTAATCCTTTTTAACTCAAATATATTTAATTTTAAAATAAATTTCCAAACAAGCTGTCGAAGGATGCTACTCTTAGTTTCTTTTACTTGGAAGCAACTTACTCAGAGAGTCACTTATTGATGTTTCCTGGATGATGAATGCATTTCTAATAGTGATTTTGAAATGACTTATTTCAACTCCCACTTGACTTGTCTTCATATTGGTCACATTGTAACTTCATGAAATCATTGTGTCCAAGTGCTTAAAACAAATGTAGTAACTTAAAAAGCTAGTTTTCCTGAATAACAAATATAAGACATGCCTTTTGGCCAAAACCTATATAACTTACCTATACAAAACAAAACTTTACCAAAAATGTTACACAACTTGGAATTTGTTTGAAAATCTAGGCATACGAAATACAAGTCAAACTTTTAGGTTGGAAAAGGCAGTGCAATGTTCTGATACTTTGAACACAGGTGCTGAAAATCTTCTTGTCACAGAAGGAAGCATGCTCTAAAGGAAAATGTCTGATTAAATGTACCAGTATATGAACATGGGAGCTAAAATAGTGCAGGTACCAGTCAGAGAAGCCTTTTCCATTTTTTCCTATATTTAAGATTTCGAAGATGGAAACAGACATTGTTTGATTTCTCATTTGTGCTGCCTTAAACATTTTTAAGGCGGCACAAATGCTGAAGAAATAGGAGGCCTTACTCTTTGTTGGGCTACAACAGAAAAATCAGTGATGGAACCAAAGATAGTAATAGACTGATGCTTTACTGCAGTGGATGTCTGTCACCTCCCGGCATTTTATCAGCTCAGCCAGCTGGCTGAGTGAGGGAACACCTGGCGGTCTCCAAACGAATGGGCCAGATTGGGGAAAGTGAAGAGATCACGTCACCCCTTTTTCTGCACCATCAAGGTCAGGACAAGGAGTGATGTGTGTTCTGACCAGTGAAGCAAATCAGGTGTGCCATGACCAGGGATCCTGGTTTTCTGTTTCCCACAGAAAAACAGAGAAAACCACAGATTTCCCATTTTTATCAGAGAAAACACAGATTTCCCCTTTTAGAAGAGAAACCCACAGATTTCCCCCTTTCTGCAAAGAGCTCTGCAGGCTGGCAAAGTCCCAGCCTCAGGGAGCTGTTTGCAAAGCCAGGGGCAAAGTGCAGGACCTGACACACACACTTCCAAGAAGCTGCTTCAAGCTCACTGTTCTTGATGGTAAGTGGGGCTTGGGGGTTGTGGGGCAGGGCTGAGGGGGAAGCTGATTAGGAGCTGAGGGAGCAGGGAGGTTTGCAGCCAGCCAGGCACTCCAGCCTGGAGTGGGTTTGCAGCCTCCCTGCTCCCCGCCAGAGTGATTGCCTGGCTGGAAACCCCCGCTGCTCCCAGCCAGCTGCAAACCTCCCCGCTCCCTCAGCCCCCGCCAGCTTTGGCACTCCCCGCCGGACACTCCAGCCAGGAGGTGGGGTTTGCAGTTGGCCTGGAGCTGTGGGGTTTTCCAGCCAGCCAAGCACCCTGGCTGGAAGCAGGCAGGCTGCAAACCCCCTGCCAACCGGGGTGTCTGGCCAGATGCAACCCCTGGGTCACAAAAGCTGTGCTTCCCACCCCGCTGCCCTCTCCCAGGCTCTCCAGAGCGCAGTGTGCGCGACTGGCGCAGCAGGCCACAGCAGGGCCACGCACAAAAGCTGCCTGCCACTGCAAGCTCCATGCTGCCCTCGCCACCCTTCCTCTTTGTGCATGTGGGCAGAGCATATCTGCCCTGCCCCCCCCCACAGATCTGGGGGGTGCAGGTCCCCCCTGCTCCCCAGGAGTGCACGCTGCCACTGGGAGCTGGCCCTGCCCAAGCCTGCAGCAGCAGCGGGGGAGGTGGCTCATACTCCTGCTGTAGCAGTCACTGCCTTCCACTGGGGGCAGAGGCCTGCAGATCTGGGTCCTTGGCCCCACAGCCCTGGCAGCTGGGAGGCAGGGGCTGTGGATGGGGGGCAAGGGGCATAAGCAGGGCTGGAGGGTTAGGGGGGAGTGAGGGACACCAGCAGGGCTGTGGGTGGGCATTTAATTTTAAACATGAATTCTGGGATTTTTATCAGAGATTTTGCAATATTTTAGCAGAGAATTTGTGATTTTTTGTCATGGAAAACCAGGATCCCTGGCCATGACACATCACAGCACAGCTGAATCA
The DNA here is from genome assembly GCF_001723895.1 of Crocodylus porosus. Taxonomy (NCBI): domain Eukaryota; kingdom Metazoa; phylum Chordata; order Crocodylia; family Crocodylidae; genus Crocodylus; species Crocodylus porosus. Next base: position 85,932,301 of record NW_017728918.1, read on the forward strand.
TTCCATTCAATGATATCTATTTCTAGCCTTAAGAAAAGTCAAAGCACAACTGGCACTACTGTTGGCTGTGTCAGAAAAAGACAACAACAACAAAAAAAGAAAAGAAAAAAGAATCAAGAGAGTGACACACCCTTCCCATTGGGAAAGGTAAACCTATCAGAAATAGGTGAACTCTGGCCAGGCACCGTGGAAGACACTGGACGCCGAACCTTTCAATCTTTGTGAGTTAAATTAAAATAACTCTCAGAAATATACAAAATCCTAGCAGTGGGTTTAGTACCATGTGGACTACTTTGTGTAAAATATTTGTTCTCTCTTTACCATAACAGTATGAAAAATCAAGCCAAAGTAAATAACGTTGCCACTTTTTACACTGAATAACTGTAAACCATTTAAGTTTTAAAAATTCATTTTGCAGCATTGTAATTGCAAATGGCAAACTTTTAAGTTGATATCACCCCATTTACAAACACAAGCATCAGTAAAAATGTTTTTGTTTTATAAACATGTTTACTGTTTAGATTTTAAAATGAAATTGGCTTGCTGAGATTTGTAACCATTAAGCTTTCTTGGACAGTGCTTAAACTGCAGAAATAAACTTCCAAGACAATAAGAGATAGAAAACTCTTCTATAAGATCATTACGTGTTTTGCTCCAAGCTGTTTACTACCTATTGCTGTTAGGAATGGCCTTTTAGCACATCTATGGTGGCAAATATGAAACACTTCTATATACTTACTACAAACTAGCACTTAACATTTATGCCCTTCAAGGCACCATCTTAAAATAGCTCAACTGTTTTATCTGTCCCACTAGGGAAGAATCAGCTGGTAACTACATAAATACATATGAAAAATTGGGTACCACCAGAAGTCACTTCTTCTGAATAAAAAAATTGGAGCATTTTATAACTTAATTATCTAAGTTTATAATTACAGAATAACAACTCCTTTGCCAGATTATTCCTGCACAACCTGATCAAACTAAGTGATTGATTTACACATCAAACTGGTCTAATCTTCATTAGTATGGAGACAATCCACAACATGCTTAGTATATTTTCATTTAGAATTTTCTCAACATTTGAGTTTTAATCAAATGATCTGTCAGCATCGCACACAAAAAAAATAAACGGAGAAAATAATAATAAAATAACGACAATAACAACAACAATAAATAGAGAATAAACCAGAAATAAAATTATGGATCTCTCCCTAACAGTAGGAATACAGTTAATCTGCAAAATATCCTGCATTTGATTGATGCAAGTTTTAACAGATGTCTTGGACATGACAGGGCATGTTTTATTGGTCTATTAATACATGCCTTCAGTGCTTTGTGAGGAAGAAGGGTGAGTGCAAATGGGCCAATAAAACATACCCTGGAGTACTTTAATATTTTTATCATGACTCTGAAACAAAAGAAAAACCCACATTTAAAAAAAATGGCTGGGAAAAAACAACACATCTTTTTTCATTACAAAAATAAGTTCAGAATGGGAAGAGTAGTTCATACTAGCCCGAATGATTAAAAGTAGAAAATGATATTATAGAACTATTATTTTTTCAATTTATGCTCCCCCATACCTTACACTTCAATATTTAGACAGAAAGCAGTGCAGATGGTACCTTATAGACTAATTCAGTCAGAGAGACATATGAAATGTGGTTCTTAACCTTTTCAGTCTCAAGAAAAGCCTTCAGATTTTTTCAGAATTTAGGAGCACCCAGGCTGAGAAAGAGCTAGAAGCTAGCTGGTGCCAAGTGAAGGGCGGGTGGGCGAAGGTGGAAAGCCAGACCATCCCCTACCATGCCCTCTTTTTGTGACTGTCTACCCTATCTATGGTCTGTACCTGATGGGGCAAGCACTGCTCCTCCAAGGCTTCAAAGCTAGCAGATCAGAGCCACATGCACTTGCAGCCCCTCCCACCAGCCCTGGGAGCATAGGAAGAGGTGGGAAGGAATGGGGGACAAGTAGGGCTGAAAGGTACAGCCCTGAAGCCCCATGGCCACTGTCTGCCCATCTGTGCACACAGCACAGCACACTCCTGGGAGCCAATGCAGGAGCCATCAGAGGGCAGGGAGCAGCTCGGGGCACCACTTGTTTGTGCGATGCTAGGGTGCCTAGCACTGGGAGGGATGAGGAATGATCCCTTACCTCCTGGCATGGGGTCCAGGTGTTGCAGTGCACCAAATGAAAACCAAAGAGGTAGTCTATAAGGTGCCACACTGCCCTGCCTTCTGCCTAACATCAGCCTACACAGCCAACCACTTCTCTCTGCTTCAGTATTTATTTAGTTTCTCTTTGCAGCTGCTCTCAGATCCAATTCAAACATTTTTCTCGTTCTCTTCTTGTTCCACAACAGAGGCATATTAATAAATGCTTGAGCATGGTGGGCCCTTGTTGCCCTGCTGGAAGGCAGGTTACTTTCAAATTCTACTCTGAAGCAAGTTGACCAATCTTTTTAAGTAAAAGTCTGAAAAGAAAGCCAGGTGCTTATAATGTCCAGAGCTGAAAAGAAAAAATAACTCCCTTTAAATTTGTTCTCGTCAGAAAGGCAGTGGCCAAATAAGAGAGTAAAACTGCTGCAGCCCAGCTCTTCCCAGTCTCTGTGCTCCACAGGCAGATGAGCCCCACTGAGCATTTATCTTCACTTTAAAAGGTGCATTATCCAGAGCATTTAGGCTATGGACAGAAGTTGTACATAAATTGGTCGAAGTGATCATGAACCAGTATAACCCTGTAACAGACCAGAAATTCAGGGTACTTAAACCTCTTTCAAAATGGCTGAAGCTGGTTTAAGATAAAACTAGATGAATGTAGTATCAAACTTAACTGATTTAGGTCAAACCGGTTTAAGGAACTTCTGTCCCAGATGTCCTCCTGATTTAACGTAACTCACACTACTCCAGCATCCCAGGAAGCTGTGCAGTCCCGGGTTGAGCTGTCTGCTCCAGTGGAGCAGAGCTGGCTCACCCCCAGCTGTCAGCAGAGGCCTTTCCATCCCCAAAAACCAGGAGCTGAAGGGATTCCCTTAGCCTCACCCCCTCCTTTGTCAAGAGAAATCGGCCTGGCTCCCAGCTAGTCTGTGTGGAGTAAAGCCCCACACTGTGGGCTTCCCCACCCATGCCAGGCACAGTCTGGTTGGGGGTTTAGATGGGAAGGGGGAGGGGGATGCTATTCTGCCCCCACTTGCTCCTCAGCTGGCTTGCCCTGTAGGGGTCTGGCTGCTTTTTGCATTTGAAAAAGTAAATGTCAATTCATTTTCTAATCAGTTTAATCTTCTAGGCAGTTTACAGAAACCTGCAGATATTGAATTGGTTAAGCCTTGGGCTTTCTGACTGTTTCTACTTAGTCTTAAAGAAAGACTACTCCCATTTTCATCAGTGCAGTAGTCAAAGTTCAACAGGTTACAATGCCTGCCATGACAAAAACCCTGTACTTTTAAGATGATGACTTAACCATTGTTCAGAACTCATATTTAAAAAGTAATATTTTAATTTTTTCTTCTGGCTGTTAACATTAGAAATTGTTAGAGGCTTATGTAGAACTCCCATTCCATTGCTAAAAATTTACTCCATCAAGCCAGTTCTTTCTAGCATGAGACCCTGTAAATATTCACCGTATTCTCAGATTGAGCAAAACAAGTATGGTTTTACTTTAAATGCTTCCTGAATTTTCATTTTTGAAGATAAGAACAAACTGGTAGGTAAATTACAAGTTGTAATTTTCCACAGCCTTGCTGCATTGGCCTTAGACAAGTCACTTTACTTCTCTTTATCTTATTTTTCCCCTTTTATGAATTGGGTATAGCTCTGTTCCTCTACTTCAGGAGATGTAAAGTTTTTTCATTAATACCCATCGAGAGCCTTGAGATATTAAAAATTCAGAAGATTCAGCATTCAGGAGAATCTCTATAATGGACAATGTTACTAACCAAAATATGAGAAATACATACACTCACTACTATTAAAAAAAAAAACCTCACACCAAAGTGTAACACTAGAAACTAGGTATCATGGTAAATTAGTACATTACTCTTACCTCAGAAAACTTTAGTTCATATTCTAGATTTGTTCACAGTATGTGCAAATGGAGCAATTAGGATGGGACCAGCAAATAATTTAGTATGTTGGCTACGACTGCTCAAGATATCCAGGACATGGACACATGCAGAATGAGATGCTGACTTGGCAGAACGGCAAAAGGAAATTAGCAGCAATTCATAGATGCTAGGGTTGGAAGTGGCCTCAATGGATCATTGGGTCCGATCCCCTGCCCTGGGCAGGAAAAAGTGTTGGGGTCATGTGACCCCAGCCAGGTACTTGTCCAGTCTCTTCTTGAAGACCCCCAAAGTAGGGGACAGCACCACCTCCCTTGGAAGCCCATTCCACATTCTGGCAACCCTAACCATGAAGAAGTTATTTCTTATGTCCAACCTAAATCTGCTCTCTTTCAGCTTGTGGCCAGTGTTCCTGGTTATTCCAAGGGGTGCTCTGGTAAACAAAGCATCTCCTATTCCCTGCTGTGCCCCCCCTCCCACCAATGAATCTGTATACTGCCACAAGATCCCCCTCAGCCTTCTCTTGATGTTTTAACATAACAATGAACCAAACCTAAAGCGTCCTTCAATTGGTTGAGCAGGTCGCAGAGGAAAAAATAAGTTCCAAGCTTGTTTGATCTGGGCTTGACCAATGACAGCATATGGACTAGGTTTGGCAGAATTTGATTTTAATAGGTAAACAACGATTTCACCTCACACTCACAGATTGATGAAAAATTATTTCCACCATTAATAATCAAAGAAGAGTGGGAAGGACAGAAGGTAGTGGCAGGCCAGAGTATAGAAGGCTGGTCTGTTTAAAGAGGGAAGCAAGCTGGAGGGAGATAACAGGCTACTTAAATCTCTACCCAAAGCCCGGCAGGGAGTATTCAAGCCAGACTGGAAGCAGGGGCCATGGAGAAAGGTGTGCAAAGCTGCAGCAGGGAGTTCCTGATGCCCAAGTGGGACAACTCAGCTGCAGAGAACTGGAAAGAGATTGTAAAAGGAGGCTAAGTAGAGAGGTTAATATAATATCTCAAGGTACTCAGCAAATCTGACTGGTGAGACTGGTATGTGTACAGAAAGGCTCCAATTAGAAAGGATACACACTTTCTGGTGTTTTCTTGGTCTTCCCCTCCCCCATTCAGGAGGTGGAATATCTTTCTGTTGGTAATTTAAATGAATAAAAATTTAAATAAATGATTAAAGATAAACACTGATTTTAGCCGTCAAAATTATTAAAAGAATAAAAATTGAATTCTGCCAAGCCTACATATGACCTGTCAGAAGTTTAATCTTCAGGCACTATTTTAGTATGCTAATTTATATTAATTATATTTTAAATTAATTTTTTTAGTAAAGTGAAAATGACTTCTAAACCTTGCCAGACAGGACAAAATTATTCTTTTGCATATTTAACCAGACTAAGGCGGGGGAACACTGTGGAGCTATCCTTGGTACACTTTCCCCAGGATCTACACCTGTGAAGTGCTTTAGAAGTGTGGTAGAACACAAACATTTCCAATCCCTTCTGTGATGGGATGAATTCTTCTGTCATGGCCTGCAGCCCAGCATGTAGTCAAATGAAAGAGACCTGCTGCAAATGACAGACACCCAAAAAAGCCCAAAACTTTTCTAGTTCTATAGAGGACATAATTAATCAGAAACACAGCAGGAATGCAAATGGAATCACAGCAAAGCAGCCTCATTGCTAAAAGCAACTGTAGGAAGTTTACCCCTTACAAAGGCTGCTATTTTAAGCAAGCCATAGCTAAGACTTGGCAGCATATATAAACTTGCCTAGCTTACAGGAAATAACATTTTAAAGTTTATTTCACAGATTTGTATGAATTTAAAAAAAAGGCATGAGATTCCTTTTAAATAAAATCCTGAATACAGTGTCTATCAAAGCTTTGGTCAACCTGTGACTTCATTTCTCTGGTTACCTGTTCATTTATACTAGGTACAGCAGACACAGAATTAGTGCACATTCCCCCCACACTCACTCACATGCCTCACTTAACAGAAAGGGATGAAAGAATAAGACAGCTTCTCTTTGGCTGATGAACAGTTGCCAGCCCAGGTGCTTCTTGTGATTATAATTTAAGTGATCTAGACTTAGAGTAAAGGTAAGATAACTCATTTCAATTGCCACCAAACAGCAATATGGTCTTCATAACACTGAACTCTATTTTAAACTTAACACTTGCATATGAGAAGCTATACACCTCATTATCAATTCCCTAATCATATTGCTTCCTAAAAGATCAGTAACATTTTAGGACTAGTGGGACAAGTTAACAGATCTTGATCTAAAGGCAGACTGCTGCTTGCAACCCAGCACCTCCACAGACCCCCCTGCCACCAAACTGCTGCCAACATCCTAGCTTCCCAGGCTTGATAAAACTGCTTCAAGGGCCAGATCTGGCCAGTGGATTTTGAGTCCTGCAGACCCCTGTCCTAAAGCAAACCTTCAAGATTTGTGTTTCTGGAATAGCATTGCCATCCGAGATGGTTTTCTTTAAAAAGTAGAAATAGCATAAGCTGTACGTAACTGTGCACACCTGCTTATCTCCATAAAGCAAAATCATGCAATTAGGTGACTGAATTGGTAATAATAACAGAAACTTAAAAACATTATTTTCCTATTACAGACAATGTTGAGAGGATCATAGTAAACTCAGCTTTTCTTTTTTTTTTAACATCCTGTGGAAACAAAAATCACTTTAGGAAGCATAGTGTATGGACAGGCATTAATTCAATGCACTATAAAGTGCGTCAAAACAATGATACCATAGGGGTGTATAACAGGGGCAGGCAAGATATGGCTGTCAGTGGACTCCATTTTCCAGCAGCCCCATGCATTTGTATGCATCTTTGTAAAACATGACAGTGAGGTAAAATATTTAAGAGACTGAATTACTTTCTTTGACCAGGTAAACCAAATTGCTGTTAGTCTAACTTTTTTGGAAAAAAGGGTCTAAAAATACTACTCCTAACGTCTCAGCACCGGGCATCCATACACCTCCCCGAATAAACTTGTTATATCCAGGAGTAGTGAGGTCCTACTCTGAATTTTGGCTTCGGTGGTTTGCAAAAAACACAGATTATGATTTGCAAACCACACAAGCCATTTAGCTCAGTGGTGCCCAACATTTTTTGTCTTGCGGGTCAGTCGAGTGATGCCAGGTTAGTCTGTGAGCCTAATCCAGTCCACAGACTGGAACTGTACATGGTACTAGCTCAGCTTGGGCCCAGTCCAGCTGCTTGGAAACAGCCCAGCCAAGGCCCAATCTAACTGCATGGGGTGGATGTGGCTGGGACCTCATCCCTCCACACAGGGCCAGGGCCCAATGCAGCAGCCTGATGCAGCCATGTTGGGGTTTGGAAATTTGCTGGTGGGGGACAGACAGCAATGTTAATTGCCACCATTTCTCCATAACAAAATTTCTGGACCTGCAGACAGTCTTGTAGGTCATATCTGGCCCAGAGGGGAGAGGTTGAGCAACCCTGATCTAGCTAAATGAAAATCGTTTTGTCAACTAACAAAACCTCTACATACATCCACCTGTATCCTCCAACTAACAGTTACATAAGAACATAAGAAGTGGCATACCAAGCCAGACTAATTGTCCACAGAGCCCGGTATTCTGCCTCCAACAGTGGCAGGAATGGATGCTTTAAAAGAAGAACACTGATCCAGAGTGATCAGGGGAGGGGCACTCTGAAGTGCTTTGGGTTAGAGTACAAGGCAGTCGAGGGGAAAGGGACTTAATGGTGGGAGTCTACTACAGACCTCCCAACCAGGGAGAA
>NW_017728918.1:85940166-85948508 GCF_001723895.1 Crocodylus porosus
TGGCAGAGGTTAGATTCAGGCTAGATATCAGGACCCCAGTATTCTTTCCTGCCATGGCAGGGGGTCGGACTAGATGATCTGCTCAGGTCCCTTCTGACCCTACAAACTATGAAACTATCCCATATTCATTACTGCCCCTGGCATCCACCATTATTGGTTTAGAGATGCCACAGGAAACATCTTCAGCCATTCTGTACAACTTCAAACAGCTATACTTTTTTTTTTAATCTTTAAATACTAAACAAGTAATTTCTAGTCCACAACTTCCAATATCACCATCTCATTTTTTCAGTAGACTTCTTACCACAGAATAGGGTGACCATGCATCCCTAACTGGGCAGGACAGTTCTGGAATGGGAACCTGAAGTCCCAAGTCCCAGGCTGCATGACTCCAGGACAGCATTTGTCCCAGATCCAGTATCTGCAGGGACAGGGAAGTGGGGGTGGGGTGGGGTGGGGGGGAGAGTTCTCTTGCAGGATGGCAGCATTCCAGCCTGCAAGGGGCTGCCAGAAGTGGGATGCAGGGAGTGCTACATGCATGTGCACTCCCGCATACATACATGTGGCTGGGAAATATGGCCAGGCAGCCTGGAGAGCAACTCTCTGCAGGTAGGTCTATGGAGAGTGGCTGGGGGGGTGCAGATTGACGCCCCCATAGTGAGGGAGGGAGTGGCTGAGGGTGCTGCCCAGCCAGAGCGGTACATGGGGCTGGGGTGGGGAGAGGTATGGAGCTGCAGGTGGCTCATCCAGGGGGCGGCGGGGGAGGAGGGAGCATGGATGGCACGTGCCTCCCCAGATTTGTGTGGGGTGGAGGCAGATGTGGACTGCCTGCTGCAGGCTTGGGGCTCCCCACCCTACTGCCCTGCCCCTGGGGGACCCGCACTAACCATACCATCATGGCAAGGCACTCCCTGCTCACCCAGCAGCAGCAGGGGCAGTGGTGGCATGGAGTTGTGCCCCCTGCTGCTGCTGGGTGGGCAGGGTGTGTGTGGCTGGCACAGGGGGTGGTGGGGCAGGCAGGAGCCATATGTCCTGCCTTCCTGTTTTTTAAAGATTGTCACGCTACCACAGTGTTACTGACTGAGGTGTGTTTAGTCTCTGTGATGAAAAGTGACTTTGTTTTTATTAGTCAAAAAATCCTAAGATTCTAAAAATCTCCAGTTCTAGAGATACGCATGCAATGTAGCAGAAATCAGGCACCATGGTAAAGATATTGCTGAACCTTGCTAGGATTATAGTTATGCTTTAAACAACAGGAAAAAACACATAATGCTGTTTACTGTTGTCCTACATTTGTTTTAAAACTATTTGAATAAAGTGCAAGCACCTGAGATTCTTACCTCTAAGGTGGAATTTTCACAGTATATTCCTTGTACTAAGTCACCAATTGCACTTGATATGAGCTCCACAACCTGGAAAACAAGAGAAGCACAAAAAACTTACATGTCTAAATTTTTTTTTAAAGATATTTAAAAACTTACAACTGAAGTTACCAGAGTGCTTAGAAGGCTCATGATGACTGACGTCCTTTGCAAGATCATGGCTTTGAAAGACTGTATCACCTAATAAAAGAGGAACTAGCCAAGTAGTTTTTTCCATCTAATGCAGGAGAAAACTGATTCTACTTTCCATAATGAAACCTTAAGCCAGTACCTCATCCTTCCATCAAAGATTTAAGTTAATATAAACAAAAATCAATATATATACACACTTTTAAGAGAATGAACTATAAAGTATAGTCTGTCAAGGATATACACAGCACTGCTAAATCCCAGTTCATAACTGAGACAATACTTCTGGGGTTTTTAGCTTAGTTTTGTTTTTTTTACTGCCAAGTAGACACTTCACAATATCCCTCATTGGGAGCTGTTAAAATTCTAATCTTCATGGCTAATACAGAAAAGTCAGAATCCATAGAAAACTAACCTTTAAAATGTGATCATTTGGTATTCGGGCATTCTGGGAATGCACTGTGGATGTATTTAGTGCACGGCCTGAGGGTCAGCTGTACATACACTGAACCCGTCTGCAACATGGGAATGTTTAAATCAGATTTAGCAATCTGTATTATCTTCAGGGTTCAGACTTTTTATTTTATTCAAGCAAAGCCTAAAAATCTGAACTTGATCCAGAATGTAATACAAGCAGTCCATGGTCTCACTACAACTACTGTACAATTTAGAGCCATGTGCATGAACTATCTTAATTGGAACAAAATACTGGGATTTATTGTAAAATTAAATGCAGCTATTTCAAATAAGCACACCTTAAGGCTAGCCCTTTAGTTGTTCACCAAGTTCTAATTTCTTGAATGTTTAATTTCCTATACATATGATTCTATATCTGATTCCCCCACTTTGCTTCCTAAAATTCAGCCCAGCATTTATTGAATTAAAGGATTTGGTTTCAGTTTTTGTCATTCTTGTAATTGAAGACATTAAGCCAAATGATAAAGTCCCTAACATAAAGGTATGTCTACATTTAGGCGTACATTATTTGATAATAAAAACACATTCTATGCTAGCTTTCACTTTACTGCAAATCTTTTTTACGTGTGTGTGTATGTGTGCGTGCTTACCCCTTCCTCCAGTACTTCAGAAACATTGCTGATTAAAAAGTATGTTTTTTCTTGTGATGCATAGGGTTTAATTTGTAAGACCTACAAAAACATTTTCTCAAAAAAAAATCATGTTACCCTTTAGGTAACCAGATATCTAAGAAATATTGTAGCAATATGAACTGCAGAGGAACTGAAAGGACAATGATCCTACAGTGTTACCAGATGTGTTGAGTTATTTAAGTGGGGAACAGAGAAAATGAAGAGCTTTTTTTGCAGGTATCAGATAAGCTCTATTCCCAAATCCAGGAGGATTGAGTATCGCCAATAGGTCTATGAAAGTCTGTAACCAAATGCTCAGCATCAGATTGTATTACAGTTAATACAAGCAACATCCCAAGATTCTTCTGATGGCTAGGACACATAATACAGATCAATCACTCACTAAAAAATGTTATGGTTTGTGAAACGGTCTGAGCTCAGAGACCTACACTGGTAATACGAAGAGGAATTTACAAAGACACTGAGTCCTATTCTAAATGTCAAAGTGATAGTATGAACTTTTAACAATGCATCTGGCTGTGGATAACTAGACCTTTTCCTCTCTCTCCTGAAATTCTAAACTGAGCAGAACCAAGTAAAAGATTCTGTTTGGGGTTTCTTGTTTCTGTCCTTTCTCTCCCTTTTTTTTTTTTTATTTTCTTTCTTTCTTTCTTTTTTTGGTTGAAAACCTCGAACTCCACTAGCAAACGGCAATTTTACTGAATTAAGCAACTAATATAATCTCCATGAAACCATTTAGGAAAAAAAACCTGTTGTCTTTTTACAACTTATTTCTTCTCTCTAATGATGGGGGTGCAAAGTGATGTAACAGAATCTGTACATACATATGCCATTTAAACCAGTGCTGTATGATATTAAGCAAAGATACCAAATGCTGGTAATTTTGCTAAATGTTGCCTTCTTTCATTTCCAAGTCCTTAAGATACCCAGTTAAATACTTTTATTTTTAATAGTACAAGATGGCAAGGATGATAAATTACACTATGGTGGAATGCCTGCTTAAGAATCTGTTGCTTCAGCAAACCCTGTTCTGCTTCACAAAAGAGTTTCACATGTATAACATCAGTGGATCTTTGGGCTGTGGGGAAAGCCATGGAAAACTAGTACAGCTGTATGTTTAACTCAGTAACATAACTAGAGGTGGGCAACAGAGGAACCAGATGCCAAGTTAGGAGGAGTGCCAGAATCAACTTCCACTCCTGCAAAAGTCTGCGCCCTGGCAGTATATCCATGCTGGCAATTCCAAAATAGTCCCTGGCTGCTGCTGCTGCTTTTAAAAGCAATGGCTGGGGACTGTTTAGAAATTTCCAGAATGGGTAAAACTGCTGCACCCCTTCCCTGCAGCCCTGAGGGTTTGACCTGTGTGCTGACTCCGCTTGTTACACCACTGATCAAACTGAATCTCAGATGAAGAAAAAATCATTTGGGTTCAGCTGCATTTGAACTGTCAGACAAGAGCACATAGAACTCATGTCACACTTTTGATTAGTAAAATCTCGAGATGCTTACAAGTAAGGTAAATTTCATTAACCCCACTTTACAAATACAAAAAAACTTAATATAGAGAGGTAGCAGATCCTAATCAGCCTGTAAGGTCCTTCCACTTGAGCAGTATGGGCAGCTTGCAGACATTTAAACAAACAAACACACACCATGCTTTACCAGAAGCAGCAGCACATTACTTTGACCTGGCTCAGCCAATGTCTGTATAGATTGGGCAGTTCAGCGGGGCTTTTTGGTGCTTTTACCCAAAGCTGTTTAAATCCCAGAAAAGTCCCACTAAAGCACCCGATCTATACAGACGTTGTGTGAGCCAGGTCCAACTAATGCACTGCCTCTTATGGGCATGCACTGGGCTTGGAGTGGGAGCACATGGAATTTAAAGTGCCAGTTGTGTTTTGTTTTTTTAATGTCTGCAAGCAGCCACAATGGCTAAAATTTTAAGTGCCTAGATTTGTTGGCAGGGAAGAAAGTCTTGTTTTCTGAATGTTGAAGCCATTAAAAAACAGATTTTCTAATGAGAGCTGTCCAGCCAGTGGCCTGAAGGCTGCATCTACCTTATGAGGGTTTACTGTTTGCTCTCCTGGGCTCCTCCCCAGCGAGCACTGGTCCTCTTGCTGTGATGGCTAGGGTCTCTAAGGCAGGGCAGCAATGCAGGAGGGGGCCCAGTGAGCCCAAGCAGTTTGTGGCCTGGGGCTCACGATGGTGTGTTGTGCAGCCCCCAGCTGCTCAGAAGTTGTACAATCCTGCTCTAATGTAAAATGCACAACATATTTACGCAAGAACTGAAATCCAGAACTCTCTAATATTCTCAAGACAGTGTCTTTCTCACCAGGCCAGACAAATTCCCTGTTGCTTGTTCTTCTACTGGTGCCCATGAATGTTAACTCTTTGTTGCCAATGGCTCAGTTTTATCAGGAGTGGTGTAAGTTCCTACAAGCTTAGCCTGTAACCTAGTAGTTAAAGCACTGTGCTGAAGGGAAAGGTGCAGGTTTGAATTTTCTCAGGGTGAGATGGACCTAAAAATCCAGGTCTCATTTTCTGGGCAGATGCTCTTGCCATTAGGTGAAAGGTGGCACCTCCTTCTGAGCTGCATGTGTACCTTCAGTGTTGCATAGTTGCTAGGTACGCTCTGTCTGCCCAAACAAAACTGGGGCATGAGACAGAGATTAGGTAGGTCCCTGCACCAATTGAATTTCAACAAAATACATATGAAGTGTTTAGGTAGCTGGTCCAAGTAGTTTCTGAGCATGTGCATTAGCTCAAAGCTAGATACCTGCAAATCTTTTCAGGTCATAATGGAGGTACTTGATGCATCTAAAAGGTTGTGTGGTCACTTAGCTGGTTAATGGGGTTTGCTCTTTATAACTTAGGTACCTAAATTCTACCCAGGTCCTGTCTATACCCTTTAGAGACTGACTGGGATCTGTCCCAGAACAATTCAAAGGTCACACAGCAGGCCAATGGCAGAATGAAGAACAGAACACAGAAATCAATTCCCACACCAGTGCTTTTCACAAGATCACCCTGAATAGTTCTACTTGTTGATTTCATTTTTGAGGGCCAGACTTACAAGACAAAAAGTTGCATGTTAATTTAGGGGCCCATGACTAACCTTATCCCTTATCTTCATTTTAAGAGGTGGGAACTCCATCATAAACAAAGTGATACATGGAGGGACAGCAGTAGCTGTTTCAAAACCGTATGAACTCAAAGTGGCAAAGCTTCTATATATGCAAAAAAAGGAAGGAAACCATCACATTCAGGAACCAATAAATTGTCAAAATGAGAGACTTCAATTTATAATCTAACTCAGAAATTACTTTTTCAAAATAAAACTTAATATTTAGAAATATTCCCACACTTAGAAGTCCAATAAAAACCTCTTTCAACCAAACATTTCACTGCAGTTTTGAAATACAAATACCTCAGTATTAGGATATTGTAAGTCAAGCTGCCTAAACAAAAATGAAAATCAGGTTGATTTTGATTGTCTAAAAACAAATGTAAAAAAATAATATATATCCTAAAGCAGTAGCTCTCAACCTTGTTAGAATTGAGGCACCCCTGGAAAGACTCAAAGCTCCCATTTTTTGAGTAGAGAAAAATAGAACAGATTTTCTGCTGCAAAATATTCAGAAAGGCCACTACTACAGATTTCTATTTGGAATTTCTGGGTTTATCTTGTGAATTATGTTTGTAAGCCTAACAGTGCTAACATGGTGTCGCACCCAGCAGCACCCTTGAAAGGATCTGAAGGCAACACAGGGTGCCAAAACTCCCTGGTTGAGCATCATTAGCAATATTCTTTAAATATTCTTAAAAATAGGAAGCCTGATGTATATCCACATCATATTGGGCATCTTTATATGTGCTCCGGGGTGGGGGGACAGGTGCTTTAATTAGAGCAACTCTTAGGAGCCACTGTTAATTAAAGTGCACACAGCATCGTGCATTCAGCATCCCGCGCTTCAAAATAGCAGTGGGGGTGCTTTAGCTAAGGCTTGCTCAATAACCTTTAGTTAAACCATCCCTGCTGCATTTTAAGCATGAGGGTGCTGAATACATGCGACACCATGGCTGCTGGAGTGTGCTAATTAGCATGCTCCAACAGACTCGACTCCTATTAGAACATGTCAGAGCAGGCGTTGGGCATGTGTACAGGTGCCTACAAATTATGAACTTTATTGCAGCAAGGTGCAATATAACCATATCTACAGTACAGAGCAACTATACGCACTGCTCAGTAACTAAAGCATGCAAAAAAAGCAGCAACATTTAAGTGTATCATGTTTCTTTATAATTTCAAATAACTTAAGGACAGACAACATCAGGGATTCTTACGATAAGGGATGCGATGCCTCTGTACATGACCCACCTGACAAGAGTTTAGGGCATCTACATATAAGGATCTTCAGTAGTGTATTTACCTTGATGGAAAAATCCCTAAAGAAAGATTCTTAATAATTTTCCTTAGTGATGAGCAGCAGTACTACCTTCCCTGCACCACCTCCACTTCTGTTGAGAAGACCATTTGGCCAGCTTCAGCAGGTCAACCAACTTCTTGGCAGCTATTAACTACTTGTTCTTGACACAGGCTTGTGGGAGGGCCAACTAGGGGTAAAGACACTCTGGACTTAGTGCTGACCAAAGGAGAGGACATGGTAGGCGACCTGAGGATTGGGGGTACTCTGGTTGACAGTAATCACAATCTGATTAGGTTCACCATCCACTGAAAGTCTGGGAATTCAGTCACTAGAACTGAAGTCCTAGACTTCAGAAGGGCAGACTGACAAAAACTCAGGAGTCTAGTTAGAGAGGCCCTCTGTGACCAGTGACTGGATGATTTGAGAGTTCAGGAATGGTGGTGCTTCCTCAAGGGGGCAATTCTCACTGCTCAAAAAGAGGCCATCCCCACGCAGTCAAAAAGCAGGAAAGGGGATAAAAGACCTGCTTGGCTCAACAGGGATATTAGGGAACTATTTAAAAAGAAAAAAAGAAGCATATAAGCAATGGAAAACGGTTCAGCAACCAGAGAGGAGTACACTTATATGGCCAGGGTCTGCAGGTAAGAGACATGGAAAGCCAAAGCAGGCATAGAGATCAAGCTGGCAACCAAAATTAAGGACAACAAAAAGTCCTTCTGTAAGTAAAAATAAATCAAGCTTCACTGTGGGACCCCTACTGAATACAGAGGGGCAGCCCACAGTTGATCCCCACAAAAAGGTGGAGCTCCTAACCACTTACTTCACATCAGTATTCCTGAAATCAGACGGGAGCTGTTCACCTGTTCAGAGGCCTAGGGATTATGGGGAAGATATCAGACCACATGAAATCAACCCCAAACAGGTGAGGGTCCTCTTAGAACATCTGGACGTTTTCAGGTCTGCTGGGCCAGATGACCTACGTCCGAGAGCCTTGGAAGAACTGGCTGAGCTCATAGCAGGGCCTTTGGCGAAGCTGTTCAAAGAGTCAGGGAACTCAGGAGTGGTCCCAAATGACTGGAAGAGGGCTAACATGGTACCTGTCTTTAAGAAAGGGAAGAAGGATAACCCTGCAAACTATAGACTTTTGATTCTATTTCCCATGAGATTCTCTCAGTTAAATTGGAGGGTACTAGCCTAAACCAGTCAATTGTGATTGATGGCAGTCACTCATCGTGGTGCCCTGTGACCAGTGGGGTCCCTCAAGGCTCTGTCCTGGGACCCATACTGTTCAACAT
>NW_017728918.1:85949079-85959811 GCF_001723895.1 Crocodylus porosus
CCAGCTGACTTCCTGCCCTTTGGGCAGGGGGCTGGACTCGATGATCTCCCGAGGTCCCTTCCAGCCCTAATGTCTATGAAATCTATAAATCTATGTAACAGTGAGGTGGATAGACAACTTGCTCAGAGGCCAATCCCAGGGAGTTATAATCGATGGGATGGTCTCATCCTGGAGAGCCATCTCCAGTAGTGTCCCCCAGGGATCAGTGCTTGGGCCTGTGCTCTTTAGCATCTCTATCAAGGACTTGGATGAGGGGGGTGGAAAGCACTCTGTCCAAGTTTGCTGATGACACTAAACTATGGGGGGGAGGCACACAAACTGGATGGCAGGGAGCAAATCCAGGCTGATTTGGACAGGCTGGGGAAATGGGCTGAACAGAATAGGATGCAGTTTAACAAGGATAAATGTCATGTGTTGCACCTGAGGAGGAAGAATCATCAACACTCCTACAGCCTGGGAGGTACCATTCTAAGTAGCCCAACTGCAGAAAGGGATCTCAGAGCTGTAGTTGACTCCAAAATGAACATGAGTCACCAGTGTGATGAGGTAGTAAGTAAAGCTAACCACACTCTTTCTTGCATAAATAGCTGCATCACTCTAGGAAGGTGATATTTCCCCTCTATGCGGCATTGGTTAGGCCGCAGCTGGGGTACTGCGTCCAGTTTTGGGCGCTGCACTCCGGGAGGGATGTGACTGGCCTGGAGAGGGTTCAGAGGAGGGCCACTCGTCTGGTTAAAGACCTACAAAAAAACGCTATGTGGACTGATTGGGAGACCTGAACCTTTTCAGCCTCCACAACAGGAGGCTGAGAGGTGATCTTGTGGCCGCCTACAAACTCATAATGGTGGGGCAGCAAGAAATAGGGGATACAATGTTTACCAAGACGCCTGTCAGAGTAACTAGAAATAATGGCCACGAACTAGAAGAAAGCAAATTCAGACTGGACATCAGGAAAAAATTATTTACAGTGAGGGTTGCCAAAATGTGGAATACGATTCCAAGGGAGGTAGTGTTGCCCCTTCCTTGGAGGCGTTTAAAAGGAGATTGGACAGACACCTGGCTGGGGTCATCTGACCCCAGCACTCATTCCTGCTCAGGGCAGTGGGTCAGACTCAGTGATTCAATAGGTCCCTTCCAACCCTAACATCTATGGAACTATAAGTTTGTGGATGACATCAAGCTGTGGGGAAATGTGGGCACATCACACTTCCAAGATGACCTTAACAGATTGGTCTAATGGGCTAAATGGAATCAGATAAGGTTCAACAGGGACAAATGCCTGGTCCTTCATCTGGGTAGGAAGAACCTTCATCATAACTATACAATGGGTGATGGTCCACTGGCTGCCACTGCATCTGAACGGGATCCAGGGGTGATAATTAACCAGATGAACACGAGCCGAAAGTGCGATGAAGTCGCCAGCAGGGCAAACAGAACTCTAGCATGCATCGGCTGATGTGTTGCAAATAGAGGGGGAGGAGCACCTCCCTGGATCTATTTGGCAATGGTGAGGCTACAGTTGAAGTACTATGTTCAGTACTGGGCACACACATGATTAGGGGCCTGGAGGATAGGCCCTATCAGGAGAGACTCCAGGAACTGAGTCAGTTTAGTCTGAGTAAGAGAAGACAGAGGTGACTCGATAGCCGCCTACAAGTATGTCAGGGGTGAACACCAAGATCTAAGGGATCAACTTTTCAAGAAGGTACCCTTTGGGAGGATGAGAGCCAATGGGCAAAAGCTAATGGAGGAAAAATTTAGGTTGGACATAAAGAAAAACTTCTTTTCTGCCAGGGTAACTAAAATCTGAAACACATTCCGAGCAGAGGTGGCGCAGCTGACATCCTTGGAGGTGTTCAAGAGGAGACTGGACAAGCACCTCACTGAGCTTGTTTGAGCCCAATAACCTCCTGCCCATGACAGGGGGCTAGACTTGATGATCTTACAGGTCCCTTTTGGTCCTTTGACTCTATGATTCTATAAGGAAGCATGACATTGCTTCAAACTTGACCCTTCTGGAAGCGATAATTGTACTTCACTGCTCAATTCATTTAGATATAAAATGGCAAACTAAAGAGGCACTATGATTAAGAGTACTCCAAGCTATCTGCTGTTACATTCTTCTGTAGCTACAGAAAACTAACAGTAAGCAGTACAAGCAAAGGAAGGAGAAGCATGGAAAACCCTATTATTATGTACTAATGTAAACAAACTAGGCAAAAAACCGATACATGGATTAAATCAGTCAAAGATGGTCAGCCCTGAGGTGACACAAATAATATCTGGAAGCGGTATAACTATTCTGCAAAAGAATATATGAATACATGTGAATCACGAGTACTCCCATTTAGCCTCTGACAGACCCCAAAAACCCCATCAACTAAACTGAGGTACAGATGTGTGTCAAAGCAGCAAGTCATCAACCCTTTTCTGAGGAACAAGGAGGATTAGTTATCAGATCCTAGACCAGAAACGAATTGCTGATAAATCCCAAACACAAAAATATTATGCAGCAGCTTAAATCAGTCTATCCATGATTCTATGCTGAGTTGGTTAGATGACTAGGATTTAAATTCTTGTCTTTCTGATTCATACCAGAGGCCAAGGGCATTATATCAGGGACTTGAAGGCCAACCCTCTATCTTAGCTGCCAATGGTGAGTTATGAGTTTCTGGCAAGTCACCACTATAAGAACTGTAAGAAAATGGTGTGAAAGGTTAAAAAGTTCACACAAACTCTTGCTGTATTTGGACCTCTTTAGTCCTTGTCCAATTTACCTCCAATTCCAATACCCCCATGGACAATTTCACCATGCCAAGACTTCTCAGAAGCCTATTGCTGGAAAAGAGGATGTGCCTGCTGACAGCAACTAACCACCATATCATTATGATAGCACCTGATGAAGTGAGCTTTTGCTCACAAAAGCTTATACTTCTCTGATTCAATTAGTCTATAAAGCACATCTCTACCCTACTTTCTAATCATTACGTTGCAAACCCTACTATTTGGCAAACAGGTTTTGATCTATTTGTCTTGCCTCTAGTTTTGCTTTTGTGCTGTCAAGGCCAGTCCCCTGTCAGCAGGCACAGACAGGGTATTGGAACAATCCAAATAGCAGATGTGCCTCTGCAGTGTAGAGTGGGGGTCACATTGTAGAGGACTCTCTCCAAACCAGTTTGCATAGGACAATGGCCAGAAGGTTAAGCATCACTGGCTTATGGGTTATAAGCCAGTGGCTCCCAACCTCAGGGCATGACCCAAATCAGGGTGATGGGGCGGTCCTCCGCCCGCTCTGCCCCTCCCACCTGCGGGGCTCTCCTGGCGCATGATTCATGCAACTGTCACTACCGCTGCCCCCTGCAATCCCCGCCCAGGCTCTGCTGGTGCCGCCGGGTATCAGTGAGTCGACAGCAAGGGCGGGGGTTGTGACTCAGATTTAGGGTTGCAGCAAAAAAAATAGTTGGGAGCATTAACTGGGTTAAGCAGATAAAAAGTTGCCACCAAGAATGCTGTAGCTTAGCTGGATGTACATGTCAATAGCAACAGTAAAACTTCAGCCTCCTTGTAAATTAGGTGGAATCTACACACATAAAAAATTCATTAAAATGATACAATTGTAACAATTTACTATTTACTCTTTCTATGCACCACTGAAGATCATTATCTCTGAAGCCATTCCTTAAAACCTGACCACAGCAAAGGTCAGTTTTAAGACCAGTTTTACCAGGGGGCTGGAAGACTGGGTTGCTCTAATCTATTTAATCTTTCCTAGTGGTACTATCAGCTGTTTGAGAACAGCCACAGTTGAGCATATGTACTGATGGCATTAATTTATTACTATCAATACTGGCATTCTTTTATTTCTTTATTTTTTTAAGTATGAAAAGCAGCAATGCAAAGCAGTAGGTAAGCTATTTTCTAGGGAAAATTTGTTCCCATCTGCTCCCATATATGAAGAGCTAAGCTTTTGGGACACAAGGCAACACTGTCCAGACAATCTTCTCTAAAAAGTATTCTGTATTGGTGGTGCTAGCATCATTGCAAATTAAATTTGACCTTTTACAGAAATGTAATTTGACCACTCACATTTTATGTTCTATTTGCTTTTTACATTTCATTCCATTTAGATCAAGTTTATAGTGATTGGCTTAATGTGTTTAAAGACTAATGACACTTTGGGTTATCGTACAATTATTTACAAGTTGTGTTACCTAGAATCCCCAATCATAGGCTATGGCTCTATGGCACTAACTGCTTTACAAGCAAAATTAAAAAACCCCAGTGTCTACCCTAGAGTTTGCTTGAAATAGTACTGTAAAGATAATGTTTAAATAGAAACAGATTTACTTCCATTATTGAGAATAAGTTCACTGAGGTTGCACACAAGAATTTTCTTACCAAAAGACTCGTTTCTGTAGTTGCTCAATTTTCTTAAGACTTTCATTTTTCAGGCTAATCTCTAGCTTTGGTCTATTTTGGAGAGTAAGACGGTTTTGGGGAAAAAACTGCTGTGGGGGGAGGGAGGCACACACATAACACAATTTATACCCCTCTTCCTTATTTCCCCCCCCATTACATTTACAGCATACTGAACAAGTGCAACTCTTCACTAGCTGAAGTAGAACGACTGAATTGGCATGCAGATATTCCATACAGAGGAAAGTTGCTTTTCAGCATCTTGATGAAAATCCATTTTGATTTTACAGTTTTGATTTAAAAATCGCTAGCTACATAGTAACAAACCTTCTCAAAATGCATTCTCCTGGTTATATAAAAGGAAAGAGCTGAAGTGAATGATGTGTAAGCTTGTACCACTTTGGATTGTGTCGAATAATATGGCAATTCCCACTTTATATAAGTAGGTACTGAATTAAACAAGACTCCACACGGAGTTCTTGCCAGATACCAAGTCACTGTTTCTCTCTCATATGCAGGACAGAACTTTCATAGTTTCACAGTGTTCCCCCCCACAATATTTCTTCCAAGTCATACTTTTGTCATAAGACAAGTTGTTATGGTTCTTATGAATATGCATTTGAAGGTATTATAAAAGCACCTATGTATTGGGACAAAGAGCAATACTCAAGCACAGAGGTTCTTGCAATATAATAGATACCAAGGACATCTGCTTTTTCTCTCCCACCTCAAATGCTCAGACGTCAACTGTATGAATTGGTCTACTCCCTCTTTAGAGAGGGGAAAATGTCAACCTATGAACCCTTTTCCCATAATTTGAACTGACGTTTCCCAATAAAGGACATGTAGCTACTTGTAAGGGCTACAGACACTGGTAAGGCCTCTCTGTCTTAAAGAGAAATTCCATCTCATTATTTGCAACCATTCCTGTCATAGCTGCAAAGATATTGGGAGAAAACAACAAACAATTTCATTGATCACTAGATCACAGCCAATGCTGCATTCAATACTACCAAACTGTCAGTCCAGAATAAGACAGACAGACACTGGTAGGAAAGCTGGTTCCTCTAAATTTCAGTCTTAACAGTTGTCTTTACTGCTTCTGATACAGGTGGCTATAAAGTGTTTTCTCTCTCATATGTACACTAACACACTCTTGCATATCCTCTATGAAATGTCTAAGAAATCTTCCCAACCACCCTTTTCAAGCAAAGCACAGCATGGTGCTGTCCTAGTAACAAGTACTGAAGGATCTGTTAAGTACCAAAGCAACTACTGTGAGGATCCTGGCAGCACACCTTGAAGTAGCGTCCATATTCTGGCAAGCTGGGTAGCCCCACAGAGCTGACATCTCCAAGAAGAGGTGCTGTCAGGACTTGACTTTGTCATGACTTTCAAGCAATTGAGCTTTACTTTAAAGGTGATGGGCTGTTCAGTTCTGGAAAATATGGAAATACTGAAAATTTGTCTAGTAGGCAGAACTGTGTTGCACAGGTGTTCTCTGTTTTTTTCAGAGGGGCAGGCAGATTTAGATCCAAATTAATAAAAAGAATGGAATGAATGAAAATCCAGGGGCAGAAGTGGCTTCTTCAACAATAAGACTTTGTACAGACCACCAGGGAAGTACAAAAGTTGTATGTATTCTGATAAAAATGCATTTGATCATGCTGGATGTCTCCAGCTTGACAGATTAACTGGTAGATGAACAAAAGAACTAATGCAGAATCTCAAGATCTGGAACTTGATTCTTCATGGCTTCACACTTAAAGGCCTTCTGAATGACCGGGGTGTAATTTTGAGAAGCTTCTATCTCGGCTCAGACATTTCACCCAACATGTGACAAATTTCACGACAACTTCAATCACGGCCCTTAGAATCAAAGAAAATTAGTGTTGGAAGGGACCACAGGAGATCATCTAGTCTAACCCCCTGCTCAAACCAGGACCATCCCCAACTAGATCATCCCAGCCAAAGCTTTGTCTAGCCAGGTCTTAAAAACATCCAAGGATGGAGCTTCCACCACCTCTCTGAGTAACCTGTTCCAGTGTTTTACTACCCTCCTAGGGAGAAAATTCTTCCTAATATCTAACCTAGACTTCCCTTGCTGCAACTTGAGACCGTACCTCCTTGTTCCGTCATCGGCCACCACTGAGAACAGCCTAGCTCCATCCTCTTTGGAATCACCCTTCAGGTAGTTGAAGGCTGTTATTAAATCCCCTCAGTCTCCTCTTCTCTATACTAAATAAGCCCAGTTCCCTCAGACTGTCCTCAGAAGTTGTCCCCCAGCCTCTCACCATTTTTGTTGCCCTCCATTGGACTCTCTGCAATTTGTCCACATCTTTTCTGTAGTTGGTGGCTCAAAACTGAACACAGTACTGCACATGTGGCTTCACCAGTGCTGAATAGAGGAGACTAATCACTTCTCTTGCCCAGCTGGCAACACTCCTACCAGTGCAGCCCAGTATGTCGTTAGCCTTTTTGGCAACAGGGGCGCACTGTTGGTTCGTATTCAGTTTATTGTCCACTGTAACCCTCAGTTTGAAACTATCATGTTGTTGCAGGCGTTGACTACAGCGCTTATACCTGTCCATAAGAGAAATGGTGCAACAGTTTTTTTATCTTTCAAGCCTCTGGTTATTTTTTCATATAGAAGTAGGAAAAGAGAAAAATAAGACTGAAATATAAATATAAATTTTCAACAGGCTGAGAGGTAAGAAAAACCTAAGGTCTTCCAATACAACAGACACTAGAGAACTGAAAATAAACTCTTGAGTACAGGCAAACTTCTTAATTTTTAACAACGCTTAACTTTACTGTCATTTAAAAGAGCAGAGGCACAAAAAGGATACTTGGAGGCTAGAAAGTATGCTTTATATGTAGTGTGTACTGATTAGGCACCATGGGAGAGCCGAGCAGTTACACAGCTAAAACACTGTTGAAGGCAACCCAATGGAGTCTTTTCCATGACAAGTCGAAGAGGGCACTACTGCTCACACCACAATACTTCTCAATTCAATTACGTGAAAACTGAACCACAGTCATCTTAAAATTCAGAAGTGGCTTTAAAATTCACAATTCTGTTTTTCAAAATTTCTAGTTTGAAGAATTATATGTATGCTGAGCCATTCAGGTAACTAGGCTTTTCATGTACTTATTTTAAAAGATTTTTATAAGTTATAAATAACTAAAATACAGTTTGAAAAAAGGAAAGCCTAAACAATTTTCAGGCCAACCATTTATTTGGAAAATGTTAGGCAAGAATTAATTTTTAGGGCTAAGTATTTACAACTTGAAAAGACAAGGAAGTGATAAAACTGCTGATGAACTCAGCTTTATTGACACTGGGGGGTGCCACTATACTGTACTAATTAGGAGATACAGGATCATCATACTACAAAACTTATCCTCTTTCTGAGAGCTGACAACCCTAATGACAGCATAAGGCAAAACAAAGATGCAGTAAGAAGGTAGTGAGGAAAAAACATGAGAGATTAGAATACACCAATTCTACCAGTTCTTTTCCAAATAATACTTTTATGGAAGAATAAAATAGTGCATCTGTCATCCATTCAAATGGCTTCAACTTGCTGTTTCAAAAGTCTTTTCTCTTATTGGAGAAACATTATTATTAAAAACTCAAATAAGGACATACTGGTCAGAAAACAACTCTTTGATAAATTCAAACTGACAAACAATTAGCAAATAACTTGCAAGCGAAAAAGGTCAAATTCTTAGAAATGGATTAATTCTAAAAAAACTGTTTCACTGTCTGGAATACTG
This sequence comes from Crocodylus porosus, assembly GCF_001723895.1. Taxonomy (NCBI): domain Eukaryota; kingdom Metazoa; phylum Chordata; order Crocodylia; family Crocodylidae; genus Crocodylus; species Crocodylus porosus. Next base: position 85,957,276 of record NW_017728918.1, read on the forward strand.
CAAAAATTAAGAAAAAATAAATAGACACTAACTGCTACTGATTTATGTATAGCATAACAATAACATATTGAAAAATATTGCTAACAACACTTAGTTTAACTCTCAGATAAAAAGCTATTAAACTGAGACTTGGGGTTGAGAATATACCAGCAACAGAGTAAAACATTTGTAGAACATTGTAGTTCTACCCCAAAACAAGTATTACAAATCTGTAAAATGCAGAATTTAATAGGAACTTTAAAAAGTACAGAAATCCATAGTTATGGCAAACCTAACAATATCATCTCAGTTCTAGAATGGCTCCATGCAACAACCATGACAACTGTTATGGCATAATATCTGTAGCCCGCGATTAAATTAACCAACACTCAAAGACATTACCTTTTATTCTTTTTCTTTTCTTTCTGATGTTGCTCAAGAATACAGTTAAGGTTGTTTAGGTTCTCTGGCTGTACTTACCCATACTTCCATGTATTTGGGTTACTACAAGTTTAACTTTAATTCTGAATTTCCCATATATGTAATACCAGATTTTGGGATGCTTTCCTGTTGTGTTTTATCTTAAAATGTTTATACCAAAACATGGAAATTGCCATAATGAATCAAGCCTATTGCCCAATCTAATAACTCATCAGCACAAGATGGTACAGGGGAGATTGCAAGAATCCAACAGTAGACAGGTGTGGTAAACAGGATGAGACATTTACTACTACACTGGTTTCAAGCCCAGGAGCCCAAGGTCTTTTTACTCTTCCAAACATAAATGAATTGTATTTTTACTTTAACTCAATATATTCTTGTTATCCTTATAAACATCTAATCCCTCTGATTCTTACCAAATTGTTGGCCTCAATTTCATCTTGCCAGTCTGTGCTGGATAAAAAAAAAAATTTTGTTATATGAATTTAAAATCTGCTCTCTTCCATTATCGTGGACTGTTCCTTTGATCTTGCTCTGTGACATGAACCAACTTCTCTGCCATTCATTATTTTAAATATTTTTATTATTTTGCCCTCTTGTATACCTAAAGCAAATGAAATACAGTTCAAAATTCTTAAGTCATCTTTTCAAAAAGTTATTTCTGCAGTATCCTTTTTTGAGATAACTAGCTTTATGCTGTATACACTGTATGCTAGGTAAGGCCACCCCACAGGTTTATAGGACACTATAATATTTTATGTTCCATTCTTTATACATCCTACACTCTTGCTTGCTTTTGGACTTATCTATACACTGAGCAAAGGCTTTCATTAAGCTATATACAATGATCCCCAGGCCCCATTCCCTGAACCGGGAATTATCCATTTTAAAAACAAACATTTTGCACATGAATGCAAAAAAAGGAATCTAAGAAAAACACTAGTATGTGATGCGATTTGCAGATATCTAATATCAATGTAAAATATTTTCATTATTTTAAGTTTCAAGGCCAAAATCACCAGGCAATCTGGTTGCTTCAATTCAGCAGTTGCTTCCTGTAGTTCTCTGCATGGATTCAGTTCCATTTTTTTTTAAATCTTGTATACTGATCGGAATGTGAACTGAAACGGGTAGCTCTTTCTCCTTCAGAAAATATTCCGCCCTCTTTCAAAATGGTTACTACTGCTCTCAAAGGAACTGAGGACACAACCACTCAAAGATGTGCTTTTAGACTATTTCAATCAGATTCAGGGCGGTTTGGCTTCAAAGAAAATGGTCTCACCAATTTAAAAGCAAGTTTTTGCTAATGGCTGCCCTATGGCCCTACTCAGATTCAGAACAATAAAGATGGCAACCACCTTGAAAATGGGAAATTCTTTCTTGAATTCTGCATGAGAACATTTTTAATCTCATTTAAAAAAACCCACTTTTCTGTTAAAGCAGCATAAGGTATTAGTTTCGTTTTTAATCATCTAGAAAGTCTAAAGGGTTACTGTTATCGTTCAGGGGGAAAAAATGGCCTGACAAGTGCTATACTTCTTTAAAAATCCATTTTAAAATTAATATCAACTAAAACTAATGTATTATATGTAAATTCTCAGAAAAAAATTGTTCTTTGTTTCAAAAGTAAGTGCTTCAGCTTTGGAGGGGTTACACTGTAATCTTCATAGGTAAGAAAAGTTGATCCCTTGAAGGCAAAACTCAACTTTAATTATAGATCCATGGCTAATGCTTGCATAACAACAAAGCATCATTCAAGATAAGCAAGTATTTTCATGAATCAAAATGTACAATAGTTTCTGTGCAAAGGGAAGATTTACAAGCAGAAATTGTTACTGTTTATGCAAACACAAGGCCTATTTTGTAAACAACATATTTATGCCTTTAGGAATACATAAAGTTAACATAAGGAAATGCATCCACTATATAAGTAGCGCATCTGTGCCACTGTTTGTTTATAAACAACTAATGCTTAATACAACAATGCTCCATGGTGCAGTCGTCTGCACCAGCAGGCAGGGCTCCAGAATTAACTTCCTAATGTTTCAGCCAGTGGGTTGCAAGTGCCCTAGTGTCCAATCAACTGCCCATACAAAAAGTCATGGAGTTAAGGGCT
>NW_017728918.1:85959946-85985732 GCF_001723895.1 Crocodylus porosus
GGAGGAGGAAGGGAATTAGGGTTATCTTTAAAAATTTACTCAGAACCAGGGGGAAAAAGATGGTATAAGATGCGGGCCCACAACATGACTATTACTCTATTATACTAGACTCTGTCATGAAGACCAGATGAACTCTCCAAAACTGGCTGCCCACCAGATGCTGTTATAGGCTAGGGACAGAAATTACCCATAAATGGGTACAAGTGATCGGAAACTGGCTCAAATCTGTAACACAACAGCTGTAGTAATGCCAACTGTCACAAAACCATCGCAAGACTCGGGATTTCGAAGTCAAAATAACTCCAACTCTCGATCTCCTGATCCAACCCCCAGTTCTCTGGATTGTCCCAGCTGGTAAATGAAGAGGGAAAGGTGGTGGTGGGGGGGAGATTGAGGCCTGCACAGTGGGGGGGGGCGGGGAGTTGGGCAGGAGCAAGGGCTGGGCAGCCTGCTGTCATCCCGCACTCAGATATGGGGGCACATGCCCCCTGGGAAGAACCTGGCACAGCCCCGCAACCCACAGGCCTCCTGGGGGACGCACAGGAGCAAGACACGTACCTGCCCCTCTCCCCTGCACCCACTGACAGTTCCCTCCACAGGTGGGGCCAGCTACTCCCGGGGCTGCTGCAGCAGGGGCTGGAGTGAGTGTGGACAAGCTATGCCACGCCCCATGCCGCCCCCGGCTCCACTTGTCCACACTCACCCCAGCCCTTGCTGCAGTGGCCCCAGGAACAGCCAGTGCCAGCTACGGAGGAGCAGCCAATACCAACTGCCTGCACCAGGGAACGGCACAGCCCAGGAGCAGAGGCAAGTGCAGACAAGCAGAGCCCAGGGGGACAAGCAAAGCACAGTGCAGCCCAGCGGCTGCAGGCAGCTGGCACTGGCTGCTTCTGGGGCCCCAGAGCCCCTTCCTCTCCCCCCACCTGCTTGGACTGGGGGGCGGGGGGGAGGGCACACCTATGCTGATGGCATAAGAGCAAATTTACCTCACATATAACAAATTATGGGTCTAAAAACACTCATCACATAAGAGCAAATTTGCATATACAGAACCCACATAAACTGAGGAAAACCTGTATTAGCACATTGTGTGTTATGCATCTAGTCCACATTTACTTCAAAATAAACCTTTTGTGTATCCACACCCATACTATAATCCAAGGGATCTTTGACTAAAGCTACTACTGCTTGTTTACAGATGTTTCTAAGTGCTGTTTACAAATCATTTTAACATACTGTTTCTACAGTGCATACTACATTTATGGCTTCTCTGCAAGACAGTTATAATTCTACATATACATAATCTAATTACTATGGGAGAATCTTAAATTTCTGCCCCCTCCCCCATCATTGCAGCTGGGCAAGCAGCAGGGGGGGGAACAGGGTATTTAACTGGCCTGACCCCTGCCCCCCCTACCATTTACCCTCCCTGCTGCTGCATGCCCCATGCCTGTCCCCCCTGCTTGGGTGCCTTCACTGCTCTCCTCCCCCACTATAGCTCCAGCTCTACTGAGGCCTCATTTGGGCCAGGAAGCACAGAGTACATGCTCTTGCCTGGCAATGCAACAGCAGTTATGGGGCCAGCAGCTCCAGCCCCAGCCCTAGCTCCCTGGCTGGGCAGGGACTGGAGCCAGCATGTACTCTGTGGTCCTGGCTCCAGGCTCATGTGGGGACCCATCTGGAGCTTAAGGTGCAATGAGAAAGTAAGCGGGGGGAGGCGGGAAAGAGGGGCAGGGAACAGAGGCCAGGTGGCAGCAGGGAGTAGGGATGGTGGGGAGGGGGAGGAACAGAAGCTGCAGGGGACAGGCGGAGGCAGCAGCCACAGCACCACCCCCAACCTTGGGTTCACAGTGTCAGAGCTACTGCCCTCTACCCCCCTTTTACTCCAATAAAATATGGGGCATATCCCCCTTCCCCATGTTGATTAGGGGAAAAACCTTATCTTGCATTTGAGTAAATGTTGTAACCAACAGACCCGCCATAATCCACATAAAAAACAGGAGTTTATTAAAATACCATTTGGGACTTATGCAGCATATATTAGCTGGATATACTCTTTTAAACAAAGAAACAGCCCCACATGCTGACATAAAATGTAATAGAACAATAGCTCTGTTGGAGATCACAGAGTCCACCCTTATGACTACAGGGTATAATCCTCTAATAAGGACAAATCAGATATTAAACTGATACTGCACTTTATACTAGCTGCAAGGCCAAGAGTTGCCACTATTGACCTAAAGTACACATTTTTAAATCCCAGAAATTGATAGTTCAGTAAGGAGATCAAACTGGTAATACGGGTGCATTTAAGAACGATTAATATGCTAAGATCTGATCAAAATGCAATACTGTACAACTCTAAGAAGGGAATAAAAAGCTATTATAGAGTTTAGCTCAAACAATTGTATTAACTCAAATCGATTAAGAATGTTGCCACAATGACAAAAAGTACTATATGTAGTCATGACTTAGTTAACATTTTATCTTATTTCATAATCAATACCAAACTTGGAAAGTCTAGGGGAAGGAAGGGAGGGAGAGAATCAGAATCATGCCCTAAAGTACTATCCTAGGGGCAAGAACTTCTTAGGATGATATCTTTTAGTATACCAACTCTATCACAATTCTGAAGTTGGTTGAATAAAAGATACCACCCCAAAAAATGCTTGCCTCTCACATAACAGGATCACCACAGCTACAATATGACTCTTACCCTATCTAAAATATCCTGCCACAGAAAATGATACTATTTCTTCCCATTTACTAAATAAATAATACTTTTAAAAATTATTCTATAAGACTGAACAACAAGAATTTATATAAATGGTTTGGCCCCATCATTGTTATGGATAGTGATGTTTTATATTAACACAATACAGTAATCCATCTTGGAAGAGGTCACATAATTTATGGCTTCCCATCTGGCATTTCAAGATATCCTTAATTCAAGTTCCTTGTGCCCCTAACATAGAGAAATATTTAAATTACTCTTCTGCACTCAAAAAAAACACAAGGATGAGAACCATATGCATTTGTTAAATAACAGTTGAAGCACTTTCCTCCTTCAGCCCTGAATCTTGTTAACGTCATTATAGCTATATTCTACAATAGTAGCAAAATGAAGAACATTACTACAGAATTAAACAACAATTGCTATACTTAATGTTATTTAAAAATCAAAGTGTTACCTAAGGCAATTACCTTGCAGCCTCTTAATATCTACAGGGAAAAGCCTAAGGGAAAATAATTGACTTTGCTAATTTTACCCTTGGCAATTATAAAATAGCTCTGCATTTCATTATGACTGCAGAATTTCATATCTAATTGTCAGCCTCAAGAGAAGCAGAGAGAGAAAGGCATCACACACAAGCTGAGACAAGAGTCTAAAAACACAATAAAACTACTTTGGTAGTAACCTTTTTAAGTTAAGCTAAAATATTTAAGTTTAAACTACAATGTTGTAAATTACTGAAACAGTAATGCAGGCCTACATAGAGACTTACTCTATTATGGTCAGTCCTTTTTATGATATATCATATTTACCCAAATGTAAAATGACTTTGAATTTAAGGTGTTCCTCCAATAATTAGATTCTACACATGAAAAACTGGAAAAATTGGAAAATTATAACTTTCCATGTACAGAATCCAATTATTGGAGAATTGTCTTAAATTTGTCCCCTCTGCCCCACCACTGCAGCAGGGAAAGCAGCAGCAAGGGGCAAGTGGCTGGGGCAGTGGAGGCAGGCAGTCTATTATTCCCCTGCCCCTTATCTGCATGCCCTCCCCCACAGCAACTGTCCCACAGGCCACTTGCCCAGACCTAGAGATACTCCTGACACTCAGCCCTGCACTGCAAGGAGCAGCTGTGAAGAGTTCTTTGGCAGGGAACAAATAGCAGAGGTGCTCAGGTTCCCTTTTCCAGCCCCTACTTGCAGTCATCAGTGGAGACTGGCAGCAAAGGGGAGGGGGGCAATCAGGGAGTAGACCCTAGAAGGAAGAACCTGAGTACCACCACTACTACCCTGGCCAAGTCGGGGTCCCTGCACAGCTGCTCCCTGCAGCATGGCACAGTAGCAGGTCAGGAGGAGCTCTGGGGCTCCCTCTGCATCCAGATCAGCTGGGGACACCACCATTCCCCAATGCTCCCAGCTAGAGTGGTCCCACACTCTACTCTGAGATGAGGCTTTGTTTTTCCTATGTTGAATGGGGGGACGGGGGAACCATGTCTGCAATCAAGTAAATACAGCATTCCATGCTGCTTTTTCAGAGAGCCAATTCTCTTAGCAGCCAAGTGTCACCAAAGAATAGTACCTCATTTTTACTTTTCCTTTTAAAGAAAACATTACGAAGAAAAAAGTCATGATGCATAGATTTAAAAATTCATCATTTACAAAAGAACGTGTTTAAACAAAGGATATGTTTAAATAACTGCACCTGTCAAATGATTTCTATAGCTCTTATTTCAATTTTTTGAACTTTTCTAGTAGGATTGGGGGTAGTAAATCAATCAGTTTTCATAATGGCATCCCTCTTATTGCACATAGAAGCTATGAAAGTATTTAGATGTCAGAAAAAAAAAATTTAAAAAGTGTTAAAATGTTTTGGCAGAATTTTTAGACGTTCAGTATAGCAACTGCTTGAGAAAGCAAGCATTATTTTGGTACTTATGCTTCCTTTTACTGCAGCTTGCTTCCTGGCAAGCCTTAAAAAGATTATGCTTTGGTGCTGGAATGCTTAACATTTTGCTAAACTTGGGTAGTACATGCAGTATGTTTTCACACACACACCTTTCCATCCCTTCAAGTTATAACCCTAAACTATCTTGGATTTTAGTCCCATTTTTCTGCATTGAAGGTGACCATACTTAGACTTTCCTGAAATGTCAAAGTATTAATCCCTAATGGATAAAACACAGTATAAATCACATTCGCATTAAATCATCAACCATTCTATTTTGATCAAACATAATATTTAAAATAAAACTGCTTTAATATTTGAAGTTTCTGCAGTATTATTCAAGTGAATGACTGATGAATCTGTGCACCTTATGCTTGACCTCAACTCTGCAACCATCACACTTTTCAGAAAGACGGTCACAGTGATCCTCAAGGTACCACATGCATTCAGACACCAGGACAATGCGTGCACCATAAAAAACAAACACAATAGGATCACAAGACTCAGAAACAGTGACTATAATTATACATTATTTATATTTTAAAATATATTTTTGATACAGATAGATCTATCTATCCATCTATCCATACATGAAGTACCATATCAGACACAACAGCTTATTCACAATGACAAATGTTTCCTATTTTCTAAACTTTCAAATAGTTGCACTAAGCAATATGGCTTCAGCAGTTCTTTGAAACAGTTTAGGTTTAAAGGACAAGACAATAGCTAAGAATATCCAGATGCCTAACAAAATACTCTAAGATCAAAAGGTATGCAGACCAAATGGGGAAAACCCTACAGAACCCCTAAATGTAAGACAAACAAAAGTCCTTCTTCCTTCTACAAAGGCATGATGTAAAACTAAATAATGCACCAAACATGTCTTGAGCTGCAGTTGGCACAGTGCCAGAGATGTGCTGTACTCCAACATATCTTCAGGATGCAGCAGCACAGTTTAAATTCACCAGCCTGTCCTTTCATCCATTACTATCTATGGCAATGCTGCTACAGAACACATACTAAAGCATTAATAGTGATAGTGTTTCTGTAATACTGTGGTAGACAGACTTAGAGCAGCATCCAGCTGTCAATCCAGCTGTACATACAATATAACTGTGCCAATTTTTTTCTGTAAAAGGATTTTTCAGTTCTGCCTTATCCGTTCAGTAGTTAACTGGCAACTGGAGCTGTTACCTATTATAGTGATAGAAACATACTATTTTACCTTGGTATTTTGCAATTGAGCAAGGCTTGTGCAAGCATTTGCCAGAAGGAAGTCTCCACTCAGGACAGCCATTTTATTTCCAAACTGCATGTCCTTCATTGGTCCATCACAGGACTTCAGCTCACCGATGTTTACTATCCCACGATGCACAAGAAAAGCAGTATGGATCAGCTCTGTAATCTCTGCCAGACTTCTTTGACTTAAAGGAAACAAAGAGCAAGAATTACTTCTGGAGACATGCATATGATTGTAAGCCATGTTCTTTAAACACACTATACTAAATGCACATTTTTTGCATGCTGTTGTACAATTCTTCAACTATAGAAGAATTATTGCTTCATTAATCTTAAAAAAAATAAGAATTACAGTTCACAGCTGATAATTAAAGATGAGCATATCACTTGAATAAGCATAGCATGCAAGGGTCAAAGAGTCGCAGGTTCTAGAAGACAGAATTCTGCCTCTTACTTGTTTAAATTCTTCATGAACGTTAATAAAGTAAAATTAACTTGTCAATTCCCTTCATTTTTTTTTTTTAAGTAGGGACATTATCAAAAAGAAGATATCAACCCTAACGTACAAGTAGAAGTGAAAGAAGGAGGCATCAGCACATGCTTAGCATGGACTCAAAACTAGCCAAGCATTAGAAGAGCATTGTGATGACTGACAGTTCTCCAGATTGGGATGAAATTAATAATAGGATACCTCAGTCCAGTAATGGGGTCAGTGTTTCAGGGAGCAGACAAATGACATTTAATGTTGCAACTAAGTTGTTCTGGTTAGTAAAAACTATGGGGATTGTCTAAATTCATCTAGAGCACTGAATAAAGTGTGACATTGTACAGTACAGTAGCAGATGACATTTTACAAGTCAACTTCTCGTGCTGATGTATTTTGATGGGTTCTGAATTTAGGAGTCTCCAATCCCTGCATTTTAAAAGAAGCATTGTCTTTACACTCTAAATAATGTCCTCTTCCTAAGGTACTTCTTGCTTTTTGGAGGAGGAGGTGGAAGGACAATAATATAATAGATGTAAGAACAAAATGTTCAATTCTGTGGGCCAACATAAAGGGTGAAGGAATGCTGAGTAGAAATAGATAACATCACCAAGTCAAGCCACAGAAGGGAAAGAATTACACTTCCTTGCCAACCCTTTCCCCAGTAAGCCATCTCGGAGCCACTGTGGCAACTGCCTCCCTTTCGAAAGGAGCTTACCTGACCTCCCAAGTTGAAGTATGAAAAAAAGAAAAAGGGCTTCTTTGCTTCCCTTCTTAAAATGGTCAGGTTCAGCAGTTAATCTGATTTCAAGACAACAGATACCTAATCTTAGACTAGTACCATGACATGTCAGGCAGCCACAATAACTGAATAGAAGCAAAAGGGAGAGGAAGAAGAAAACGTTCCATTCAAATAGGAGAGCATTCAATCACCCTGTTAATGCCACATAATTTGCAATTATTGAAATTGGTACATTTAGGCTCTAATCTTACAAACTCTTAAGCACATTCATAACTTTACTCATTACAGTAGTTCCATTGATGCCAACAAAACTACTTACATGAGCGAAGTTCTGTGCGTCTTTAAGCATCTACAGAATTGAAGCTTTTGATAGCAAACTTAATTGTCACCTTGTAGAAAGCTCTCTTAGCCAAGGAGCAAGACTCAGAATGGATTTTTCTGTAGATTAATTATTGCATCCACTCACATACACCTAGTGACCCATGTTCAGGTTAGATTTCTGCCGCTGTATGACAGCAGACAGGAAAGCAGAGTGATGGCTATGGGAGACAGGGGAGTGGGGAAGGGAACAGAGGTTTCTACCATGTTTATTTCATCATCACAGACAAAAATTATTCAGACAAATACTTTTAGAATTTGGCATAATATTATTCCTGATTTCGCTTCAAATTACAGGGGGAAAAAATCACCTCTGACAGACAGAAGTGGGGAGAGCATTAGGCATTCAGGCAACAAAATTCAAGCATATTGTTGTTTTTCAGAGACAAGGGAGAAAGCCCATCTGCATACAACCTTCACTAGCAACAAGGTTCTGCATCTATTCTTGCCTTGGGTCTAATAAAGGGTTAACAAAATTCCAAGCTCTGAGAAAAAGACTAACAAGACATCCCGATGCTCCTGCTGTCATTGTCAGGGCAGCCCTTGGAGGAAATGTCCATATCAATTCAGTTTATCAGATGGACAGCTGATCAACATTAAACAGACTTGCTCTGGGCAGATTGAGCTGAGCTACCTGTTATGAATACCAATGAGAGCCCTCTGCTCCCTGCAACTGAATTCTGCCATTTCCAACTGCTGCAGATCCCAGGACATATGGGGATCCCTAGTGACGACCACATAAAGCTGCAGCTAACTCAAATGACGGCTCATTTCACTCAGCTGAAGGCAGACATTAATATCCTGAGGAGATCAGACCCGCCTCTCTGACCCCTAACTACTGAAGCAAAACGACTGTCCTATTTCTTCATTTAATAAGCTTTTAATGAAAAAAAAACCAAAATCCCCTCTTTGACTTCAGCACAGCTCTCTGTGAAAGGTTACACAAATACATCAGTATTGTATTTTCCAAATGCTCAGTAGCTGGATGTTTTCATTTTGTTTCCTATATTCAGTTGGTTCTCCAAAATGGTACTTGGATTTGTGCTATCAGGAGTACCACATCAACAGCAAATTTGGAAAAATTACTGGATGTTCCTTTAGAAGAATATAAATCTTATCCTATACTACCATTTAAATTGCTGCCTTCAATAGTTTTTGTTTTTTGGGGGGGAGGAGGGGGAGAGGTATATTTATAACTTGATTCTAAAATTTTTCTCTGGCCCCAAACTGGTTGCAGAAAGCATCAGCTGAAGAGACATTACTTAAAATTAGTTATGTTTATTGTGGCAATGCCTATGATCCTCAGTCAGGAACCAGGACCCCACTGTGTTGTAGGGGCACAGAACAACAATAACAACAAACTAATTTATTTAGATTTACAATTATCTTTTTTTGTAATGCCCTTATAAAAGCTGTAAACATTTTGGCAATAATTATATTTACAGTAATAGCCCAGTACCATTCATTGTTGGTGCAGAACAATCACTGAAGTTTCATCTTCACAACAATACCTATTAGGACAATATCAAGTACATCTGAAAAAGCATATTTCCCCTCTTGATCAAGCTGAACTAAGCCTCAGTGACTGAAAAATGTTGGTTCAAATCAAGTGTATTTTAATATACCAAGTCAGAAATTGGAATTTATGACTGAGGTTCTCAGACATTTTCCGTCATGCACATCTTAATAAAGTAATTGTTTCATTAACCACTCACTGCTGCTCCTACTCCTTATTACACTGGCCACTTACCCATTAGTGTTCATATAATACAGGAGCAGCAGCTACAGTGACTTCTTATGGGCATGGTGGTCAATCTCTTTGGCAGGCGTACCACCAATTAAGTCCAAGCATGCCACTAGTTAAGCCCTGTGCCCTCTAAGTGTTGTTATGATCACCATCCCCTTCTGCTCACTGCAATCTGCCATGTGCCAAATACATGTGTCACAAGTTGGCTACCCCTGGCTTAGGTAGAAAAGAAGCATTAAGGTCTTTAATGGTCAGTTCTTTTCTTTAATGGTTACCCTAAAGTTCAGTTCCTAAAAAAGTGGATTAATCATCAGAGATGCTGAGCTGCCAATGCTTTTCCAAAATATTTTTCCATGCCAAACCATCACAGGAAACCAGGAGAAGCAATTCCTACAGCTAACAAAGCTTGCTGCTGACTACCAGAAAATGATCCATCGACTATTTTCAGGTGGAGCGCTGATGTTATTATCCAAATTTTGTACATCACTTAAAATTTAATAAATACAACATCCCACCATTAATTTTCCTTAAGGTGATTCTCTCTCTAACCATCAAATTAAAATAAAAATAATATAAAAACCCAAAACAATACAAAAACCACACCGAACATACATATATTACATACATAATGTAATGTGAGAATGCAAAGTGAAGAAAAATTAAAGGTTTTTATAGTAAAATTAGTTCAGTGATATAATACACGTACAGCGTTTTCCATTCTATTTTTTCCTTCTTAAATGCACACAACAGGCACACAACACACATTAGCGAAGTTACCATTCCTTTAGAAAGCTTACAACCTCTATCATGCCTAATACTGTGAAGCCCAAATTATGTAAAGTGAACATTTATGGTGATGAAATGGAAGGAAGATACTTCCAGTGGTTTAAGTTCTAGCGAGGTTCCATTCCCTGCTCTGCTGTTACGTGTGTACTGTTCAGGTCAGCTGAAGCCAAACCAGCTTGGTTTGGGCATCCTAATGTAAGGAATATGGGCTCTGTTGGACTGGGCTTCAGACCGAGGATATCCATACACTCAATGAGGGAGACTTCTAAAGAGCAATTCAGTTTGACCAAGTTCATGCATCAAGGTGCAGAGAACGGGGAAAGGTAACCATGACCAATACGCTATTCAGAAAACTACCTTATTTACTCAATCAAAAGATGAGGCTTGTTTCCCCATTTAATATAGGAGGGGATGCCCCCCATCTTAAGAATTGAGTATGAGGTGGTAGGGGACAAGGAGCAGGATTGGGGTCGGAGCCACAGCTGCTGCCTGTTCCTCGCCATTCCTTCCTCCACAGCCTCAAGCCCCAAATGCCCCTTATTTGACCCCCTTCCCTCCTCCCTGCCACACTCCTCCTGCCCTTTGCTCCACACTGGCAGACTTGGTCTTTGCTGCAGCCTGGAGCACAGCTCCAACCCAGCCCTATAGCAGCCATGTCAGCTCTGCACTGCTGCTACATGGCTAGGCTGGAGCCATACTCAGTGCCCACAGGCTTCAGCAGGGACAGCCTGCTGGTGCCACAGCAAAGGTAAAGGGTAGAGGAGCAGGTTTCAGGGAAGAGCACAGAGGGAGATGGGAGGAGGTAACGGAGACCCGAGTACTTTCCATGTATGGAATCTGATTACTGGGAGGGTTATCTTAAAATTCAGGGTCATCTTAGATTTGAGTAAATACGATAGCAGGTGCCTAGAAGTGGGCAATGAATCTCAAGCAGATCCAAGGAGGTGATCTTCCCCCTCTATGCGGCACTGGTCAGGCCGCAGCTGGAGTACTGCATCCAGTTCTGGGCGCTGCACTTCAGGAGGGATGTGGACAGCATGGAGAGGGTCCAGAGGAGGACCACCCACATGATCAGGGGGCAGGGCAGGCCCTACGAGGAGAGGCTGCGGGACCTGAACCTGTTCAGCCTCCACAAGAGAAGGCTGAGGGGGGATCTAGTGGCCTGTTACAAACTAGTCAGAGGGGACCAGCAGGCACTGGGAGAGTCCCTGTTCCCCGAGTACTCCCAGGAGTGACAAGAAATAACGGTCACAAGCTGGCAGAGGGCAGATTCAGATTAGACATCAGGAGGTGCTACTTCAGTCAGGGCGGCTAGGATCTGGAACCAACTTCCAAGAGAAGTGGTGCTGGCTCCTACCCTGGGGGTCTTTAAGAGGAGGCTAGATGAACACCTTGCCGGGGTCATTTGACCCAAGTACTCTTTCCTGCCATGGCAGGGGGTCGGACTTGATGATCTGCTCAGGTCACTTCCGACCCTACCAACTATGAAACTATGAAACCACAGTGCCAGGAGATCCTTTGAAGGGTGCCAAAAGGTGCGAAGAGATAAGCAAGGTCTGAGGAGATAAGCAGATAGGCTAAGTAGATAAATACAGGCTTGCTCCTGCCTGAATGATCCCTCACCCTCACTGCCCAGCACTTACCTCCTTGCAGAGGGGCTATTATATATAAACTAGTTTTTGAAATTGGGTGCCACTCAGTTCACAAAAATTAGACAGGTGCCTTAAGTCCAATGAGGGGTGCCTCAGACCAAAAAAGGTTGACATCCACTGCACTAAGGTAAAGGGTTCGCCTGAATTCCTATTCCTCTCAAGAACCTAGACATCTCCATCAGGCTGAGGACTGAAATACCTCTGTTCACTTTAAATCTGCTATGCATAGTCCTACTGTAAGAAAAATGTCTTGCTGACTGGTAGTTGTGCCCACTTTTTTGTTCAGCAAATTAGTAGCTTAAATGCTGAAGGCTGTAAGTGAAAGAGGAACTGTAGAAAAAACCTAGGTTGTACCAAATTCACTCTCTCTTTCATCAGCCACTCTGCCACTGTGCGACACAGGATACTGGGCAAGATGAACCAAGCAAATGGCAGCTCTTATGTTTCTGTAGCTAGAACACTAACCCAAGAAGTGGCAGACCCAAGTGCTGGAAGGATTCAAACCCACATCTCCCACTGCTACAGAACCGTCTGGATGGGGGGCTCTCTGCATTTCTCTTATTCAAGATGGGCCACTGGACAACCACAAATGAAAGTTGTGGAGACAGAAGGAGAGCAAGCAATAGGGAGCCTAACTCTACAGCCTAATGGCAAATCCTGGGTTGTAGCTGCCACCAATTCTTCTTCGTCCACAAGCCAAATCACTTAGGCAGGCTCTCATGATACACAGGCTTGTTTACTACACTGTCCTCTTCATTAGCCTCCCAAAAACACACACTGCCACGTTTCAGTCGTAGATTCATGGGGCAAGAAGGGACCTTAAGATCTAATCCAAAGGTGTCTAACTCACCTGGACCCTCCAGGTTGATCCAGACGATGGGTCTTTTCATGAGCCAGATCCAGACCCACTTCTAGCAGTGGGATAAATGGTGTTGTGACAGCTTAGAGAGCATCAGGGATTAATACAGCCATCACTCACCCTGCTACTGTTGAAGCACATTCCAAACAGGACTCCATTTCCTGGACCACACCCCCAGATTCCCAGCTCCACCAGGAGATCCATGGGCCAAACTGACATATGGTGGGCCAGATCTGGCCCAAAAGCTGTGTCCAACAACTCTGATCTAATCCAACCCCTTGTTTAAGGCAGAATCACCTTTATCTAAAAGATAAAGTTCTAGCAGGTATAAAACACTAATGTAAAACTCAAAATTCCTTCCCCATCTGACTGATTAGGATTAACCCCTTCACTGCAGGGATGTTGGGTTTGATACAAGAAAATTTTAGGTTTGTCACCACCTTCAAAACTATACATAAGTACTCTCCCTGTATACCCATCCTCTCCTGTCAATCTCTGTTACTTTTCATTCCCCCTGCTCACCTAATGCTCCCAACATCATCTGCCTATTTGTCGCATTGTCCAACAAGAAGTTATTTGCCTTCTGAGTTCCTGCCAGGCCTGTTAGTCTCTCCGCATTTAAATCCTTTTGAGAGACACTTGTATTGTGTTGTCTACTGTGAATCAAGTTAACTAGTACATAAATTCCCTATTGTTATTCTCACTCTTCTGAACGCTACAGGTTTGCCTTTAGGGCTTGTCTACACAGAGCTTTGGCATCTAAACTAAGTCAGTGCAAAAGCAGTGAGCCTTTAACTTGTGAGCACCTCAGAACTCCTTAAGTGCTTGGAAAATACCCAGAACACAATAAACACCACCATAAAATATTAGTTAATAGCAGTAAATATAAAATACATTTTTTCAACTCATTCTGTTAAGAGACATGCAGAATACTGGCTAGCAACAGTCATCTAGAAAAGTGCAAGTGATTAAAAACTTTAATTACGCAGAACATTGTAGGCTGCAGGGAAGTTTTACTGACCTTTCAGTACTTTAAATAAAGACAGGTTTGCACAGGCCTTTGACACCAAAGTGCGTTTTGGTGGACTTTTCTTTATGCATTTTAAGGTGCTGGTTATAATTGTTCTTAAAAAAAACACAACTATTCCATTAGCAGCCACAGGTCAAACAGGGAAAATTTGGCATTCTTGTAGAAGAACCACATGCACGCAGCATTCAGACCTATTGCTATATCCAAACAGTTAAACAGCAATAAAAAGAGAACTTTGAAAAAATTTGCTGAAAACCACAGACTTGTTTTTCATACACTCGTTTTCAATATTAACTCTTATTATTAATCTGACCAAGACTTTGCCTCATCACTGCACACTGATTTCAAGTAATATGATACATTTATAACAAAGATGACTGTGTCACGAAGATGTCAATGCAAGTTTTAACGCCCACACTGTGATGTATGACAAATGGCAAAAAGATTGACAGAGGAATGCAAACAATCCTGTAAAAAAAGAATAGGCTTAGAGAGCGAATCTGGTAAGTGAGGTTTTCTTTTTTTAATAATTTCACAATGTTTTTTTATGTCAGCCTGACTGTCCCTTGTTTTTATCACCTATCACACATTTTCATATTAATTTTAACTGCTCATCTTGCAGGTAGACAGTTGAAATGACCTTTAGTACAGATTTGTAGTTATGAAACATTAGCCAACATGATTTTAAAGAGAAGTAATCAGAAAGCTTAGACCCCAACATCAGAATGTTATAATAGATTCTGTGAAACTTTTTTTTTTTTTTTAATAAAACAGGAATACAAAAGGATTCTTATGCCTTAAAAGTAAATACATTGGAGTATACGTCTAACTGTAAACATTCCTCTGCAGTATCTGCAATCTAAAATCTGAAATGCTTGGTTTTAACGAGTAAATCTGACTAGTTTATTTTCATTGTCAAAGCTGCATGAAGTGCTGAAAATAAGCTAAATGATAGGGGTGTACTGATAAAGATTTTTTTTGGCCAATATCAATAGCTGATGATTACCCAACCATACTGGCTGATGTTGATCCAATAACCAATATTTAAGTAAGGGTGCAAGGCATTTTAAATTACTGACATAAATAAAACTTTTTATTTAGAGTGCTGCAGAGCAACTCAAAATATTGTAATGGGTATCCTGTAGACCAGGAGCCACCTTCTGCCTGCTTCAGCCCTTGATGAGGAAGGTGATGACCACCTTATTCCTGTGCATGTTGCCCCATAGCCCATGTCTCCTACCCACAGCCCTGTTCACCGAACAGGCCATGCTGCCAACCCGGGTGAATGGGGCAGACCCTCCCTCGTATGGACAGCAGCACTAGGCACATTTGGATCTCCAAAGCATGCCGCTGCTGCCTTGGCTTCCGCAGCCGCTGGGGAGAAGCCTCTTTTTGCAAAAGCACCCAGTGCCCAGAGGAGCAGAATGTCCCCTGTGCATCGCCGTGCCCCACACACATGCAGTCCAATGTCTCCACAGCAGCCCCAGGCACCTGCTGCACATGTGGCATTGCCATAGCAGCAACAGCAACATCAGGAGCCCACACTATGATCCCTTTGCTGATGAGTACAGTGCCGTGACTGGTCCTCGGCACCACCCCCCATCCTGCTGCTCGCCAGGACCTGTGGTCTGCCATGGGCTTGGGCCAGTGGCAGGGCACGGAGACTGGACCATACTCACCAGGCTCCGGGCATGTGACCATAACTGTTGGCTACAATGACCAAAAAAGCCAATAGCCAATAACCTAATTTCTCCTTTTATCAGTGTCAATGTGATAGCCAACTGATGCATCAGTGCACCCATACTAAATAGCGATAAGCAGATTTTAAAAGTATTATCTATTCTAATAATCTAAAATGCTACTGACATAAATTAGTGGCACTTTAATTTGTCCCACTTTTTAAATATGAATATTTTAAATGGCGCACTAACTTAAACATCCACTTAGACTCATTTTCAGCCATAAGGACGGCAAGTGAAGTCAATAGGAAGTGGGGATGATTAACATCTCTGAAAATCAAGCCTAACCCTCTTCCCCCACCCAAGAGAGAGACTAATACTTGAAAGTTTGGTCCTCCATTTTTAATCTGATAGCCTCCCTTAAATGTGCAAGAGTCTCTTCTGAGATTATTATCCTGTTCCCACTCTTGCTTTGTCTGTCTCCCTTTTAATTTCCAAAATCCTCGTAAACTTAAGAGGCATCTATCAGCAATCTTTGTTCTACCTGTAAACAGGAAAGTCTTTACTTCAAAAGCAGGTACAAGAAAGCAGTGTCTTCAAAGTTAGGTTATTATTACTTTTTTTTATTAAACATTGACAGTATGTGAGAGTTAAACCTGGTACTTGCTTTTAATGTTTTTCTGACAAATTAAAAAGCGCATAGAAAAGGTTCTGTTAAAAAAGTATATACAGTAAATTCAAATTAAACCTGTATATTGTAGCCACAATGTGCTGCACCAAGATAACACATTTATTTATGCACCTGAAAAGGTAAGCATTCTACACTTCTCTTTGCCACTCATCTATCAAAGTCAACTCCAGAGTTAAGGAAAATATGCCCAAAAAATCAGTATATAACAAGCAGTTAAGTAGAACCAGGAGGTGGAAAATCTGGTTCTCTGCTTATATAAACTCCCTTTTAAAAGAAGAAAGAAAGGAAAATGAAAGAGGGAACTAACATGTGTCTATACATCATTGACAGCAGAGATTGTGGTTTCCACTGAAGACAGGAAAAATTTAATGGTGAAATCACAGTCCTGCAGGACCACCTTAAACTTTGGACACACAGGTTGTGGTTCTGTTCTTTACTGCCCAGCAGGAAGATGTCTATACTCTGCTACCTTTCAAAACCAGAAGTTATACAAGTTATCTGATACCGACTACCTTGAAGGTAAGCTACCTACAAGGATGAAAAAGTACAATATGTGGAAGATATGTTAGAGGAATAAAATTCTATAAGGTTTTACTCTATTATGCAAAAAATGGTCTAAGACAGACCCTGTAAAACCTGGCAAACTGCTCAAGATGGAAAATGTCTATGGTCCTGGCAAGCCTTATGCAGAATTAAGTATATTCAATTTGTGTAAGGTATAAACTAACATGGAAATGGCATGGAAATCTGGGGTCCATTTGTAGAATAACCCTGTATAACACAGGAGGCAATTACATATGCAATTCCCCCAAAGGCATACCAGTCCACAGAAGTTTTCTTACTTGAGCAGGTTTCTAGCTTTTATAGGTTCCCTCTTGTTTTATTGGTTTCCCTGCCAGATCAGCCCCCGCCAATTGCTCCTTGCACAGAGGCAAGGGGGAGGGAGCTTCCTGCACATGGCAGCAGAATTCTCCTGCCCCCCCGCCACCCAAATCAATTTTTATCCACCCCTTTGAAGGGAGCCTCCTCGCCCTTACCACCCAACCTCTTCTGTCCCTGGCATCCTGCAGGGTAGAGAGCAGCTTTACTTGCTGCTCCCTCACTGTGCAGGGACTCAGGCTTTCGTGGGGACTCCATGGTGCCAGGTACATATATTATTTTTATGTAATGCACATGTAATGTATGTTTTTTATGGCTGCTTTTCTGTTTGCACATAACTATCAAGTCATCTTGATCACTTGCAGAAGTCACTAATAACCACTCATTTTTAGTTCAGAGATCAGTCCCTCTTTACCTGTCGAGCTGAAGTCCAAATAGAAGTCCTCGGGCTGGATGCAACAGTTCTTGAATTAGGAAATTGGAATTTTTAAAAATGAAGCATCCTTGTCTTTACGTAACTGGCAGCATGAGGCTTCCAGCATATATCACTCAGATTGAATTGCCTCACCATAACATCTTATTTTCCTATAGTTTACGTATAATGTTTAAGTAGCCAGTCATTCTGTTTTCTGCAGTAGACACTAATCAATATCTTCTAGTGTTTCATTTATTAGAACCTGAGTCCATGATATTTCAGGATATTTGCTTCAGAAGGTAATTCGTTTTAACTAGTGACTTCAATAGTCCAGTTGCACAGATCTTCCCATCAAGTTACAGTGCCACCACCAAGTTAAATTTACTCACATAAAATGTGCAGTGTGTAATTTGCTTTTATTTATTATATAAGCTCTCAGCACTGATGCATGGGCAATTAAAAACATTCTTCTGTTTCAGCACCCTAATTTTATTCCTGACATTTTGATTTTGTGCTGAGTGCTCCTTTGTTCCCCCTTTATTTTCCCTCTTTCTTGTTGGTTGTACAACCTAATCTAGTCAATCAGCCAGTTCCCTAGAACAGGGGCCAGCAACCTACAGCCTGTGGGCCAGATCTGGCCTACAAAAACACTGAATCCATTCTGTGAAGGTCAGTCTGTTTTAAGAATGGCCAGCCAATTCCCAAGCTCTTAGTAAAATGTGCCGGGCTCCAGCTGTTCTTACTGCATGAAGAGGGGCTGTTATCATCAGATCCTTGCCCAATTACTTTAAAAGCCTATCCACATCTTATGTCTTGGCTCCAGGAACATAGCACACAGTCCTTTCATTCACCTGTTCCTTGCAGAATGTTCTTTCCAGTCACCCCAGAATGGAGTCCACAGCAAGGATCATCTGTCTTACTTAAATCTTTGGAGATATCTTTGTGGACATGCTTTGACTGTTTTACTGGACAGGCTCAGCAGCTATCCTTAACTATGTATGTCTGTCAACTAGATGGATCTTCAGAGATTTTCTGCTGGGAACCTGATTATAATCATATGCTTCTAGCTGAATATCTCCTTGCCCACTTTTTTTTTTTTTTTGTGATCACAGCTGGTCTACCCTTGCCTGCCTCCAGGCCATGAAGAATGTTATCTGTGAGTCACAAACTGTCTCTACTCTGGTTTCTACTCTTCTTGCTTCCTTGGGAACCAATTCCTTTTTTTTTTTTTTAAAGCTTACAGTTGAGATGCTTCCTAAACATTTCTTTCCAAAACCTCTTGCTTCCTGATGTTCTACAGTATTAGTACACATCTTTCCAAATCTTCGTTTTCAAACACAGCCACTCAATCACACTTTCTATAGAGAAAGTCCCTTCAGGCATCAGGAAGGAAAAAAAACACGGCACATCTCTTGCAGGTCATAGCTACTGTCCCATCACTGGCCATTATGGTTTCAAATACAGGACTGGCTGAGAAAGAGAACCATACATACTCCTCCCACATATTCTGAAGTTCTCCCCTTAGCTGTTCTCTATGTCTGAAGAGGGCCTTGTAAACATGGATGGTCAGTGGAAGGTCTCAACTCTACCCGTCTATTTTTATATAGAACGCCAATAATGCAGGAAGGTCAAAAGGTTCAGGAAAAGTCAGATAATATATTTATATGCTAATGGTAAAATACCGCCCATACCAACAGAAACAGAAGCGTGATAAACAACAGCTACTAAAATCTAAACTTTACAAAATCCGACTGGTAGGCCTGATGGCAATATGCTGAGGCTACTCATGGCAAGGGAGCACCTATAAAGTACCATAATGCTGCAACCTCCAAAGTCAGGTAAGTATAGGTAGCCCCAAAACCTTATCCCCCCACTGCCTTATGGGTAGTTCTTGGTTGAAGAAAGGCTAAGTGATGTCACTGTGACAGAAACATGCCCTCACTGAGGCATTAGGCAGTCAGTAGCTGGTCTTATCTGTTGCCCTCTGGCAGAAGCTATAACTGTTGAGGCACTGAATGTCTGGACTCAGTCTGACCTCTGGAGTCTGTCTCAATGGTCTAAAGGGGGGTGGGGGGATATGTCTTGGGCAGCCTCCGCTCCTCTGTACTCTTGCCTAGGTATGTCTGTCAAAGGTCTTGGTGCAAGTCACAGGACTCCATAAAAACTAGAGGTGCACTGATACACTGGTCCAATATCAGATTGGTACCAATATCAGGAAAATTATCTATACCAGATATTGGCCTGACAATTTGGACAATAAATGCCCAGTGATGTGCGCAGCTGCAGCACAGCAAGAAGCAGAGCCAGCAGCATGGAGCTGCCTTCAGCTGGTAAATCAGAAGGGGAGGGGAGAGGGCAGGGGCATGGGGGGGCAGATCAACACCCCCGGCGGTAAAGGAGGGGGCAGGTGCTGCCCAGCCAGGGCAGAGGAGTGGGGGTGCAGGACAGAGCCATGGCTTGTGGGGTGAGGGTAGCTCCCACCACTGCTTTCACCTTGGGAGGGCAGGGGAGCATGTACACCATGGATCTGCACACCACACAGCAGGCTGCAGCTGCGGGGTGGAAATGGAGCCGGTGCTACACTGGGCTCTCCTCACTGGAAGCTGGACTTGGAGTGGGCTCTGTCAGCACTAGAAGGAGGCTGCAGCCACCCCAAATTTCGCCGCAGCTCCGCTCTAAGCCCTGTGCCACCACCTGGCGCAGACCCGGCTGAATGCCTCACCTCCACCCAAGTGCCAGGAAAAGTTGCAGCTGCACCAGGAGTGGAGCTGCAGTAAAATTTGGGGTGACTGCAGCCTCCTCCAAGTGCTGCGGGAGCTCGCTCTGAGCCTAGCCCCCCAGTGAGAAGAGCCCCACACAGCACTGGCACCAGCTTCAGGCCGCAGCTGCAGCCTGCCCCACGCCACGCAGATCCAGGGTCACATGTTCCCTGCCCTCCCGGGTACAAGCAGCATCAGTAGCCACACGTACCCGACAAGCTGCCACCCCCCTACCCTCCCCTTCCCCTGCCCTGGCTGGGCAGGGCCTGCCCCTGCCCCCTCCCTCACTGCGGGGGACACTGATCTGCCCCCCATCCCCACGCCCCTTCCACCACACTGGACTTACCAGCTGGAGGCAGCTGTATTGACAATCGGATCGGTATAGCCGATATGCCTCCTTAAATATCAGCTATCTGTATCAGCCCCCAAAATCTCTATCAGTGCATCCCTAATAAAAACAGATTTCATCAGGCACCTAACTAGACCTCTTACACATCCACCACGATCCAAAAGATGGACAGTTGCCTACTAGCCCCAAATAACACCCATCAAGAGTTTTAAAAGTGACGGCTAAAGAGGACTATGGACCGATGATTTCAGCAAGTCTTACAAACTCAATAAGTTCCAGAGGCTGGACAGAATATGTTTTAAATATTGGTGCTTTAGTAAACAAGTTTGATTTGTATTGCAAGCCTGTAAGCCTAACACTGATTCAAGGCAAAATAATGGAACAGTTAATGTGATATTTGATTAATATATTCAAGGAGGTCAAACATTAAATATGAATCAGCATGAGGTTATACAAAAACATGTCTAGACAAAATTAAGCTGGTATTTTTGTTTATATTACAAGTTTAATTAATAAATGTAAAAGTGCCAATGTAACATACGGCATCTTGATTAATAAATTAAAACGTTACAACAATTTCCATGTCACCTATTAAAGAGAGTACAAACTAAATGATGAATCTGATTTTTCATTTAATTCCATTTTAAGGGGCTTGTTTCTAATGGGGTTCCATGTGGATCTTTTTTTAACTTTATGCCATTTAACATTTTTATCAATGACTAGGGAAAAAGAAAAATTATCACCAACACTGGGAGAACGGAAGTAATAGAGCATAGTGAGTTATATTGGGCAATCCAAATCATCTGGTGTACTGGCTGCAAGCAAACACTACACATTTCAAAACAGTAAAACTTAAAATCGTTCATCTAGCAACAAAGAATTAATCCTATACTCACAGGATAAGGAATGTTGCTCTGAGAAGCAGTGAGCCTGAAAATAAACTTGCGGTTTCAGGGGGTGGGTCATGACACAGAATCAGCTGCATACAAATCTCCCAGCTACTGCTGTGTTAAAAGGGTTAAACTGACTTCTGGATAAGCAGGGAAATATCAACTAGGAGTAGAGAGGTAATGCTACCTTTATATTTGACACTGTACAATCACTATGGATAATATTGCATCCAGTTCTGCCATTATTAGAGATGGATGTGGGGACATGGGGATAGTTCAGAGAAGTGTTGAAGGGATGATTAACAGGGTGGAAAACATATTGTATAGTGAAAGACTCTACAAGCTCCATCTGGCATATCAAAGAGCAGGTTACCTGATTACTTTCCATAAGCACCTTCCATAGGAAACAGAAATTTAGTAACAGAATTCTTCAATTCAGGTAAAAAAGGTTTAAAAAGATCATTTCGCTGAAGCTAAGGTTGGACAAATTCAAATTAAAAGTAAGGTACATATTTTTAATGATCTGGGGAAACATTCATTGAAACAAATACCCCCAGAGTTACAGTTCATCATTTAGAAAATATACCATGTTGATTTTAAAAGGACATGTATTCCAGTTTAAGCCAGCAATTGGACCTGAAGCAAGAATTTATGTAGGCCATAGGATTTCCCTGTATTATGCAGGAGGTCAGACTGGACAATCGCAATAATTTCTCTTAGACTTAAATACCTATAAAATTGGTGAATAACCAGAAAGGGGCAGGGAGGGCATTTGCTTTATTTTTAAAATGAGAGCTTAGATTCTGCAAACAGCTGGTAATAATCCCAACATTTGCAAATAAAAGATTTCTGTTTGCCACAGACAAGTGCATGCTTCAAACCTTACTGCTAGTGGATCCATTCCTGCCTCTCCCCACAAAACAAATTTCACTCTGCAGGGAGACACATCAAAAAATTGTAATTGGATTTTCCATGCTGACAACTATTCTCTATCATTTAATGCATGGTAGTAACCAGAAATACCAGTCAGGATCTGGGCCCCATGATCTTACCACAGGTATATCAATTTGTATTCTATTTTGCTATGCTCAATCACCATCTCAGAGCATTTCACTATAACAGGTTCTGCAAGAGGAAACAACCTCTGTTCAAGGCTCCCTTCTGCCTTCTCATACTTGGGCATCAGTGTTGGCAAAGCACCACATTGGGCAGTGTACTACCCTTCACTAGGAATGTACGCAAGTACTCACAAAGACAGACTGGAAGAGGAAGAAAAGCAAAGGACATATATACACACAAAATAATGTTGTGTACCTTCATGTACATATTTTACCTAACTATATATATTTTCTTTAATTACAGATTTCCATACAACCATTTGGAGGTTCTAACCATGCAAGTCACATTTATTAAAGGCAGCATGTCAAATAGGAGTTGACAATTACAGGCTATATCAATACACATTATGCCAGATGGTAATGAGCCATACACAAAGGGCCAGCCATCCAAAATAATCACACCATTTTCCACAGAAATGTTGAAGAGGTTATGGTTTATTACACAGTGCTCATTAGATATACAGTGGCAGCATTAGCAATTTTTCCTTCATTTGTGTCTCATTTAAAACTCTGCCCCCCAAGCACATTCAAATTAGTACACAAGGTTAAAACCATTATGGCCAGAGGAAGGGGAAAAAAAACAAGTTACGTTGCATTTTATTTTAGAGTAATGGTGGATCAAAGGTCCCTGGAATTTATTATTCTCTCAACTATTACCCAACACAAGATAAGAAGAAAAGAAAAGAAATAAAGAATTTCCTATCAGTATAGCTTTGACATGAACAAAGGCAGAACATTTTAAATGAGCTAACACAATATTATTTAAAGAAAATCTACATTAAGAACAACACTAAGGTTGGGACACAGTAATAAAAGTCTCAAAATTAAAAGCTGAAGATGAACTCAGTCTTGGCTTTTATTTCAACTCTAACACAACTTGATTTAATGGTTTGGAAGCATTTACATTTTATAAAAAAGCAACTAAAACTTTCATGAAAGGGTAAGAACACATTTAATCAAAAGACTAGATAGAGCGACTTCTCTTCAATATTCTCACATTAAGGCATTAACATCTTTTTACCCAGTTACATGTAGGGACTTCTAACTGGAAAACATTTGGGGCATCTATACTCTTTCCCCTACATATACATTAAGGTTGTGTGGCAGGGGCAAACATCTGAA
Organism: Crocodylus porosus; assembly: GCF_001723895.1. Classification (NCBI taxonomy): domain Eukaryota; kingdom Metazoa; phylum Chordata; order Crocodylia; family Crocodylidae; genus Crocodylus; species Crocodylus porosus. Next base: position 85,983,451 of record NW_017728918.1, read on the forward strand.
TTGTCTGTCAAGACCAACAGAGGTGTTAACACCATAGTTAAAAACAGGCAGTTGAAGCCCCAGAGTTTGAGCAATAGGCAGTGTTAACAAAACAAACGGCTTCAAAATATGCTAAGTTTATGCAATACAAATGGATCATGCTCCTAAAACAGGGGCGGGCAAAATACAGGGGTGGGCTGGATTCGGCCCGCCAGGAACCTTCATCTGGCCCGTAGTGCCCACCAACAAACTGTGCCTCACCCAGCCCTTCCACCCACAAGGGTGGGAACAAGGCACCTATGTGTACACACAGCCCCAACATACCCCGCTGTGCCTCACTCCAACCCTCATGGGCAGAAGGGCCAAGCCGTACGAGCACACAGCTTTTGGGTGGGGCTGCTGTAGCCTGTGGGGACCTGCTCCACTTCCCCGATTTCTCCCCCCACCCCTTCCCCCATGGTGCGCAGTCCCAGCAGGTAGTGGCAGTGGCCGCAGCAAGTGGGGGTGGTCAGGGAACTGGTGCCCAGTGGGGTGCGACTCCAGCCAGCGCTGCACATCGCAGCAAGGAGTCCAGCCGCCTCCAGGCAGTCTGTATCGCCGGCACTCTCCATCGTGCACATGCAGTCCCTGCACTTGTGTGACAGGGAAGCGCCAGGTGCCTTCCCCTGAGAGGCAGGGAGGGCAGCCAGGTCCAGCACCCGAAGCTTCCATCCTGTGCCTGGCAAGTGTGAGGAGCTCAGACAATACAGACATCCGAACAGAGGTAGAACCCCGCCGTGACGTGCAGCACTGGTTGAAGCCAATTCCTGCTGGGCACCATGGGTGAACGCCCCTGAACGCCCCGCCTGCTGCTGCTGCACCATGGGTGGAGTGTGGGGGGGCCCACACATCTGAACCTACCCTCACCCCAAAAACCCCACAAACACACCCTACCCCCACAACCCCCATTATACATAATCCCCGCAACATACCCTATGCCCCACACACAACCACACCCCCTCACAACCCCCTCACACCCCGCCATACACAGCTTCTCACACCCCACCAGAAACACACCTCCAGACACCCCTCCCACACACACATACCCCCCACAATATATAAGACTAAAAATTTATTTTTGAGTTATTGTGTAGTATATATTGAAGGTGATTGCATAAACACAGATCATGACAAAAATATTTTTTGTCCCAGGATCTGCATGGCAGGGAGAACGGAAGCCAGCTGACTCCATCACGCAGGGCTTTCCTGGTGGCATGCAAGTGCCAGGAGCTGCATGTGTACCATGTACAGCCCTGCATGATAAGAGGTAGGCCAGCCTGGCTGCATTCCTTGTCACCAGGTGGCAGTGCCTCCGCAGCACACAAGCACTCCCAGTGCCTGCCACCTGCTGCTGGCAACACCAGCTGTGCACCATGGGGGGAGGAGGGACATGTGTGGCTGGTCTCCACACACCCTCACCCTGGCCACCCAAACTCCACTCTCCAGCTGGGTGCAGGCTCCACGCTGCTGCCAGCACTAGCCCCAAGCTCAGTACTCCCGGGCAGTTGCAGCTCCCCACTGCCCCTTCTATACTTGGTGCCAGAAGCTAGTGGGACACCACCAGGTCTCCTGGCAGCTACAGCAGTGGCAGCAGCAGCCCTGCCAGGCCCTTCTGCCCACAAGGGTAGGAGCAAGGCATGTAGGCTGGATAGGGTACAATTACTTGAGCGCCTGAGGGCCAGATGAAATTGCCTGGTGGAATTGGCCCACAGGCTGTATTTTGCCCTCCCCTGGACTATAGAGTATTTTGGTGTGGGTCTTCCTCAACCTCTCCTATAATAGCTGTCACAATGTATACAGAATACTGATATTCTCTGAGTCAGACAGTAAGAGTGAGGAGGACTTATCTTCTGGTTAGGAGAGGCAAATGGGAGGTGGGACAGGCTGGTTACAGTCTGTAGATCAGTGAATATGTTAATTATTTTTATATAAATAAAGTTGAACAGCATTAGTAAGAGAGATTAGGTGCATACACATGTACTAAATTGACTTAAGCACCACCTCAGAGCACACACATGCACAGCTCCTTGCCATGGTGGCAGCCATCTTGTAAGCTAAGTCAACTTAACTAATGCAACTCATAATAATAGTTTCATAGTTTCATAGTAGCTAGAGTCGGAAGGGACCTAGGTAGATCATCTAGTCTGACCCCCTGCCTTGGCAGGAAAGAGCCCCGGGGTCAGATGACCCCGGCAAGGTGCTCATCTAACTTCCTTTTAAAAATCCCCAGGCTAGGAGCCTGCACCACTTCCCCTGGAAGCTTG
>NW_017728918.1:85985743-85987960 GCF_001723895.1 Crocodylus porosus
TAGCGAGCCATGGGGGTTTATGTGCCCTCCTGCTCCCTTTGACCCTTGTTGGGATTACCTCCCTTTGGGCATGGAGGATCGTCTCCTTAAGGAGTAATTATCTTAAGGAGTGCATTATCTTGCACTGCATTTAAGTCAACTCTGTTCCACATGTGTGTGTGCTCTGGCAATTAAACTGACTTAAAATTAGTTTGGATTAACTATCAAAAATTTAGTACATGTGTATGCACCCACTGAAAGCACCCCACTCCAAATTATAGTCTGGAAGTTAGGGGAACCTCCCAAGACCTGGGGATGTGAGTTCAAATCATCTCAGGCTGCTCACGCATACGCTGGTTGCCCAATGGTAGCAAAAGCTGTGCTCCATTCCCCCAGCCCTGTGCAGCTTGACAAACATGTGAGCAGGTGTGGGGTCAGATGGGCAGACAGACAGGCTCTGGGGTCCCCCTGCAGCAGAGTGCCATGGGAGAAAATGGACCATCCTGGAGCAGCTGCTGGATGTGGCAGTGAAGCAGCTTTCCATCGCAACTGGCAGGTAAGAGCCAAGACACCTGGGCAGGGCAGCGGGGCTGGAGCTAGGACCTCCATGCATGGGCAGGCAGCAACACATGCTGGCCCAGCCACACAAGCACTGTCAGGCTCCCACTTGCAGTACTGAGGAGGGGTAGAATAGAAAGGGAAGGGGACACATGGTATATGGTTCCTAACTACTCTAAAGTTGGACTGCCCTGAACTATGCCTTGAAAACTCATACAACATACCTGAAGCCATCATAAGATTCCCCAAAACTGAACAAAAAAAAATCTCTCCACAAGTACAAAGTAATGGCTATTCTATGCAACTAGTGGATACATCAGCAGAGTAGGGCAGGTGCTCACTAAATAGAGAAGCATAAGTAATGTCTTCCTTTGTACTCACCCAGGGGATCAACCCTTCCTCACCTCACCCCAAGTCAATCCAGCTGTAAACGGATGAGACTATTCAACTTGGGAGTCAAAAGAAACCAGATGTGTTGCTAGCCAGATCACCCACTTATGTGCCACTGGCTGCAGAAACTGGTGTGACACTCCCATAAGCTCAAAGGGCCTCTTAGGGTCAAGGTAGAACTTTGACCTTTTTTGACTTATGCAAGCAAGTAAAGGACAGGAGGATGCAATTTTCAGACAAAGGTTACAGGATAAGAAGAAATCTGCCTCTGCACATCATCCAATCCACTGCTTATAAATAAATAATGCAAATGTTCAACAACAGACAGTTTACTTTTAAGAAGGACCAGAAATTTGCATTTGATATGGTGGATGAGAGGGAGACAATAAAAGAGCTAAAAGGATAGGAGTGACAACATAAGCAGTGAGCCAAGAAGGTAATACCAGTATTCTGACCTGACTTGAAGGGGGTAAAAATGCAGGCAATGAAACAGGAAAGAAGATTGCATAAGGAGAGGCATAAAATGACCAAAAGCTTGAGCAAGAGTTTTATTAATAAACTATCTCTAGGAACAAAATAAATCGGTGAAGAAATCTTGAAAGGTCAGAGAAACTATTGGCAGAGAGAAAGGTCACATGTTGGGAAATATTATGTAAGATTTAAACATGGTATAGATGTGCAGATAAGGAAGAGCAAAAATGAAATCAATGTAAAAGAATTAGCTCACAGGATGGGATAGTTTGTCCATCATGAAAAAGAAACGCTTGGGAGAAGGAGAATCAGGAGTTTTATATTTCAGTATGCCTCCTCCTTCAGAACTGCAGTATATGCCAGCTGGTGACTCCTTTCTAGATCACTGTAGTCAAACTAAGATGTCTGGCCATCTTTTCAAGCAGCATCTTAAGTTCTTCCAAGCAGTAAACACCAACTTCATCCTATGAAACATCTACCTTGTGATGAATGTCATATGATGCCTGCCAAAAAATACTCTAAATAGCATTGAAAATAATGTATTTATCTTAAATATACCTAAATTAAGATGCAATGCTTTAGATCTGAAGACTGTCTCGACTGTAAAACACAGTCAGCAACAAGTGACTTATCAACAGGGATCCCAATTTTCCTCTGATAAAAAAATGGCAAATTCTGATTTAAACCCTCAAAATCTGTAATTAAAATGAAATAAGACTTGTAAATATATCAATAAAGCACTATGTTCAATTGAGATATACACACCCACATATGTAGATATATCTTTATTTATACAGATATAAATCTCTCCCTCTCTCT
>NW_017728918.1:85988372-85997256 GCF_001723895.1 Crocodylus porosus
TGAGCTTGGGCTCCTCACCCTGCTGCTATCTCCCAGGGCCTCCACAGCCCAGCAGGTGGGACCTGGCACAGCAGGGCAGAGTGGGAAGTTTCTTGCTACTGCAAGCTCTGCGCTGCCCTTGCGGCATGTCCCCTCCCCACCCACTGGGTTGCAGAAGCCCCGGGGGAGGGCAGCAGGATGGGGAGCCTGAGCCTACAGCAGGCAGCCCACACCACTGCCCCACATACAGATCTGGGGGGCACGGTCCCCTTGCCCCACCCAGGAGTGCATAAAGTGGCAGGCGTGGGTTCATGAAGCCCCCTACCCCCCACCCCCTGCATGAGCCTCCTGCAGCTTTGTCCCATTCTCCACCAGGGGCCTGTGGCTACGTATTCTAGCCCTGGGCCCCAAACACTGCCTGGCTGGACAGCAGCCCCAGCCTCAGCCCTGCCCAGCTCCCTGGCTTCCTCTCTATGGGGGCCTCAATCCCTATCCCACCCCCCGACATACCTGTAGGAGCTTCTCTCCAGGCCGCCTGGTGGTCATGTGCATATACATATACATGGTTCTCCCTGCCTGACTCCCTCCTCCCACTCCCCCAGCCCCTTGCACGCTGAAACTACTAGCCTGCAGACAGCTCTTCACAAAAGTGCAAAATCCAGACGTTTCTCTGTTAAAATGAGAAATCCACATTTTTCTTGGGTAAAAAGGGAAATTCACATTTTTCAGTTTTTTCCCGTGGGAAACAGAAAACCCAGATCCCTGGTTATCAAGATGAGACCAGATAATTCTGCGGCCATGTTTTCTCTGGCCCTCAACTGATTAGTTCTCAGGCCTCAAGCATTTGAAAATTAGTTAAAATGTTATTTGCAATGAGTCTGAGAGACAGACTGCACAAGATCAGTACAAGTTTCAGTTGCTGAGTACTGTCAATTAGAGACTCCAGCAAAATCATCAAGTGACTGCTTACCAGATCAACTGCTTCTGTGAAATATTATCTTTAGTAAGTTTGCTAGTATTGTGTGCAATGTGGCTGAACTTTAAGGTACAGAAAATTCAACAATAATGGCAACAGTTCCAATGACACTTGAAATACAGTGAAGCTTTTTTACGTAAGTGAAGCCTATGAAGAAACAACTTCTGATATGAGTAAATCTAACAGGATAATACATTGTTCACATACCAGACTGAAAAAAGAGAAAGACATATACATTAAACAAATATATATCAACAGAACTTGGTACATCAAAAAGAATACACATTAGGAAAATTGCTTGAGACAAAAGCTATAAAATTTACAGGCCTCAAAATATCATTTGCATTCTATAGTGCCTAGCAATTTACATTCTTGGGTACCTAGGGTACTCAAGCAATTGAACTGATGCAGCAGCAGAATATTTAAATAACTTTTTAGAATAAAGTTATTCAAATCTCATTCAATACAGCTATTACATTACTGCCATTTGTTGAGTGCAAGGAACTGTGCCAGATTAGAAGAAGCTACTGTATTGTGAAATAGGTTTTCCGCATAATTTGGGGAAAGGTGCTTTACTCTTACCAAAACACCAAACCAGTTATGCTGGTCATCACAAGAAAATATCAATGAAACTTTCATACTATCCCATCCGGTATTCAATTATGTTATCCATATCACAGGGAACAAAAATCCCCCACTATTTAAGATTTAATTTAGAAATGTTGTTTTGTTTATCCTTCACTTGTAAAGCCAAATATTTTGCTTACTAAGGAGGAAACATAAAATCCATCCACATGTAAAAATGCAACAACTTCAAGCTCCACATACTCATGACCATCCACCAAGTGACAGACCTCATAGAGAAACTTGGGCTATCCCCTTTGCAGAGGCATAGGGCAACAGGTTTAAAAAACTCATAACATTTTATTCATAGAAAAGCAAAGACTGGTACAACAAGTAAATCTTGCTTGTTCAGTGTCTCAAGCAAGTGCACTTGCTTTGGGGAGATTAAAAAAAAAAATCAGCTGATCATAGTTAAGACCAACTCCAGAGGGAGGGAAGAACAAAGGAACAGAGAACAAGAAGGAGCTCTGACAGATGTGTGGGGGGTGGAATGGGACAAAAACAAAAACAAAAAAAATAAAAGAGCGCTTTACTGGAAGAAGAATTGCATCAGTTTGACCTGGGTCCCCAGCATCTGTATAGCTCGCATGCTTCGGGAGGACTTTTGTCTAATATCTTATTCAATCAGCTATTAAATAAAGGCGCCAAAAAATCGTCCCAAAGGTTGGGTTCTCATGAGCTATACAAACACTGGGTAAGCTGGGTCAAACTGACATAATTCCTCATCTGGACATACACCTCTCTTGGCATGGAGGCATGCCAAGCTGAAAGTAAAACACTGGGTATTTTCCCCCCAATTCTGTAAGCACCCAAGGTGGTGTCTGAAGGACCATGATATATAGATATAAATATCCCTCTCTCTCGATCTTTCTATCTCTATCACAGATTTATAACGTATTAAATGCCTATCTTTTCCTTCACACAAATTTTAAACGTTCGGAATTTGAGCCATTAGTACCTTAAATCTAGGTGTTTCTAATTATAATAAAGTTGCATTCTCAGTTTTGGCAAAACAGAACCAAGCAGCAGATGGGTCTTGCCTACAATGTTCATGGAATGATGCTAAATAGTTAAAGAGAAATGGCAGGCTGCCTCTGAGACCTTGCCCCTTCCACCAGGTGTGTTGATACAAATCACCAGAAGGGAAAGGATAAAAATCTCTTTGGAGCCAAGCAACTGCTGCTGCCTCTGGGAGATTATCCACTTAATAAAAGGCATTTTGGAATACTGATGTCAGAAAAGTTTTATAATTATTGTTAATGTATTTTTCTGCAAGTAGAATGCTGTATAAGTTTACAAATATTTCCCTCTCTGAAAAGAGGCTTGCTCCCACCCTACTGTTATGCCCTACTGTGGTAAGATTTCAGCTGCTTCTCTTGTATAAAATAATTTCCACTTTTGACAAGTTCTGTTATATAGTTAACATTCTATTTCTTTGATCATGTTGTGCTTGAATGAATCCAAATTATTCAATTCAAGAGTAGAAAGTGGTAAGATCCTTGGGGAAAGGATTTGACTTACGTATGCTCAGTAAATTTGTTAGAATTTGCAAACAAAAATCTGTAAAGCTTTCACCTACATTGAGCATGTTTCAACCTAGGATTGTAGGGGTTGAGCAAGACTTTCATAAGATTCCTGCAGATCAGCACGGCAGTTGGCACCAGAAATCAGAGCAAGAAGAACATCCCCTCTGCTCCTGATACTTTTTTTTTTTTTTTAGCCCTGGCAGACAGTAAATTTATAGCACAATTCATATATTAATTGTGCCATAACTTGTAGCATACCACATTTTGCCACCTGATGGCATGACCAAATACCAAACTAGCCACAAAGATTTGATACCTAATGGAACATTTAACATGGAACATTTTTGTAGCTGGCTTGTATCACCAATTTGAATGTATCTTGTACACCTCAGCATCAGGCTACACCATGTGATTTTAAATGAAAAAATTGGGAAAATGCAGCCTCAGCTACTTTATGGTCCACTGGCTAGGTAACTGGCTCCGTGGTAGGGCCCACAGTACTGATGGATGGAACCGAGTCATCATGACGGAGGGTGACCAGTACTCAGACCAGTGCCTTTCAACATGTTCATCAATTATTTGGATTCGAGTATTGAAAGCAAATGAGCAACAACAAACTCGGGGAGAGTGGGGTCATGCCTGAAGACAGGCTGGCAATACAGGACAACCCGGACAGGCTCACGAGGTGGGCACACCTCAACCAGATGTCGTTTAATATGGAGAAATGTAAAGTGTTCCATCTGGGAAGAAATAATCCACAATACACTTACAGGCCTGGCAATGCTATTATGCTTCCTAGCACCACATCTGAACGAGACCTGGGTGTCGTGATAGATATAGCAAAATGAACATGAGCCATGAATGCGATGCTGTAGCTGGCAAAGCTAATCAAACACTGGCATGTGTCTACCGAGGCATCTCAAACAAAGCTAAGGATGTCATCCTCCCTTAGTGAGACCGCAGCTGGAGTTCTGTGTCCAGTTCTGGGCACCGTAGTTCAGGAAGGATGTGGAGAAGCTCAAGATAGTCCAAAGGAGGGCCACACACATGATTAGAAGCCTAGAGATCAGGTCATACGAGGAAAAGCCGAAAGACTTGGGACTGTTCAGCCTGGAGAAGAGGAAAAGACTAGGAGGGGACTTGGTGGCAGCCTATAAGTATATCACAGGGGTATATCAGGGCCTGGGGGAACATCTGTTCACCAAGGGCCCCCAGGGAAGCGCAACAAATAATGGGCACAAGCTGACTGAGGATTGTTTCAAGCTAGACATAAGGAAAAACCTTCTTTACAAGTCGAGTGCTGAGGGTTTGTAATAGGCTCCCCGCAGAGCTGGTACAGTCATCCACTCAGGTGATCTTCAAAAAGCATCTTGATGCCCATCTTGCTGGGGTCATCTGATCCCAGCAGTCTTTCCTGCCCACGTGCAGGGCTGCTGGACCCAGTGATCTGTAAGGTTCCTTCCAGCCCCTAACAACTATGAAACTATGAAATATCCCCAATACCAGGAGCTGATGGCTCTCTCCACCCCAATAAGGAGGACATTTAATGCCACACCATACACGGGAGTTTCCACACTGAGGTGTATGCAGCTGGAATCAGGGGAGTTCCCCAGCTACACATGCACCCTTCTGCATCAGGGCACATGCAGCTGAAGACTGGAGAGCTCTTCGGTCTTCAACTGCAGGCACATCACTTCTGCACCACAGTATTTGCGGGTGGGGACTGGGGAGCTCCCCTGTAGTGCAGGCAGCTAGGGATGGGACGGGGGCTCCCCCATCTCTAGGTGCCTGTGCCAGGAGTGAGTGCATCTGTCTTACCTACATGCCAGGGTTTGCGCAGCTGGAGACTGCTTCCCTGTGGTGCAGATAGCTAAGGGGAAGCTCCCCCATACCCAGCTGTCCATGACCTGGCACATGTTCACCCAGCTACACAAGGACTGTGAACACGCTGGAGCTCTCTGATCCTTGGGTACCCATGCTGTAGACTTCTACAAGTGCACATGTAGCTGGCTGCAGCCGCAACAGGTGCTGACAGCTGGTTATCCTGGAGCTCCCTCATTCTCAGCTCTCCCACTTGGAGAAGGTATATACAGCCAGCTGTATGTCCCAACAGATGTGTAACTAGGATCTGACTAATTTTAATCATGAATCACAAAAATCACACATCTGCCATGTATGTCAGGTTAGCGGTTGCTAAGGATGTTTAGAAGTTACAAGTCCCTGCAACTTAGCCACCACAGCATGGCAATTCAGGAAAGTACTGCACCAGAGAAGAACAAGGTAATGGTGATCTTAGGAACATAGGGCCTTGTACCCAGGGATTTGGGGAGGGCAGGGGGGTAGTCATGCAGAGTACTGTGGGATTCTGAAGGACCTATAGGACCTCTCTCACTATACAAACGTAATTTTAGAAAAAGGAAAAACACTCCAAGATATGATATTTTGGAGTGTTTTAGCCAGTCTGAGAATATTTCAAAGAGCTTGGACATGTGAAAAGCTAGTCCTCTGAAACATTTCAAAGGTTTTGACAAGTTTTGTACATCTCTCTGCACCCTCAGTAAATATTCACAAAACCAAATCTTCACCCGCCTCGTCCTTTAAACAAGTTTCTTCTGCATTCAGAAATCCTCAGTGGTAGTTACATATCTTTCTTTTTTCCTGAGTGCTGTTCTCCAGGCTGACTAATATCATTGCATAGTTTCCTTTCGCTTCCCTTAACTGCTGTTTTTATCCACCTGTTGTGTATAATTGTGATGATATAAATAAGTACATCTCTCCCTCACACTTTCCATTAACAGAATTACTTTGAACTTCACTGTTCATGGTTTGTTTCTGAATAATGTAAATTGTAATTAATCCTTTATGAATTTAATGCACAAAATAGTTGCAAATTACTTTATGAACATTTTGCCAAAAATATTGGTTGATCATTCTGATGCCTATTTCTTGGGAAGGAATATATCCTCATGTAATCTTATGGTCAATTCTTCTCCTTCCATTTGCTTTTAGCTTCCCCAGCTGAGTTTGATTCTACAAAAGAACCTATTTATATATTAAGCATCAGGCCCATAACCCACTGAAATTAAAGAAAACACTGAATTATAATGGAAAGTTGATCAAGGCCTAAAAGATCTTGACAGTTCAAGTGGGAGAGAATGACAAATGCAAACTTAGAACTGATTTATTACAAGGAAAGACTTAGTAAGTTGGAGAGGCATAAAGATACCACCTCTACCATGAGTTCTGAGACCCATCCTGGCATTACATAATTACAATGGAATACTCAACAGAAAAATAAGCTCTTAACAAATCAGGAATTAAATATGCTCCATCCACATCAAAATTGTGGACTGGGACCAATGTACCTGACAAGCTTGATCTAAATTCTAACAACCTGGCTTTTCCCTCACTCCACCACAGCGAAGTTGAAATTCTGCAATACCTTCAGTTAAATCCAGTCAGGTTTTAACTGAACTAAATAAGACAATAAGTCAGTACAGTTATATTTAATTTAACTGTATATTGCTATAATTTTCAATGTACCACAGAAAGCTGTATTGGAAATGTGTAACCACACTGTAAAATTTATCAAGGGACAAGTTTAGAGGTTTTAGCTGGGTAAGGGACAGCTGGTGTTTTTAGCAAATAGAAAGCAAGGGAGACATTTGGGAACTGCAGAATAACCACAATATCCTCATATTGTTGTTTAAAATCGGATAAATAGTCAACAGGTAGCAGCATATCTTACTGTTTTCAAAATACCCACATCCCACAGATATAAGGGGGCAGGCAATTCTCATCATAAAGAACTATTATTTCGCACATCTGCATCTCTGCCTTCACTTGTCTAACTTTTGGAAGGATTTCTCCACATCCCTGAGAATTAATTTTTAAACCAAGTTAAGACACTTGCACAGAACTCATTAGCAAGGGCTGAATTCTATAGCAAATTTATACAAACATAGGACTGGAACAGGTGCCTCCACAGCCATCTATTTCAACCCTCATGCACTTGCAGCGATCAATCATGGAAACGGATCCAAAAGCACATTTACCATGTTTCCTGCTATATGGCCACAGCTACAGAACACCCTATTAAAAAAAAATACCAACAAAAAACCCTAAAACCTGCCCTAGGTAAAGAGGGACAGAGACCCAAGGGCAGCAACAATACCTTGTCACTTTGGGAACAGGATATTGGTTAGACTAAAATATGATCAAGTGATCTGTTAAAGGCCCCACATTTCATAGGAAGGCAGAAACTATAACAATCCCAATATGATCACAGGAAAAAAAACTCTGCAATTAAGAAACTATGGCACATCCCTGAGTATAGTTATTAAACAGTTACTACAGTTAACAAACTTTGTTCAGCAGAAGTCAGTACCTCTTTGCACACACAATTATCTGGTGCTCAAAAGCTTGTTTTGTGCAAATGATATTATTCTATTTTTTCTCTATGTCTTTGAATGTCTGCACTGCCATGCCTCCCGATGTATTCTACATTGCATAAAAGTCCTTCCTTTTTTTATTCAACATATAATTGTTGCATTTGTACATGCTGTGTAAGCTGAAAACAATGAAAAGTTAATGAAGGAAAGTACTGGTTGCAATGAATTAGTAATATTGTTAGATTTGTATTTGGAGTTAATTTTTATTGTTGTGGGTAGAAAATGATCAATAGGAATATGCAATCAAGTTGTATGCACTTCTCATCTCCCTAAACTCTTCTTGTAAATGAGATGGAGCCTCCTCAAAGGATTTATCTTGGACAGCAAAAGCTAAATAGAATAATTTAAAGTAATCACTTAAACTTCTTAACAAAAACTGAGGAAAATCTCCATGTGGATAACAAAACTACACCTTCCCTTAAGAATCAGAACAAACTGCATTGGTCAAGTTTTAAATAACAATTTTTTCTTTCATCTTTCAAGCAAGACCACCTAACCTCCATATTTAGGTTAAACATTTTAGTGTTTGCATTTTTCTATCAATTAATCAGCACAGTTCGGATGCTGCACCTTCGCTAAACGCCAGCTTTCCTGGTAGATAGAGATAAGAATAGTAAGTCCCAAAAGAAATCATTTTCATCATAAAAAGTCCTAATGTGTACCACTAAAAAGGAGGACTGATTGTTATGGTCTATTGTTACTATAATTAGAAGTCATACACCAATTAGCACTGCCATTAATAAGATTAATTTCTGCAATATCTGCAACTGAGATCCAAACTTTGCCTACAATAGGAAGTTAGTGTAGAATAAGCCACGGTGAGGGTTTGAAGTGCAACCATACTCCGCACTAACTTGCTATTTTGTCACTTATTCTGTGCAAATCAATCACTGCCTTCTTACATTTTTTTCTGAACTTCTATTCAATAGCCCCTGTATCTCACTATATTCTATTTCCATTCTATTTTTACTGTGGGTTCTTCAGTGAGATGAGAAGTGCAAATACAGCTTGCAGAATGCTAAAATACATCCCTCAGCCATCCCCTTCCAGTAACTTCATGTCAACTAAATCCAAGTAATTTTAGATTATAATCCCCAATTAAAAATGAACAAGAAGAAAGGAATGAGCTATTTACAAATCACATACACATATAGACAAGTTTATGTGCATGCTAGGTGCTGCCAGTCACACGCTTTTTCACTTCAAAGTAAGGAAAAGAGAAGAGGGCAAACCATACTGCTCAAGTGCATTTTATACAGTGCAATCAAGGATGTACTAAAAGTACGCCACAGGGAGCTGGACCTGGGCTCCATGCCAGTATGTAGGGG
>NW_017728918.1:85997396-86014905 GCF_001723895.1 Crocodylus porosus
AAAGAGAGAGAAAGAAAAAAGCCTTGCACTCACCAGCTGCAGCAGCAGCGATCAGGGCCTCTGGGGGCTCATGGCAGAGTACCCCCATGCAGCACAGGGGGCAGTGGGGATTGCCCCCCACCCAGCACCTGCAGAGCGGCTTTCACATTGTGCGAGTGCAGTACAGTTCGGCAGGGCATCACGGCACTCCGCGTGCTGTCCAGGAGCTAGGGTCACTCAGGTTGAGTGCTGCCAGGCTGTGGGTGACTACTGGAACCACCCCAGCTTCAGGACAGTGTGCAGCAGCCTGCCAAGCCATACTGCACCTGCCATGAGCCCCCAGTCACCATTGCTGCAGCTGGTAAGTGCAGGGCGTTTTTTTTTTTGGTTGGTTGGTTTTTTTTGAAGTGCCAGGACTGTGAGGCCAGGTGGGGCCATCGGAGTGGACAAGGGGTGGGGCCCCACTCACTGGTGCCACACCCTCACCACTGCCACTGCTGCTGCCTGTTCAATTCAGAGGAGATTTGGCAACTAAATCTCCAAATCCAAATGGGCTGAATTTAATTGTGATAGTGATTTGAATCACTGAATTGAATCGCTGTCCCCCCAGATTGGCCACATCCAAAGCTGAATCGAATACTTGCTGCTTTGCTCAGGTCTAGTGACTTCATTGTTTTTGTACGGGGTTTACAATTTACAAGTACTTTGAAGAGCTTGTTTGTTTGGTGGAATCTCTGATGTAATTACAAGTTCAATATCTTTTAAAATTAAAGACCATATTTACTCTGTTCCAAGACAAGGTCTTCTCATTTAACTTGGGAAGGAAGCCCCTTGTCTTAAAATCAAGTACAAGTAAAGTGGAGGGAGGGAGGGGGCAGGCAGCTGCTGTGGCTCAGGCTCCAGGCCATACCTGGGGTCAGGGTTATGGATGCAGCCTGTCTACCCCTCCCCGCAGCTGCCTCTACACCGCACAATCTCACCCACACCATACAACCTCTACTCCCCCATCTGTCCCTTTCCCTCCCCACCCTTACCCTTACTCTATGCTGGCAGGCTCAGTGCATGCTGCTGCCTGGAGTACAGAGTGCAGCCCCACAGCAGAAGCATGCAGCCTGCACAGCTGCTACAGGGGCTGGGCTAGGGCCGTGCTCAGTGTCCCAGGCTAGAAGAGGGACAGAACCTGCTGGTGCAAACCAAGGGGAAAGGGGGAGGCAGAAGTGGCAGGGAGCAGGCATAAGCAGGAGGCAAGCTGCTTGACCTCCCTATACCACCTGCTTCCCCATTGCTGGCCCCCCTAGAGTGGTGAGAGGGAAGAATTAGATTCTATACATAGAAAATTACAACAAATGTATATGTTTTCTATGTACAGGTTTCCCTCGCTTTAAGCTCTACATGTGTTCCTGGAAAACGGTGCATAACTCAAATTCACATAAAGGGAACACACTTTACGATGCAACAAATAGGGATATGTTCCAAGCGCTTGACTGTACTGACCCCCTGATCCATTTCTACCACTTTTACATGACAATGTTGGTACTCACCAACACCAGACAGTACACACAAGCACAGGGTGGTGGTGAATGTTTAGCTGGTGTGAAGACAGGGTGATGAAGGGTCTTCAGTGTCAGACTCCACATCAGTGGTAAGAGGTACAAACAGGGTAACATCCATAGGAGAATCAACAGACACAGGGCTCTCATGATCACCCTGCAACACCAGTGGTGTAGGGCTGGGGGTAGCTAAGCGAGGCTTCAAGAACTGGAACATGGTGCACTGCCTTGCCGATCACTGGGACTAGGCATACACCTTGTAGGGACCAAGGAGAGAGCTCAAACCATACTTGAACTGCAGGCTAGGGTCCATACCCAGGGCAAACTCTGACTTACCCAGGTTGAATGCACAACCAAGTGCAGAGAGCCCCTTACCAGTTTCTGCACAGGTCAAAATCTCCAGTTTCATCTCCAGTGTTAGTGAAGTTCTCTTGCATTTCATTAATGGACCAGGGAGAGGGGTAGGAGATAAGCTAGCAAGACACTTAGAAGCCTTAATGGGGATGGCAACTATAGAAGTATGTGCTGCAGACAACGAGCAAGGAGCACAGATCCACACAAGAGACTATATTTTGGTGCATGTCCACAATGCACCGCACAAAGCAGCTGACTGCGGGCTTCCACCACACCGATTGCATAAGAGTGAATTTACCTCACATATAAAAAATTTTTGGTATAAAAAGGGTCATCACATAAGAGCGAATTCCCACATACAGAACCTGCATAAAGCAAGGGAAATCTGTATAATTATTGGGGGATTGCTTTAAATTCAGGACTCCCTTAAATTTGTGTATGCTAATCCTAACTAAATGTCTGTACACACATGCACCCATGGGCAACTGCTGCCACCTTAGTTGAGGGGGCACATGCCCCACCCCCCTGTGGCCAATTTTGCTGACGGGGGGGGGAGGAGTCCCCCCCATGGCCAATCACAAAGTGGCCACAGCGCTCCCACTCCCTGACCAGTGTTCGCTGGGAGGGGGGCACCAGCACTCCTGCCTGCCCCCCCACCTGTCACCTGAGTGGTGAGCACGGCCAGTCAGGGGGTGCACTGGTGCTCTCAGGGGTGCACGTGCATCCTTGCACACACTCCACACTTCGCCACTGCATGCACTAGCTCAATTAAAGGCAAGTTTATTATAAAAGTTCAAGGCCTGTCCACAAGAAGGGAAAAAAAGCTATTATAATATATGATAACCATTACCTTGGCTCTACAGTTCACCTTGACCTGTTAACATATTGAAAAGCACAACTTGTACCATCTACGGTAAGCTTTCAAGATGTATTAGCTAAGGTGGGTTAACCACAAACTTTTAAAAAATAATGTCCATTTTCCTAGCCTAAAAATCTCCCATGTTACCAATTTGTACTGATTATTAGTAGATTTATGGCCCTTTCAAAAATGTAAAAATCAGTCTGCTTTTACCTGTGTTAGCTTATAACTGGAACTCTACACTAGGATTCTACAGAGCAGTTGACTATGCAGCTCCTTTAAGGGTGCAACCCTGAATTATATGCTCTATCAGGGTGGCAGAATAAACTTGCATAGGGAAAGGCCAGAATGGCAGGACAACCTAGATCAGTTTCCAGAGATCATCTTGGTCTGGTCCACTAAAGCAGGAGGCAGACAGCATTCCTCCTTCAAAAGTCCTAAGGTTTTTTCATAGACATTAGGGCTGGAAGGGACCTCGGAAGATCATCGAGTCCAGCTCCCCGCCCGAAGAGCCTGTTATCAATTTGGAACTTCCAACCACTCAACTTCACTGCATGGGTCCACTGCTCCAGTGGTGACCTTCCACATGGACTGTGCTAAAGCCATGAAAGGGTCTATGAGGTGAGCTGGCAGTAAAATATGTGGCGCTTAATACACTTCAGATTTGAGAGTACTTAAAATATAAATTTGTATGCGTTTGTTTTACAGCAGTCTGAGAGTTTGTTATTTAGAAAACAGCAATCCTGAAAGTGTTGAGCACTAAACTTAAGAAAAAAAATATCTGAGGAATTAAATTGTAAAATATTTAAGAGACAACAATATGTTTCATTCTTCCAAAACACAAATTAGCTAAACATACTTTGCTCTTTGCTCACACTTTCAGAAGTCAAATCTGAGCTGACAGCTGCACATAACAATGGTGTAAATGCAAATCACACACTTTCTCCTTTCCCACATCATTCAACAATTTCAGAAAAATTGGATTTTGAATCCCCATAGCCAGGCCTGTTTGGATTGAAGGCTTTGACTCTGTGTGTCATGGGGCTCAGATCTAGAACTGCAATTTAGATCTTCAGCGAGAAGAGCTTACAATCCCTGATTAGGCACATCAGGCCTTTTAGTAAGGATTTGTCTCAATTTAAACCTGTAAATGTTTTTCATTTATATTAAAAACATTTGTTTTGATACATATCAATGTGCTGAAGACAATATAATAATTTTACCTCAAGTTTATCTTTGGTACAGATGGCAGTTTTTTTATTTTAGTATTTCTAATGCACTTAACCCTTTGGGTCCTCTCCTTTGTTACATGATTCTCCTGTGGAAATTTGTAAGAACAATATAATTTTGCAACAGTTCATGATTTTCATTTATAGTTACCTAATGATATTCAGAGAAAACTTTTACCTAAAACTGAACCTTAAATGTGGGATAGACTTATATGCAGTGTTGGCTTATAAAAAGAATGATACAATGGTAACTCTACACAGTTTCCTGTGTAGAGCAATCTCTTCTGCAGGGTGACGCATGGACTTTCCTTTGCTGGTGATGAGCAATTCAAGTGACCTCTTGAAGAGGCTTCCTGTTTACTGGAGCACTGAGGCAGCAACCCTGCTGAGAGCTAGCCCTTAGGAACCAGTCATCTAAGTATAGATAAATCAATACACTCCCAGGTCTGAAGTGGGAAGTCTGTAAGCCCCTTGGCTGAACAAGTTGAAAGGAAGAACTCTAAACGGGTATGGTCTCTTCCACATGCTAGACCCTGAGTACTTGATGAGCTACATGATCAATCTTCTGAGGATAAAGAAGGAATATCACCTAGAGCCAACAACCTAAACTTGAATGGTCTTATGTACTCGCTGAGGTTTTAGCCCCATGACTGGGCTCATAACATCATTTCTCTTCGGAATTACAAAAAAGCAAAAATTAAATTTCTCTCAGTGCTCCTGTGTGGTCTTCTCTATGGGCTGCTTCTTAACCAGAAGTTAATTTCTTTCCAACAAGAGTCTTGTAAGACAGATTCATGAGGAAGGAAAGAAGGGACAGATGATGGCAAATACTTCCAACAGGAGTCAATCATGTATTGGGGGTCCCAAGGAAGCGAGCTAGGAAACCCTGGAGATGGACTGCAAAGTAATGAGTAGCCCCAAATGTACCGTCAAAATTGCCATTTGAAAGTTGATGCTGAAAGCTGAGCGGACATGCAAGCAAGAATTCCTACTCCAGGACTGCTGAGGTCATTTGAAAGTAGCTAGTTTAAGATATGACTGACCTCATGTTTATGCCCACATGTTTGTTGATGATGTCAGCTTTTAAAGGGAAATAAATGCAATAAAATTTCCTCTAAGCTGAGGAAAAGAACTGTTTTAGTCCCAGGGAGTGAATAGGGGCTTGAATCTTCTCTAGGGCCTTACTGTTGCTATCATTAATGAGGCCAGTCCTCTCGGTTGTGAAGGATTTGATCTTCACTTATGCATCAGACCATTTAAAACACAAGTACTTTTTAATCAATCATATGTCTTCTGCCTTTATATTGGTATCTGAAGCATCGTCTCTTTCAGAAAGTGCCCAGTGAGCATAGGATTCTTGATGACCAGAATTTGAGCCCCTTTTTTCTGTTCCTTCTAGAGCAGGGATGGGCAAAATATGGCCTATAGGCTGGAACTGGCCCACCAGCACTTCATCCGGCCCGCGGGCACCCACCAATTGTACGCTGCCCGCCCTCATGTGTGGGAGGGCCCTGACCTGGCCAGCATGCACAGCTTCCAGGTGGGACCACTGCTGCAGTGGCCAGGGGACCTGCTCAGCTTCCCCAGCCTCCAGCAGCTCTGCCTTCTGTCCCTGCTGCAGTGCTTGCTTTGGGCACCAGGTAGAGAAGTGGCAGCAGGCAGATGTGAAGAAACTGAAGCTGGGTGGGAGCGCAGAGCATGGGGCTGAGAGGAGCGCAGAGCCCAGGGTCCCTGTCCAGGGAGCAGTGGGAGTACGGAGCTCGGGTGGACAAGGTGTGGGTGTGAGAGAGAAGGTAGGGGGTGTGAGGACCCTCCCGCCACACACTCTCCTGAAATATTTTTCCTCTCCTGAAGTAGCCTCTCCTGCAGTATTTTTAGGGAAGGAGTACAAAGGGAGAAGGAAAAGGGGTAACACCTCTTTCTCCTATTTATTCACTCTTTACAAGGGACACTTCCTTTTTTCTTGTTGAATTAACTGGACATCTGAATGTATCTGCAGTACTAAAAAAGAAGTAACTACTGGAAGGTAGGTATGAAGTCAGTTCCAACAGCAATGAAGAGAAATAGACACGGAAGTACATGTTTCCTGCATCTGTGCTAAACCTAGTAAGCCACAGTTGGTGCTAGTTTGGTTTTCAGTACCACTTTTAATTAACCTGAGCCAGAGGCAACAAGGGAGAAATTCACTCCCACTATGAGACTAAGGAGTTTCCATTCTTAAGCCCATACTGGGCAACAGCACTCAAGCTGGAGCAGTAAAAGTGGTTTTTGGCTGGTGTGGAAGAAGACCTCAGCTGGTCTTGGTAACCCTAGCAGGCTCCTCAAAGAATCAAGTTGCAGGCATTCAAAAGACAAATAAGGCTAGAGCTGGAAATAAGTCTCCCTTCTGTCAAGGAGAGTGAAGGCACAGTAAACTGTGTACTAGGGTATGGAGCATGTCTTACCCAGACAAAAAGGGGTAGGCATGGACTCCAGACTCTGCTATAACAAGAACACAGGAGATGCACCCCTTCAAACACTTACTGGCGGGCCATGGATTAGGCCCAATGAGGGGGATGAAGCTACTGTAAGCTATTTACTTAAAATAAGTGAGGTTTTTTTTTCTTTTAAGTAAGACTTACATAAAAGGTTGGTTCTGTCCTCTCACTGCAGTGGAAAAAGAACAGAGACAGTTCTGAAGGACGTGGAAGAGGCATTCATTTATATAAAGCATAGCGACATCAACCCTCAAGATAATTCTTGTACTCTCTGTATTCCAATGGACTTCTACAACTCAATGCTATGGATATCATTTCCCCCAAGTGAAAACACAACATGCCCTCAAGAGAGAGGGCCATGCGTTTCCTCTCTTCTGGCATATTTTAGCAAGCTTCAGTTGCTGTACAAGTCCATAAACAGGCATAATATTTGTAATGCTCCCAAGTACCTTTGAAGTTCCCCCAAAAGGGAAGGGAGATGTCATTTCATGTGTTTCAAATTTGTCTGTTCTGCCTCCAGAATGAACCTGGATGAAACAGGAACAATGCTGAAGTACATCATGTTACATTTACACTCTTAGTAAGAGTTCCTGTAAACTAGAAGAGGAGCTCCGCATCATTTCCTAGATCAATCTGAAGTCCTGAAGCAGAGTTACTTCCCGCATTTCTATTTCTCCTCCTCTTTGGGCTTCTAGTGATGAGGCAGGGGCAAAGTTGAACTCTCATTCATGTCTGGGGGAATGAAAAGTAGAATTCTTGGCAATATCTCAAAGGGATGGTGGCTTAGAAGAAAGTATGAGCCTCTGCTTCCTTGCTCTCAACACTGCTTACTATGTGCCCGTGACTATATTTACATAGCACATACGGGCAGCCTCTGAGGGCCCACTGAGGCCCAAAGATGGCCCTGGAAAACTGCCATGGCACCTCACACCACAGGGCACAAGCAGCATCTCATCATCACATTCACTGCCCCTGCTCCTGGAACTAGTTAAACTATGTACTTTTTTTAAAAATGGGTCTCCTAACGTGCCAAGAAAAATGAATGAGCCTGTTGTGTGCATTTATATTTAGGTCATTTTTCCCATGCACTGACAAACACAGTGATTGGAAGACAAGGAGAAACAGCAAAAAAGTAGCAATCTACTGCAATCCCTACTCAGTGGGCGCATCTACACGTGCAAATGATCTGAGAGCAGTTTACTCAACTACTCAAAAGTAAATTCTCCCAGGCAAGCATCAACACGATGCAGGAACGCAGAAGCAGATTCTCTGCTCTAAACAGCAGACTGCTCCCACTCTCTGCAGCCCTATAACCAGCCCCTACAGCAGCTGGGGGAGCTCTAGGCTCTCCCTGGGTGCTAAGCCAGAGGCCACAAGACAGCTGTCTCCTGGCAGGGGCTGGGACATTATTTCTGCCCCTGGGAGCTGCCTGCTGCTAGGGTGGACTCGTCCACCAAAGCCCAGGCAGGTACAATGTCCCTGTGCCTCAGCAGCAAGGAGCTCCCAGCCCCCGCTCCACAATTATGGGGCCAGGGCTGGCAGATCCTTAGTTCCCAGCCCAAGCCCCGCAGTCCTGGGACCCAGGCTGGGAAAGAAGAATCTCCCAGCTTGGGTCCCAGGACTGCGGGGCTTGGGCTGGGAACTAAGGATCAGGACTAGAAGGATTTCCTAGCCTGGGTTCCATGACCACTGGGCTCGGGCTAAGAGAGAAGGATCTCCCAGCCGTGGGGCTCGGGCTGGGAGAAAAGGATCTCCCAGCCCGAGTCCTGCGACTGTGGACCTCAGGCTGGGAGATAAGGATCTTCCAGCACTGGCTCTGTGATGGCAGTGGGGGCTGGGAGCTCCCAGCTGCCAGGGTTAGGGGACACTGTCCCCACCCAGACTCCAGTAGCGGAGCCCACCTTGGGAAAAGGTAGCTCCTCGGGGGGAAGGGAGCAACCTTCTGCCCCCTGCTGCCCAGCTGACTGGGAACACATATGCCCCCAGATCAGGCATCTACATGTGTGCTACTGCACAGTTACTAATCACAAGTAAATCTGTTACTTGCATTTGCAGTAAACATCTATACATGTAGACATGAACGCTTTCTGTGCAGTAATTAGTTCTACTACGCAGTAAAGCATCTTGTGCAGATGCGCCCAGTGACATTTTATTTTAAGTAAGTTTATACATGCTTCTTGCTTATACTTTTTCTGCTCAAGAACACAGGGAAAAAATAAAAAGTTATTCAGAATATACATTGCTTCAAAATATAAAGAGCTCTAGACTTTTCCTTTTCTGAAGAAAATTGGCATGGCATAGATCTCCCCTATTTTCCCATTCCCAAATTATACCTTCAATATACTACCGAACATGTCAAGCTGATAGTGGGTAGGAGTGAAAGTGTAAAAAGAGAGCAAAGGAATGGAATCCAAAGCTAATAATGCAGGAAATAAAGACTGCCTACTGTAACTGGAGACCAGTACTGGAACAGCTTAGTTCACACTAGGACTTCAGGAAAGCAATTAATCAATCTCTACTAACTAGTCTAAAAAAACAAAACAAAACAAAACAAAAAAATCAAGTGAGCCATATGCAATACCTAACAGTCTACAATATAATGTCCACAGCATGTAAGTAACAGGCATGAGGATGCTCAATACAGTGCCAGAAATAATATTTCCAACATTTTTGTACATACACAGATGAAGTAATTACATGGCATGGCAACAAAAAGGAGCTGCATAATTCACAGCAGAGCTGAAAATCTGAAATATAGTTCCAAAAAAGCATTTTCCAGTACCTGGAAGTTATCAACATTAAAGACATAAGTATGTGTCTTTGAGGAATGTATATTTTGCCTTTGATATTCTTCTCCAACTTCTATGGATGTTCAAGGAAGCTCCACATGCACAGCAGCATCAAGCCAGAATGAATAGTGACACTAACTGTGACCTAAACAAGATCTAAAACAAAAAACTATGCTGATGGAAAATGGTGTCTCTGGATTTCTGTTCAGGAAGCTGGTGTTTGTAAATATATTATTTATAGCACATAAAGAAGTTGCAGATGTCTTTTGGACTTCAATTTTATAAATCTTAAGTTTTTCAGTTTTATTTATTTAACTGAGGGGAAAAAATGGTATAAGTTCCAGTGGTGTCCTTACATTGATGTAAAATGTCACAAAAGCTCAAAAAAGCCACTACTGAGTTATCCACACCTTCTCTCATGAAAAATTAATGGAAAAATCCACATAAATGTAATACAAAATAAAACTACTTCTCAGCTTTCTTACTAGAGTGAATCCTTTTTCCATATTTAAACCTTGCTACAGATTGGAAGATTTACATTTAACACTTCCGTTGTCACCACTTTTGCAGCAAGTAAGGAATCCTAAATGTCCTGTATGGGAGAATTCCAAGGTACTTCATTTTCTGAGTGTCTTATTAACTCTAACCTACATATTATAATGATTATATCTTGTTCTCAGGCTTAGACTATGGGGCTAGATCTTCAGGTGGCTCAATTAGCAAAGCTTCATTAGTATCCATAGCACTATACCACTTTACCTTGACTGGTCCATTATTAATCCACCGTTTTATTTGTTTCCCAATGCTTTTAGTAGTCACTCATCAGATCACAGCTTTAAAAGCTTAAAATTCATCTCCAGTCTATGAATCCTCATACTGACGAAACTCAGCTATCAGTAAAGTGTGTTCTGCCTCATGTTGTTGAATATATATATATATTAATCATTTACATAAGTTAAATATACCACAGTATAATTAATTAATTTGAATATGTTTTAATGCAACATCTTTTGCATATTAATGCAAAGGCTGCATAACCTCTGAGGACAAGGGCAAAACAACAAACAAAAATGAGACTATACAGCTAAAAGAAACAACACGGCCTTCCCACAGAAAACCTATATTTTTGTATACGTTGTTTCTTAGGGTACTGTCATTCTTGCCCCTTTCCATAGGTGTTTGCTTTCCTTCCTTCTCCACTGTTTGCAATATGCTCAAAAAACATTGTGGCAGGCTACTCAATTAACTTTGCTGTGAAGCTTTGGAGAGCCATGGCCTACCACATTTCTGACCTTACCACTAGCTTGCCCTTTTGGGGTGTGACTGGCTTCTTCAGAGGAGCAATACAAACCACGCCCCGCATGCACACCCACACCCACCTGCGGGGACAAGACCCACACATAGAGGTGTTCTTAGACAACCAGCACACAAATCCAAAAATTACCAAGAACCTACATCTCCATTACAGCACAATGGAAAATCTCACACTGACTTCAACGGGAGCAGTTTCTTGCCTGCATACAGCACAGCAGTACTGAAATCAAGAATAATTTTAACATTATTTTGTTCAGCAGAAAAACACAACAGAACCTTTATTTTGGTCAAAAGGCAAAAATAGAAACTTGCAAATAATCATCTTCCTTTAATATTTTCATTATGGTAAGTAATATGCTCAAAACATTCTAGCAGGATTTGGGTCTCGTTTTGGCAGGAGCTTCACAAAGGAGGTCTACAGTCCCTACTTAAGAGGACTTACAACAAAGCTGAGAAGCAGCGCAAAGAATTGGAAAATGGGAATACAGTATAAATAAATATCGGCTTTCCCTAACCGTTCAACTAAGGGACATTTAAGATGCAATAAAAGTCACTGTAAAGTTGTCCAATTAATTCAGTGGATCCTACTATAGGAAGTTACTTCTTACCTTGAATAAATTCCGCTGACCATGTCGGGCTCGGAAGACAGTTCCACTTTGCTGCTGGGCCCAGCTGCTTTGGAAACGAGCAGTACAACCAATCCTCGCATCTGTAGGTTATTCTGGTTATCATACACAAACTCCCTGCCAAAAGGAAAAGGAAAAACAAAATCACAATCCGTTCTCAGTGCTCACTAAAACAAAGCAAAAAAAACAAACCAAGACAGAGACTCAACCCTCAGCTTGACTTTATTTCATCTTAAATCTCTAGGATCCATATCAATGGGTGAAGGAAACTGCAGTTATCAATCAAGATCTTTTGTCACCTTTCCCCCATAATTTATGGTGAACTCTTACTACTACAGATAAGAATAAGTTTTCAATCTGGAATACCCATTTTTATTTCCTAGGAGCAGTCTACACCCAACATGTCTGAAAAGATGTCAGCAATGGAATATTTCAACATAATTCAGGGCTATACAATATAAACAGTAGCAACATG
Source organism: Crocodylus porosus (assembly GCF_001723895.1). Lineage (NCBI taxonomy): Eukaryota > Metazoa > Chordata > Crocodylia > Crocodylidae > Crocodylus > Crocodylus porosus. Next base: position 86,009,049 of record NW_017728918.1, read on the forward strand.
ACATTTTTAGTGAGCACCAAAAACAGAGGAAACCATAGAAATTTAAGGTGGGTGCAACTCAAGTCTAGAATATACTAAAAATCAAGTGTTTCAATCAGATGAAGCATATCAGAATGTACAGTAAATACAGAAGGTACACACAGTATACGAAAACACTTCGAAAACGCTGAAAAAGAATAGACAAAGAAAAGTTACCATTTACCTGAATCTAAGAAAACTTTGAATTCAAGATGACCGCCAATAATTAGACTCCATACATGGAAATTTATAAATCTGTTATAATTTTCCATGTATACAATCTAATAGTTGAAATGTTGTCTTAAATTTGTTTCCCCACTGCTGTAGCACGGAAAGCAGCTGCAGGAGGCAAGGGGCCAAACCCCCATACCTTAGGTCTCTGCTTGTTGCACCCACAAGTGCCTGTACACCTGCTGCGTGTCCCCAACCCTACCATGCTTGTGTCTGCCCCACCCACGCCCTATTCCCTGCCCTGCCACCTGCCTATTCCACCAATGCCTGTCCCCTCTCTACCCTCTGCACCACCACCAACCTACTGCTGCTCTACTCTAGCTTCATGACAGACAGAAGTGGCAGCAGCTGGGCCTACCTGGGTCAGGACTGGAGCCAAAGCAGAAGGCAAGTGTTGGGGAGGGCAGGGGCAGTAAGTAATATCTTCTGCATTCACCCCATGATGCACAGAACCAAAGGCCAAAGCCAAAGCAGAGCTGCTGCCTGCCCCAGGCCAGTACTCAAATTTAAGAGGCTTCCTACCATGTTGTTGGAGGTGGGGGGGCCTTCATAGTGGATTCCAGTATATATATATATCGTAAGTAGATGGGAGACAGACTCAGTCTGAATGAACAAACAAAAAATCATTTCAAATGCTGTATTTTTAAATTCTGTTACTTGTTTCTCCCATGAACAGTTCTTAATTACCAATCAAAATGAATGCAGCAACTCAAAAGTTAAACTTGTTTAAAAGAGAAGCCCTGCGCTCCTCTTGAATCCCCACATTTCTGGAAACGCAGCCTCTTAGTCTCTATCAAATGATTTTTTTTCACTCCTCAATACCCTAATTAAGGCTAAAGGTTTAGACAGAAGGCTTTTATATACAACAAATTATTCAGAAGTTTGTAACCTTATTTCTAGCAGATAGAATTAGATACATGATCCTTAATATTATCACGACCTTTTGAAAAATGAACCATATAAAAACTATGCCATAGCTTAACATATAATTTCTCCCCCATTTTATTGCTGTGTAGAATTTTAACCTTTCTTGATCTCAGGAAGGAGCAACGTAACTGCCATAAAAAAACAAAAAAACAAAACAGTGCTCCAGGGAAGCATAGTTTTGAGAACTAAAAAAGTTAGCAGCAGCAAGAAGGAAAGACGACTAAGTTTGGCTTTAAGTGCTGCTTCTATGCACTCGTACATGTTACATGTGCTTCCCCCAGCATGCCAAGGATCTTAGGACAAACTGGAGGCCCTTTGGGATGGTACAAGCACCCTTTCACAATAACAAACATTTCATAGCCCAGACACCAGAGGGCCAGAGAGACATCACCACAAAACCCCAGTTCTTTCCTCCGAAGTCCAGAGTCCAAAGAACAGCTGTGTCAAAAGGCAAAGATAGATATTGCTTGCAAGGAACCCAAGTTCTTAAAGTAGTCAATTCTTTTTCAAGCAAGTCATATTTTGGGAAGTTGAGCAAACACAATGACCCTCAGAAGGTGAGCTGAGGCTTATTTAACATCAAGGACTGCAGAACAGTCTTCCCAAAATAAGCATCAGGCATGCTCATTAAGAGAGCAATATTCTCTAAAGGTGTACAGGGAATTCCAAGTAACAGTCTAGCACGTTGCTATGATTCATTGATTCAACCTAAGCTTGGCAGAGGAGAGCTTCAAGAAGTGATGTTCTGATGCCCTATCTAACACATTTCAATTCTCAGCCTGTTCTTCTAGACAGGTACATTCCCTTAACACTGAGCTTCAAAGGAGGGAGAGTTAGTACCTACAACATATGATGGAACTGCAGGCAGCATCTACTTAATCTTTCTTACTGTTAATCCTCATACCCTCTCAGCCCCCAAAAGGAGTGTTTCAGTTTGTGGCAATACAAGTGAGAAGAAAAAGGAACCGCCTCTTCAATCCCTTTCCCTTGCAGAATAAAAACACCGGGGCACTTTACAGTAAGAAAAAAAATATGAATGAATTGTTAGGGTAAGACCGTTGTGATTTTTACAGTCTTTTGCCACTTTACATGACTGCTTTCATTTAAATAATGGAATTAGACAAAAAGTCATCACTTTATCTGGTATTTAGCTCAGGCTCTCTCTGCTCCTTTTGTACACCTGAGGAAAGGCACTTTGTTTAACATCTCTCCCAAATACACACTTGGTCCAGTAACACCCTCCCCAAAAAATCTTTGCTTCTCAGTGTGAAAGACAACAGTAGTTTGATTTCTGTTCTCAGTAGGTCCCAATCACTCCCTCTGCAATATAGCTTACACCTTGTGTTCCACTGCATTGCCACCTCTTCACAATTCACATCACACCTGATTCAACAACTGACTCCTGGTGCTCCACATCTGGATTGGGGCTAGCCTGGCCTGGCCTCCCTCCAACCCCCCCGCAGCAGCCAGTGAACGTACAGTTTACACATCTTTAACGTTATTATTCAAATTAATATCAGCTCTCAGTGCTACAACATTTAGATACAGGGTGATACATTGTTTTCCTCAAGCCAAGAAAGTACTGATAACTAATCAGTTAACATCTTCTAGAATTCCAAAGTCAGAGCTACAAGTACATACCAAACTCTTTCAGAAAATATTGGAAATATATATATTATGAATAATATATCCTGTGGTGGAAACAAGTTTTCTAGCCTGAACTTAGGTTGACCACATTACTCATAAGCTGTTAAGTACAAGAGAGTTAAGCAGGTCATCTAACAAAGTGCAAATACAAGCTACGTATTTTCCTCAACACCATCCACATATTTTATTTGTCATACTGCAGAGAAGAATGACTCCAGGACAAGTTGTTAGTACTATTTTTTTCCTCTTCGCTTCTGAAGCCAAATTGCCTTCGTTAATACATACAGAACCTCATGGAAAAAAGTGAGTACTAATAGTTTTTAAAACATTAACAAAAATAATCCAAAGTTAACTTTTTAAGATTTTAGTGTCCCATACCTCAAAATTTGCCAGGACTAAAAACAGACTACATTATACCATACCATTATAGAGCAAGGGAACCAGTTGTCCTATGGGAGCATATGTACTTGAGTCAAAAGGTGTTGGCTCTTTTGATAATAAATAAGACACTGGCTGAGGAACAGATATTTTGAGAACTGAATCAGTAGTTTTATAACTCTACTTCTACCCAATTCAGTTTAAGAAAAATCAAGTTGCAAAATAACTTATGACTGAAACAAAGCATCATCATCAAATATTCAACTGTGAGAACTGTTGAAAGGTTCCAAATGTCATTAGTATAAATTGTTAAGGGGAAAAAACAGTGATAAAGCATAGCAGAAGTGCAGAGCTGTATAGCTAACAGGATTGTGTGTGATGGGTACCACCTATTCTACCATCATGCAGTTATACAAAACATAAAGGGATCCTGGCTAAAATTATATGCATGGAGCTTTTATATAGAATTATCAACAAAATTGTATTCATAATCCAATTCCATTTAAAGAAATGGCTGAGACTGATACTGACATGTACCATATTCACACTAAAGCAAACTGCATTAGACTTGAAACAAATAAAGCCTAGGGTGACCATTCTTTGGACACCAGAAACTACTGCAGCTATTTGACATGGCTTCAGGGGTCACATTTACATTCTACCCGAATCAAGTTCCCAGGAGATATTCTGCCTCAATAACAGCTACACACAGAAGTCTTCCAGATGGTGCAATTAGTCGTGATGGGTATGTGGCAGAAGACAGGTGCCTCTAGGGAAAAAGTGAGCTGAAAAGCAACCCAAGAGAAATTGGGCATATGCAGAAGTAGTACAGCCTGGAATTTTTGGAAAACCTGTGCAGAACAACACAAGTATGAGCGGAGGGCACCCAAGAATAGACATTAGTGTGATTTTACTTGCTGTAAGTTACAGACTGGGTATCTTGAAATTACACTCTTAATTCTTATGGGGGGGGATTAGATAGATAGAAGTGACTCTGTAACAGTGTGCCACATTCCAATTTTACAAAACATTTAAAAAACACAAGGGAAAAAGAAAAAAAAAAATCTACTCTAGATGTTAACCATGTGACAAAATAACCCATTTGAAAACTGACAGATTCACAGGTTTAAATACAGAATGCTGTTCACAAAAAGAAAATCAATCTTGATGCACAGGGGAGAAGAGTCTAGCTCTGAAACATGCGCGTTATTACGCTACAGACACAAGAGACTCACACCACCCACTCGAGCAGTGACACTGGCTAATAGCTAATGTGCTGCAAATTACACCTCCTACTACCAGAGTCCGTCTGTTGCAGAGAATAAATCAAGCAAACATGAGCATTCTACTTCAGGATTTGTGCATGTCTCCACTTGCAGTGCCCATTTCAGTAGCCTTTGCAGTTTAGTGATTAATCTATAATTTCAGTGGTTTAACTCAACTAGTTACTGACATGTTTTGTCAAAAAACACGAATCACAAATATCAGTTCTATTAGTTAATGAAAATCACTCAAATGGTGCAAAACAAAATTATTTTCATTACAACAGTTGAGATATTACAAAAAACAACTTATTTTATTATCAGTCTTCTGCTTTCTGCAACATTCCATGAGGTTAAAAGAGAGGCCGGAAGAAACAAAGGCAAACATAATCATCTTGGACAATATTCAGATGAGTGCACACAATAGACAAAAAAAACCCCAAAAAAGCACCCTCCCCCCCGCCGTATAGGTAATGTGAAGCCTTTACATGAGGAGAAAAGGAAAGAATGCAGGCAACTGAGAAATTAGGAGTAAAGGTTTTGAAGGAAAAAGATTATATAGAACAGAGCTGGACAAGATTTAGCTAACAAAAGTAAAGAATTCACTGGGCAGTTTCAGATAAAACTAAAATTAGTCAAGTGGGTTTCCCCTTCCCCAAAAAGGCAGAAATAAATTGTTTTGCGATTTCTGAAACATTTTGTTGTAACAAAATCCAGCAAAGGACTAGGTAAGTGATGCTGGTGGCTGTCTTCTTTTGCCCAACTATCCAGCAAGTCAAGCACTCACCCAGCATAACCAGATTCAAATCCTGTCTGAGGGAGTCTGACCACTTCTCAGGCAACTGGTTAACCATCATGTTATGGAGTTTTATTGGGCGAGTTACTTTTTCTCTCTCTCCTGCAGTCACTATTCTATTTTACGTGGAAAATGTAGCTATTAACTGAGCCAAGTAATCCCATAGCCCAGAGATTAGTACACTGAAAGATTGGAGCACTCAGTTCAAACCTACTCTTTCCGATTCAGAGAAGATTCTCGTGCTCTCTTCTGGCTCAATGAATATTCAAATATTTTACAAAATGGATTAGCTTCAACACGGGAGATGGAGCAACCCAGCCCAGAATACCCTGTACCTGCTTGGTTCAAAAGTGCTGTGAATGGGTTCAAATGCTGTCAAGGAGAGGACGGATTTGAACTGGGATCTCCATCACTGTCCTGAATACAAATGGATATAAAAGGAGGGAAGCCAAGTTATTAGCTTCTCCTATTTACTGCTCCTTCCAGTGTTGTGACTTCAGTGGTTCATTATCTTTGCCCCTCATCTTTGGTACTGTTAGAAATGGAATATCGTTAGAAATGGAGTATTGTTAGAAATGCACAGCTTGCATCTTGCACC
>NW_017728918.1:86016441-86018074 GCF_001723895.1 Crocodylus porosus
TTACCCTAATACAGTAGAAGTGTGCATGGGGCAGTTTTTCCTGGCGGACACCTGCAGCCTAATGATGAGGTCACCCTTCCATGACGAGGGAGTTGTGTGTTCTGGTCCCTGTTCTAGGGACATTCTGTATTGAAGTCACTGGATAAAATACATATTGAGAGCAGGAACCAAAACACCCCACGCTCCCTCATGAGGATGCCCTCATCAGTGAATTACAAAATCAAGTGTGCATGCTCTCATGCCTTCTGTCTGGTGAGACAGTGCAAGCACAGGTTTCTGAGGCTTGCAAAACACAGGAACCTTGTAGAGTCATCTCCTGTAATATGACAAGAACCAAGCAAACCCCAACATTAAGTGTTGACAGGTACAGTTCTGGTATCTGCTCAGGAAGAGAAACATGTATTCCATTCTCTTAGATCAAAAGGCTCCTGAATTTCCAAGACTTCATTACTACAAAGAGAAGGAGGCATTCCCTCTGGCTGTCATTTGGTAAGTCCTTTCAGCCCCAGTGGATTGGCAGCTCAGGTAAAAGTTCGAAGGTTCGTGTCTTTTCACCATAACTAACTCCCTTATGCTTCCCTCAAAGGGGCTAATTAAGCAGTCCCGCTTAAGTGAGACAAATATTTCAAGGGCCTTTTCTAGGAAAAAAGTCTCTGGGAAGTTTCACCCCAGCAAATCAGGGCTAGCTGAAAGTTGCCCTTGGACAGCATCCATATCAAGGACAAACTATGAACTACACTATTAGAAAACTTCAGGAAAGAGCCTAGGTAGAGAATCTGTTATTACCACACAAGCCAGTACTTGTTAAGCAAGTCAGGACATCCATCTCTTTCCAGGCACCCCCTGCCAGTTCTCTGAAGGGCGCTTTTCTTCTGGCATTTCAACTTAGCGATAGAAAAGGATGTGCAAGCAACCATGATAGTTAACAATGACAGTTAAGGATCTGAAGACTGTTGTAAAGAGCTCTTGCTCATACAGTCTATGAACCCATTATGATAATCTAGTCTGCGGACTAGGATCAGAATTGTCCCAAACTGAGAGCAAATGCAAAATGGAAGAGTAAAACTTACCTTATGGTAGTTGTTAAAGTTTTGAAGGATGCTCTACTGATAAAGCTCAAGGCCTATACCATTGGGTTGCCACTCTGAGCCCTTCAGATAGGGAAGGGATAGAAATGTGATAAACAGATAAATAAATACCAACTTTAGCACATGGTGCAGCACTGTAGTCAGACCCCTGGTGTAGATGTAGCTCTGGCAGCAAAATAGTTTTTCTGATGCTAGTTACACCAGCTTCTCTGAACAGAGCCTTTGCCAGAAGAAACTTTCTCCTCTTGGTGGAATTGCATCCCTGATAGGGTTTTTGCTGATACAGTTCATCAGCTGTAGGATGCAATTTTTTCAAACTACTAGAAAGCACAAACTATGCTGCCGGAACTTTATAGTGTATAAAAGGTCCAATTCTACTGTTTTCTCCAATGATTCTGGAATAAATTTTTTTTTTTTCCTTGCCCTGCTTTGATGGGAACCATAGGCTAGTTCATAGATTCATAGATTCATAGATGCTAGGGTCGGAAGGGACCTCAATAGATCATCGAGTCCGACCCCCTGCATAAGCAGGAAAGAGTGCTGGG
>NW_017728918.1:86018539-86078145 GCF_001723895.1 Crocodylus porosus
GCAGCACTTTGCATTTCTCCTTGTTGAACTGCATTCTGTTGTTTTCTGCCCACTTGTCTAACCTGTCCAGGTCTGCTTGCAGCTGTTCCCTGCCCTCCGGCGTGTCTGAGTTGAACTGGAAGGATGAAGCTACTATCTTCAAAAGTGAAACAAATTAGGTTTAGGTCATGTATATCATTATAAAAGAAAAGATGCATAGAATAAGCCCCAGTACAGAAGACCTTCAGCTAAAAGTCTGAAAAGAACACCTTTCAATAAAGAAGCCGGCTTGCATGTATTTTTAGAAGATTTTCCTTGACCTGTACTTGGATAGAATTGGGGGAGTAAGAGCAGGCAGCAGAAAACAGGTTACATCTAAAACAAATTGAAATACATGATGAATAGGTTAACTGAGCTTCCTGAGTTTGCAAGCAAAGAAGGGTATGCTTGCTTAGATTAGGAGTGTGATCAGTTTTTTTTCCGGGATAAAAATTACCTCAAGTTCTACTGCAGGGATGATTTTAGGCTGTATAACCTATGTGGGACCTAACAAACAGGATACAGGAAAAAAACAACTATAAAACCAAGGACAGCCACAATAAGAAACAGACTCAAAGATATTAGGTATTCAGAAAAAAACCCAAAAAAACCAACAGAACTTCAGATGTAGGCAGGTACTGTAGAGTCCTTCCTCTGCAGAGCGGATTGGAAAGCACATTATACCTAGGACAAAACTTAGAAACTTTCAATGACAGGTTTTTTTTTAACACAGTAACTAAACACATTCTGGTTAGCCCAGAAATGTATCTTGCTCTCAAAAAGCATCCATTTTAGCTCCAGCTGAGATACAGGATGGATAGAAGGCCTAAGACAGCTTCTGACATGAAGGACACCAAAATGTAACCCCCTCCCACTTTTTTTTTCTTGGTAAATCAACTGTCAGCCTCTGCTGCTTTTCCTAGTCAGGGTTTGATCTGGCCCTAGAATGTGATGTGGAAAGTATGCAGGCAGTTACCTTATGGCAAAAAGCGTAGCTAGTGTTTGAGTGCAATTACTCCGAGCAACACTAACTTTCAGCCCCGACACCCCTATTTTTGCAACCACAAATACTTGAAAGTCTTGTTTTTGTATATCTGATTCCTCAAACAATATTTACTTTATTTAAATCTAGTGGGAGGTCTAGCACTCTGTCAACCAATACCAATAGGCCTACCCAGCCATAAGACTATCCTTTGAAAGCAGACTTCGAGATGCAGGAATATTCAGTAAACAAGGGGAATATGAATATTTTGAGAGCTTCTTAAACGACAGAAATATGATTAGCTTTACAAGGCTAATGAATTCAGAGACCTCTCAAGGTCCAGTCTCACTTGAGCAATATTGTAATTGTAAAACCTGTCATAAAATGCATTTTGTATTAAATAAACCCAACTGCAGAAATGCAACAATGAGACAGGTCAAAACCCAGTTATCATCTCGTGACAAAAATGCTCACAGAATGCTTTACAAATGGAGGAAACATTAAACAACAAGTGTTACGATGGGCAGTGCCATTATAAAATGATCTAAAAAGATCTTTTAGCCTGCCTTACTCCATAATATTTCTCTATATGGAAGCTTCCCTGAAATTCAGCCTTAGGGGCTAGAACAACAAATATGTCCCCCCAAAACATCAATAGTTCTGGGGGGGGGGGTCCTAAAGCTTTCAAGCCTTGATCTCAGTAGACAGTTTCACTTAGCATCAGTGGCTGAGACCAAGTGTACTAAAGATATTATAAAACGGAAATCCCTCTTTCCTTAATGGCTAACAATGTGACCAGTAATTATACTGCAGAAACCTTTCTAAAAATTCTGTGCGTGTGTCACTGCTCAACAAAGTTGGTTATATTCAGCAGAAGCATTTTAGTCCACCTACAGGGAAAGGGAGGGGGGAAACAACCCACCTCATACTAAATCACATGTAGGGAGACATATCGTTTTTACTCCAATCCAAAACAATCCGCCCATTCAGCCTGGGGAAAAAACCCTCATCTTGTATTTGGGTACAAGGTGGAGGAGGGGATGAGCAGGCCAGGCTCAGGGCTAAAGTCAGAACCACAGCAGCTGCCTACCACTCCCCTCCACAGACCCTCTGACCCACCCACCCCATAGCCTCTGCTCCCACACCACCGGGCCCTTACCATCAGGCACCACTCCAGCTCAGGCTCAATTCCCTGCTGGGCATGGAGCACATGGAAACTCTGTCCCCTACCAAGCCAATCAGCAGCGGTGCAGCTCTGACCCCAGAAATGCTGTGTAGCCAGGCAGGGGATGTGCTTCCATGTGCTCTGTGCTCAGGAGGAAATGGAGCCAGTGCTGTCTGACATACTGGAGGCTGTGCCAGTGTAGGGCAAGATGCCAGGGACTGGGAGGAAAGAGGCAGGCTTCAGGGGGAGGAAGTAGCGAGGGAATAGAGGAGGGCAAGGGGGGCACCCATCCCTGCTGCTACTTTTCCCACTGTAACACTGGAGGGGGGTAGGGGGAAAGCACACAAATTTAAGACAATCCTTCAATTAGATTCTGTACACAGAAAACGATAACAAATTTATACGTTTTCCATGTATAGAATCTAATTACTGGGAGGCTGTCTTAAATTCAAAGTAGCCTCAGATTCAGGTAAATACACTACAATGATTCTAAGGAACCATAATGGTAAGAACACATTTCACAACACAGAACAATAAGCTCATGACCTATTGCCTAAAGCAATAGGCACAGCCTGCTCCCATGCTGCCCTGGTATCCCCACCCCACTCCCAGCCACACACATCGCACAAGCAGCCCAGCCTCCATATAGCACTAAGCATGGGTTGCCTGGTTCTCTCTTTCACGGAGCTCACACAGCCCAGCATCCTCCAGCACCTCATGTGCAGTGTAGGCAGGCTAGCCCCTTTCTGCTGCATGGCTGCATCCCCCAGGGACAGGAACCGGAAGATAGGGGAGAAGGGGGAGCCCAGAGACACCACAAGAGCAATGCATGGAGTGGTGGCCAGGCAAGAGCCTGAAGGCTGCGTGTTAACCCCTCAAGGGCTACATGCAGCCTGCAGGCTGCCAGTTGAATAGTTGCATAGCTGTCCATGATAATTAAGCAGCATATGATTTTTACTCAAATAAGTGGTATTTTCAGTTTCTAACCTCTACCTAGATTTCATAACGCTTCCTTTGTACTTTAGGCTGATTAGCTTGATTGTGATATTGGCAGAGGAAAGCCTCCATTCACAAAGGTAAATACTAAACAAGGCAACATCTACCTTCTTTCCTAAACTGTTTTTAAATGTCAAACTTAGTTTAGTAAAAGGCATGAATGTCATGACTCAAGTTTATGAAATCCTGAAACAAAATACAGCACAAAAATGCTGAAAGCATTTTTACAGAGACAAAAAAATATTGGAAAACTTTAGATATATTTTCTATTCTCTTCTCAGAAAAAAAAAGTCAAGACTTTAAAAGGTTGGAGAATTTAAGCAAACACTTGTGGTTTTGGAAATGTTAGTTTCCATGGCAACCAGCATGGTCTTCTTTATATAGCATTATAAACAGATGGTAAAGAGTGGTCATGTTTGTGTCTTTGCCAGCATATCAATAGAACTGCTGCATTACTATATCTAACATAGTTGAGTTGTTATTAAGTAATCTGGGTATTGGAGCAACAAAATCTACTAATTCAGACTGACAAATATGATTAATCAGTATTTGTTCTTTTCATAAACGCATGAGGATTCTGAACAGTAAAGTCACTGTAGTCTGTATAGTCAACAAGACTTCTTTGGCAAGGTTATTTATAAATGTTTTCTCAGCACTTGCCATGCAGGGCACATAACCACAAATATGAGTATGATGGATAGTAAAATAAGGTATTTAACTAAAAAAAAAAAAGTAGGGGGAGAAAGAAACTGTATTTACACCTTCTGGTATTGAATAATTACTTCTGGACCTTTAGAATTACTTTTTGTTAAATTTTATCTGGAATGAATTCAGAGAAATGTAGTGAAGTGTAATTGAGCAGGTTTCACTGCATCATGAGAAGGCAAGGCCTATTATTGCAACTAAATTATAAGACTGAAAGAGGAGTTTTTGCATTTTAATCTTTCAGTTGAATATATAATTGTGACTCAAGCCAAACAGGTGTTCTTGGTTCCTAGATAAAAGTTTAGAAACGTAAGTAATAAAACGTGAATTTTGTACAGTTTAGAAGTTGATCTTCTAGCTATCTGGATAACTTTTGTACCAAACAGTTAGTAGCTTATACTGTCATAGCTGGATATCAAAGCAGTGACAACTGCTTATGCCCACTTAATTTAGGATATCCAATACATGAAATATGAAGCAGGAAATAAGGAGGAAACTAAGTTTTGAGTAAGCTAGAGAGTTTCCATGGGACATATTGACTGCAATATAAAAATGAAACAACTTCCTGTAAAACTGCAGATTTAAGTCCTGCTGCCCATTATCATTCTAGAGACACGTAGCATTTCCTCAAGGTCCAGAGGAAGTAGCATTGCTTGGGTCATCATTACTAAAGAGCATGTATAAACCTACTGCTATAAGCCTAATGCTCTAACTAGCCTAAACCTTCTGTTCATTTCCTCCTTTGTTTTAACCTAGCCCAAACCTCATAATGTTTTTCATATGGCCCCCACTGACTGAAACCTTGTAGTGGTGGAGGGGCTTGTATGTCCCAATAATCCTCAGGCTATGTTGCCTGGAGTCTCACTCCTGGCAGGGTCACATATGGCAAGCAGGCTTATGGGGAGGTTCCAGACAAACCATGGTCCAAACCCTAAGTCTTCAATGGCAAATCAGGTGAAACATGTCAGAGTCTCAATGGCTGTGAAGACATAAGAAGGCTACAACATGATGGAGGTCTCCTGATGTCTAGGGTTCCCCCTTGCTACTGGGCTCAGATCGCCACCTTGTCAAGATAGTGTGGTTGCTGTTTCCGCACACCAGCTCCCTCCTGTTAAAGTCGCACACAGGCTTCTACCACAGGAAATAACACACTTGCGTGTACCAATCTCCAAAAGCCCTCGGCAATGTATAAGTGGTGACAGAGACAGGACTAATGAATGACAGTCTCCAGTCACAATCTGCATGCAGGTGGCAGTAACCTGGGTTGAGAGAGGGGTGCAATTTGGCAGCTACTACCATGACTGAACAGTCCTATTCAGGATCCCCTCTGCTCACCCCACATGGGGAATGGGCTAGAAAAGGTGCTTTAAACCTAGGCTGTCTTATCTGCTCCTAGCTGGATAACTGCCTCCAGTGGGATCACTCTCTACAGTCAAAAACATTGCAAGACAATGATGATTTTCCATATATGGAGTGTTCACACCTGGATGCATAACCAAGGCAATGGAGAACCAAAAAAACTTGCCATAGTCTCTAGGGAACTACTGAGATACAACATCAGCACTGCAGCTTTGAGTGTGACAAGTTAACCAATGAGGAGCAACTAAACTTGGAAGAGGGTAGATGCTACACCTTCCGGAAGGGGTGGAAGGGACGTGGGGAAAAAAAACAAACATCAAAAAAATGGTATTCATAGCATTGTCTTCACTATTAAGAACCAGATTGTTAGTTAATTTATGGAGCTCTTTGTGGACATTAACAAACATCTTATGACCCTCCATTTTAAGCTTGAAGATGTTCAGTACACCACTGTCATCAGTGCATACACCTCAACATTTGATGCTGATGATGTCAAAGAACAGCTTTACTCCAACCATTACCAGATTTTGACTAGGACAAGATAATTCTCTTCAATGACTTCAGTGCCAGAGTTGGACATGACCTGGAGCTCTGCAGTGCCACCTCTGAGAAGGAAGGAGTCTTGCCATCATGAACACCATCTTCAGATAGAGTGACAAATACAAGACTCTCTGAAGACATGCTCGCTCTAAGCACTGGCATCTCCTCTACTGTGTTATTGTTACAGCCCATGATCAAATGGGCAGACATATTACGTGAGCTATGCAAGATGCCAATGACTCCTGGACAATTCACCATCTTGTCTGACCCATTCTGAACATCTGGCTTTCTCTGAAACACCAAAGCCAGCCAAAAGCAATGTGAAGGACTCTCAACACCACTTTGAAGATCCAAAGGTCTGTAAGGATCTCCAATACTGCCTCCACAGAAAGCTCTCTGCCTTTGTCCACAAATGAACGCAAAATTGAGGAACCTTGAAAGGGGTTTAAAGCCACAAATCAGTACGGCCTGTGCTGAATCCACTAGTTATCCCACCCATTGACACCAAGATTGGTTCAATGAGGGTGACGCTGAGATCCAACCCCTCCTCAACTGGAAAAGAAGGGCTCATTCTGCTTGGCAAGTTGACACCTCATCTCAGCAGGAAGAGACATATCAACTCCTCAAAGTCAAAGTTCAAGAGGATCCAGGAAATCAAAAACTCAATGGTGGCAAGATAAAGCCAGAGATATCCAGCTCTATGCTGACAAACATGATGTGCATAGCTTTTTCTGGGTAACAAAGGCCATCTATGGCCCAGCTTTCCACATCCCTACTTTCCTATGATCACAAGGTGGCTTGACACTCCTCAAAGACAATGAATCTATCCAAGCTAGATGGAAAGGATCACTTTGAGGCACTCCTGAATCACGAGTCCACTGTGGCAGACAGACAGATACCACCTCAAATTCATCCCCCAATACCCTAAAAAGGGATCCCTTACCAACCCCCCTACCTAAAAGAAGTCTGGCATGCCATCAAGGAAACCAAGAACAAGAAGGCCACTGGACCAGATGGCATACTTGATTAAATCTACAAGGCTAATAATGAGGAACTGGTACTGAGACTCCATGAATTTATTCATAATATTTATAATGAAGAGATCCCTGGGGAACTAAGGAATGCCAACATTGCGACTACCTTCAAGAAAGAAATAAGTCTATGTATGGGAACTACTGAGATATTGTCTTCCTTTCCACAGCAGGGAACAGCCTTGCCCACATCTTCCTAAACCATCTTCTACTTCTTGCTGAGGAAATCCTGCCAGAATCCGAGTGGCTTCAAACCATCCCATGGGACAACTGACATGATTTTTGTTGCCCACCAGCTCCAAGTTTTAGGAACAACACAAGGACCTGTATATGGCCTTCACTGACCTCACTGAGGCTTTTGATTCCATCAACTGCAAAACCTTGAGGAAAGTACTAGCCAGATTTGGATGTCCAGAAAAGTACATCAGGGTCCTGAGGCTTATCCACAACCAGATGACTGTGTTCTGTATGGCAGACTGGAGACAGATCCATTTGTCATCTGAACTAAGGTCAAGCAAGGATGCGTCATCGCCGGAACTCTGTTCTCCACTTTTTGATAGTCATTTAGGATCGCCTTCCTTCTGGATTTGACATTGAATACTAAATGGATAAAGGGCTCTTCAACATGACACATTTTCAAAACCAAAGTACTCAAAACAACCACCCTTGACTGTCAACACTGAGAAGACTGCACCATTCTTGCACACACTGAGGAAACCCTCTAGACCAGCAGTTTTCAAGCTGTGGGGCATGCCCCCCCCCCGGGAGTATGAAGCAATGTTGGTGGGGGGAACAGTGCAAGAGGGTGCAGGCAAAAAGTCTGCAAGGAGCTGGCACTGCTGCAGCCTCACAGGGGGATGCAGGGGCAGGGAGCCATGGGCAGGCTCTGCCAGTGGGTTACTGTGCCTCTGGAAGTCTGGCACAGCGAGCATGCAGCCTAGAGCCACAGTATAGTCAAGGCAGGAGGCACTGGAGCTGCAGCAGATGAAGCCTGTTCCCCTGAGTTAAACTACAGCAGCTGCTAAGATGAAGGGCTTTCTATGCCTAGCTGCGCTGCTCCTCTGGGGTAAGGGGAATGGGGGCACAAATAAAATTGTAACTCAAAGTGAGGCTCAGCTCAAAAAGTTCGAAAGCCACTGCTGTAGACCATGGTGGACCTTTTTGGAAAATCCTACCGAACTTTGAGCCTCTCTCTCAATAATCGAGAAGAATGAAGTGCTCAGTTTGCCCCAGACCACAAATTTGACATCCTTTCCCAAGTTACCATCAAAGAAAAGACCTTGGAGGTGGTGACCACTTCTCCTACCTCAATAGTCACCTCTCTCACAGATGACCAGCACAGGATATGGTGTGCAAGTGCCTCCTGTGGCAGGAAGCCACCTTTGTTTTTCCCCAAAATCTCTGCTCTGTGACAATTTGATTAGGATGTGCCCAGCAGAGGAGACACACCTTTACCCTCTCTCTTTAGGTAAGCTGAGATGGATACATTCCTGAGGGAGGGGGGAAACCTGCTCTCTCTGCCTATGTGGCTGGTATCAGCTACCTGGGTGAGGGGCTTCTACCTGGTGGGCTAGAGTCTGCCCGGCAACTAGTGATGTATTTCAAATTGGTTGACCAACAGCCAACAGGTGCTGGCCTCCATTGGACCAGGTGAACGAGGTCACAGGGGCTATACAAGTTAAGACTGCCCAGGAGGAAGGGACAGAAGCCATGCGGGGGACTCGGACTTAGAGAGGAGTTTTACCATCTGAAACTGGCTCTCTCCTCCATAACTCATGAGCTAGGAATGGCCTCCCTCCAGAGAGAATCTCCAACAGCCTCTGGATGATGCTTGTGAGTAAGCTACTCGAGATCTGGTTAGATATATAGCTGGCAGTAACTCAGATGTGTGATCAAAAGACTACCTCAGCCAGACTGTTTTGCTCTATGGGATTTCTATGATATTGCTCATTCGAGACCTTGGCCACTAACTGTGAAGAAGTTCCTCCTAATGTCCACTCTAAATCTGCTCTCTGCCAGCTTATGGCCATTATTTCTTGTGACCCCCCAGGAGCACCTTGGTGACTAGAGCCTCACCAATTCCCTTCTGCGCCCCAATGATGAATGTATAGGCAGCCACAAGGTTGCCTCTCAACCTTCTCTTGCGGAGGCTGAAGAGGTCCAGGTGCTTTAGTTTCTCCTCGTAGGGCCTGGCATGCAAGCCCTTAACCATATGAGTGGCCCTTCTCTGGACCCTCTCCAGGTTATCCACATCCCTCTTGAAGTGCGGTGCCCAAAACTGCACGCGGTATTCCAACTGTGGTCTGACCAGCGCCCGATAGAGGGGAAGTATCACCTCCTTGGTTCTGTTTGTCATGCATCTGCTGATGCATGATAAAGTGCAGTTAGCTTCTCTGATGACTTCGTCACACTGAATGTTTACCACTGAATGGAGAACATGTAAAAATACGGAACAAAATTTTAAAAGATAAAGAATTGGTGATATGTATGTAAATTGGTTAGTAGAAAAGCAAGATGCATATATACCTTATATTGTTATTTTATTTGCAGCATCTCAGATGCAGAAAATATCTAAAAACTATCCTTCCTTTTCCTCTCAAAATAACTGTGCCCATCTGCACATGTCAAAAGCTGCCATTAAATCTTAGCCAATTCTACAACAAGTAATAAATAATCTTGAAATTCAAAACCAAAAAACCCCACAAACAATCACAGTTCCACAGGCACTTCACCTAATGCACTTTGAAAGATGCACTATACTGAAGACATAAATATGCCAGGCAAAGTTCAAGAGGATAGAAAGCAAAAGGAAAAGTATCTCTTAAATGTTTTTCAAATATGCATAGAGAAGCCAAAAATGTGCTATGCTAGAAAATTAACAGGAACTCTCATCTTCCTGCTCATCAAGTAGGGCTTCATTAAACAATAAAAGAACAAGTGTCCTGGGACACATTTATATAGGCTGTTTATGAACTGCTGGTTTTAAATTCATCCATTTTATATCAGGCAAAAATAAATACAATTTAAAATTGATTCCAATGGCAGTTGGAAAAGATGTCTGGGTCTCCGTTTTCCAGATGAATCCAACATACAATTTAAATACACACAAGAGTAAAAAGTAATCAGAAAAAAAAATAAACATTACAAAAACCTGAGCAATGATAGAAAACACAGAGGATTGCTTCTTTATGATTTTACAGCATCCTGAGCTATGCTAGTTATCACACTGTAGAGAAGAAGACAGTCCTTGCCTTCAGAAGCCATGGTTCATTATCAGGCATGATAAGAAAGGGGTCAAATTCCTCTTCTTTGGGTTGGGAAATAACATGGTTAAAGAAGGTAGGGTTGAAATGCACCTTATAGACCAACTAGATCAGAGATACAAAAGTTTTTGTGAACCCAGGCTCATTTGATCAGATGCTTTGAAAACTTATGCATAAGAGTAGTCTAACAGGAAAGGATGACACCAGTAAGATTACATATCCTTACAGCAAAGGAGCGCACACAGGAAGGGGTTGTATATTTCATTTGTTTATATAACTACATAAACATGGACATGTACACAAGTAAATAGCCATTTTAATCAGAAATTAGGCAGAAAGCAGGGGAAAATGGTGGTTTAGACAAACTAAGAAAGACACAAGCTTTCATAGTTCTTCAGATGCTATGAATGGATGGGCAGTAAGCAGGATTATTAAACATTTATAGGGTCATTTGTAGGGAAAGGGAGAGTAAAGGAGAGGACAGAGACAAAAGTAAGGGATCAAAGGGGATAAAGCAGTTAACTCATCTGAGGGACATATGGGGTTATAAAAGCTAGTACAAATAATGGGATAAGAATCCACAATCTCTGTGGAGACAATGCAGTCTGTAGAATTACTTCCTATTTAGTACCTCCATTCTCTGCAAGTCCAATTATAGCATCTGATGAAGTAGGCTGTAACCTATGAAAGCTCTTGCCTCTATGAACAAGTTAGCCTGTAAAAAGAAATCATGCTACCCTACGACTGACATAAGTGTATATAATAGCTGGCTCATTTCTTTTAAGCATTAAAAAAACAGAATTAGAATGGGCAGTGAATTTTAGCGTTGCTGACCAGCTCTAGAGGCAATGCAGAAAAAGGCACCTAGGGGTCAGAGGGAAATGACAGAATGCTGTAACATCAACTACTAAAGCTTCACTTGTTTTGTACACAATCTTGCCACCCCTTACCCCAGTAAATAGAATACCTGATTTTGGTGTAAAAAAGCTAAAAATGTTCCTAGTTTTTCCTCATGCTTTTATTGAACCAGCTATACCAAGTACAGAATGCATATTCAACTGAGCTGGATATAGAATTCCAGAATAAACTAGAAAACAGACTGAGTAGAAGTGTTATAGAATTCAATAAGAAGATCACATCCTTCGTCCTCCATACGTTTCTACTGCTCATTTGGGAAAGAAGGTAGAAAAATATCATAAAATTAAGCACCGTATTTGTCTGAAATTTCAGGCTTCTTTTCAAAGGACTGGGAATTTCTATATCTGAAAGAGGAAAAAAATATTTTGACCTGAATATTCAAAAAGTGATGTCAAATGCAGTTTCCTCTTTTTGTGTGGGCGTTTCAAATGACAACAGGGAAAGAAAAAAAAAAACACTACTAAAACTACAAAATCTGTCAGGGGAATTCAGAGGCAAGGACCTGAACACTACTTTTAATTCTCGTTCTAATTTGCCTAGACTTCAAGTTTATAGAGCCCTTTTAGCAAAGGCAGAGTATTTTAGTGATTGGATTCACGTTACTTAGGAATCTGGTAAAGGGGTAGAAACACTAATGAATTCTGGAGTGGCTCTTTTTTATGCAAGCAGCAAGGTTCTGTGGGGAGGGGGCATGATCTCTTTTACTGGACCAACTGTATAGTCTGGAAAAAAAGTTAGTCAAGCTTTCCTCCACAGACATGAGGAAGGGTACTTTGTGCCCAAAGACTCATCTAATTTCTTTCTCAACTATACAATCAGTCCAATAAAAGGCATCACTAAAAAATCTCTTGAGTATCTCATGTCCCGGAGCATCACACCTCCATCAACATTCCATCCTCTCCTTTTATGGCCTACAGAAGCACTTTCATTGTCATACAGTATAGGTGAGAAAAGTTTGACAAAAGTTTTATGCCAAAGGCCTTATTTATTTCAGCCATGAGAAAGTAATGGCAGCAACATTTTTAAAATAGTTAAAATGGGAATAGAGAAGGGATGGATTTTCTACAATAAAGCTGTGCATTTTTCAAAAGACATGAGAGATACTGACCACTGAACAGTCCCTGGAGTTGCCAAAAAGCAATGCTAGTGCCAGAGTTCATAAGGCTGAGCCTATAATAGTGGTCACCAGCCGGTCGTCTGACTGGACAGCCCTTGACAGTTCATCTTAGTTGGGGGGAAGAAGGGGGTGGAGATGGACTGTCAGGGGCTCATGGCACTACGAGCTCTGTCAGAGGCTCCATGATCAGAAGCGGCTGGGACACAGTCCAGAAGTGCCACATATAAGCAGCGGGGACAGGCCAGGTGAGTGGGACAATCCCTCTCCACACCCCCTACCACCGGGCTGGGGGAGAGTTGGAACCTGGGCAGCTTGTCCAGGTGCACGGGGGGCTCCTGCCACTGCATGCACCTCAGTGGAGGCCCAGGGGGTACATGCCCCTCCAATGTGCGTGGACTGAGGTGGCTGCTGCTGTGCGCTGGGCTTTGCATCCTGAGCCCCGCTGAAGCTTATGACGCCAAGCCTGGGGGCACAAAGTGCAGCACACAGCAGCAGCCACCTCACCCTGCCCCGCACAGATTGGGGGGGGGGGGGGGCACATGCCCCCTGGGCCTCTCCCAAGGTACGTGCTGTGACAGGAGTCCCCCTACATGCTGGGACTCCAACCCTCCCCTGGCCTGGCTGGGGCCCCGCTTACCCTTGCCCCACTCTCTCCCTCACTGCGGGGGCCTCGATCTGCACCCCCCCTTTCAGACCAACCTGCTGGTGGGGGGGTAGGGCAGGGCATGGTAGATCCTGGATTGCCCTTTACTTCAAAAACTGATCTTCACCTTAAAAAGGTTGGAGACCACTGGCCTAGAGGGATTGTTGGAGTCCAGGAAAAAACCCAACTAGAAGGCGTAAGATTGAAACATGCAGCAGAAATTTCATTTTCCTTGCTCCCCTGCTTCACTATCAAATGCTGCAGAGGGCAGAATCATGAAAAGCTGCCTGCTTACTACCTAGGAAAGAAGAGGGAGCTGTTATACTCCTGACCTTTGCAATGGGAATCAGAATAAGAAAAAAACAAAACAAAAACAAAACAAATACAACCAGATACAAGAATGAGGATCTCACTAGGAACAGAATTCTTGAAGCAGTAACAGAGAACAAAAAATTCACCCTAAGAAAGATGATAAGGAAGCTGATGAGGAACCGATACCTTTTACTCACCCTCGCTCTTCCCCCTCCACACATATACTCTTTTTGGAGGTCTCTCTGCTATTGTGGTGTGGTAGACCATAGTTTCTCAACCTGTGGTATGTGTACCCCTGGGGGTATGCAAGACAGGCAGGGGGTACATAGGTACCCCAACACTCTCTCTCTCTTGCTCCTTCCTCCTCTCAAAACTATGGCAAAAAATTGGAATAAACTCCCCAGGAATAATTTGGTGTGCCACGCTTTGTGCAGCACTAGGTTCAGCTCTCCTATTTTTAGCCAACATCACCTCTAGCCCAAGTGCATACTTGAGTTGTGCACCCCTGATGTAAAAGATGGCAACCCTGCACACCAGATCAGACATCTGTCACATCACGGCCTTATAAACACAGCCCTTCTTCCAACACATTAGTCTGCAAATATCAAACCCCTGGGAAAATTGAGTGTTGGGGTACTTGTTAAAATTTTCAGCAGGTAGGGGGTACTTGCTACTTAGAAGGTTGAGAAACACTGTGGTAGATCACAAGGAGAGATCCTGCATCATTTAGGAGCTAGGCAATCCTGAAAGACCAAATTTACAAAGTGGGAAAGGGGGGGGGATACCTTACAGAGTATAAAAAGCTAATAAAAAGAACTTTGAGTCAAACCAAACATGTTTCTCCTCTAGTCTGTACCTCAACCACCCCCTTACCCCACCGCCCCCCGAAAAATCTGAGAGCTCATGCTGAAGTTGCCAGGAGCAGAACAAACTGGAGATAACCCCAGAATGGAGAGTCACAGGAAGGAAGTTTAACAAATCAAGCCATGCTTCCTAGATCAGTACAAATTTAGCCCTCTGCCCTCCCTAGCTGCCACTCCAATTCCCCTCCCCTGCCAAATCTGCTGTTCTACTTTCTGCTCCTTGCCCTGTGCTCTCTTCCTGATCTGTTAGTCCTTGTGCTCCCTACTAACAAGATGTGCTTCTCTGCTTTCGGGTCCCTGACCTTTCTGCTGCTGTGTTGCCTGCCTCATATGGGCTGTCCATGTCCTACATGAGACGAAAGCAGACAACAACCCGCTGCTGGAATGGAAAGGTTGGTTCTAACAGAAGAACCCTGCGCTGAGAAACTAACTGGGAAAACTGCCATTTTTGCATTAATTTTAAACATGTGCAGATTAGCCAGGTGTACAGTTACTGTATTATATTCTTATATGGCACATGATCAGCAGTCTAGCTCACAAATGCACTGATAGAGTTGCTGTCAAAGGAAACCAAGTGAGAATTTGCATTTTTAGCAGCAGCCTAGGTTCAGCAGAGTATAACAGAATTTTCATTATTATACATGAAAATGCTATTGCAAATGTTGTTACAGAAAATCTGGCTTATTTTGAAGAATAACTATTTTTAGACTGAAAGAATGTGGAAGTATGTTTCTGCTAATGCTATCATTTACATAAATTACAAATTAAAATTTATGATAAAAATACCTAAATCCTTACCTAGAAAAACTGTCTGGAAAGAAGGTTAATAAGCTACTGCTTACAACTGTACAATGTAATATTATCCAAATAGACAAGGGCCAAACTAACCAAAGATGCTAAGCACTAAGGCAGCAACTTTTCATCACATGAATTATTCCCAATTAATGCCAAGAGCATATTTTCTAAATACATCATCCTTCTTCAGGTGCATAAAAATCACTACAGTCAGTTAGCAAATGCAGCCACTTCTAGAATACAATACAGAATGAACTGCTTAGGATAATGCTTAACAGTCACCAGGTCAGAGCAAGAAGAGAGAAATACAGGCTTCTGCAAGACTTGCGATGGAACGCTCATTCAGAGCTTGTAGCTGATCCAGCAGCAATTAGTTTTTACTATCCATTTTATGGAAACTGTACCACAAATCATCAGGGCCTGGTTTAACTCACACCCAAAAGAGGAACCTCTTACTATACAGCAGGGGTAGCCATCCTGTAGCTGTGGCATGGGCAGCCACTGCATGCAACACACAAAAGACTGGGGAGTGGACAGGTGGCACAGGGCCAGATACAGCAGGGAGTTGAGCCACTGATGGGGCAGGACACAAAAATAGAGAAGCAGGATCAGGCAGGAGAAAGGGATCAGAGTGGCATTCAAAGGATGTAGGGCTAATTTGCAGCCTGCCTGCCAAAACAGGTTGGCCCCTACTGCAATTCATTATCTGTAGGCTTAGCAGAATTCGATTTTTAAATCAATTTCACCTGACATTCACAGACCAACAGAAGTTGGTAATCATCAAAATTTACATCAGGACATCAACAAAAATAAAAATCCAGGATGGAGGCAAGGAAATCCAGGGAAGGGGGTGTGCGTGCATGCTGAGTCCAGCCCAGCCTAGTCTCCACAGAAGTTTGGCCCCTGCTCTGATCATGCAGGAACTAAGTCAGGCCAGGCTGTGGGAGTTTGGCCACTGAGTGATCGGGGCAGAGGCCAAACTCCTATGGAGCCTGGGTAGGCCCCTGCTTAACTGGGGTAGAAGCCATATTCCCCCAGAAGCTGGGCTGGGCTGAGCTCTGCAGGAGTTTGGCTCTTGCCCCAGCTGGGACCTGGGCAGAGCAAGGGGCTGGCAGCACTGGGCTCCTGGGCACCACCAGCCTTCTTCCTCCAACCCTCCCCCCTCCTGGCACAGCCTTTCCAGCATGGCCCCTAGGCTCCTGCAGCAGCCACCATGCATGGATGCACACGTGTGCAAAAAAGATAAACACTGAAATAAGTTCTTAAAAATAAATACCAGTTGTAGCCATCAAAATTAAAAAAATAAATAAATACAATTTGAATTCTGTCAAGCATAAATATCTATGAACCCTATCAGTATGGAGAGGATATTGTCTTAATAAATTGTCAGCCCCATTTCCTGCAGCCCACTGAATTTCTCACAAGGCTTAAAAACTAACTAGGTCTGGCCTAGTTCATGAGACACTATGAAAATAAACTGCAGCCTGATGCACCAGTGATTAGACTAGTCACCTGAACTATGCTACATATTACCTAGTGATGTTAAACAACTACCTCCTCAATTCTCTACATGAAATGCTGTGATCTGAGCAGTATATGAATCACAATAACCTCCATACACAGAATTTATAGGAATCTGAAGAATGCCAGAGGTATGGCTAAAGTAAAGTAACTATTTCTAAAGTAAAAGTTTCAGTCCCACCTTGGGTGCTTCAGCTCTTGTACCTAAAGTATATATTCAATGTTGGAACAAATTAGCTTACCCCTTTCACTTTGCTCTTCTTTCACTTAAATAAAACAGTCAAAGCAGGAGTGGGATGAGCAGATGCCTGGCAACTGCTTTCTTCCCTCCTCATGCTAGACTGGATCTGTCCCAGGGCACCAGAACTCAGCAGTGTTCAACCTTTTTCCATATGGCCAGGACCAGCAGAAAGCACCTTTTGGAGAGCGTCTGCGATAACTTCAACATCAATCTGAGTTACAATGAATTAAAGCCTGCCAACAAATTCCCTCCACAACCCACCCACCTAACAGGGAGCTCTTGGATCCCAAGAACCACTGGCCTACAGCCTCTGCTTCTCAGTAACACACACGGCAAAGACCTGGAAGGTAGATTCTAGATAGTCCATAAGAGACACCAGTTTTGTCCCAGGAGCAGAAGATTGTCTCAAAGCATTCAGCAATCCTGAACTTTGAGCTTTGAATTCTGCTTCAATCAGAAGCCCAGCCCACCCTTTTTCTACCTTCACTCAAATTTCCTTTCCTGTTCATAGCCTCTACGGGCACATTTTCTACCACATTACATTTTCCATCCATGCCTACTAATCTTCCACCTTCCCCCCAAAATATGGATTTAACATGGGCAATTCCTTTTACCTCCCTACCTTCCCTTTTCCCTCCCCAAACAAGAGGGTATAGAGTACATTCCTCTTCCTAACTCATCATCTACCTTCCAAATTTACAGCAAGTCTGTGCAACAAAATGTAATAAACTTAGTAAGTACCATAGTAACAACACCAAAGACACAGCAGCATGGACCTTAATTGTGTGCTAGTAAGAAAAGGGCAAGTTTTTCATAGGCTCTGGGTCCAAATTCTGGTTGCTCATACATGCTGAAGCCCATTCTGCCTCTGTTATTACTAGTCAACCAACCCATGCTACCTGGCTTCAACTAGGGCAGGGGTATATGCTACAATAACTCCTTCATTTTTGCTGCATGGATATACCCTTGAACTGTAAGTACCTAAGGAACATTAGGGGCCACTTTTTTTTCTTTTTGTTTTTTTTTTTTTAAGTACAATATTAGAGGGCAAAATACATCATTCCTTCATCTTAGGAGACCTGAGCTAGACAATGAGTGTGAAACTTTCCAGTCAGGATAGCTGGAATGTAAGTGGGGTTGATAAACTTGTGCACCAACATTTAACTTCTAATGGACTACATCTCCAAAATTTCTAACTAGTGGTTTTTAAAAAAAAAAAAAAAAGTATAACACAAGGAAAAAAAATTCTATCACTACAATGCATATAATGGGTGTCATTTGTTATCCACAAGTAAGACATTTGTTACGATTTAGTTGCTTCAAAAGAGAAATATTTTCTGCCAAGCAGTTGCCTTCACTTGAACAAAGAGATACCCAACTCAAACCTGGAAAAAAAAAAAAACAATGCATTAAAACTTTAGAGACAGAGCACTACTAAGAAAAAAAGGACAAAAGGACAAAACCTCTGCCTCCCCACAAGAAAGTATAATCTTCAGGATACAGTTCAACTCTGAACATGTTACACATAAGGTATGATTAACCAGTTAATCCCACCTTAAATTGTGACCGAACTGCATGTTCAACCAATTAATGGTGTGATAAAACAAGCAATAAGCTATGAAGTTATTCCACAAAAAATGTAATACATTTCTAGTTTGTTCTAATCATGCGATTAACTGAATGTGTGGCCAGGGGGTTCCCTGTGGCTGGGAGCCCCATCAACTGCAGGGCTCCCAGCCACAGGGAAGCATCACCTGCTGACAGGGCATACAGCAGGGAGAACGCTGCTGGCACCACAAGCCTCATGAAGTGCGGGGCTCAGAGGCAGCAACCACTGCTACCACTGCACATCCCACAGCTCACCGAGCTCAAAGTGGCAGCAGCCTCTCCTGCTGTGAACCCTGCAGCTGACAAGGCATGTGGTGGCAGCAGCACCCCACTGTGAACCCTGCAAGCCAGTGCATGGGGAGCCTGGGATCATGATCCCTGGAGCCCCCTGCACCAGTGATAAGGTGCAATGGGATCTAATGTGCAATCCCAAAAATCACACCTCCTGCCATGCACATGTGGTATGGTGGCAGGAGGTGCAATTGTGAGGATCATACATTAAATCATATTGTGCCTTTACCTGCACACAAAGGGGCTCTGAAAGGCAGTCGAGTTACTTTTGGCAAACTAGGTAAATTCCACCAAAAAAACTTATAGTCCAGTTAATTTTTACTGTACTATGCTGGCAAGTTCTTGAGCACAAAGTGCTTTTGCTACTATTGCTACATTTTAATGGACTAAAACCATCTGCACTTTCCTTGGGGGAGAGGGAGAGGGAGTGTGTGCGCGCGTGTGCGCATACACACACACACACACACACACACACACACACACACACACAGTTGTTCCCATGAGTAAGCCTAATTTGCATACAGAAGCTTGTGAACAAGCAATACAGTTTGCACATGACAGAGATTTTCTTCCACAAAAAAAGAATGTCTTACTCAAATGAAGCTCTTCTCATCTACAATTTCAATGTGCTAGAGAGAAAAAACACATGTAACATAAGCTATAAAATTACAGCATCATAAAATGTAAATTTGAAAATTCATAGATGCTAGGGTCGGAAGGGACATCAACAGATTGAATCTAACACCCTCCCCCAGGCAGGAAAGAGTGCTGGGGTCAGATGACCCCAGCCAGATGCCTATCCAGTCTCCTCTTAAAGACCCCCAAGGTAGGGGACAGCACCACCTCCCTTGGAAGCACACTCCAGATTCTGGCCACACTTACTGTGAAGAAGTTATTTCTGATGTCCAGTCTAAATCTGCTCTCAGTCAGTTTGTGACCATTGTTCCTTGTTACCGCAAGAGGCACCCTGGTGAATAGAGCGTCTTTGGTTCTTTGTTGGGCCGCCCTAATGAATTTATAGGCGCCCGCAAGATCCCCTCTGTCTTCTCTTGCAGAAGGCTGAAGAGATCCAAGGCCCTTAGTCTCTCCTCATAGGCCTTGGCCTGCAAACCCTTAACCATATGAGTGGCCCTCCTCTGGACCCTCTCGAGGTTATCCACATCCTTCTTAAAAGACATAATACCCTAACCTACCGCAAGTAAAGCTGGCAGACCATGGTGGCCAGTGTCCTGCAAAGGTTTTTCCATCACTGCATGCATGTAACAACTTCCTATAGGCTTTAAGGGACAAATTCCGTTTGCTGAATTGGAGGTGGCAACCACTGATTCTCCTGGATCATGGTATGCATGAGGGCCACCCAGACCTTCAATGCATATGCCTGGGCAGGAATTTTTGGAGGAATGGAGGCTGCCCCCACCTTCCATTCTCCCTTTAGGCCACTGAGACAGAATCCAAAAACCAGACTGAATCCAGATGTTTGGTGCCTCCATGGCTGTGGTTGAATAAGCATCTGGGAATCTACTGTGTGGATCATTCTACCACTGAACGATGTATTTATTTTATACATATATACGCCAGTTCAAAAAAAACTGTACTGCTACAATTACAGTCTAACCAAGTAGTGCCTGACAATTTACCTGTTAATTTTTTTGCTTGCCCTTCGGCAGATACCATAACTGTACCCTCAGATTTTTGCATTCTCTCTCAAACAGATGGTATGGAGGCCAGATTTTGGTACCTCTGAGTATGAGCCCAGATGTCTCTTCTGCCTATGAAGTGAACCACCATAGATCCCAAGGTTTAGGAACACTTTGCTATGAACTGAGATGCAATTTAGTGCTTTCTAGTGAACTGTTAGCTAATAGGAAACAAAACAAAGATGTAAAATTAAGAAACTGGATTTTCCTCCAAAACTAATCACAAAGAGTCCATTTCTCTGCACTATAGTATGGCTAAGTACAGACATTCAAAACACCAGAAGCAGAATCGATCCAAGTTACACAGACTTCTGCAAGTGGTCTACAGTATACACATTCACCCTTGGGAGGGACGGGGGCATGTAGGCCACCTGCACGGGCCGAGATCTGCAGGTTGGGGGTGCTCTTGAATGCCTACCAGCATGCCTTGTGGGCTCCCCAGGCTCCTGGAGACTGCTGAGCACGCTCCACCCCAAGCTTCCTCACCCTAGTACTCCAGGACCCTCCAGCTACAGGCCAAAAAGAGTCTTGCAACACCTCAAGTGCCCATGGCCTGAGTATCTGCCACCAGTGGCTGAGCCACAGAGGTCACAGGGTTGCCTACAAGCAGGCCCAGTCCTGATGTTCTGCCCCCTGCCACCCCAACCCACCAGAGGTGAGCTGCACACTGGCTCCTGATTTAGGAGGGGATGGGGGGGGCAGTCCATGCTGGGGTCCAGGTTGTCAGGACACCCACCTCTGGCTTCTAAGGTGTGGTATTCAGGAGCCAGAGTAGGCTCTGTAGGGCTGTGCCCAAGCACAGGGGCATGGGGTTCCCCGGCTCAATATGCAGGAGCCAGGGTTCAGCTCCATGGGGCTGTGCCCAATGGTGGGGGCATGGGGTTTCCTGGATTAAATGTACAGGAACTGTGCTTGGGCTCCATGGAGGGAGTTCTCCTCGGCTCAGTGTCAGGCTTGTATGGTACATTGTGGGGTGCTTTGTGATGGGGTGCAGGGGTACAGCCCAAGGACATGGGTGCCCAGGTCCCAAGGTTCATGCAAGGGACAGAGAAACCTCCCTTCCCTCCCCACTGCCTGCCTGCAACTGACAGATGGCTGGAGGCAGGGTTGGGGAAAGGGTCTTTTGCTGGCTTGGCTCTGGGAGGGTTTGGGGACAGTGTCTGCTGGGCACTTGGCCAGAGCAGCTGAGCAGGGGCTGAGTGCTAGTACAGTTCCCTGCGAGGGTGGGGGGGGAAAGAGTGCAGGGGGCTACAAAGAAAATCGAACCAGGTCTATCTTAGATGGGGTTCTACCATTTTTAGAGTGCTCTATGTATGGCAAACTTCTGTACAGTTATGGGTTTAAATCAATTTCTGATTAACTTAGTACTGATTTATGTGTAATGTCTGTACTTGGCCTATGATTACTTAAGCCAGCAACAAAAAAATTACCACCAAAAGAATCTTCTCTTCCCTGAGAAGAATTTCTGAAAAGGCATGCAGTTTTACTATAAGGAAACGCAAAACAATTGTTCTGGTTGAAAAAGCTAAAGTAAAAGCTTATAAAAATTTCCAGACAAACTGAGAATAAATGTGAGCCAGACATAAAGCAGAGGAATGATCTCCTGCCCTTTCTACACCTATCAACAGCAGTCTATTTACCTTAAGTTTTGCTGGATATTAAGCCATAGATCCACCTCCTCCCTCTACAAACACTGGAAGTGTCTCAGAAAGGGATGAGGCTCAATATACTTCATAACTAAGATATATGTTCAGATAAATACCCCACAAAAACCATGAACAAAACCTGATGACCACCTGATACCCAATGAAGCTTAGCTTGCCTCTTCCATCCAAGCTGCCACCAGGTAAAATTGTCAGCCTTAACCCTGACAAGTCTGATGGATTTAATGAAGTACAGCTTAGAGCTGAGTCGAATCAGCAATCTCTTTCTTCTGGTAATTCAGATCTGATGTTAACTTTTCTACCCAAAGTAAATGTTTTATTTAATTTTGTATAACTGCCGCATGGCATTTTTCACATTTATGTAACTTTGTAGTCTTATCTTTTGAGTCAACCGAAACCAAAATGTTTGTTTAGTAGTAGCTATAACTGAAATCATATCGCGCGCGCAAAGCATGCGCGAGTTTTGTATTTTCCCGCGCGCGTATGCATACTTTGTAAGTTTCTTTTCTATCCTCTAAGTTTCACTTTTGCAGAAACACAACCTATATAAAAATCTGCCTAGCAACACCCATGTAAAAAAAACTAGCCTATCCCTGCACGCTTAGCTTATGTCATAGTTAGTGTCATAGAGGCGGTCCAACCAACATCAATAAAGAGGCGAAGAAGCAGGAAACGGCAGAGACAACAACTGGATAAACCTCAGGCTTGATCACCCTGTTGCTGGTCCTCAGCCTCCCGTCTGGGCGTATCCCAGCGAAAACCCGTCAAAGGCCTCGAAAACCCGACAACAAACATCAGCCTCTCAGCGTAACTTAGACCGCATACCCACTTTGACTATACCTCCGTGCTTATACTTTAGCTGCAACTTCGCTCCAGCCAGTCTCCCCTCTCATTCGTAAGAGGGTGAGGCCAGGTGAGTTGAATAAACCTCTTTACTATAAACTTTGAAAGCATATAGCATTTCGCCTACTTGTGCCAGTAAGGCGGACCTCGAGGGCGGTCGACAAGCCACCTCTTATCCCGCCCTACAAGCCATGTACTCACTCGCTCCGTAAAGTCTGCGGCTCACCAAGCGGTGTCGGAGTCTCTAATCCGGCATTTCGTGACACCCGACATTTCTGAAAATTTAAATACCTAAAAAACCAAAACTGGTTCCCCTGTGGATATTCTTGCAAAAGAGTTGTTGCTTGTTCAAGGGTCAACTTATTTTTACTTTTTAGAGCAGACTATTATAAGACCTTATAGATAAATAAGTTGATGGCACTATAAACTGAGTTCTTAATGCCTACACAATTTTCTACCGTTTAGCTCTATTTTACTTTTTCTTCATATCTTCTGATGCAGAAGAAAACAGGCTTTTCACAGCTGTCCAGAAAAGAGAGTCAGAACACAGAACTATCAGCATTTCAGGACAATGACCAGAGAACAGTCAAGTGAAATGGTTTAAAAAAAAATAAAATCATAGGCAACACCCATTATATCCTCTGAAGTTAGTTATATGCAGTTGAAGACACCTGTGGATTTTTCAGATACAAGTGCACCACTGCAACATGCCACTAACAAGTTTACCACCAAAGTGTTAGCTGTCAACAAGCAAAATAGCAAATAGATCAGCTGTAAGTAGAAGCTATGTTTTCTCTCTAGAAAAAAAAAAATCAGATTGCTACAGTCCCATTACTAAGCACAGAAGACAGCAACACAGCTGAACAAGGAATCACAAATGCTCATATAGCATGTGAAATGTCAGTCCTGGTGCAGGCTCTCAAGCATTTTTTTCAGCCCCTGTTATTGAACCATGTGAAAAATGCTCCATTGAAATGACTGTACTCTTAACTCTATTGAAGAGAAACTGAAGGATTCCTTCTTTGCTAGAAGACCTTGGCAAAGACTTGAACTATGAAGTCAAAGTGTGTTTCAACCTGAATGATTCTTTCAGACAAATGAGGAAGGAAGGAGATGTTCAGGGACTGCCTAAATGTCAGGTAAAAAATATTAATGATTAATGTTATAATCAGAAAGAAAAGGTCCCAACATCTCACTGTGCTAGCCACAAAACACACATGAAGATCTTGCATACAAAAATAACCCATATGTTCCCTTTTCTCTGTACTTACGCCAAAAAGTTATTTGTATATGTAAAACCGTGCATGCTTTTTTATTCTAGTCCCATCAGTGTTAAGTTTCACATAAGGCAAGGTCTACAGAAGAACTGCAATACACAACTATAAACTACTCCCTCCAAAATACCAAGTTGCTTTGTATGAAGAATGGAGTAAGAAAACTCTATTGCAGTATTTAAACAAAATAAAACGTTAAACACATCTCATTAACTTCTTGTTTAGTAGAGTCAACAATGATTATATCAATTTACCAAACTTCTTCCTAAAATACAAATCTGGGACCTAATAAGAAAAACAAACATTTAGGAGCTAATACCATTTTAATGTAGCTTTAAAGACCCTAACAGCTTTTACAGCATGTATTACATCAGGCAGGGGATTCCAAGTTGGCTTCTGTAACTATGAATGACAGGTAATACACACTATATAATTCCAAGCACATTCATAGCTCCTGACATGTCACATTCTAATTACTTAAATTATTTTTGAGACAACAATTTGTAGAAAGGTAAAAAGCCTATTTGGCAAAATAATTTCACTTCTTCACCATATAAGATTACTGCACAAATCCTAGATCCACCTCCCTCCTTCTTGTTAATGTTCAAATAATAACAGTGAACTATAATACTCAGAACAGACTTTCATCTTTGCATTACACAGCTCCTTATGGAAATCAACATTTTTTCTTATAATACTGCATTTTCTACAAGGGTTTTAATTATGCTTTTTGTTTCTGGGTAGAAATTTCCCCCACCCTTATTTTTTCATATAAGACAGATGGTGTGTACATCAGTATCAATTTATGAATTGGAGAATGAAAGTTCTGCGGACCTTCTTAGATATCCTGCAGACACTGACACATACAAAAGAAAAGCCCCCTTTCTAAATGACACAGAAATTGAGTAGAGATTGAAACCAAGATTCTGATGAAGCCCATGTGTATTTTCTGCCAAACTTTTCATTACACAGCCAGATTAACTGGACTCTGCTACTGATTTAATGCATTGGTAAAGCCTGTGTGGCCATGCATCTCTGCAGTAGCTGTTGAAGGGAATGACTTACTACTTACTTAAAGGTAGTAGCCCCCTCATCTGAAATGATACGGACTTGTGCCTTCAGTGCAGATAGTAGGAGCTAGCCTGCTGATTGCTTCCAATTAACAAACTGTTTACCATTCAAGGTTATAGTAAAAAAATAAAAGGTACATTAATTTGTATTATTTTAAGATATAGTACATCATGAATATTGTAACATGTACACAAAGTAGTAAGTACAACCTCAACTTGAACATTTAATTCTAAATGCCTAGCTGTACAGCGTTGATCCTCACCTAGCAGTTTCTTTGTATAGAATTCTTTCAGATTTTTTTTTAATTATTTCACTAGACATTCCTCCCACAATTGACTATTGGTTAAAGGCACAATAACTGAAAATATAATTCTCTCAATTCAAACCTTAGGCAATAAGATGTATGCATTGTGAATAATGTACATCTAGGAAGCGCAGCCTACTTTCAATTAAAATACCAGTGAAAAATAAGGATGAGATGTAGATATTTATTGTAGCTCTCCAGGGTATGAATGGCAGGTCTCCAATTCCAGATTTGTACATGCAACACCCCAAACCAAGAAATATTCCAGTGGGGAATGGAAGTAAAGCTGCAGGGGGTTTTTAAGTTTCATTTTTAAGTAACAGCCTAGGCCACAGAGAATAAAATTATTTTCCAGCACCACTCCCACTCCTCTCAAGTTCCAGGGAAAGAGACTCTTCAAAGTTATAAATGATAAATCTCTCATTTCTGACTGCAATAAAGCTTTCTACATTGACCAGCTTTAATTGTAACAATAACATTTCATAGTATAACGTGATTCTGCTGGGTAGACGAAGGGCATAAATGGTGAACATTTGAAAAAAAAAATTGTAATATAAATTCATGTAAGCTTTATAATGTGGAAAGTACCTACTTTTGAGCACACCATCTTAGAATTTTATACTAATACGCATCACCATTATCCGAGCACCCATCACACGAAACCAAAAACATCAGTGTTCCTAATAGAATTGTGGAGCTTATGAGAGACATCTTTTTCAGCTAAAACTCACTTAAGGAATAGGTTTTTTTGTTTTGCTATAATCTACTTTTTTTTTTTTAGGGTTACTTTAAATCAACATTTTTTTCAATAATTTTAGAGTGTGGCAGTGCTGTGAATGGTCATCTGTATGGCAGAAAGGCCCTTTCAAAAATTAAAAGTTTTGTCATATTCCTTAAAGACTTAGATTTTGGATTTACCTAATTCTTCCAATAAGACTTTTCTGCAGCCAGATCTCTCAACCGAGAATGCTTTCTTTATAATCCTTAACTGCTGCTTCATGGGCTTTTTAATCTGCATAATCCCAGAGGAGTTCAACTGTTTGGTGGTCCACAGTACAAACTTTGGTCTTTTACTGCTCACATACCAACATTTACTGCTTTGAAGGTTAGGACCAAGGTCTTAAACTGGCACTGGAAGGTGATTAACTCCCTCCCCTTGATCCCAAACATGGGGCCTGAAGTCAAAGACAAAGAATCTGGGAGTTTCAGTGCCATGCTGGGCAGATAGTCAGTAAATTCCTCCAGGCAGTTGATAAAGCTTTTTCTTCCAAAGTTTTTTTTCTAACCTTCAGTAAGCCTCAACCTTTAATATCTGAAAGAATGAAGTTTATGCCCCCCTTTTCTTCTTCTCCATCTATACAGGGGTATTGAGAGGCATAGTTATAGCAAAAAAATTAGCCACACTGGTAGATGTGGCAAAATGTCACTTAAAGTAATTTTATTCCAAATTAACTATTCTACTCACAAAGCAGAATAACTATTGTGCAATAGTCACCTTTTTTGGGAATAGGATATCCCCATGAAGAAATATTTTCCAAACTACCTATAGCTGAAGAGCTTTTTCTGCTATGACTGTCAACTTCCAGGAGTAAATGACAATGAGTTATGGAGGGAACCTTCAGTATTAACAAACAAACAAAAAAACCTTCTAGCAGGATCCATCCCCTTCCCGTGGTTTGCTGTCCTTTTATTTAAAGGCCAATCTCTGCCTCAGATAAAAAACAAACAAACAAAAGGAATGGCCCTTTTGCAATCAAAGAACCAATTAAAGCAATACAGTCAGAGATACATACTGGTTGAGCCTATATATCTCTTATATTGACAATTTAATATAGTAGAACCCCAAATCTTCACAGTGTTAAGCTCCTAGCTGTCTTGAGAAAATGAAACTTTACAGACAGGTGACTGAATGCTCAGTTCAGCCAAGGTAGTGACACATTTGGGCATACACGGGAGCAGAACTTTAGGTGCTTATACATACTGCTGGGTGGTGGGGAAGAGCAGAAGTCACAGTTTTGAACTTAAGCACTTAGATTCCATGCTCATTTTAAGGGCTTAATGAGAGATTCACAAAGAAATTTCACTTTCTGGAAAAGGTGCTGTAAGTGGAAACAATGTAATTCGAATCTGATTTTCCCATAGAAACAATGTTATAATAGGGGGTTATGTTTCTGACCAAGAGGGCCTGATGCCCAACTGGTCATAGAAGTGACCATAAACACCGTATTTAAATCTACTATTTAATCAACTATAAATGATATACACTGTACAGTACAAAGCTTTCTAAAGTGTACTGTATATAAATCAATTAAACAGGGCAATTCAGTAACTAATCACATAACATTTTATTTAATCAGAAGGTGAAGGAACACCTTCATCAGGGTCATGGAATTCACAAGGGCTTCTTTGGAGAGATTTTGGGGACACTTAGGGCCACTTGACAGCTTTTTGAGAAACTAATCCAGGAATGTTTGTTTTGCTGCCCTCTTCTCATTTTTCTGTAGTGTCGTTAAGTGCGAGGATCCAGCGCCATAAGTAATAACGTGGGTGTAAATGGCAAAGCACTGAAAGTGTGAATCACCATAAGTTGAAACACTGTAAGTCAAGGACTACCTGTATTGGAAATCACCCTGATGTGACCGATAATGTGGGCAATAAATGGCTCCATAGATGCACACCACTGCAGTGCAGCATGTAGGTAGAGAGGAGGACAGCCTGGCATCAGGGAGAGCTGTGTGTAGCTGGTAAGTCTGTTGTGGTGGGAGGGGGGGGAAAAAGGGCATGGGGGGGGCAGATCAAGGCCACCACGATGAGGGAGTGGGGCTGGGGCAGGGTGTGGTGGGTGGCTCCCACCACTGCACACGCCCCAAGAGGGGGGCAGGGAGGCATGTGCCCCCAGATCTGCATGGGGTAGGGTGGGCTGCTGCTGTGGACTGGGGCCAGGGCTGTGCAGGGCTCTTCCCGGCAGGTGGAGGTTGGGCTGGGGCTGTGCTTGGGCGGGTGGTGGCAGCGCTGGGAGGGGCTTGAGAGGGCTATGGCAAATTTTGGGGTGGCTGCAGCCACACCTCCCAGCACCACTGCCACCAGCCCCAAGCACAGCACAGCCCAGCTCAGCCCAGCCCAGCGGTAGTGGCAGCAGCCCCTCCCCACCCTGAGCAGCTCTGGGGGCACACGCTGATCCCCAGGGTGCGTGCAGAGAAGCCACTCTCCTCCCCACACCCCCCAGACAAGCTGTGGCTCTGTCCTGCACTCCACCCCAGCTGGGCAGCACCTGCCCCTGCCCCAGCCTCATTCTCTCCCTCACCACAGGTGCCTTGATCTGCCCCCCCCCATTTCCCCTTCCACCACAACAGACTCACCAGCTTGGACACAGCTCTTCAAGCTGCCAGGCTGTGTATTGGAAATCTGATTGGTATCAGCCAATATGCGTCCTTAAAAATTGGATATCAGTATCCGTCCCAAAAATCTTTATCAGTTTGCCCCTACTATTTACTCTTATACCACATACACACACTTTCCCCCAAAAATCAGCCCTCCAAAACTGGGATGCACATCTTAAGCAGGAAATCATTTTTTGCACTAGAAGCAACACATGTAATAGCTCCCTGTAATGGCTGCCATGGGTATGCACCCTTTTGGGTGACAGTTAGTTTTAACCATGTTAGCACTGCCGAGCAGTAGAACTGTAGTGCTAGATCTGCAGCTAGAGATTAAGCAGGAGAGAGAGAACTAAACTACTTGCATAAATGTTTTAAAGAACAAGTTACATAAGTTTAATTATACAGTAGGGTACTCTAGACATCCCTCCCATGGCAAGGTATTAAAATACTGAGCTGGAATGGAACCATTAGGCTTTGCATTTGAGATGGACAGAAGTTTCAGTATTGCATGCTTATTCCTCAGGATTGTTTCATGTCTTGCTAGGGAAAGTGTCAGAGGGGCCTCTAATCCAAAATTCAAGCTATTCATGCTGTAAAGGCCCTTGATGGTGATCTACTTTTTAAAAGTGTAATTGGCCCCAATATACTTCAGCTGTAAGCTCTTCTGTAAAGGGCTTGCCACTTGTACACTTCCTAGCAAAATGAGGCCCAGATCTCAGGGCTTCTAGGGTTACACACTAATACAAATAATCATCACTGCTAGTACTCCTTCTTCCTCTTCTTGTGCTGTACTCACACTCCTCCTGCCCTGTACAAGCAGCTTAAGAGAATTACTCAATATAATCACACACACATACTGAAGCACACTTACAATGTTGTAGTTTGCTAGTGGTAGCAGTACAAAAGGAAAAGATTAGGCAAATTGAGTACATTTTGTTTTGCTGCTCCTAATGTCACTGAAAATTATTATTGTGCACCTGAATACATGGGGTGTGTGTGGATGGATAGATTTTGCTCTTGCATTAAGAAATGAAAATTATCACAGAAAAGCATTTGAAGGGATCAAGGATTTTGAAAGGAGAAGTGCAGGGAGTGTGCTGCATCATTCTATAACATAATGCATATTTTTCTCTAATTAAAAAGAAACTAGAAGCTTGTTTATATTATTCAGTTTATGACCCAAACGCAAAACAAGTTTAAGTAAGTTTGTGGAGGTCCAGCTGTCAGCTCCAGGTGGGGCAGGCCAGCCTGGCCACAGACAAGACTCCTCCCTTCACTCCCCGCAACCTCCACTGTAGCTCCAAAGTGTCTGTCACTGCCCTTTATGCAATGCCTCTGACTCCTCATGTTCCCAGTTATCCCACATATCCCCATGCTCAGCCCCACCCCATCATGCCCCAAATACATCTGATCCCACAAAGCCTTCAGGCCCCAGTACATCCTATCCTGCCCCCATGAATCCACCATACCTTGCACAGACTTATCCCGAACACAAGCCAGGTCTCTTGACCCCTTAGCATCCCCCTTTCACTCCACTGATCCTTCCCCTGCTCCTCTGGGCAATCAATTCAAACCTCATGGTAGCACTTCACACTCCCAGGACTCCTCACCCACAATCCCTCTTGCTCCCAACCTCCCCCCCGCCCCTTACATGCCATTGACTAAGCCAAGAGCAAAAGATTGGCTTCTTAAAGCTGCTGCCCAAGGCATCTAGCAAGTTTTGTTTTGTGGCTATGAGGTGTTTGCTAACATTTCCAAGCTGTATGGCTGGGTGGAAGATGTTGTTAACAGGATAGCCTGGAACTGCAATATTTGATCTATTCCAAAATGGAACAAGTCAAAGAAGAAAGGAGAGGAAAAGACCAACATGCTGCATAAGATAATGGACAAGGGAAAAAGAGAACTGCTTGGAGGAAGGCAGAAGAAAAAAAGATGCATGTGGGAGAATTTAAAAGTACACTTATGATCTATTTACGAGAAAGAGAGAACAAGTTAAATGAAATTATGAAGGAAAACTTCACAAAAATAAGTGAATTTTAATAACTAGGGCTGGTCTAACACTGTCAAAATATCACTAATTCAAATAATGCATTAAATGCATTGTGGTATTCAACAGGCTCTATAGCTGGTCAAATACAGTTTGACACATACCAGGGATACTCATTAAATATTATCCCTGGCACACTACTAGAGCTACTTGAAAGATCAATCCTTTTAAAATATACTAGAAAGGCTTCTTAATGTTAGTTAAGAAAGCAAGTCACAATGGTTTCATTCTCTTATGCTGCATTTTTCATCTTTGCCAGTCTTAGTCCTTGACCTAAGTGCTATGTACAATTTTTCAAGCTGATTTTGAAGTGTAGCTGACCCACCTAGGAGACTGCACAAAGATAGGGGTCGTTGCATCCAACTAGCTTCACTTGTTCCTTGTGGACAAGCCCCAGAAGGTCAAGTGCCCCTCATTCCTCAGGCATGCTCATCTGTAGTTTACTGATCCCCTTTGGTCTTTTTGTCTCGAATTCACCACCAATCAAATAAAAGTGGAGAATTGTAAAGGCTGGTATAAATGTCTGGGACTTAAAAACAGCAACAACAAGGTGAAAAAACAAACCTTTTCAGTGTCCGTATTTGGCATTAGTCATCCTTTAAATACATTAACACAGTAATCTACAGTATTAAGTTCCAGTCACGATGCTACGGACTTTTGTCCTAACCGCAGACTGCAAAAGTGACTGGTAAACCAACATCTGCATTTGACCTCACCTGAAATTACCATTATTAACCTATTAATAAATTAAAATGTGGACAGGTCCTTAGTGAAATCTTCCCAGTGGCCCTGACTGCAGTCCATCATGTTCTTCCCAATACCAAAGAAACACTGATGATACCTACACATGGGTAGGCAAGAGTTTAGACTACATTAGTGTCTCCTCTGATTTGAAGAAATTAGCAGAGGAAAAGACAGCAAAGGAAAAGAAATTCTGAAATAGTGGTGCTCTCATATTACTGAAAAACCATAAGTCTGACATGATCCTGGTGCAAGTGCTCAGGAAAAACAAATCCTCTCTCCCGCTTCTTACCTCCTCCAGCCTCCCAGAACTACAAGGGGTCCTGAACCCCACTTACTCTCGTTAAGTTAAAAGACATTGTGGTAACTTGCATCCTTCGGGTCTGCTCTTGACTGGAGTTTGCTAAATAATGTGAAGTTTGTTCCTACAGGAGCATGATGATGATTAGCCAGCAAACTCTTGTTCACATGGGAGAAGAATTTTGGCTCTGATTCTCCTCCAAATTTTCTTTCAAATTTCCTCATTTTAGGATTCTGGAGAAAAATAAACTAAGTTCCGAAGCCATAATTTCTTCTCTGAACTTATACCTTGCTAAACAATCTGGGTTGACAGGAAAGTAAGATACTGGCTGGTTGAAAATCAAATCCCAGGTCACATTATTTAAGCTACAAACAGCCAAGAGACACAATACGTGAGGATTTAACTACACAATTCCATTTTAATTGTAGCTCCAACATGTACATCAAAAGTGCTTCCCCACCACATGGCCCTGTGAAACCTAAAAACACATTAATTTTTTAAATAAGGATCTACTTCAGCATCTCCTTTTACTCTTTTGGGCTAATGGTATTTTCCATTTTGTGGGCATATGCATTCACAGGCAAATACTTTTTGAAAAATAATGTTTAACTCCAAATTAACAGAGAATTTAAATTAAAGTCCCACATATTTTTACTGAAAATACTTGCTTAACAGAACTGTTCTCTTATTCCTGGACCCCTCACAGATCAATTTCATGGGAGAGTTATGTACACATACCAGAGATGTGAATGGTTGAGAGATTAACTGTTTAACCAATAAGCCCAGTGACAATCAGTAATAGCTTACCAGTTATTGTTTAGCACAGGGTAAGACAGTCCGGCAGGAAAGGGGGGAGAAGGGAAGCCATGCAGTGTCCCAGCAGGAACCAGAAGGTGGCAGCAGGGCAGAAGGGTGGGAGGGAAGAGCAAAGAGGAGGGAAGGGAGAAGGGGACTAGTACACAGCTAGGCAGGGTGGACCTTGGTGCAGCCGCCCTACCGCCTGCACATGTTCTGGGAAAGCCCCTGCCACCGAACCCAGGCTCCCCAAGGGGCTGCCCTCCTCAGCCCACTGGGGCTCCCTGAAGGGTGACTGGGGCAGGAAGTGTTGGGCCCCCTCAGCCCCGAAGTGATCAGAGGTGGGGGGAGAGGGTGCTTTGCTCAAAGAAGCTCAGACCGCAGCTCTGCCCTAGGCCCGGGCCCTGATCCTACACCATCACCACCCCAAGAACTCAGCCCCAACCCCCGCCCATCCTACCCCTAGATGTTACTCCCCACCCTCCCACAGCCCCATACCATCTGCCCAGCCAAGTGTGCCCAGTCCATGGGGGTCCCATGCTGTCCTCCATGGAGATCCTGCATGCCCATTCCATTCAGCGTCCCTGGCAGTGGGTGCAGGGCAGACAGCCCAGAGTGCCCAGGCAATGGGGCCAGGTCTGGAGGTGGCAGAGAGGCTAGTGGTGGCAGCTGCCAGGAAGCAGAATCCAGCAGGACTGGCTGCACATGCCACAGCCCATGCCACTGCATGTGCACCTGGGCCAGGCAGGACTGAGGGACCCAACTATAGGCTGGACAAAATAGAACATGGCTGCTTCTTCAAATGTAAGATTAATCATAATGTGTACCTTCCTCCTATCTGCACACAGAAACAGATCTTTATGTTCTGCTAGACAGGAAGTTTTCCATTTGGGGGGGAGGGGGCTGCTAGAAACTCCCTTGGTGGACCAGATGTGGCCCATGGGCTGTATTATGGTTAACTGATACAATTAGAAGACTTTAAATGGCTATTTTTTTTTTTTTAGTGATATTTACATCCCTAACTCACACATTTCAGTTCTGCATGTTCAGGACCTTCATACAAGGAATGAAATTACAAGATCAAAATTAGAAATGCCTCCACTGCTCTCCCCAAACTGTTCCACTAACCTCAAATTGTCTGCCAATTCCTACGTACTTAAAAAAAAAAAGTCTAACACTGACTGAAATATTTTTATATAGCATAAAAAATGAAAGCACACTACTGCTATCCATGATTTGAGAGCTTATCATTATTTCCTTGCAGTTTTAACAGCAATATGATCATAAGCCAACACTATTTAAGGTAACAGAAACAAGCTACAATGGTACATGACAGTGAAAAGTCACCCTGCTTAATGATCATAGTACTGCTTTCAAAAGGAAATGGGCTGGAATTAGCTTTTTTGGTGCCAATTCAAGACACACTCAGGAACCTGGTTTCATCTTACAAATGGGTAAGCCTGAGGAAGAGAGAGAAATTAATATCTACATCAGATTTCTTTCACGTTGATTTAAAAGGCAAAGAAAGACAATGAAAAATATGACGATATACTTTGGAAACACTGAATAAAAGCATTTTAATTCCATGCAAAAAAATGCAGCTAACAAGAGTTCATAAGTCAACAGCGCATTCTGATTAAGATATAGTCCAAACCCAGAGCCTCCAACATTTAGTGTCTTTAATATCCATTCTGCTCTAACTCCCTCTGTAGTATTTAACTTAAGCAGAGCCAATACTCAGTCACACTTCCCTACACTTGTTCTGGATATTAGTATGGTTATGATTTCCTAACAGATTACACTGATGCACCTGGAAGAAGTGAAGAATTACAGGGGGGGCGGGGGAGAGGAATCAAAAAAACCACTGCCAGACACATTTATGTTATCACTGTAAAGGAAACCACAATATAGGATAAGGGCTTATCATGGTTTCTAAATTAAAAGTATAAAAACAAAACCAACATATGTCCCAATGGCCTGGATACTGTTATTATTTGCAGTCAGCAAGTGTTCTGCCACCTCTTAGTCCTGAGAAACCACTCCAAACTCAAGGACCATTCTGGGCAATGTCTATGGAGGCTCTGTAAAGAAGGCTAGGAGTCCACTGTGATCCCAGGATAATTCCACTGGGTATACAAAGGAACTTTCTGCCTTCTTAAAGCAGAAGTAAAGGTAAGGGTGGTGTACAAATGGCAATTCAGCCAAGAGCAACTTCCTACAAATACTATCAATATGCCAGGTCTGCTAGATGAAAATGCATGGGAGGTCATTCCCTGCAGTTGCTCCTCAGCTCTGGAACTCCCTCCCCTCTTGAGGCTCCACAGAGACTGACTCTGGCCATCTTTCAGAAGCACAGTAAGATCTTTGTATTTGGTCCTACCAAACAAAGGTAGGATGAGATGTTGTTTGGAGAGGGTGAAGGGTGTCTCTGTTTTATCTGTAAATTTTCAGTCCCTTTTAAGTTGTTCTCTTGCCGCTTGCCTGGTTAAGTTGTCCTGTATTTTTATTGTAAGCCACCCTGAGCCTTTATTGGGAAGGACAGCATATTAATTAAATGAGGAAATAAATAAATAAAGATGCCTTCCACTATCTACAATTTCTGCCACCTCTGAGCTTCTGTCCCTTTCCTCATTTCATACTATGGGAAGGCTGAAGAAGAGGTAGGGCTAGGCAAAACAACCTGCAGCAGTAGCTCATAATAGTAACCTTGACTATATCACAGAAGCCAGCAGTAGCTGGAATAAG
The DNA here is from genome assembly GCF_001723895.1 of Crocodylus porosus. NCBI lineage: Eukaryota > Metazoa > Chordata > Crocodylia > Crocodylidae > Crocodylus > Crocodylus porosus. Next base: position 86,053,770 of record NW_017728918.1, read on the forward strand.
TATAAAACTCTCAGGTTTTAGCCACGGCAGGAAAATTCTACCCCTCTATCACACCACCCCAGGGGGCATGATGAAGAATATATTGTCTCTTGGCTTGACATCAGCAAACACCCTTAACAGTGTTTTAGTTATTTTTTTCAGGCAAGGTCTTTTCCAAAATATATTTAGTATTTGAGTCTCAATAACATTGTTTTTTTTCTTGGCCTGTGTGTAGTCACATACAAAATGTCTTTCTCTGCTATACTGTATTTTATGAAGGTGAGCAGGGGAGGCCAGCACTCCTTACTGTACATTCCAGCAGCAAGGTCTGCGCTGTGTCTGATGTCCTCTTATCTAACCAATGGGACATGGAATCAGGGAAGATGTAGGTGGTTGAGCTCTGCAGTCAAGTATATGGCTACTAGCATAGGTTTTATGGACTCAGGTACAACCTTCCTATTTGGCCCACAGGTAAAACCTTCCATTATGGCTTCACTCCATTCATGGGAATGAGGAAGAAAGAGGGGCCATTTGTCTCTGAGCCATTTAATTTTCCAAACCTGCTGAACCTTCTTCCTCCTGCAGGAGACAGAAGGTCAAGGCACTGCTCAAGCAGGGCTGCATCTTGTCCCAGCAGAGCTGGCTTCTCCAAACCCTGCCTAGAGGAAGGAGCTAAGAGGTAACTCCACTCAGGCTGGATTGTGAGCCATAACAATCTTTGCCTACAGAAATACAGTACCCTTAACCAGCAGAGGATGCTCCAATCCCCCAATCTCTGCCCTTAACCAGCAGGGTACTCAGACCTTTCTTTCTACCTCTGGCTTCTCTCAAACTGGCTCAGTCTCTGAAGCTGGCATGGGCACCATTCTTAAACACCAATTATATACAAACTTTTATTACATGATCTCCGCCATAATATTCAAGGACATCCTGTCAGAGCATTAAACTACATGACTCCCCAGCTGTCAAATGGTGTTTGTTCTTGCATACTCTATACATTTCTTCCTGAGTAAGATGAGTGAGTTTAACAGGACTTGATAGGCTTTTTCTTCATTTTTTCCAATATGCTGGTAACTACATATTTTTGTTAGAGAAGGCAAGGCCAAAGAAGTGTACCTTTCTATTGGAAGGAAAAATGAGGAGGTTTGTGAAGGTAATCTTAGTTCCTAGGGGAGCACTTTCCAGTAAAGCCACCCCAAAGTTGCGTCTCCTTCACAGACAAACTTCACCCTTATATTAAAGAAACCCAATGTACCAGAGGATCATAGTTGTCGAACAAGGTCTTCACTTTGGAATTTAGGCAGGCATTAATTATCTTGGGTATCAGCCACAGAATGTTTTGACGGTAAAGACCAAGACCTTGAACTTGATTTGCTATTTTATGGGAAGCCAAAAGAGAAAGCAGAGGACAGGGTTGATGTGGTTTTGGTAGCCTGGACTGCCAGGAAAACATGTAACAGCATTCTATACCTGGTAGTTTCCCTAGCACTGTAGGCTTCCTGCACTACAGACAAGAAATGAAGAGGTAAATAATGAAGACCAAGTCAGTGTCTGCCAATCTGGGACAGTTTCCAGAAATGAAAAATGCCATGAGTAGTAGAAGCTTCTCTATGAAGGCATAGCCTCAGCAAAGGATCAAAGGTTACATCTAAATTATGAAACAAACTGACCAGTTGCTGTACATACCTTCAACCAAAGGCTGCAAACACTTCAAAATGTTTTCCTTTGCACAGCTGCACCATCACCTCTCTCACTGAGGTTCAGTTTCAGCCAGCTGTGGTTCATCCACAAGCTGATCCTGTCTGGTTCAAACACTAGGCCATCTTGGTTCTAGTGGTGTAAGCATGTCATTAAAGACGGGTTTAGTTGAGTCTCATCTACATATCATTGCGCTTGAGTCCATATCATCTGGCTAGGTCTCCTAGTAGGACACATGCAGCCGTTGAAGAGGACCAGAGAGAAGTCATCATTTTGGGACTCTTCAGGGAGGTCCAACAATTAAGCTGTAGTTTCCTAACATTTCTCATCACATGCAGCCCTCCACTGAGGGTTTAAACTGGTTAGTGCATTTTTTTGGACCCCCTGCCTCTCGGGTAAAACCGCTTCAAGGGGGACCATCGTTAAAATCCAAAGCAGTACAAAACAAACACTGATCCAAATCCGACACCTTAGATATGAAATAGCATCTTCAATTTCTGTCAGAAAAGCACCAAGAAAGTCCACTTGGGTATGCCAGCTCTTGTGGAAGCACGAATAAAAAAAGTGAATTGAATACTCCCTGTCTAGCATAACATAAAGGTCTGTTTCTGTGTACAACTAGGAAGAGGTACCCATTGTGATCTATCTTAACTTTGAAGAAACAGCCATGTTTTAGAATTGAGGAGAGGAAGCAAGCTGCTTATTCTCCCATTGGATACTTACCACGAATATCTCAAATTTCTTCTCCCTCAGTTTCTTTGCTACTTCTGTTAATATCCAATAGATAGCGCTGATCTATAACCAATTCCTTGGATACCTCTTTTTAGTCAGATACCTTTCATATTTCATTCATTTCAAGCATTTCTTCATTAGCTGAGACTATAACTTAGAATCCCACTTTTATGCAACTGAAATAGTACAAAGAAAAACTCTACACTTTAGGGGGTTTATAGCTTAAAATATTTTGCCAGCTCTTTGCGTGATATAAATCTACGTAGTTTTTAGAGTTTGTCACATTATAGATAGAAAGAAACTTCTTTTTAGTAAAGCAGCCATTCCAAAAAAGAAGATGCACCTAAAAATGGTATGACAATACTTGCAAGGGCAGGATAGTTTTGACATAACTTTGTCATTGACATAATTTTTTAATTAAAAGTTTCTTCCTCCCATTCAGTTTCCCATTCTCTACTCTGCATTAATTGAGTCTCTGATCGTCAACCCAAGCCAGGTATTTTTAAATCCTACACCTATTTGGCCAACTGGTGCACTGAGATTGAAGTCTCCCTGAACTAATGCGATGCTGTAAAATTACATTTACTAGTAGACCCCAACCTCACTGACAAGACTACGCCAGTCAGTTTCTAACATTTTTCTACTCAGAACCCAATACATACCAAACCATTTGGTTAATAAGTGTTGCTATCCCAACATACCTAGCATCCAAACAAAAGACATCTTGTACACTCTCAAAACAGCTACTAAATACATCCAGAAACACAGCTTTCAATCACTGTAAGCTTTAAGCAGTTCAGGTAAAGATACTGGCAAGAAAACTGATTTCAGAGTAGGTTTACCTTCTTAGACCTTCAAAAAGCTTATTGTCACAGGGTACCCAAAATTTTTTGAAATTGCCCTGCTCTAAGGGCAGGCTGCTCCGCTCTTGCCTGCCATGTCTTCATGTTACTATTTATATTGCAGGAGTTTGCCCTGATTGTACTATAGTGACCACCCAACTTGTGGTCATGGCATTATGGGCCAATCACATGGCTCCATACCTCTCCTACACCATGTCCCATGCCTTGCAGATGACATCCTTATCAATGTTCAACCAGTTACTGAAACGACCCTTATCTGGGCCTTCCGACCCCATGGCCTCCATCAGCCCCACTCCAGGCCTTCAGACCCCTTGGTCTCTCTCTCAGGCCCCGCTCAGACTACCAGACCCCTCAATCTCTCCTTTGACCCCAAACCAGGCTCTTGGACCCCTTGGTCCTGTACGACCACTCCCTGGGCTACGAGGCCCCTCAGTCTCTTTCTTGGTCATTCTATGGACTGCCAGCTCCTTTTGGTTGCTCACCCTGGACCCAATTTATTCTCAACATTTCCAAATGCTCTCCATACTCTCACGGCCCTTTTCACTGGCCCTCACTCTGCAGCTCAGACCCCTCTTGCTGGACCTCACTATGCAGGCCCTTGGACCCACATCTGGTCCTACACTCCATTCCCCGCCGGACCCCCCCTTGCTGGACCCCTCTGGTCTCAGTCTGCTTGCTGGACCCCACTATGTGCCTCAGACTCATTACTGGGCCTCACTGTCCAAGCCCTTGGGCCCATCTGGTCCTGCACTCCATTCCCAGCCCTTGCTGGGTCATTGGGCTCCTCTGGTCTCACCATACTCACTGGGCCTCACTATGACCCACAGACCCCTCTTGCTAGGCTGCTGGACCCCTGGGCCCACATGGTCTTCCTTGCCAAGTACTCTTCTGTTGAGATGTGCTCCCCTAGCATTTCCCCTACATGTGGTAACTCACAAGGCAGTGGGAGCTGAGGCCTTCTGGTGCCCCATCCTTACCTTCTCCTGGAGTAGCCCAGGCATGGTATTTTGTGAAGGCTGCCGTGCCACAGACAGCCGTACTACACCAACCAACTCCAGTAGGGTATATTTTTAGGTCTTGCCCATAACTAGTATGGGCCTACCTGATCTTTTCATCCCATTCTGGGTTTTTCCCTACATGCCCTACAACGTTCCTGGGCTGATAACCACCGGGTATCCTGCACCTGGCGCCATCACTCTGAATCCTCCAACCCTTGACCCCCAGCTCACTCTTGGTCCTTGATCCCTTCTCCTCAGACAGCCTAGCACGAGACATCCTCATCCTGAGCTGCCCACCACTTTACCCCTCCCTCTCAGCTGTGGCCCCCTGTAACAGGGTCCTGCCCTGTTACTAGGGATTCAGGGGAGTCTGAACAGCCCCACACCCCAGAAGCACCTCTCCACACCCACCCCAGGCATGGGAGAACTCACCAAAGGCTGGGGAACCAGGTCCCAGGACTAGTAAGTCCCTCAGCAAGGGAGCTGGCAGGCGTGGAGAGTGAGAGAAGGTTAGCCATGTGAGCCCATAGTGGGAAGGATAAGAGACACTGAAAGCAGCCATAAGGACCTGCACTTGGCCAGGGAGCAGGCTGCCTGGAGTTATCAGGGGTTAAGCAGCCACCAGGAAAGCCCCCGGACCAGGGCTCATCTCTGTTTATTTATTTGTTTGATCATTTGCATTGTTGCACAAGTCTGTAGGCTCTGCAAAGCCTCTGAAAAGTAAGAGGCAATCAGAAGGCGAAGCTTGGAAGAACCACTGGAAGACAGCTAAGTGCTAGTTTATTTAACTTCTTTTGTTTGTTTTGCATCGCTAACAAGCCTGGGTGGCCTCCGGGTATTATCTACTAGCCTGGCTGCAGCAGGGCCAAGGGCTCTGAACAGTGGGTCCTTGGCCAAAGCCAGCAGCAAACATAAAATTGGTCAGCTCAAATAGCTTAACCAAACATACTCTGCTGTGATCTGCCCAGACTCTGCACATAACAGCCTACACCCCTCTCACAGGGACCTTTGGCATCTCCTGGGCCCTGGCCCTTCCTCCAGGCCAGTCGAGACTCCAAGCTCCTAGTTTTTGCAGCCCACTACGAGAGAATATTCCACTCTTTGGCCCTTCTTGGGCCCTGGCCAAGGTTCCTAGGGTCAGTCCCCAAGCTGCCAGCTCTCTCCTCTGTAGGTCTGCCTTCTTGGGCCCCTCCATAGATCATTCCCCCTCTCTGGGCTCCCAACAGATCTTTCTTACCACAGCCCCCGTTCCTTCTCTGGGCTCATCCAGGCCCCTCAATAGGCCACTGTGCTCTGCCACACTCACTGGGTTCACCCAGGCCCTTCCCTAGATCTCTCACACATTCAGCCACTCTCTCAGGGCTCACCTAGCCCCTCAACAGGCCCACTAAGTCTCAGCCCCTCTCCCACGTGTTGCCTGGCCTCTCACTTGGCCCCTGGAAAACCTCATTTCCATAAAAGGCAATATTAATAAATTCTAGATTCAATGCGCAATATTAATATTTCTCCGACCCAAAGAGCCCTTTAAACACTTGACAATAAAATGATAGCTAACTTTTGATTTTGCTTCCAGAAAAAATGTGATGCACCTACAAACTTTGGAAACCAGCACAAGTCATGACTGCTATACAGGTTTATCTGTCACTTTCAGACCCTATTTCCAGACAGCCTCAACAGGTTCCTCCCCCCCAGCTTTTCCTTTTTTCATTCTCTTGCTTTACCGCACTCACTTTTGTTTTTACTATGGATAATAAGCTCATAAGAAGCCAAAAAAAACTGAGATAAAGGAATACAACAAAAGCCAAGGGAGTAAGCTTAACAGCCCAGCTTCACACAAGGTTTTCCTTTAGAAACCAGCAGTTATATAGACAGCACCTTAGTTCCCATCTTATCTACATAATCAGAAATGCACAAGTCAAAACAAGTTTTAAAGAGGAGATTATTAAATTAGAGGCAAAAAGTTAAGAGTAATTAAATTGTATGTTACCTTAGCCAAAGGTAATTGTCAGCACTTTAGTGGAACCTTTAAAGCAAGTGGTATAACTAAGTATTTGTAAGAAAAAGGAGAAGTGATGGGCACAACCCTCAGGAATAATTCTCAATATTCCTCTTAAGAAAGGAAAAACTATTTATTCTGTTTAAGTGATCCAGTATCAGTATTACTTTTCTCTGAAACCAGCTCTCCTTAATCCAAGTTTTTCTCTCTCTGCTTAACATTTTCCTCCAACTCATGATCTATGTACATTTATAGAAGAAATTTCATACTACAATGTGGCCAGTTCTCCTATACACTCCCACATATGGCATTTGGAAAAATGCCTCAAGTTTCTTGGGTTTTTCTTCCAGTTTACTGCTAAGCTGGATATAAAACAAATCAGCAACTTGGATATTAGTAATAAATCCACATGCACGCCGTGAAATAAGCAGCCTTCCCTTTTGAAAGGGATTCCCTTTTCAACATATATTTGCTTAGATCAGGAGTGTCAAACATATGGCCAAACAGCAGTGGATGATCCAGCCCAAAGAGTTTCTTAGAGCCCAGGTGACCCAACCTCCTGACCTGGCTCCTGGGGTCAACATCCAGGGGATTAAACACCACTGTCACCCATTCTACCACAGAATTTCCAGGTTTATGTCCCCAGTGGGGATCAAAATTGGCAGTGGCAGAGCTAGGGGGTAGTAGCATTAACTCCCTGGGTGTTGGTTGTACCAATACAGCGACTCTGGCAGCTGCAATAAGAAGCCCTGTCATCTGGTTCTGGCCAGACACTCCCAGTCCATATCCATCCCACCTACTCAACTTAGTTTGCCACACCTGGCTCAGAACACACAGAATGTATTTTACATCACCACATGTACATATTCCTTCTTGTTGTTCTGTCAGTTCCTTGGCTTTCATGACTCCAACCTCTTCCATCTCGGTTTCATTTCAGATTGGTCCTTTAATGACATCTGACTGGTCACCTCTCTTTTCTCTCATTTGGCGGGGGGGTCATTTGATCTGGCTCCCACTTTTGCCTCTCCTGATGATCTTTGGAGAATGTTACCTGCAATCTCGTCTTAGCCTATTATCTTTGTATCAGTAATTTGAGAATCTTCCCTTAATCCAGATTTGTCATCCTGAATCTCAACTAGTATCTGTCTCTTTGACATTTCCTTGTGAATGTCAAGGCATCAACTGAACTTGAATACAAGCAGAGCTAAGCTTCACAGTTATCCCTTCCATCCTGCTCTCTGCATTACAGGGTGCCACATGAGCAGCAAGGAGCAGGTTCGATTAATTACCATGCTCCAGTACACCCCAATATCTTGTGTATCAGCATCCCCATGCTTAAAAATTGCAGCAGGGGCACTTTAAAGCTCACCGAACAAGCTTTAGTTAAAGCAACCCTGCCACCATTTTTAAGCACAGGGATGCTGATACATGGGATGCTCTGGGAGCTTTAATAAAAGCAACTCCCGCTGTAAAGTTCCCCCCCACCTCCACCACCACCCACCCACACATGCTCCCGGAGCACATACATAAATACCCAAAGCGACTAGCACTAGAATCATCTCTGTTGCTTACACCCATAAATTTAACTCTATCTTTGTCCTAGTCACCACGTCACATATATAGGCAATAAATAAATCTTGCCAATTCATACTGCATAATATCTAAGACTTCAATCTTCCTCTACAAGCACATTGCCAGAACTATCAAAGTCTTTGACACCTGGATTACAAAAGGGCTCATCTCTAACCGTGATAGTGAACCACAGGTAGTGTTTAAACAAAGAACAGCTAATAATTTAAGACAATAAATTAAAGAGAGCATCATATGTACCAATGTATTATTTTACATAATATAACTACTTCCTGTCTATAAGGTAACTAGATTCTTTTCTGTAGTTGGTTATCATAACTGGCCAAGGATACTCAGTAATACTCCAATCCTCAGGAAAAACATCATGCTCTCTAGTAATCACAAATATCAAGGACCCAGTCACCAGTAAAGGTTTACCTCTTATCTGAAATATGTACTACATACTGTCTGTTTGTACGATGCTACAGTACTGGCTCGATACCAGCTCAGTACCACTGAATCAGCACAACTTGCCTTACTCATGTGCCTTGAAAAATCTCCTATCTAAGTACTAATTAAGTCCGACTCTGCCGAGTTTGAGATCCAATGGGATCATAGCATGAGAGAGGAGATGTTTTGCTATACTTCCTTTGATATCTAATACAGCCAAATTTGCAACCAGTGTAAACACTGGTGTTTAACAGTTTATATCACTTACCATTAAATCTGGGTTACAGGTTTTATAGACAAATATGGATAAAAACATCCCTTTCCTCAAAAGAACTTAACACAATCTGAACAGGCAAAAATACAGATAAGTGATAGACTACAACAAAACAGAAGTGAAGAGCAATGATGGCAGTTCAAACCCATATTTGTTTCATTCTGTGATACACACCAATTTATTTATGACTACCTCCCCTTACGGCATATGTATTAAATTATTACTCTAATCTACTGCAATATGCATTAAAATGTCAGTTACAAAACAGAAAATGAAGGTGAATGTCACAGGGCAGGGACCCAGGAGTGGCCGTGATCTCTCCTAGTGCCCCCTACTGAGCCAAGTGGGTATCCATGCACCCTCGTTATCTCACCCGCCACGACTTTGATAGTGAAAGGGAGGCTGCCTTTCACCCCCTTGAGCACGGTATCCCTTGGTGTACTCCCGCCGGTACCCTGTCTACAACTGATTCTGTGTACTCCCGTCACAGGGCTACGCGTGGCTCCTACCACTCCTTATACCACACCCCAAGCCCCTCGGATGTCCCGGACGTTGTTCAGTTTAATTATCCTTGTTACGCTCGCCCTTCCAAGCCCTCGCCCTCTCCTGGGACTTCTCAATGTGCTTGCCCTTTCCTGGGGCTTCTCAGTGTGCTCGCCCCCTTCTGGGGCTTCTCCCAATTGGGGCTCAGGCAGCCTCAGCCTTACCTGGTCCCCAGACCCCTTTCCCGGGTCTTACACCCCACTGGGGCCTTTCGCCTGTGCCCACACTGGGCTCCTCCCGACACTGCCCCACTGGGGCCAGGGTCGGGACACCCCAAAACACAGCGCCACTCTCCGGTGCCGAACTGCTGTGCCTTCCCTGGCACCAGATTGCTGTGCCCTCCCTGGCACCAGGAACCCCCACGCTACTGGGTAGTTCCTATGAGGCCTCCTCCAACCCCTACAGCCTCACCCAGTCCTCCGGTGTAACAACAAACAAAAACCATCAGCCAATCGGCCCCAACTCAAACTCTAGCCTCCTGGCTTAAAACGTGAACCCAAAGCCCTCTGGCTCATCATTATTTCCATCCCTGCCAGGGCTCCTCCGCCTGGTATTCTCACCCCATGAACTGCTCAGGTCATCAGGCCTCCCACCTCTGCCTACTCCCAGCAGAGCTCTCTCCTTCACGGCTGCCAGAAGGGAACTGGCCTTTGGCCTCAGCCTAGGCTGTTTATAAAGGCCAGACCCTGCCCCCTTCTGGTCAGCTGACCTCTGGGGCTGTCCCGGCAACCCACACCTGTCCTTCTTTAGGAGCAAGGCACTTCACTGCCCTGCGACACTGAACAAAAATTTCTCTAATAGCCAAGCTGTCATAGCAGTCTATAAAAATAAATTAATTTATTTTAAAGTTGTTTCTCTGTCCCATTACTTCCTTTTTAGTGATTTCCTGACGTTTAGGATAACTTCAGCAAAATTCTAATACTAGGTGAGATATGTGGGCCCCCATTATCTTTAGGCCATAGCACCTCAATCTGATGCATTTATAAGCACAATACCACAGTGAAGAAAAGAAATATTCTTACTCACTTCCTATAGAGAGGGAGTTAAGGTCAAGAGATCAAGTGACTTGCTATAAGCCACAAAGGCTGAAATGAAACCAAGCATCCTAAGCCACAAGCTAGCACTTTAACCACTGACAGACAGCATGCAAAAGGTTATCAAGGACTGCAGGAGGTACAATCAGATTTGAGGAATTTTGGAATATGCCAGTCTAAGATATTATCAGTAAGCCAGAAAGTACAAAGAGGGTTTCAATTCAAAGTAAAAAACAGTAGCAAATATAATTTTGCAAAGTTAATAATAAAGTAAGTTTAAGTCTCTACCGTCTCTTGGCTAGTGAAGGAGTTTCTTTTTAAGCAAATGTTCTCTTTTTTGGTTTGGTTTCACCATTCAACTTCACAAGTTGTAATTAATGAACAGGAGAGGGGAAAAAGTTGCAGTGGAAGGGGAGGTATGGACAGCTAACCTCACCTCCAAAAATGGTGACTCTGTCAGTTAATACAACTAGATTTAAAAACTATCAAAAACTGGCTTATTTAAAAAAAAAAAGTAAAACTGGAGCCTTTACCTTACTCTATTTCATGAATGTGTCTTTTATCATAGCGTAACACATTATAAAGCAAGCTGCAGCTTGGCTGCAATACGCACATAAGGAAAAACACTCACAATTTAAATCTGTTGTTCCCTCTTTCCATAAGCCAGTCTCAGTTTTGGTTTAAACGTGTGCCAAATATGACCTAAAATTTGTCCCATTTTTAACATGCAATTAAACCACTGGTTCAATTACCACATCCCACAAGTAACTGATGAAGTTACCATTTTGTAGCTGTTTATAATTACACAAATATGAAATGCCTCATTTAAAAAGGCTAGGCTAAAAAAGGGGATATAGAAGTCTTTAAAAACTTAACACCAAGGCAAACTATCTATGCTGGTCTTCACAAAAAAATTAATCTCTGCACCTATAACTAACATCTCCATACAGATCTGTCCATTCAGTTTCACATAAAATAATTTCCTGAATGTAACTTGACCAAATGCATCTTAAGCTTTTTCTTCAATAACTAACAGGAAGTGGTATTTTTTGTAATAGCTTCAACTGCCCAATTTGTCACCCATGAAAGATTCGGCATGAGTCAGAAATCAAAAGGCAAAATAGCTCTGTTGCTCAATGTCACAGAGTGGGGCCTAGGGGCGGCCATGATCTCTCCTGCGCCCCTACCGTGCCAAGTTGCCCTTCTAGCACCCTCGTCTCGCCTGCCATGTCTTTGCTGTTTATATAATATTAATGGGAGGCTGCCCTTCCTGGGCTTCTCGGAGCCGGTGCTCTTGCCCTCTACGGATATCTCTTGGTGCACCCCCCCAATACTACGCCCAAGCCTCGCCGGTGTTCCGGACGTTCTTATGTCTGTATGCTCGCCCCTACCTGGGGTCTCTCAATACGTGCACCCCCTCTCCCTGGGGTCTCTCAGTATGCGTGCCCAATATACTCGCCCCTCCCGGGCTTCTGTTCACCCTCTCACCCTTTTCCGGGCTTCTCTCCTATAAACGCCCTTTCCGGGGTCTTTCCACTATAAGTGCTCCTCTCCAGGGGCCCTTCAGCATGTCAATATGTACGTGCCCTCTCCGTCAGGCCTCTCAACATGTCAATATGTAGGCGCCCTCTCCGGGCTTCCTGCCCGCGCGCTCAGCCCTCTCCAGCTTCTAATCGTGCACTCAGCCTCGTCGGGCTTCTATTCTGTACACGCCTCGTCTCCGTCGGGTCCCCATCCGCACGTCCGCCCCTCTCCAGGCTTGTTCTCACGCGCCTGCCCCTCTCTGGGACTTTTACCGTGCGCTCGCCCTTCTCCGGGACTCTGTGCTGGTAGGAGGCCAGTCGCTCACCCTGGAGCCTCCTACTCTAATCTGCCCTCTCTGGGGCCTACACAGCACTTCTCGCGCCCCTCGCCCTCTCCGGGGCCTAAGTGGCACTTCTCGCGCCCCTCGCCCTCTCCGGGGCCTACGCAGCGCTGGGCAGAATACCGCCCCTCCCACGGGGCCGGGGTCACAGAATACCGCCCCTCCCATGGGGCTGGGGTCATGACACCCCAGAACGTCGCGCCTCTCTCCAGTGCTCACCCGCAGTGCCAGCTCTGGCACTAATCGTCATGCCCTCCCAGGGCACCCAGGAACTGCCCCCACTCCAGTGGGGAGCTCCTAATGAGGCCTCCTCCATCCCCTATGGCCTCTCCCAGTCCTCCGGTATTACACAATCACTATAACAACGAACATAAAGCCATGAGCCTACCGGCTATAACGTAAATTCCTTGCCACCTTGGCTGTCCTTCAAAACCTCCCTGTCAGGGTCCTCTCCACCCTGTACCATGATGCTCAGGCGGTCAGGCTGCTCTACTTGTCTCTGCTTTGTTCTGCTCTGCAGCAAGTCTCTCACTCCTCATGCCATCACGCAAGCGATCAGGCTGCTCTACCCCGCTCTGCTCTGCAGCGGAGCTCCCACTGCTCAGGCTGCCAGAGGGGAACTGCCACTAGGCTTTGGCCTGGGCTGTTTATAAAGGCCTGGCCCTGCTCCCTTCTGGTCATGTGACCAGCCTGGCTGCTCTGGCAACCAACACCTGTGCTGTTTCAGGGAGCTTCAACAGCCCTTATTCCTAATGTCAGTAGCAGGCACCCTAGTGCCCTGCTACACTCAATTATGCTGCCCACCAGGAAAAATAAATGCAGCAAAGTGCACCTTTCCCCACTCCTCATATGGGAAATAGTTTCAGAGGTGCTCAGACACAATACTTCACCAATGGCATGAGAGTACATAAGCCTTAAGCTGTATATGTAGAATTTAGAGGTTGCTTAGTGGTGGAATTTGCTCCTCCCTAAGCTACTGTCCTTTTCTTGTCCCCTTACACCACCTTGTAGAGCACAAATATGTCTCCTTGTCTGCCACATCATTTATCGCGGCCATGTGCAATGGTACTCTAAAGGCTAATAGAAGGCTTCCTAAAAGAAGCCAGTGAGAACGTGCTGCCTTAAGCGTTCAGAAACCAACAAAAGGCATTTAGAACACTGCAACGGTCCATTAGACCACGTAACACAAAATTCAATATTTAATTCCCACATGCATATCAAGTATGTCTAAAGCACCAGTACTACATCGGGGCAAAGAATACAAATTTGACATTCTAAGAGACCAACACATTTAACAGTTAAAACATATTAAAAGAGTTAGAAAAAGAGCCAAAATATCTTGGATCCTCCACTTCAGGTTGTAAGACATGCCAAATCTCACTTTCAATTTCCTGAACCTTTCAAAATAAATGCTGCCAGGGCATAAAGTCATCTCTAAAATTCCAAGTTACACCAGTTACATTTTATAGAGTTCTGGAGCAAGGGCAGAATATTCGTTAAGCTTAAACTGGATTCAAGTCTTTCACTATAAGTACAGAAAATGAGTTTATACCCTAACCTGAGGAGACAGAATGGCTACATGCAGTGTTGTTCAACCTCTGGCTCAAGGAGCAATGTCATCAAGCCCTCATCTGGAAACATGGCAGCTGGGAAGCAGTGGCAGCATTAACTTGTCCCTGCCCTGATGCCAAATTTCCAACTCCTGGGGTGCCACACAGGCTGGATTGCGTGGCTGGGAGTGCTAAATGGTGCAGGCACTCAGTTACACCATTGCAACTGGCTACAATGAATGGAATCCCTGCACTGGATCCAGCTCACAGACTGACCTCAAATGCAGGATCTGGCCCACTGGCAGCCCTGCAACACTCATCCAGCCCACAGGGCCTGAAGGTTGAACATCACTGGTTTAGAGATAATAAAGTAAGATCATTCATCGCTAGACTCTCAACTGAAATCTGACAGAGTAATACTGCCAACAGCTTGCATCTGACAGTTATGTGATGGCCTACCTAAGGTGTGTTGGTAGTCTCAGTCAAATTTAACATTATAGGCTCCTCTGATGGCTTCAGAGTTATGCATTAACAGGGCATAAAGAATGAACTGATCTGTCACTCCTAGAGGTGGTCCTTCCAAGGTAGGGTTCAGGCACACTGATCATTAGACAGCATGGAGATACTCTGATTCCATTCAGTATTGTACAATTGTTAGGTGAAGAAAAAACTTCAAATACCCAGGCACAGGCTAGCATCTGTCACTTCTTCAATCTTTAAGTTTGAAAAGGGGACGTCAACAGGAAATAAAACTTCGTAATTATACGATCCATCCTGGCTCAATTCCATTCTTACATGGAATTCCTGTAAGCCAGGGACGGGCAAAATACAGCCAGATACATAGATCCATACATATTAGGGGCTGGAAGGGACCTAGTGAGATAGAAGCCAGAACCCCGCCCTAGGGAGAAAAATATCCAGATGTTTTGAAAGAGTCCAGAGTAGGTGCTTCCACCACCTCTGGGGGAAGTCTGTTTCAGACCCCAGACACTCACATCATAAAGAACCTTTTTCTTATGTGTAGTCTAAATCAGCCTTCCTGGAGTTTATGGCCATTAAACCTTGTTATCCCTTGGGGAGCTCTGGGGAACAGCTGTTCTCCCAGGTCCTGCTGTACCCCTCTTATAGAATTGTAGGCTGCTACCAAGTCCCCCCTGAGCCTTCTCTTTTCCAGACTGAAGAGTCCCAAATCCCTCGGCCTCACCTCATACAGCCTGCCCTCCAGGATACGAATGGATCTCCTCTGGACTCTCTCAAGCTTTTCCACATCCCTCCTGAAGTAGGGGGCCCAAAATTGGATGCACTACTCCAGCTGTGGCCTTACCAAGGCATGACATGCCTGGTTTTGCTTGAAATGCATTGGTAGATGCATGCCATAGTTTGCTTTGCTTTGCCTTGCCAGCCACAGCATTGCAATGGTGACTCACATCCATCTTGTGGTCAATCAAGACCCCAAAGTCTCTTTCGGTTGTGGTGCTAGCAAGCATAGCACTGCTGAGCTTGTAAGTATATTGAGGGTTCTTCTTACCAAGGTGCAGCACCTTACACTTCTCAACACTGAAGGCCGTGCTGTTTTGACCAGCCCACCTTGAGAGAGTGTACAAGTCAGCCTGTATCCCCAGCCTGTCCTGAGGTGTGACCACCCTCCCCCATAATTTAGTGTCATCCATGAACTTTGCCAGTTTGCATCTGACTCCCGACTCCAGATAATTAATGAAGAAGATGTTAAAGAGTACCGGCCCAAGTACCAAGTTCTGAGGGACTCCACTGGCCACCCTGTACCACGTTGATTTGCTCCCGTCAAATAGCACTCTTTGAGTCTGATCCCGTAACCAGTTACCTAAACATCGGACCATAACATGATCAAGGGCACAGTTCTCCAGCTGAGCCCTGAGGATATCGTGGGGAACTAGGTCAAAGGCTTTCTTGAAATCCAGATCCAGCCCACTAGGTCATTTCATCAGGCCCATAGGTACATGTCTCCAATTCACTATATCCAGCTCAGCCCTGGGCTGCCCCTGCTGGGCTCACATGTGATTGAGCCTCACTCACTCCTGCAGGGGCAGCACATGCTGTGCTCCCACCCTCACTCGCAGGACAGTACCGACCCCAGCCTTGAAGGTAGGGAAGTGGCGGCAGGTGGGGAAAGTGGTGGCAGCGGTGGCAGCAGATGGTGGGGGAAGAGACACGTGTGTCTTTAAAAAATAAAATAAAGGTGTACATATTCAGCAGCATAGTAATTATTTCTAAAATGCAAAAAAACAGGCTAGAAAAATTCACTCTTCATTTGCCGAGTAATTTTTCCTTGTGTGCCTGGGGCCAAAGCTGTCTCTGCAGAATTTAAGGTTTCACTTACCAAAAAATTAAAGCCATTACAGTTGTAAATTGATGAATAGTAACTTTCCTAAGTCAATTAGCTCTGGTGACACTGGTGCTTATTCACAGCTATGATCTCAGCCATGCAGCATTCTTTGGAAACCCAGATATGCTATACCATGAGAGCTTGAAAGGCTTACGCTTAGTATTTTGTCAGGATGAACGGTAAGTCAGACTGGAGAGTCACCGACTCTTTCCCTGGAGGTGAAGGAGAAGGAAGGGGAGAGAAACTCAGGAAACACTATTCCTTTAACAGAAGGAAGTGGACATCAAGCACCAGATTTCTTGGCTACTTGCTTTTCTCTCAGATGATTGGGGGATAGGGGAGGTAGGAGGAGGAAGAGGGGAGCAGCCACAGAGTAAAGCAAAAGAAGAAAGGAAAGGAACAAGAAAAAAAACCACAACACACATGCATCTCTTGTATTTTAAAATTAATATGGATGAGAAGGATGAACAGAGAAATTGGAAGAAAACTGGAGCTTTGCTGCTTTTTCTGAAAAGCTAAACAGCACAGCAAGGATACCAGTGGCCCAAACTGAGAATTTCTGAAAGAATGTACATCTCTTGGAATAAAAAAGTCATTCAGGGTTGCATCACATAATTGATCAAAACTTGTTGATGAGCAGTTCACTAATTTTCCTGTATTGTCAGTTTCCTGTTGCTTAAGTGAATCTTTTGAACAGAACCAGGAAGGAAAAAAAGTATTGTAAAAATTGGAAAAGTGATCATTAAAACCATAAAAATGGGCAGGGACAATTCAAGGACAGATGTAGCATCTACAATAGCTTTAAACTCATTTTTTGTTAAGAGAACAGATTTCAAATTCACAGTCTTGTCTTTTTTTTTGTTTGTATTTTTTTTTACAGTCTGTCAGGTCTGTCTCAAGAAGGAGTTCCTCTAGGGCAAGAAGTACATACCAAGTCTATGTGCCCTGAAGGGACACTAAACCAGTCAGAAGTAGGATAAAGAAAAAAAAAATCTATCTATCAATAATTTAAGACAATGGGTCTCCCATCCACAATATTGTAATATTGCTACAGAAATATTCTTCCAACTCTCCTTGCCTGCAGCTGTTCTCTTTTTTGAAAGTCTTGAAACCTATTAATGTAAGATATGTTATTATTAGTAAAGAAATGTATGCTATGGATCCAATGAATTTTGAGAAGAACGATGTCAACGATTCATTAACAGGGCCCTAGAATACAGCAGGGAGATGGCTGAAGTGAGAAGGCAGCCAATATGAAAAAGGTGATAAAAGAAAGAGAAAAGAAAGAGAAAAGACCCTTTGTGATAACTGAAAGTTATTAGACAGGGACGATACCGTGATTATTGACCAGCCATATCAGCCAATACCAATCCAATTGCCAATATGCAGTCCAGCAGCTTGGAGAGCAGCGCCTGGCTGGTAAGTCTGTGGGACTGGTAAGTCTGTGGGAAGGAAGGGACACAGGTGGGAGGGGGGAGACAGAAGCTCCCACAGTGAGGAGGGAGTGGGTCTAGGGCAGGGGCAGGTGGTTCCCAGCTGGGACAGGGGAGGGTATAGGATGTAGCTGGCAGCTCATCCGGCAGGTGGAGATGGAGCACTGGCTCCCACCACTGTGCACACCCTGGTGGTAGGCATGGAGGGAATGTGCCCCCCCCAGATCTGTGCATGGGGTGAGGGAGGGCTGCCGCTGTGCGCTCAGGGCCAGGCGCTCCACTCAGCTCTTCCCAGCACTTGCACTCAGGCTGGGTGGGACACGGCAAGTGGCAATAGCACTGGGAGAGAGGCTATGGAGGGGCTAGAGCCAGTGTTGTAGCCCTCCCATAGCCTCCCTCCCAGTGCTGCCACTGGCCACACTACACCAACCAAGCACAGCCACTGGGAAGAGCCTAGTGCAACCTCCAGCCTTGAGTACATAGCGGGCAGCCTGCTGTTACCCCCATACAGAGATCTGGGGGGCAGATGCTCCCCATGCCTTTCCCAGGGGTGCACACAGCAGTGGAAGCCCCCCCCCCCAGAAGAGTTGCTGGCTCCATCCCGTGCCACGCCTCAGCTGGGCAGTGCCTGCCCCTGCCCCAGCCCTACTTTCCCTCACCACGAGGGCCTCAATCTCCCCTCTACGCCCCTTCCCCCACCCGACTTGCCAGCTGGATGCTGCTCTCCAAGCTGCTGAGCTGCACTCCTAGCCACATGCATGTTGCGGCTGCACACGTGCATGCAACATTTAAATCAGCAACATCAGCCAAAAAAAGCTGACTGACAATAATGTCAATTCTCCATTCATCAGTGTCAATATGATACGGACTGATGTATCAGTGCACCTCTACCTAAAACGTGTGTTAGGATAAACCCTATAAAACTGATTTGTACCCCTTGTAAGTTTAGAAGAAAAAAGAATGACTTGCAAAAGCAAATGGGGGAAAAAAAGGTGGGGGAGAAGGGGAGGGGGTTTGGGCTGTAGAGCGCGACTTCTCCTGACATTTAAAACTTGGTCGGTCCTATTACTTGCACATTTTAAAGAGATGTATTCAGCAGATGTATTTCAACCTTCTGGAAATACAAAGAAATCTCCCTATAAACGGATTCAGTTTGTACATGTTCAAATACATGCATACATACAATTTTGTCCTTTATTCAGAAATACGCTAATATTATTGTAATTATTTTTTGCTGCTGGGTATAAACATTGACATCATATTAGTCCATCAAAACATTACATTTCTCACCCAATATCCCCATGGGTCACAGACCAATTGTATTATAATATAGATACCAACATAAAGTGATCACATTAAAAAGAGGCTCAGAATATTGCATGCGTGTGACAAGTACAATGCATATGTTGTAAGTGTCTTTACAAGATAAGCCAGCCCAAGCTGATTTTTTATCAGGCATTCACATTGCCTTAGTTTAGAAAACTACTGGGTGAGGTTAGCAGCTGGCCGTCATGTTAGCCATCTCTTCTCAGGACTGACTGGCATTCGTATCCATTCATTATACATTCAGTTCCATTTTCACCGATGCTGAACCAGGCTTAAGAAATCCCAAAGCTTTTCATTTAATCAGAATGAGCTGTATGTGAAATTCTGCTGAAAACTTCAGACTTGCAAGGAAAGTACTCTTGTGCAATAAATAAGCACACAAGCCGGACTCCATACAGTCCGCAGTCCATATAAAAGCATTAGAAATGATCAGTGTCAAGACAACCATACCAGGTTCCCTTGTAAATAATTCTATCAGAAGTTTCTAATCTGTATCCTCTTCTGCTGAGTATTTAGTTCCCAAGCCTACCTTGAATAGTGGACCAATGCAATATGCCCACTGTTGAAAACCTGAATTAACTGTAGCTATTTAAATGAGATTTACTTCTGTAGTAAATATGGAATTACTCAAACGTAGAAGCAAATTTAATTCTCAGACTAGTTCACAAATATCCACAAAATTGCTATTCAATCATACTTTGTTTAGGAGGTACAAAGGATTCAGCCAGAAAAGATAAGAGACTGAACATGCATTAATTGCATTTGTGTGAAGGAGCTTATAAAATGAATAATCCCACTAGGAACATGATACCCACTACAACTAAAAACAACTTTTTAGTTAGTTTAAATCACATATACAGGCATTACTTGCAAGTACTCTTGTACCACAAATAAACATGCAAGCAACATTTCCACAGAAATTTAGATTCTGTATTAAAATATGGTATTAGAAATTATCAATGTCAAAACAACCATATACATTACTTCAAGAAGAAACTGGTATGTCAGCATCTAAGTAGCAAGGATTTGTGTGTGTGATATCTTTCATTGGACCAACTGTATATTTGAGAAAGATATTGGACAATCTTTTAGTCCACAGTGTGACCATGGGTCAACTATTCATTAACAATGCCCTATATACAAGAGGGAGAAGCGAGAAGACAACAGGTATGAAAAAGGAGGGGGTAAGGAAGAAAAAAAAGCAATGGACAGAAAAGTCCATTTGTGATAACTAAAAGTTACTAGAGTGACCCCAGAATATGTGCCAAGAATAAACCCTATGAAACTGAACAGCAGCCTGAGATTGTGGCTTCAATTGGTATTTATGGGCACAGCTCTACAAAAGTGAAGGGAACTATGAGGAATAACAACAGTTTATGGAGCTGGCCTTCTACTATGTCAACCACCCATGGTAGCTGTGGCATCATGAGTATCTTTCCGTCTCAGGAGTATTTGAGTCTCTCTCCCTTTCAGGAATACCAAACCATGAATGCCAAAGAAAGAAGAGGTGCATCTGAAAAAGTGGAAGTACAGGGTTATTTTAGAAATCAACATTGACAACATAAGAATTGAAAAGATTGCCTGTATGAACATTAGGTGTTGCATCCGTGTAATGGCAAAACAAAAGTGCCAAGAACTGGCATTCAAGAGAGTCTGAGTGCATTGTCATAAGTACGCTATCCTGACAAACTCAATCACACTAAGCATTAGAATAGTAAACAGCCTATGTGCTAATTAAGAAAACAAACACAAACAAAAAGACCCCCACAACCAAAAGGGACACAAAGTTGATCTGGAAATTATAATTTTGAGTCTTCTGACTTTTGTTATACTCAGATTCCAAGCTTAGAAGCAGGCTCGAATAATCTGTTTTTCCCAGGTGAAAGCAATGCTGAACCTCTCAAATGGAACTAACTACCTCAAGTGCAACAGAATTTAATCTCCCATTTCAAAAACACAAAACGTTATATCCTTTATTGTCGCATAGAAATCTTGTGAATGCAAACTATATGCAAACCACGGCAGTGCTGTGTTCCCAAGTCTGATGACAGTTTTCCATGTTCGCAGCTATATATAGATATTCGTAAGCCTGGGGGTACAAAGTGAAACTAAACAAAAGAAAAAACACAGGATTCGCATCATCAGCAAGGAAATCTAGTAGTGACAAGCTCCAATACCATTCATGTGGAAAGAGAACCCCGAGAATGGAACCGGGCTCAGCGACAGCAGCACAGATCTGCTCCTCGCATTCCACCTTGTTGCTGAGTGTGGTGCAGACACCATCCTTGCCATAACCTCCACAAGACACGAGTAAATTTCAATTAAATCCACAGATTAAATGGAAAATACAAAGGTAACCAGATGAATCCTGACAAGCATCTTTATCTGTATTCTGAAGCTGTTTTCTCTATTTTTTTTCCTACCTGCCAAAGTTAGTTTTTTTCATGAGGGTCCTATTTGACAGTTTATTCAGACAAAACACATAAGGAACTGATTTTCAGTGTTTAAGAATCATTCTTTTGACTTTATAGTGACAGAAACTCATACACAGTATTTGATTAGCAGTTTCAGATCTTGCTGCTCACATGTACTAATTCAGTAGTTACACAATTAGTGGCAGGTACAACAAATGAGAAATCCCTTCACATTTCTACCCACAATTATTACACTGCAGAATTCATTTCACTGTTGTACTGTCAGTCAATGTTTTCAGTACAATCCTATGTAGATATAGAGATAAATTTTGTGGGCCTCATTAGGTGACTGGTGTTTCCAGCGGTGACATAATAGACCCATGTTTTTTCCACTTGTGGTCTGCAGACCCCTGGGAGTCCACAGACTATGTCTAGGGGGTCTGCACATGACAACTATGAGCAAACGGAAGTTTGAGAATACCCACACTTAAAATTCAAAGGGCTCCGCACTTCCTTTCAAAATTTTTTAGGGGTCTACAAATGAAAAAAGGTTGAAAACTATGATGGAAAAACATTTTTATAAAATTTGCTATACCATGCTGCAACAAGAATAAAAGAATAATTTAAACTAGTTTTAACTTCCTACCTAGCAGCAGCAGAGGACCGAGTCCATGCCTCCGAGGCCCCTTGCAGACTAAGCAACTCAGTGAAACTTAAAAAGATCATCATGAATTTTGCTGCTGGTCAGAAGACTATAGGCAGAAGCTATAAACTGACCAGACATATTACTTGTCATTTTTAGTATCATGCTGCTGGCTATTCTCAGAAAAAGTTACCTCATTAGCCACTGGCAAATAAGTGGCACCTGCATTTTTAAGTTAGGAAAATGATAAAAATAAAGGATAAGAAAAAAGGGGTCTATTGATGATTGTCATAACTGTTCTAATTGAAAAAGGGAATAATGAAAGGAAGTTTTAATCTAATCTTTTTAAGGGGACAATACAGAAATTGGCTCTTGCAATTCCAGCATCCCAGTGGTGAAGCAAATCCCATGATTTATTGCAGGCCAGTATCAGATCAACTAGTTATCCACATAGGAGAGCACACAGAGACCCTATCTACAATTACCAAGCATCTGCTGCTAGTCTAAATCATTTTAAGTAGATAACATGTTTCCCTTTCAAGAACCAGAAATATTTCCTTACGATAACATTGAGCTATGTGATACTTCCAGATACCAGAAAGTTAAGAATATTAGGGCACCTATACACGTGATGAACATCTGGTCCAACGCATGCTAATTAGCACACATCAGAGCAGACTCGATTAATGGAGTCTGCTGGAGCGTGCCAATTAGTGCACTTCCGCAATCTCCACATCATGTGTATTCAACATCCCCGTTTCACAATGGCAGCAGGGGTGCTTTAACTAAAGCTTGTCAGATGAGCTTAAAAGTGCCCACCACCATTCTGAAGTGCAGGACACTGAATACGTGACACTGCAGGTGTTTTTAATTAGAGCAGCTCTGAGAGCTAACTAAAGTGCCACCTCCTCCACCACCACCCCAGAGCACACGTATGGACACCCCTGGGGGGAAAAAATGACCTGTTTTTAAAACGATTACCACACATGAAAATTATATGCCATTTGTGCCATTACTGTTTTTTAATATAATGAATGTGCCTTCTATTTCTTGTTCAAGGACAGAATTCAAGCAACATGGTCTAAATCAGAAGAATGTCTTGCCACCTTCATTCATGCTGCTCTTAATGACTTAAAACAGCTTGCCTGAATTGTGCAGAGAATGGCCCTTACTGTTCCATCCTCTTTACAACTTGATCTTTTGTAAACTGTACTCAGTTTTACCTTCCCACTGAAACCCAAGTTTTTGTTTTGTTTTAAGTGATATCCATCTATATCTCTCCCTATACATCTATAGATTCATCTACACGTTGCCCTGCAGTGACATTGTTACTAAGTCATGCTTTAGTACTTCCTCTTGGAAGTACTAAAGCACAGTGCAGTAACCACCTGTACTGTGCTGTATACATGGCACACAGTTATTTTTAGCAACTACTCTGCTGTAGCAGTACACTATAACAGGGGAAACACAGAGACGTAGCATCATGTATAGATGCATCCTATGTAACTTAATAAATGTACACTGCAACAAGCCTCTTGCTCTTTTCAGGAACTTGTCCTGACCTCACTGACGTGTATTTCCTGAATATGCCATTTTCTTGCCTACCTCCTCAAAATAATGTAGTCCTTCTGTAGCAGGAAAGCAAAGACTGTAGCAAGCCCTTCTCTGGTTACTTCATGGACTGGGAAGTGATCTTGACAAGAAAACAAAGGGAAACTACCTAGTCTATTTTTACACCCCAAAACATAAATAAAGATCATTAATGAATGACCAGATTTAAAAATTGAAAAAAAACCCCAACAAAAAACCTAAACAGGCTGTTAAACCAGTGTCTGATATATGCAGTCTACATAATTCGGCCCTTCTTCACTCCCTCCCCACCAAAAGACATATGTTTCTTATTATGAACTCCAGAGATTCAAAAATAGTCATGAGTCAGGCCCTCTCAAAATATTATTTTTAAAATCTCATGATTTTGAACCAATGCTAGGGAAAGAAGGAGTATATCTGCCTTCTGGTGCAGGTCTTTGCAGTTTACATTTCCAAGTTGTTCCCTGCAAACAAAAAGACTAAAAGTTATTTTTCATGCACACTATGTTTCTCAGGACTTCTGAAGTTCAGGATTAAAACCTACACCCACTATTCTCAAGGAAAACTGAATAGGATACTGGAGAGCTAGAAGTAGCTCTGTCAACTCTGAGCTGCAGAAGAAAAGGACCCCCATTTGTGCAGGCTGGATCACTAAGGGTGCTGACAGACGTGATATCTGTCTCATGACCAGCCCCCTAAAAGTGCTCTATACGTGTGCTGTGCATGGCTGCAGAGTACTTTAGAAGTGGCCAATCGCATGACAAATTAACACTCATCCAATGGCAGATCAGATGAAGGTGCTCCAAAGTGAAGCATCTTAGGGAACTTCTGTTTGCTAGGGTTAGTTTCTCAGCAGGATAGAGGCTGGGCTGATGTAGCCCAGCCCTGCTCCGATGTAGCCCAGCCCTGCTCCAGGTGCTGTCTGAAGGAAGGGATGGGGGAGAAGGGAGAAGCTTCTCCACCTCATGCCACTCCCCCCACCCTCTCACCTTCAGTTCAAGCCAGGCAAACCCAAGCCTGCAGTTCCACCCTGCTCTTTCCTGCAGACAGCACAGGAG
>NW_017728918.1:86078245-86092101 GCF_001723895.1 Crocodylus porosus
AAGGGGGCGGGAGATTACACAGTGCATCAGCCCAGCCCCATCACAGGAAAGACAAGAGGCTTGGTCCTTGACCCCATCCTCAACACAACAGGCAAATGTCTGTTGGAAGGGAATCTCTAACTCATGGTGCTTTATGCCAAGTGCCATGAGTTACAGCAGGGACCTGTGCGTCTGTCAGCACCCTTTAAGCCAACTCACCAACAGTACCAAGTCAGTGAGGAATTCTGTGTTCATTTGTTTTACATGCAAAGGAGAGAGGATTTGAAGAGTCTACAGAAGGAGGAATGCAGGGCAGCACCACTGGAGAAGCAAAACTGACGTGCTGTGGTTCTAGTAGCCCAAGTCAGTTCCACAAGATCGGCCAGCTAGCCAAACTGCTAAAACAGCACACAGGCATGTACTTGTAGCACTAAAAGATGCCTCAGCACTTTCTGTGGCTACCAAAAGAAATGCTATGACATGTAAACATAGCCTCCCACCTGGAATGGAGTGTCAAGTTGACCAAAAGGCACACTGTCCAGCCAGGGGCGATAGGGGGATGTTTTCATACCTGCCATACTCCTGCGACATTGGGGTCAGGGGCTGTTCTTGACACCCTCCATCAGTTCCCAGTAAGGGAAAGGATAGGCAGTCTTTAAACAGCCACTGCTTCAGGACCAGGTCTTGGTACCAGAGCAGTAGCTGTCAAAGATACCCCATCAAGTTGGCAGTGGTAGCAGCCATTTGTGCCAATGCCACTGCTGTTGCGAGAGCACAGGCAACAGATCATGCTCCCACCACAATGGCACTGCCACGGTAGCACAGCTCGTACCAGTGCTCATTCTGCAGCATGGCAGCAGGGTGCTGGCATAGCTGCTTGACAGGTCACCATGGCAGATTGCTGTTGAGACAGTCACTCTACCTCCCTTCTCCCTGGAGTGGAGAGAGTACATAGGACTGTGAAATGCCTCTGATCTGAGGGCCCCCTCCTGTAGCAATACCGCAACTAAACAGACATTACATTCAGAGCTACAAAACATTCAAATAGGAATGCTTTATTATTGGCAAGAGGAAGATTTTTGTAGCAGGTAAGCCATTTTTGCAATGCTAGACATCTGTACATTTAAATTTGTAGCACTACAAACGCTATGCCTGCCCACATCCTAAGTAATGTACCACTGTATGGTTTGTAGCCACTCAATGAAAAAGGTATAGAAATAGTCTTGTACCATTCCTGGGGACTCGTGGTGTTTCTAAGGAGTAGCAAAACAGTAACTTTCCTTCCATCTTAAATTAACACAGGCAAGTAAAATTACATTCTGAAATACAGTTTTGTTCTGAAAAGTGACTTTACAGACAGCCACTGTATAGATCTTTATACATTGTATGTCAACAGTTTCTATGACAATTTTATCTTGATTTATAATTGTCAGCCCTACAAACCTGGCCTAGGACCCTAATGCCAAATTGGCTTGTCATCTCACCAGTAGCAAAGATTCTGCAAGCTAAATGCTACCCCAAGTATAATTCTAGTGCCCTCAAATTAATGTTTATAAATCACCCATCTGTACACTCTTATTCATTGTGAATTAATGCAATAAATGAGTCATTCATAATTCAGGCTGCCCATACATCTTTGGTAAAGAGCACAAATTCAATAAGGCTCCAAAATATCAAAATTACCCTTTTTACTTCACTATTTTTAAACAATTAACAGATTGATATTAGTAGCTTAGTTATAGCTTTCACCAAAACAATACAATAAAATGGACAGTAAAAATTCATTATATTTAATGAAATAACTGTGATTAACAAATAATGATGGCTTGTGGATAACCTATACAAATTACAGACAGAAAAACTGGAAGTAGTTTCCAATACTATGAACCGGTTTTTGGGTACAGATATTTTTAACAGTAGAGAAGCAAGGATTTCTTAGGTTGATATCTTTTATTAGTCCAACTGTGCAACTGGAATAAAGTTAGACAAGCTTTTGAATGCAAGACACTCTTCCCAGTTCTCTTATGACAGGAACCATGCACAGCCAAGTGAAAAAAAAATAGCAGAGGGGTGGCTGGGGGGGGAGAGGGGGGGAGTAAAAGAAAGCTTCAGGGGTAGCAGACACACAATTAGCAGAAGAAAAGTTTATCACTATAAAGCAAGACCTAACAAAAAGGTAGGAGGGGCACCTTTTTCTTTCCCACTTTTCCTGTGTAGAAAGGATTCGGAGGTTGAGTAAAATACAATGTGCCATAAAAACCAATATCCTTAGTTCTCAGTGTCCAGCCAGTCTACGGATTTTTGTTACCAAGTTCACTTTTTAAACGTGTTGGGTAGATTTAAAGCTTGTCTAACTTTATCCCAGCTAGATAGCTGGTCTAATAAAAGATATAACACTAAGAAATCCTTGCCTATTGCATAATTTCTGGACCACTGCTGCTACAACATCACTCTTACACTACTATAACTGAAGATTAAGTTTTGAGATGATGAATTCTTCCAAAGTAGAACCAACTACCACAGCGGTTCCCAACCCCAGTTTGTGACCCTAATGAGGGTCACAGGTGCAATGCTGGCAATGCCACACAGAAAAGATGAGCCACGTCGCATGCCAGGAGCTCCTGGGCACCTGGGCCGCCACAGCTGCACTCTGCTCCCGGCAGCAGGGCACAGGAAAAAAAAGGTTGGGAACCACTGATCTACCATGTCTGTCACTTTAGGTGGCTTAAAGGATACAAGTAAAAGTATACAATCAGCATGGAGCAAAAACTGCACTTGAATTCTGAAACTGCAAGTTTTTGATTTTTACAGTAGTCCAGAAGAAAAAACAAACAAAAAAAACAAACCTCTGTTCATTCCTATTTTATCATTTTAGGATTTATTACAGACAGGCAAATATATTTGGAATTAAAATGCAGGGCACCCTCACTAATGATAAAAGGGATAAGTAGCAAACAGTATGCTGTAATGTTTTTATGATTATGAAGTGTTATTTCACTTAGCAATTATGTAAAAGTGGTGCCTTGGCCATAACATTTACTGTTTACAATCTGCAATAAGCTATACCTTTCTCATGGGATGCGAAATAAAATGTTATTCATACCATCTTTCCCAAGAACAAGATTTATATCAATTACAGCTTATTTCCTATATTAAAAAGGATACTTGTTCACTTAAAAAGCAAAAGAAAGGGAAAAATAATCTATTTAATTTCTTCCTTTGACTGTAAAATAAAGTTGCTTGCTCATTTTGCTAAAGGGAACTTTCTAAATTCCGTTTCACCCAAAAAGCCTAAAAGAACAAAAGATATAAAGGTCACTTTTTGAAGATCTGTTCAAGACGCTACATTATTCAGGAATAAAGAAAAATGAAAGCTTTAAAGAGTCACATAGTAGCAACCGGATTACAAATACATTCACTAGTGCTCTTCAGATTACAGTGTTACTTCTCAAACTTGAATGAAAGGTAAACATTGTAATAACAGTATTTAGAAGTGTTCACTTTTATAATAACTTACACGTTGTCTTTCACCCAAAAAATAAAGCTCTTTATAAATTGTAATAAATTATTGTATTGTATTCTCATGTATATTACCTGCCCCTCGGCTATCTTATTGGAGGAAGCAAGAAATTTAATATGTAAACACACGATGTACTTAAGTGCCCATGTCTTCTTGCACAAAACATGCCCTGGACTAAGATAAGCACCTTATTTCAAAAAGCAGAATGAAGGGGAAAAACTAAACAATCTTCCCCTGTTGCATCTTAGTGGCAGCTGCCAGGGGGGCAGAACCTGCTGCTTGCCCTGCTCCCTGTGGATTGCATGCAGATTTTGCTTTTGTTTTAGCCTGGTAAGTGACAGAAACTGCTGTTACCATATTTCTCACATAATGCACACACTGATTTCTAGCAGCTGTTTTTTGGGGAAAAAAGTGGGTTGTGTGCAAGAATATACTATATATTTTTACCTACAAGAATGAATCCAACCTCCACAAATCCATGGTTTCAGCAAAGGAGGAGGAAAGAAAAAAGTTAAATGCTAATATAAGGCTGGAGAACAGCATGGAAATTGGTATGTTAACCACTTGACTCCTGTATGGCTACAAAAGCTGACAGAAAAAGAATTTATCATTTAGCTCCTAAAAAAAATGATTTAATGATAAAAAGTAGGTTTGTCTTCTAAGGAAAAGATGATAGGTTGCTATAGAAGTTTCAGGCTAAATTTGACAAGACAATGTAATAAGAAATCTGGTGAGGGGACCGGGAAGGATAAAACAGAGCAAGAGAAGAGATCTTTTCTAGTACGAGTTAAACCTGCTGGAGACAACTAGTATGGGACAACAGTAATGTCTCTCTCAATAGTCAATCTGTAATTGCAATTGCACTGGTACAATCATTAACAAGCACTGTAACACTGCCACTTAATATACAGCTAAGCATTTATTATAATACCATTTTCATTCAGATATAATACACGCCCAAAACAGGACACATTTTATTTTGGGAAGGCCTCAAGAAGGAAAAAAAGATATTTCCTTAGAGTACAGATACGTACATGAGGGCTTGGGTATCCGGTGCTGTGGGAACATGCTAGAGCTGGGCAGGAGCCACAAGGCAGGCTGTAACCCAGCACACAGCCCCAGAAGTGGCACCGTTCCAGACTCAGTGCACTGGGCCCAATGTGACAGACTGCTCTAGAGTCAGCATTCAGGCTGGACCCTGCCACCATGTCTGGGAGACGTGCTGGGTTGGACCTGCCATGCTGAGTGCAGTTGCGGGCCAACCCCACATGCCAGCCCTATGCAGTTAGAGAGGATGGCCCTCCATGGGTCTGGGAATTTTGTAATAGAAGGTGGGTGAGGGAGGGACTGGTGGCAGTGTTAGCTGTCAAGGCTCCCAGAGCCACGGCAACTAATGCTGCTACAGGATTTTCAGATCCATGGGGAGGCCTCTCTTCCTTGCATATAATGTACACCCCAATTTTTCCCCAGCAGGTTCTGGGGGGCAAAAAGGTGCAGGTTATGTATAAACACCATATTTTCTTACCATTCACTTAAAGTAACTCTATAGAACTGCTACTTACCTGCAGATTTAGTAAAGGAATTTTTAGCTGAATTACTGATGTGATCAATCAAATTCCAACAACCACATCCCTTTAGAAGTGCTTGTGCTGCACATGACATTGTACACTCCTTGCTTCACAGGTAAAACAGTAAGGCAGCTTCAAACTTTATCTCCTATTAGTCCACACAACTATAAGGTTAACTCAATGTGTTAAGAAGTTTACTTCACCTCTCAGCAAACTGAAAACATGTATAGTAAATGGAAAACTGAATACCCAGATTCCTAGTTAAACAGATTTCAATGTAACAGGATTACCCATTTCACCTCAGTAACAGGGCACCACCGATTCAGGAATAGCATCACTTTGCTCAAACAGCAATGAAGGCAGGAAAATACCTACCCTGACAAACCAAGAATTACACCCATTAGACTGAAGAGGACTATGGGACAGCAGAAACAAAGCACTGTGAACAGCCACCACTTAACTAGTTTATTGTATAGATGACAATAATTTGGTCAAAGTTCATAATATAATGAGCAGATGCTTGAAAATGAAAAAGCGTAACTTCCAATTAACTTGTTTCTGCAATTTTAAAGTATTGCCCCTTTATGCAAAAAAAAAAACCCAAAAAAAACCAAACTGTTGAAGCAAAACTTTCTTCCAGGATCTTTAATGGATTTCTACAGTACTTATACACTGATATGCCATACAGCAAAGATTTAAATCATGTATCAAGCATCTAAATAAAGTGGTTTAATGACTGCAGAGCATATGTTGGGCACTTAAGTTTTATAATCCTGCTGTTAATGTTCAATAGAAGAGAGATATATTAACATGCAATCATTATAAAGTAGAGATAATGAAATCAGAAAAAAAACCCAAAACTTAGAAACAAGTTCTGTATTTTGCTACTGAAAAAAGTATAACTTTCCCCAAATAGATACAGTACATCAAAAGTAAGGACCTTAATTTATGTTACATTTCCACTTTAATCCCAACGCCTAAAATAGTAAACCAACATTTATGATCAAGCATATATTTACCAACCAAATCCCAATCATCCATGCCAGAGGTAACCAAGATCATAAAAGCATAGAGAAGAAGGGCCAGAAGAGACCTCCAGAGGTCATTTAGTTCAACCTCCTGCTTGAGGCAGGATCATCCCCATTCAAACTATCCCATAAAAATCCATAATCTAAACTTCTGATAAGACTGCCATCAAGCCTGACACAACAAAAGACTTAACACCCGAACCTACCACAGGTAAAACAGAATCACCGAGGCAGCTAACATCCCACTTCTATAAAAGACTGTTAATATATGCTCAAGAGCAGTGGTCACCAACCAGCCATTCGCAATCGACTGGTTGATCACGGAGCCTCTGCCAGTCATTCTGAGGCTGGGGGTGCCAAGTACTTGTGTGCATGCACATGTACGCCCCTCCCAGCACAACAGGTCATCTCTGTGGGAGGGACAGGGCAGGGGCCAAATCGAGGCCCCGCAGTGAGGAAGGGAGTGGGGCACAGGCAAGAGCAGGTGCTGAGGTGAGCGGTGCCCCGGCCAGGCCAGATGGTGGGAGAATAGGAACCCAGGCAGCTTGTCCAAGGATGCAGGGGTGCTCCTGCCACTGTTCACACCTGACAGAGGCCCAGGGGGCATGTGCCCCCCTGACATTTGTGCGCAAGCCGGAGGCACTGCACCTGCACCCCAATGCAGCTGCCCCAGGAGCGGTGCAACACCACATGCATCCCACTGCTGGGCGAGCAGGGAAGGAAGCTCAGCCCCGCCATGGGACTCACATGGCATCACACTGCTCCCAGAGCACTCCCAAAGCAGAGCTCAGGGCGTGAAGTGCAGCAGCAGCTGCCTCCGCCCAGCACACAGATCAGGGGGCACATGCCCCCTGGGCCTGTCAGGGTGAGTGCAGCAGCAAGAGCCTACACGCGCGCACACACACACACACACACACACACACACACCCCCGGATGAGCTGCCCAGGGTCCGATACTCCCACCACCACACTTACCCTGCCCCTTCTTCTCTCCCCCACTGCCTGCCTCACTGCAGGGGCCTTGAACTGCCACCTCTTCCCACCCCCTCCCTCCCACACAGACTGACCTGCTTGGTGGGGGTGGCAGTGCACAGTAGACCCTAGGTTGGACTTTAATTCAAAAAGTGATCTTATACTTAAAGAGGTTGGAGACCACTGCTCAAGAGATTCTAGATAGAGGGCCAGGCCCCTCACACAGAGGAAGGCAACAACCTCCAACATCCATACCAATCTGATCATAGGGCAAAATTCCTTCCTGACCTCATATATGGTGATCAGTGTGACCCAAAGCACAGGAGCAAGAACCTCTAGCCAGGAACCTCCAGCTAAGTCCCAGTGGGAGCACTAGCACATCCCAGTCCAAATCCCCAGCTGGAGCCAACACCTAATGCCTTTGAAGACAGCTTAAAAACACCCTGACACATTTAGTTAACCCCCCGCCCCACAAAAACAGTGGTGGGGAGGGAATAGAGGCAACCAGCAAAGCCCAGAAGCATGGGAAATACCCATAGTAGAACATAGGCATAGCTACACCTAGATTATGAACAACCAATGGCTGTTCAACCTTTTCTTGAATGCCTCTAGTGATGGAGAGTCCACAATTTCTCCAGGCAGTCTATTCCATTGCCTCACCATTCTAACATATGAGCACTATTCCAAGATATGGACAACAGGGCTCCTGAAAGTGTTGGGAATTAGGGGACAAAACACAAAGAACATCATTGGACACGTATCAGTGCCAGATGGGTACATGACAGGTGCATTAATCCCTGCAGCTCAGGAACATGCAGAGGTTAATGGTGCCATCGCTTGTTCCACTGCAAGGGACCAGTTTGGATCTAACTCATGAGTATTACTGATCTACACATTTTAAGGAAACAAAGACCCAGTCCCAGTCTGTTGCAGACAGGACCTACCGGTTTCCTATCATAACAGACTAAAATTTGGTATTTAACAAGACTCTTATACACTACCATTATGAAATGCATTAAATCAGGTCCCTCAGCTCTGTTTCACAGTAGATGGGACATTACATTTTGTCTACGGAGTTTGAAGAAGACAAATGATTCTGAAAATTTAAGAAATGCCGTAAGCTTCTGTATGGTAGTATAACTAAGTTCTACAAAAGACACAAGAAAAAGTTTCCTCCTCCAATATTTTTATAAAAGCCAAAAGCTCCATGTACTCTACATTTATATTTTGGGGTGTATCTGTTGAAGACTGTAGTAAAATAAAAATGAGTCAGAGAGTCACTGGACTGGAAGGGACCTGTAATATCATTAAGTCTGGTTCCCTGATATAGGTAGGAGGTTAAAGAGCTCAAATTAGCTCAACAAGATGCTCATCCAGCCTCTTCCTGAGCACCTCCAAGGACTGGCGACTGACACACTACCTCTGCTGGGAGTGTGTTCCAGGTTCTAGCTACCCTTATGATGAAGTTCTTCCTTATGTACAGCCTAAATCTTCCCTCTATTAGTGTGTGACCATTGGTCCTTGTCCTCTCAAGGGGTACCTTCCTGATGAGTTGCTCATTCAGATTCTTGTGTCCCCCCCTGACATATTTGCAGACAGCTATCATGTCACCTTGCAGCTTCCTCTTATCCAGACTGAACAAGACCAGCTCTCAATCTCTCCAAATAGGGCCTATCTCTAGGCCCCTAATCATGCAGGTGGTGCTTCTCTGCACCCTCTAGAGTTAATCTACATCCTTCTTGAAGTGCAACACCCAAAACTGAGCACAGTACTCCAGTTGTGGCCTCACCAATGCTGAGTAGAGGGAGAAGCACCTCCTTGGATCTGTCGGCAACACATCAGCTGATGCACACCAGAGTTTTATTTACCCTGCTGGTGACTTCCTCACTGTTGGCTCATATTCATCTTGTGGTCAGTTGCGACTCCCAGGTCCCATTCAGATGCCATGCCAGCCAGTGGGCTACTGCCTATTCTACAGTTGTGGTGAAGGTTCTTCCTATCCATATGAAGGACCCAGCACTTTTCCCTGTTGAACCTCATCTGATTCTGATCAGCCCATAGAATCAGTCTGTCATGGTCATACTAGATCTTTACCTTATCCTCTGGTGTGCCCGTATTTCCCCACAGATTGGTATCGGTGGCAAACTTAATCGTGGAGCATTCCACCCCCTCATCCAAGTCATTAATACATATTTTACAACGCATGGGTCTAAGCACTGATCCCTGTGAAACACCAATGGAGACAGCCCTCCAGGATGAAGCCATCCCATCAATTACAGCTCTCTGGGACTGGCCTCTAAGTCAGTTATCCGCCCACCTCACTGTAGGCTGGTCCAGGCCAGTACCCTCCAGTATGATTGTAAGAATTTCAAGGGAGACGGAATCAAAAGCCTTACTGAAATCTAAGTAAATGATGTCTACCTTGTGACCCTTGTCCAGCTGGTTAGTTACCTGGCTATAAAAGGACACCTGGATTGTCAGGCATGATCTACCCTCCACAAAGCCATGCTGGTTGTCTCCTAATATTCTGTCAGTCACAAGCTTGTGACTGATGGCCTCTTTAACAATCTTTTCAAAAGTTTTTCCAAGGACTGAAGTCAAACTGACTGGTCTGTAGTTTGTAATCATCCCTCTTCCTTTCTTAAAGATGGGCACCACATTAGCCCTCTTCCAGTCTTCTGGGACCACCCATGAGTTCCATGATTTTTTGAATATCTTTGCCAACAGCCCTGCTATGAGTTCAGCCAGTTCTTTCAGGACTCTTGGATGTAGGTCATCTGACCCAGTGGATTTGAAAATGTCCAATTGTTCTAAGAGGACTCTCACCTTTTTGGGACCAATTTCATGCTGTCTATAGGCTTCCCCATGCTCTCTGGGCCTCCAGATGGATGCACAGCTTCCATTAGCCTTCTGGAATACCCATGTGAAATATTCATTCAGGAGCTCTGCCTTTTTGTGTGGATCAACTGTGGGCTGTCCCTCCATATTCAGTAGGGGTCCCACAGTGGAGCTCGATTTTTTCTTGCTCCCCACATACCAGTAGAATGACTTTTCATTGTCCTTTATTTCAGATGCCAGCTTGATCACCGTGCCGGCTTTGTCTAAAAAAAAAAAAAAAAAATCAAAAGCCTATACAAGAAGTCCTCGACTTACGACTTTTTCAGTGATGACAAATGGCACTTAAGACATTTATAAACTGACACCCTGTTTCAACCTTGCAACCTGGGTTTTGACTTTACAAAGCTGCATCCAGCTGGTAAGTCTGGTGTGGCAGAAGGGGAGTGGGAAGGAAAGGGGTGTAGGGAAGCAGATCAAGAGCCCCATGGTGAGGGAGGGGCTCATCTGGCGGCTCCTGCTGCTTGTCCAGGAGAGCATGTGGGGGGGAGAGGCATATGCCCCTGGATCTGCACAGGGAGGGGCAGGCAGGCCCCCCAAAACAAACAATTGTGTAGGTTATATTTATAAAAAAAAAAATTGATTAAAAATTATATAGATGTATTATATATATTATTATATACATTTACAGATAGATAGATAGATAGATATGTTTGGATGAATGTTATGTACACATGATCTTTTAAAAGTGTTCCTAATGCAAACAAGCATGGTAAATTTTTTCCTCGTGTTGCATACGTTTGGATTAGAACTGCACCAATACATCCATCCAATATTGGGATCGGCACTGATATAAAGAAAATTGACCATGCTGGAAATCGGCCTGATGTGGCCGATAAATGTGCCCTCACAGGGTGTGTGCAGCAGCAGGAGCCACCCCCACTTCCCTGTGACATGGAACCAAAAAGCCTGAGTGATAACATGTGTTCAGGAACCTTGTCAGCTCATTTTTGTTGAGCTCTGAGGCTGCTTTAATGTTTCTGATCATTTCTCCAGTCCTATAACTGGAGCTATTAAATAGGTAAGCAAAATTATTTGACCAACTATGTAGTTGGGATAATGTTAGACAAGTTTTCAAATGCAAAACAACAGCCTGCAGTCAAAAGCCCACCTGACTCAATGGAGCCACAACAGCCTGCAGCCAAAAGCCAGCCTGACTTTATCCCAACTAGTCCAATAAAAGAGCTCAACCTAGAAAATCATGGCTCCTCATACTGAAGTAGTAACATTTTTAAAGGAAAAGACATGCAAAAGGGCAGAAGTCAAAAATCCATTCTTGTAGACTGCGACCTATGCAGAAAGGCCTGTAGTTTGTAGCAAAAGCATACATGCCAGTGACATCTCCTGCCTCAAACCCATTTAATTAACACTGCACAGCTCAAAGTTAGCATCATGTATGTCTCAGCCTTGCACAGGATGCCAACTGGCTCATTTGGGTGCCAGTTCTCCCTCCCCTCCTCCTCTCCCACAACCCCTTCCAAGGTCAACCCTGTCACTCCAAGCTCTGAACAAACTTAAATCACACCAGCTCTAAAACATTGTCCTGTTCCTAGATGCATGGTTCCCAAATCCTTTTTCCTGAAAGATTATACATCAGTCTTTTGCAGGCAGCAGTTGGTGAAATGCCTCTTGGCATCTTTCTCTTCAGTAAATAAAAAGATGAAGACCATGTAGAAAATGAGCTATGACATTCTCCATGTGGTATAAAGATGATCACCTGTGGCTGCAAAATGTAAAACCATATGAAGAGAATTTGTTTCCTAAATCATGAAATAAAATAGTGCAACTGCTGAGACAAGCCCCATTTGGTATGAAGCCATAGGCTGCTGCTCTGCTCCAGGAAACCCGGCAGGCAGTAGGGGCTGCTGTGCTTGGTGCTGCCAGGACCCCCACGAGAGACAGGGCTGGGCTCTAAGCTGAGTCAAAGATACCCCACAACCGCTCTCCTTGCGGGATGGGGCAGGGCAGGCCTGGTGGTTCACACCTGAATGAAGCCATTGCCCACATGTTCTCAGCATTTCCCCCCCAGCCCTGGGAGCCATTAGAAGGATGAGTACTGGCTAGGCTGAGGCAGTGTTGCCAAACATATGATAATTACCATATTTGTACAGCAATTTAAATCTTTGTATAAATGTACAATTGATAGTAGAAGTGTTCAAAATGTACAATAATTTGAGGCAGCTAAGTAATATGCAAAACCCAAGTCACTCTCAGGTAGTCTCAACTGACTTTCAGGTTTACTGTTAACACTTTTCTATGACTGCTTGCCTTGAAATATAAATTTTTTTATTAATGTATTTTGTGTTCCAGGTCAAATCAGTTCCAAATCTTATCAACTGACCAGAATTCAAAGAATTCCAAAAACCGTATCAATTGAGCAGGCAGAATTCAATCATTCTAAACACCATGTAGGGGGCTGCAACTGACAGCATCCTCCATCGCAGGCTCTCACTCTGGGACTTCAGATGCTTCCAGATCCACTGGCAGACATCCTAGGTGCAGGCCCAAGCCTGGAGGTCTTGGGATATAGATGCCCCCACTTGATCTTAGCCCACAAGAGGCTGAAAAGCAGTAGTCTTAACTGACTTTGGGAGGGGTGCACAGTTTGGGGGTGGAGTGGAATTTTAAAGGAAAATTGTGTCCCCCAAGTCAAATAAGCCAAATCAATTCCAAAGCCATGAGTCATTCAAGAACCAAATGAAGCCCTGCTACCAGCAAACATCTTCCACCCCCACCTGGGGCTTCAGATGCTTCCAAATCATTTGGTGGGCATCCTAAATGCAAGCCCAAGCCTAAGCCCAGAGGCTTGGGCTTTGGATGCCTCCAGTTTCACTCGCCCTCAACTGTATGGCCACAGGGGCAAACTAGGGAGGAGTCTCCCATTTCCATGAAGTCAGCATAATGCGGGGATCTTCCTACTGGAAGGAAGTGAAAGTGGGAGGGTAAGTATGCATTACCTTGGTCAGGGTACTACCCCTGCAAGTAAGAAAACCACCTTAGTGGTCATGGTTTTTCTCCTACCAGGAAAGTATGGGTTTGCTGTCAACACTTTCTTATGACCGCTGGCCTCGCAACAAGAAAAGCTTCAACTTATATCCACTTATCACTCCCTCACTGGGCAGTTACAGTGAGCAACACCAAGTGAAGGAAAAGGCTAATCTGCATACTTATTTGCACATTTCAAGCGTAGTTTTTCAGCAAGCACGATAATTTCGAGCTTCCAATACGATAATCTCCCGTTTCAGAGCCGGCGAGTCCGGGCGGGGGCCGAAGCGGCGGCGCTTACCGGGCGGTGCTGAGCAGCGGGTGCTTGGTGCCCACCAGCTTGCGGACCTGCAGCGCGACGTTGCTGAGCTCGTCGCTAAGGAGGCAACGCAGGCTAAGGAAGGAGGTGGGGTAGCCCACCAGCTTCTCGGCCTCCGACACCACTTTGCTCCAGGACGCGGCCGAGCCCGGCCTCGACAGCAGCCCTCGCCGCCCCGCCACGGCCGCCCGCGCCCGGCCTCCGCCGCACAGCACCCGCAGCAGCTGCAGGGATCGCATAGCCTCGGCCTCCCTCAGCGCCGTGCGCTGTCCGGACCCACAGCGATGGCAGGACTGTCACTACCACCATGCGCGGCCGCCGCCTCCCCCCGGCAGCGCCTTGTTTGTGAGCCGGCCGGCCTCATTGTGCCCTGGGCGCCGCCATCTTGGCTGTCGCAAAAGACGGCAAGCCGTAAAGCAGGAGCGCAGGTTAGATAACAGGGTCCGCCCCGCTCTTCCTCGCTTTACGGCTCGAGCAGGGATGAGGGGCGCAGAGCGCCGCAAGCTCTTCACCCCTGCTCCCTGGAAGAGGTGGAGCTTCGTTACCCAACCCCACCCCCACCCTGCACCTCCTCCCGCTTCTCATTGGGTC
>NW_017728918.1:86092201-86112007 GCF_001723895.1 Crocodylus porosus
AGCCCCGCCCCCCCCACTTTCTATTGGGCGGCTGCGAGGCCCTTGGAGAGCTGGGTTGGGGGGCTCGCGCCCTGAGGGCTGAGTTTCTCCGTGCAGGTGGGGACAGGCAGAGAGGGCGGGGAGCAGCAAAGCTAGCGGCAGATCAGGTGGGGAATGAGGGGTGGGGGGCAGCAAGCAAAGCAACAGATCAGGCAGGGGACACAGGATAGGGAGCAGTGAGTAGAGCAGATGAGGAGGGATGCAGGTGGGGAACAGCGGGCGGAGCAGCAGATCAGGTGCAGAATGCAGGCAGGGAGTGGCAAGCAAACCACAGATCAGGCAGGGGGCACTGGGTAGGGAGCAGTGAGCAGAGTAGCAGGGAAAGCAGGGCAAGGAGCAGCAAGCAACCATCAGGCAGGACTAGAGATGACCATAGGCGGGTGTGGGGCCCAGGGCAAATCAGCCTGTGGAAAGCTCCTTTAACATTGTGTGGGGTGGGGTCATGGCCACTCTGCCCAGCTCAATTTGCCCCTGTCTTTCCCCAAAGGACAGCCCTGGACAGGAGATAAAGCAGAGCAGCATATCAGGCCAAGGAAGGAAACAAAGCAGAGCAAGCAGGGTGAGAAGATCAGGGTGGCACTCCAGGAGGGTGCAGGGCTAGTTTGTAGGATAGCCGTCAACAAGGTTGCCCCCCCACCCCCAGTACAGTGCCTCCATCTTCTGGAACAGCTCCTAGGGGTGGCTGTCCTGTGCCCTACACAAGGCAAAAATAGCAAGACTGTGTGTAACACCTGTGTGTAAGGGAGGTCCCAATAAGGCAGCATGGAAAATAACCTTGGTAGCTTTTAAAGTGTGAGTGCATAGTCTTATAGGGATTTTTTTTTAGTTTTTAAGGAAAGCAGGGGGAGAGGAATCCTTCTTGTGCAATCCTACTGGCTCTCAAATGATTTTTTCAATATGATACCTGTAGGTCCAAAGCAGCAACCTCATCCACTAGTGCTTACCTGAAACTAACTTGTATCCAAGTAGGGCAGTGATGCTCAACCTTTTGGCCCCTCAGGCCAGACAAGCGATATGAAGCCAGTCACGGACTGTATTGAGCTCCATGTGCCCAGATCAGCCCTGTGTTGCTTCCATCTGGCCAGACATGTCCAGATAAGGACCTGCATGGCCTCACCTAACCCAGCATATCAGAAAAAGACCCAAACTGCTCCCAACCAACCCTGCATGCTGGGATCAGACCTTGCATGCCAGAATTGGGCCCTGGTGCCCTGCCCCACCCATGTCCAGCCCTGTGTGCCAGGACTGACCATGCACTGCTTTGCATGCCTAATCTGGGCCTGGGAAATTCGGTAGCAGGGGAGCAGTGCCACCAAAGTTTCAAACCCAATACACAGAATAGCACAGCACCAGGGGATGGATGGGGGCTGGGGGTTGAATATCCCTGGTGTAGGCTACCCTCCACAGAAAGTGAGGAAGCGGGCACCCTTGTGAGTGAGGAAGCACACATTTTGCTGGTGGGTTTTCCTGTGATTGTTAACAGTTTAGTTCTGTGAATGGCCTTGAAATCTTCAGATAATTTAGCTGTCAGTCTCTGTGGCACACAAAACAAACTCAAATTTTCTGAGATTTTCATAATTTGTCCCAATTTCTCCCCCCAACAAGAAGAATAGCAAGAGAAGTGCCCCCTTGACTAGAGGACACATCCCTTGACAAATTTCAACTCTAGAACTTGAAGGTATTAAGACATCTTGGTGAAATGTTGGTTTGATTTTTTTTAGCACAGGGGAGGGAGAAAGGACATGGGGCAGATTGGAGGGGGGCAGTGATGCAGTTGTACTCCTGTTTGATTCCTGCCCTACCCAAATTTGAAAACTGCCTGGGAGGGGCAGTGGCATTTCTATTCTGGCAGTGCTGAAGGAGTCCATTGACTTCATAAATCATTATAATCTAACTCCTGCTAATCTCTGTAAAGACTCCACAGGTATTAATGACCCTCTCCCCTTTTTAATGGTCTTGATATTCTTGATATTCCACTATTCAAACTATCCTTTCTTCTGCAATTTTGCTGTTAACTGTACCTGGTAATATCTCTCTTCTCTTTCACAACCCCGCAGACTGCTTTTAGTTCTAGCTAAATACCTTAATTCAGGTGTAGTAATATTAAGTCAGATGTAGAAATGACTGACAGGGAAGTACTGGAGGCATTATCAAGATGCTCAGTAAGACTAGATTTTGTTTTACGAATTTGAATAAGAGATGTACATTTAACTATAATGACTACAGGACTAGTGAAACTATATTTTGATTATTTTGACCATTTTTTCTTAGTTTTATTGTGTTTTTTAACTTAATATATAAGATAGCAAATTAGTGCACATTCCAATAAAGTAATATTTGCTTTTGCTTTGATCTTAAACTGCATAATATAGTACTTGGTCCCTAACATAGTAAAGCTTCTAGTTTTAACTAGAGAAAAATGTGTGTCATTGTGAGGGAGGTAAGGAGCCCGGGGGCTCGGAGTTGTCCAGTCCCGGCATCATCAGGCAAGCCCACCGGGCGCAGACTCAACACGCCGGGCGGAAACTGACCTCTTTCAGGGCCCTGGAAGAAAGAAGGCCCGGAATGGATGGCAGCCGCATAAAAGAGGCGCCAGAGCCGGACGAGGAGGTGGCAGAACCGGAAGGATGGGACGGAGGAGCTGCCTCCGGAGAGAGCCCCCGGAGGCGGAGGCGAGCCGCCCGCGGAGGCTGTAGGACCTTCTGGGGCAAGGGCAAGCCCCAGCAGGGTTGGTGAGTCGAGGGAGTCGGCTGGACGTGGCTCCGGACTGCTTGAGGCCGCTGGGAGCGGCTGGCGCCGGCAGACGCCCAGCTACCGTATAAACTGTAGGAGGGGAGCACTGCCGGTGCTCCAGCAGCATGGGGCGGCACTGCCCCGAGAATTCCTAATTAGGGCAGAGGAGTGCCCGGAAGGGAATGAAGGGGGGGGGTCTTAACCCCGGATTACCCAGGGTGACGTTGGCACGCCTGCGGGGAGGAGGCGGACTCCCCCTCAACGGGGAAATCCCTGAGGGTGACGGTCAAGATAATTTGCTTCTACTAAGCAGAAGCTCGGACTGGCATTGTGACGTGGCCGGCCTAGGCAGGCGGTCATGCTACTGGAGGCCTGGGCAAAGGTGTAGGGGAGGAGGAGCCCTCAGCAACGCGGGACCCTGCACACGCAGCAAGTCCCAGTTCTGGACCAACACGCGCCGTACAGTCGGAACTGAACCAGAACCATCAAAGTTGTGGCAGGCGAGTCAACAGCGCGTGAGAGTCAGGGAATGACCGCTGCGAGCAGGAGACGGTCCCCGAGTGGGGGGAGGAGGAACAGCGACACACAGCGGTCAACGCTGCCAACCCCCCCCCCCACAGTCATGTTAAAATGATAATACACCACACTTCCCACACCCTCTTTTTCAAAATCCTGGCTCTACCCATAGACAGGAGTGAACCTGGTCTCCCCTGACGATGAGTTACATTGAGGCTGGGTCTTCTGTGGTGCACACTATGGAAGAGCATGGAATGAGTGTGGGTGCAGGAAGTGTCTGTCCCACTCTGCAAAGGAGCTCCCATGGATCTTGGTGCAGTTGTAGATCAATGGCTCTGTGAGCTCACTGAGGCATCTGTGCTGACTGTACTGCATAGGTCAGGTTTGACCAACCTGCAGCATGCCTGCCACAAGTGAACCGGCAGCCTCTGAGACCGCGTGGCATGCGGCAGATTGGGCAGGGGACAAGGCAGGGAGCAGAAAGCAGAGGACAAGATCAGGCACAGTAAAGGAGTTAGAGTGGTAGTGGGGGAGTGTGCAGGGCTAACTTGTGGCATACCTAACAAAAAGGTTTCCCACTGTTTTAGCTTACTTGAAACAGCATATTTTCCCTAACCTTATTCTGAGAAATGGATGAACCATTTTTGCTGAAATAAAAACAGACATCTATCAAGGAAAAGTTCATCCCAAATTGTTAATTTGACACAGTTCCTGAAAACAGCATCTTAGAATGGAAACGAATGGACAACCTCTTCAACTCACTTTGTTGCTTGCACCACCTATAATTTAGAGTTGTGAGTATCTGTTTCCAAAAAACATCTGAATTTGCTTTTCTTACTGTATTTCAAGTCTGATTTGGACAGGATGGCTATTCATTTTTCTCTTGTTGCCTTACTCCTTTCAATATTCCACTGAGTATTTTCACTGAGTATGCAATAGTCTCCTCTGCTTCTAGTTAATCTGAAGTGTAAAGAATCAAACAAGAGAGAAGAAATAAAGTCCCTTCTCCATTTTCAACTGATTTTGTTAAGCCTCCCCATGAAGAGAAAGAAGCCACTGCAGGGGAGCCAGCATCAAAGCTTGAGGAACAAAGATCTAAGTTGATGAGAGACATTTCTGTTTGCATCAGTGTGCTCTGGACTACCATAAATGAGAAAACATCAAAGACCACCGCTACTACCAGTCTGTCAATCTTCTACTATGAGAGAACTCTGGAAACATTTTCCATACCTCGGTCTCAAGTGTAACTTCTGCAAGGACACACGCATGTGATTGAGGAATATGTGGCCTCAGAATCTTACATACTTACTTTTATCTAAAATAGTTCAATGTCTAGGTAAATTAGAATAGCAAATATGAAAACAGCATAACAACTGTATGCTATGGGCCACACTTACCATATAGATACCTCCATTTAGGTATGGCAAACACCTAAAATATTCATGCCTGAGAAGGATGGTCCATATTAACAGGCTGGGAATTATAGGATTCCAGGGAAGAACCTAGGCACTTTCCAAACCCAATTCAGAGTGCCTAGGTGTTAAGCAATCAAAACTTGTGGAAGAGGTGATATCTTTTATTAGACCAACTAGATATTTGCAAACAAATTACTTTATTATTTATTTATTTAGGTGCTCAAGAGGAAGTTAACAAATAACCATTTAGAAATGATAATCACAAGGGTATCTCTGAACTCATACTCCCCCCTCAGGTCTTCCCCTTAGGCACATGACTCAAGGCTACACATAAGCATCTTCATCATCTCGCAACACGACCATAGGAAAGTAGAACTGGTAAGGACTTCATAAAATCATCTAATCCAGCCCCCTGCTCTTAGCAGGATCATCACTGACTAAAGCATCACAGCCAAGTATCTGTGTAACCTGCTCTTGAAAATTGCCAGGGTTGGAGATTTCCACAACATTTCTAGGTAGCCTGTTCCAACACTTAACCCCTCTCATAGTCAGAAAGTTCTTTCTAAATTCCAAACTAAATTTCCTCTACTGTGGTTTTAGGCCATTACTTTTCGGGCAGTTCCCGACTGCCACAGAGAAAAGATATCTCCATCTCCTTTATAATCTCCCTTCAGGTATGTTGAATTGAACAATTTAGAGTGAAAGATGTCCATCTGAATTTCCTACACCCAAAGAAGGG
The DNA here is from genome assembly GCF_001723895.1 of Crocodylus porosus. Lineage (NCBI taxonomy): Eukaryota > Metazoa > Chordata > Crocodylia > Crocodylidae > Crocodylus > Crocodylus porosus. The sequence goes on from NW_017728918.1 coordinate 86,097,644, forward strand.
TGACTGCACCCAAAAGGTTGCTAAGAACTTTTTTCCAACTACTCAGTAGGTCTAATAAAGGATATCACATCTACTCAAAGAACCTTGCCTGCATTTAAACCAGGACACTTAACTGGAAACAATACTGATATCAGTATAAGGTCCCCTCTACACATGCAGGTAAAGGCACAATGGGATCTAATGCATAATACAAACAATCATACCTCCTGCCATGCCATATATGCCAGACATGCATGGCAGGAGGTGTGATTGTGGGATTGTACATTAAATCCCATTACACCTTACTGCCGGTGCATGGTGAGCTTAATCCCTGGCTCCCCCTGTACCAGCAAGAAGCAAACACCCATGCCTGGAAGCCCCCTCAGTTAAGGGGCTTCCAGCTGCAGGGGTGCCCCCCACACTCCCAGGGTTGGAGGATTGTGGCAGCCATGGTCTCCCAAGCACAGGGGTACATGAAACCCCTTGGCCCTGGGAATCACAGCAGCTGTGATTCCTGGGGCTTGGGCGGGGTGGAGGTGAGACCCCTGAGACGATTATTTGGATCCCCCTGGTGGATCTTGGCTGTCATCCCCAGGGTCCAGGTTTTCACACTAGGCTTGGTGCACCCCTGCAGCTGGCAGCCCTGTCAGCTAAAGGGGTTGCCAGCCACAGGGTACATGTGCAAATTAAAGCTCAATAGCAATCTGCTACAAAGTTAGTACACATTTTTTAATTCTAACTTTATAACTGGTTGGAGCTTTTTATTGTGTGATAAGTAGGTTGCACATGTAACTGGTCTTAAGGTAATTGCACAATTAACCAGTTAATTGTGTGATACCCGTAACATGTAGAGGGGGCCTACAGCTAACCACTCCACATTCACTATTGGTTTAAAGGTATTGTCTACTTTTTGTCCAGTAGCCTAGTGTTTAGACCACTTACCAAGGGAGTAGGAGTCCTACCTTCTAGGACCCCTCATCTAAGGGGATTTAAGCCATACTTTCTACTTCCTAGAAGAGTGCTTTAGCCACCAGGCTACAGGCTAGACTGGGTAGAGAGGACTACCACCTCTCCTCTTGATACTGGGGAGCCAGGTGTGCAAGATTCATGGAGTCAAGAGCATCACTCTGTAGGTCTGTAAGAGATACCCTCCTGAGAGAGTTCTGGGCTCCAGGGCCCTGCTTCCAGGCTTGTTCATGCATTTTACATTAGACAATCATTGGCAGCAACAGCCAGAAGTTTGGACTCTCTCCTGGACAACATGAGCTATTTCCCCTCAAGTAACAGCTTTGCAAAACTGCTCGTGCTTTATTACCTTCACTCTTGATATCTGTACATTTCTCACCCTAGTACTACTTGAAATCTACCTGAAAATTTCAGCTGCTGCAGAGTCCAGTTGCCCACCCACAGAACAAGACACAAGCACCAAACAGACTTCGCAATAGCTGTCTGTTTACTGATGAACCTTAAAGCCCTGAGAGGTCAGGGGCATGGTTAGCCATGAGATTCCTTTAACCTGTGGCTCCATCATGACATAAGTTCAACTGGAACAGACATGTAAGAAAACAACTTTGATTACTCTAGGTCTGACTATATGATAAAAAATGCTTTAAAAAACTGAGCCACCTAATTCAAGTTGAATAACATGACTTGAATCAATTCTTACAATTTATGTGGACACGGTTTAATACCTTGAAAATCATGTTAGCTGTAGGGTAGAAACAAATAATTAGAAATTGGCTAAATCAGAATATTGTTCATCTATACTAGTCTAACTTTAATGACTTTCTTACTAATTGAAGCAAAACCTGTGTCAGTGATAGGAATTTCTCAGCTGGGTTCCCCTTTGCTCCACTTGTCAGTCCCCCAGAGCCAAAGTCTAGTGACCCTTAGGGCACAATGTTAGACACATTGATTTTGCTTACCATTTGACAAACTGCTTTTGTTCTTGCTTTAACCTGTACAATTAAAGTGCCTAGCTGCCACAGCAATACATGTTCTAAAATGATTACAATAATAATGTACTAGTCACTGTTACTGCTATTGTATAAACTAAAGAATACTTGTTGTCAGTTAAGTGAGCTACCATAAAGGAAGATTGCTATGTGCTAATCCACCACTGACTTTAATGGCATGAATTGAAAGAACATGTACAGTGTCCAAGATACTCCAAAAGTGGGACTGAAAAACATGCCTTTCTCTATTCCTATCCCCTTTACATTAATCTCCACTAGTTTGTCTTATCATTTTCCCTACTGCATGTAGTTCTCTCTCCCTCTTTTTTCATTTTCTTCTTAAATGCGTGGTACCCTACTGAAACTACAGGTCCATATCTATTTACATAGGAAAATTCAAATGAAGAAGACTGACAATTCTGTTAAATCTTGCCCTTTCAGGATCATATCACTTTGAATTTGACCAGGTTAATGACTATGGCTAAATTAGGCACCTGTTCAAGCTTCTAAATAAAAGTAACCTCATTTTCAGAGATTAGAACATCCACAATTTCTGCTGGACCTTCCAGATGCTTAGCATGTCTGAAAATAAGTATATTTTAAGCAGAAATTTTACTAGGAATATATGTGTCTGAGTCTAGGCACCAGGTTTTGAACATACTGATCTGTAGTCAGTTTCACATGGTAGTGACCACAGAGAACAGCCTGCCTGGGAGCAAAGTAAGGACCTTTGGGTTGGTTCTGCAACCCTTACTCAAAAGAGTTTAATGTGAGCAGACATCTTGAATGAGGCAAATATTAATAAATGTGAGTAAGGATAATATGCTCAATTCCATTTTTAATATCTTTCCAATATGATGTGCTTCAGGTGTCAAAGAAACTGATTATCTCAAGGATTCTGTATAGTAAAAGTGGAACCCACTGGCCTATCAGCACACCTTTTCAGGCATCTGGGCTACAGAGCTGTACCTAGTGACACAGCAAAATCCAGATGTTAGGTTACAGCTTGGCACAGAGACAGCCTTAGACCTTTAACCTACTCAGCCACCTCCACAATTATCCAATTCATAAGCTGTATATCTTGCCATTTCATTCCATTCCTTTCTATGTTCAGTAACTGTGCAGGCCCATTTCCAAACTAGCCAGGCTGTTTGCTCTCATTTGGCTGATTTCCTGCTCTTGAGAGCCATCTTTATTTTCTTGTCAACTTCCTGTGCTTTAGTACCAGCTGTGCCCTTCTACTACATGAAGAGCTCTTGCCTCACCTCTTCATGCTTGCCATCTCAGCCTGCTTTTCCCTGTGTTCTGTTGGGCACTGAACACTATCTTTTCACACTCTTCTAAAGGACAAGCACTCACTTCCCAGGACAGCCACAACAACCCAAAGAAATGTATATCATTCTTACCTTCACTCTTACCTTCTATTTGTGCACAAGATGGCCTTTAATTTTGACTTCTTTTTTTGATTTTGTGGGAATCTGTGAAAGCCTAAAAACAGTTGTAGTTATTTCAAATTGTATGATTTGCTTACCAGTGGAGGCAGAGTCTATCTTTGGTAAATTCCATACAACCCTTCTAAGTCCATTTATGGTGCAGGAATGAACTGTGGACACATTGGTTCAGTGCTGACCCCAATTAATTTTTTGACTGGTGGAAAGATGGCATATTCTAATACAGAGAGCACAGCTGTGAGTGTTAGCAGATCTCAATTCTAATTCAGGCTCTGATAGTGACTCAGCCTGTGAGATTTGTCACTTCATCTCTCTATGCCTTAATTTCCCAGTTGTAAGGACTATAATAAATCATTAACATATCCTATGGACAAGGTTTGGCCAGATTAACTCTGAGGCACAATAAACCCTTGGCTAGAATTCCTAGGGTTTGTGTGGTAAGGATATCACACAAAGTTGGAGCAGACCTTGTGGAGCCTGAGAAAGTCTTATCTTCAGATGGTTCACTGCTCAAATTCCACGACTACCACCAAGTTACCATCATCCACTGTTGTACTTTTGAAGTGCTGTGGTACCTAAACAGTGCCAGATAGTAGATTAGGTACAGCAGGGTTCAGACAAGCTCTCAGATACTTCAGGCAATAGTATCTGGTACATCTCATTGCCACTCAGCTTCCAGGATAACCAGATATCCTGCTTCTGACCCTTGGACTTATTGAAACAGCTTCTCTGCAGGCAGCCAAAGGGGGAGACCCTTATCTACTACTGCCACTAATTGGGCTCTTTGGGTCTCCTCAGTCTTCTAATTCAGAGGGTCCAGTGGAAAGGGAAACTCTCAGGAAAGACCCCCAGAGAAGGCTCTTTGTCCCCATTCTCCCATCCAGCACTGATGGGCTGCCAGAGGATTCTGTATGAACAGGGCCCTGGGTGAACTCCAATCTACCTGGAAAGCCAATGGAGGCCATGATGAATCCACTGAATTGTAATAGTGTAGCAATGTGATAAATCTGCCACTTCCATTTATCTTCTCCTGTTCAGGAGGTTTGTAGGTCACTGGCTAGGAAAGGTTGTGAGACAGTTGCTGAGGGACAGGAGCAGAAGCAGGATGTCTGGTTATCCTGGGATCTGAGTGGCAAAGGGCTGTACCCTGGTTTACCTAGTCCACCATCTGCCACTGTTTTGGTACCAAACACTTCAGAAGTACAATGGATGACAGTACCTTGGTGATAGTAGTGAGATTTGACCCTAAAGCAATCAAAATATACTAAATGTTGGCAACTCTCAAAGCCTAAAAACTCTTCTCTCACCCCAGAGTACCCCCAAAATGTCATTCCACGGTTTGAGAATGGATATTAAGATCCCTAGTTGGGTTGTGCATAGAGCCCTGGCTGAACCCAATCAGAAAGAAGCATGTTGTGAAAAAATAATGTATTAATGTTTATAAAATACTTTGTTGTCCTTGGATGGGAGTTAATATATATAAATCTGATCCACAGAAAATGTTCTTAGTCACATGAATAAGAATATGTAGGAATGCCCTTAGGCAAATCAACTATTATATATTGTTTTTGTTGTGGTATGTGTTTTTCTTAGAAAAAATACAAATGAGAAAAGTATTTTTTTTAAATAAGAGTAGTAATAATAATGCATATTAATAACTGTTGTAAAAGAAATCATGATGCTGTTATGTAAAGAACATTTTCCTGGGCTAAAACTATGTGCCATGTGAACATATTTCTACAAAGTTATGCATTCCTGAAATATGGTTTTTCTGACAGACTTCTTAACCACAGTGATGTAAATGCAGTGCCATAATATATTAGGCTGTGTAAAATTCATGTAAATATAACTGAGAAGATCAAGAAATTGGATCACATGTCATGTAGGATTTCACTGAGGAGTTGGCAGGAAAGTAGGCATTGCAGTAGAAAAGTCATCATTGAGTAATGACATGTCAAATCCTGATTTCCAACTTTACCCTTGTCTAAATAATTTAGTATATGTCAATTTAAATGTTTTGGCATGTTTCTTTAGGTTCTTGCAAGAACTGAATAACCTACTGTATGAAGACTCTTGTACGTAAAATGTGTGGTGTAGCCTAGACAAAGTGATGTAATTTGTTTGAAAGCATGACAAGTAAATTAAGGATACAGAAATTCCAGATTGACTTTTATGAATGAAAAGAACCCATAATTGTTTCCCCTTATATGACAGATGTTACTCACATTTGACATATTGTGTCACACAACAAAAGTCAATAGAGAAATATAAAATTATTAGATAAATGCATAAATCTATATTGAATTTTTGTAGGTTTTGCATCCCCTTTTCACAGATTGGAAAAGAGGAAAAAAGGAATTGTTCCTTTAGTTGAAAGGGAGAAAGAGAAAATGTCAGGGATGGAACTCCATAAAGTTTCCTGCAATAGATTTCTGAGAAGTCCATCATTACAACTGATCTCTTTTTAAAAGTAGAAGTTAGAAGAATTAAGAGAGCTTTCTGATTCATCCTCCAAGCATTCCATCCCCTTTCTAATTCAGTCTCTTCAAGTTCCTGTACCATGCTCATCATTGTGATATGGAGTATGGAAAAATAACAGATTGAATACATGAACTTTACACTTGGCTATAACACACTGAGATTCATAGCCATTCTGTGGCCTTTTGTGGATGTTTCACACCTATAGGTCAGCTACTGAGAAAGCACTGCTGAATTTCAGTTTTAAGCTTGACAGTTCTATTATGCCAGTGGAATGTAAGGAGATTAGAATAGAGTGGGGAAGTCTCTTATATACTTGGGCCAATCCTATGGTCAGTTTTTAAAATGAGGATCAAAATCTTGATTTTGAAATACTTGCTAATGGGGAACTAATGAAGCAAGAAGAGCACGGTTGTAACGTCCTCTCAGCTGTCTGTGTTGGTGAGATAGCAGGCTGCTGTTTTAAAACAAATGAAGCTGTTTGAAGATTCACAGTTTAATTCTGAGGTACAGTCCTTCACAGTGATGGCATTTGGAGACATGTGTAGCTCACCATGGCCAAGTTCAGATCCAGTGTAACTGACTTTAGTCTCCTGTCCATGCCATCCCCACACCTGACTATTGACTGTCCATAGCTAGGGTTAAAGAGCAGTCATAGTAAATTTCATTAGATTTTGTCAATACTGGTGGGTAAGTTTGGGCTTTTATTTATGTTTTATTTGGGTTTTATAGGCTTTGCCTTGTGCTAGTGCCTTAAAGACTGGTGTTGCACAGCCTTTAATGGCACTGGTGTGCGTGGATGCTAAAGAAGGAAAAAAATGGTTTTGACCACTTTTTCTGTATGAAACATTAAGGCTAAATTTATGCACCTGTATAAGAGGCATTTTGGCACTTACACAGAATTTGGATTCTGTTTGCACTGGTAGCTAAGCATGCCATGTGGTTCCCTTCTGAATATGCCCATGAGGCTCTTTAGGTGTGTAAGCTCCAGGTCACAACAGGATTTCCTGCAATATTATGTAAGTCCTGAAACACTGGTTGTGGGAAAACCATGACTAAGCATTGTTTGATGCAGGAGGTGAAGGAGGAAGTCCTTCCCACCTTTTAGCTTAATGGTTACTAGGGGGCAGGAAACCCAGGTTCCAGCCCTCTTCTCATCAAGCAAGACTTTGGGCCTGCATCTTACTTTCTGACAGAGTGCCCTAACCATCAAGCCATGGGCTAGGCATTGCCCAGAGCTCTCTCTAGTCTTCCTATTGAAGCTAGTCCATTGGGTAGCCAGGAAAAGAACAAGGTAGAAAAGGGCCCAGTGAGATGGATGCTGCCCTGGAAGCAAAGGGGCCCTAATCCGTTTCTGCATTTTGATTTAATAGTCACTGAATACAATGGATAAACATAAGTGGGAGAGTTTATCCCTATTTCAGGACTCTGGATTGGTCCAAAATATATAAAGGACTGCCCCACTCTGCATGCTGTAACCTTCTTACGTTTCACTGAAACAATAGAACTATCAAGTTTAAAAATAAAACTTAGTAGCTAGCCCATAGTTGTTAAACTTGCCCCAAATTTGCCAGGAACAGAATCTAGCATCCCTCCTATCCAGCATAGCATGCATCTTAATGGGCCACTTTCCTGTTACCTTGCTCTTCTCCTGGCTCCATGCATCTTCCCCACCTGGCTGCCCAGTGGTGCAGAGGAGGACTGCAGAACAGTCTGGGTAAAGCTTGACCCGTTGCCTCATGGTTAGAGAACTCTGCTAGGAAGTGGGAGACATAGGCTCAAATCCCTTGTGTATCAGGAAATTTGAAAACCAGACTCACCCTTAAGCGCTAGGTTATTTGGCCAAAATATCAGAGGGCCCTCTTCCTCCAATTTACTTCTAGCAATTATGTGCATCCCTGGCCAATATTATTCTACTACAGATACAAGTAGAATCTAACCAGTCACAAGCATCTCAAACAGTTATGCATTAGCTCTAAGAGTTAAAATAAAACATTTCAGTAAAAAAAAAAAATTCAAAGGCCCTTGACAAAGCTACCAAAGAATTTAAGAAAAAAGAAGAGTAAGAAACTTAAAAGAAGACTTAGTAACTTTCAGAAAGTTATTCCATGACTGAAACTTATGATTGCATAAAAAGTTAACTGAAATTAACAACCGTCAGGCCAAATCTTGCCATGGATCAGCACAGATCTACCACTGACATTCTGAAGCAAAGTGAGAATTTTCTATGATGTACGTCCACAGGAAAATACCTATAAATTGTTCCCGGCTTAACAATTTTGGAAAACCTCCATTGTTTTTCCTTCAACTGCCATCTGTAATCTGCTTAATTCAGGCTAATTTTGACACTTTGTAAGGCAGCCTCCAATCAGCTAAGGAAAAGCCAAACAGGATCTACAGACATGACTGTGTGAGAGTAATGCTGTGGGCATTCATCCATGTGCAGGAATGACTGGAATGTGCCGGTCCTAAAAGGTATAACTGTAAAATAGTATTACTGGAGTGTAAGTGGTGGGTCTGGCATAAAGCGAGGTTCATGTGTGTTTCTGTGTGTGTAAAAGTGGTTGAAGGAAAAAAGGTTGGCAGCTGATATTTTACTGAATGAATGTACTTATTTTGTGGTTAATGTCATAAATAATTCCATGACATGGCATATTGTCAGAAAGAGCCAGTATTAAGAAAACAGCTAAGCAAAATAGAAAACACAGAGATTGCCATTTAAGCGTATATGATAAAATGAGCAGCATATTAGTAAACATCTAGGTCATTAGCAAGTATCCTGTATGATTTTCAACACAACTGAGATGCATCTGAAAAGATCAATGACTACTCTCCAAGTTGTTTTATTTTGGGGAAAATACTTCTCTTAGCTGAGTTTCACCGACTGTAACATGCACAATGTCTCCACTGGATACGTTCTTCTTCTACATTCCCACCAGCGTAGGTGAAAATATAAATGTGTCTTAGCAGGTTCCATGATGCGTTTTATGGTGTATTAAGTAGATAGGGACAGGAGGGGGAGCTCTCACTGCACCAGCCAAGGAGGAAAGGGAGATGTAGGGGAGTGCTACTCACCCAAGCCAGGGGGAGGAACAGGATCTCCTTCCTGACATCTCTAAGGCACAAGGAGCTGTGTTCCCAAATTGCCTCCTGACTGTAACCTGGGACTTTATATTGCCATGGGATAATGAAGTTGCTGTGGTAATTATCATGATTTGCCCAATCTTATCAAAGAGTTCAAACAAAATCAAACATGATTTGTTTGTAGGTCCACAAATTCTGCCATTTAAACGTTATTTGATACATCTGTCCTTTGCTGGATTTTTCAGACCAACTTGTTGCTTTCACAAGTATAAACTGGGAAATCTGCCTTTTTACTTATTTTCTTTAAATGGAAGAAGTTAGTTATCTTGAAAGGTTACTTTGAAGTGGGTATTTTTACATTACGTTGAGGGTACCTTGACTAAATGGACAAGTACCATTTAAAGAAAATAAATCCAATAAAGAGAAATAGAAATAACAGGTTACAGACTAAACTCAGAGGCAATTCATTTCAGCTGTTCATTTACACCTGCTATTTACACAGATTTTGTCTTTTGCAATTGTAGATGACGATGTCTGGGAAACTGTAAATTCAAACCTATGGCCAAAACATAAACTTCTGGAGAGGGAGCAAACACTCAGAATATCAAATAGTCTGGTGATTAGGGAACTCACCTAACATATACAAGACCAGGTTAAAGGGTTTTTTTGTTGAATAAGGTAGAACAAGGACTTGAACTTAGGCACTGAAGGTGGTTCTGTAAGCACCAGGCTGTAATCTAGTTGGGGATGGTTCTACTTTGAGCAGGGAGGTGGCCTAGTTGATCTCCTGAGATCCCTTCCAACCTATTTTTCTACAATTCTATGATAATGTCACACACTCTCTTTTCAGGCTCAGTTAATATGCAATTATTTAAATACAGCAGAACACCTCCAACAGAAGGAAGGGAGAGAGAGAAAGAGAGAATGACTTTATAATTCAGGTGGGTCACTCCATTGGGTTGTGGGACATCTGATTTTAAATCCCTAATCTAGCTCCTAATCAGGCAAGGTAGGGACTTGGACCAGGGTCCTCCCCTTCTTTTCAGGTTTTCTGCAAAATAATTCAAAAGCTCACTTTTTTCTTCTTTGATGGAATGGAAACAGGTTTGAAACCTCAGGTTCTTTTGTGAAATAAGAGGCTTGTCTTCTAGCTAGTCCTATACCAGAGCATAAGTTAAAATCTTGCATGAAACCCTAGGCTACCTGAATTCAGTGACAAAACTCCCATTGATTTCAATAATGTTAGGATTTCACCCTTGGTCCAGGACTGGTTTTGTAAAGCTATAGGCCCTGGGCCTGCATGTATACATGCATGTGAATTGAGACAAATTCTACAAATGTATATATGACTGAAGGATAATGATGAGCACTCTTAGCCATTACAGTGGCTAGGATTGTTTTCTAAGAATGTATTTTTTTGTGCTAAAAATATGTGCTTTCACAGTTTAGTAAATACAGTAAATTAGCTATAAGCTTTCTAAGGTGAATTTATTTTCATATAGTTTTGCTGAGGGATGCTCATTCCAATTCCATTTCAAACTTTAAAAAATAAATTAAAAGATTTCACAGATTCTGATGTTCTAATTCTTCTTCTTAGACTCTAAGGCAGGAGTGGGCAAAATGCGGCTCGCGGGCTGGATGTGGCCCACCAGGCCATTCTATGCGGCCCATGGGGGCCCCTAAAAAATTTAGAAAATTAATATTTATCTGCTCCTGGCTGCCTGTCATGTGGCCCTTGATGGTTTGCCAAAACTCAGTAAGCGGCCGTCTGCCCAAAATAATGCCCACCTCTGCTCTAAGGCCATGCCCAGACAAGCAGAGGCATGCATTTGGAGAGGCACAAATAGTAGCGGCACAAATTTGTGCTGCTACTTTGTGCCACAGAACATGCCCCTGCACCTGCCCTTTGTTGCAGGCCATGTCCAGCTCCCAGCTGGACTCCATGTGCTGCAGGGGGTGGGGGAGGGATCTGTCTGGGGCACAGGGTGCCTCAGCATGAGGCTAGCTAGGGGCACTGAGTCACCCTGAGCCCCAGCTAGCCAGGGACCAGAAGCAAGGTGCAGTAGCCCTGGGCTGCCTGTGTCCCCGTCTCCACATGCTACAGAGCACCTGTGCTGGGGCACGCTGTGCTCCAGTGCACCTTGAGGTGGAGGAACAGACAGCCCTGGGGTGGTACTTCTCTGTCTCTGCATGCCTTAGCGTGGGGGCTCCACAGCACGTGGAGATGGAGGAGCAGTTAGCCCTGGGCTGGTCCTCAGCTGCCCGCTCCCCATCTCCATATTTGTCCTGGTGCATGCTATCTTTGTGTGCTTTGTGCTGCTTTTTTTTCTGGGGTCTTTTTTTGCTACCAGGGAATTAGCAATGTGGTGCACTGCTAATTTTGCCCCTTCCCCCTGCAAATTAGTAGTGCCTGCACAGTTTAATATGCAACGCATGCAGTCTATGGCAGCATAAAGAGGTTTGTGACACCACAAACCACACGAGCCTTCACGTCCAGACACGCTTTATGATGCTACCCTGCCCTGCCTTCTGCCTGACTTCAGATTAACAAAGATAACTACCCCTCTCTTCTTATTAGGATGATAAGCCACCATTAAATATTAAATTATCCCTTCCTTTTGGCTTTTGCCTCTCAAGTTCCAAGAGCAACAATTCATAATCAAATTACTTTTAAAACTGACTTTTCAGACAAAAAATTATAGCAATCTTATATATGTAATTTGGGCATTCTGAATACCAGAATCCATGAAACTGATTTTTTTTGCTAGGCTAATAGGAACTGATATGATTATGCTGTATGTCATCACTGAAAATACTATTTTCCAATCATACACAAAGGAAAGGAAACAATACTGTAGTCTTCATTCACTTTCTTGGTAGAGGCCAAAAAATGATCCATGATTACCATAACAAGCTGATTATTGCTAAAAGATACTTTAAAAGTCAGTAGTAGATATAAAGACAAATAGTACATTGTCTTGAATGACCAGGAACATAGGCTGGGTCCACACTGCTAGTCAGGGGGACCCCAAGGACACCGTTGAACCCAAATTTACCTTTTATCCAAACTGTCAATTTTCAGGCCATCCTCCACCTGCACTTTTGAGCGCTCCGTTTAGCACTGCTGAACTTGTAATACCTGACAGTGGATGAGATGTCTCACTTGCTTCCCCCCCCAGTGTGGATGATCTAACTCATCCTAGAAGGGACAGGTCATGGGAAAGCCCACAAAACCCACAATTCCTTCCTCCAGGCCACAGTTTCTTGTCATGGACCTCTGGGGATCAAATTTTAGACTTGGCAGCACAAGATTCAAGTGGTGCTCAGCCAAAAAATCCTGCAGACCCCGGACAGGAAAACAGCCATAGTCAAAATTCTCACTGAAGGAAGGGGAGCCATATGTTAATACGTGTATTATGCCATACTGCAAAACAACCTCTTTTAGCCTCTATTTTAGATGCTTCTATAAACAGAAGGAAATGCAAAACTCCAGAACTCTTGGTTTAGAGATGATACCTTTGATTAGACCAACGAAGAAATTGCGAGGAAAAAACATTTTTTTGTTGTGATTTCTTAGTTGGTCTAATCAAAGGTATCATCTGTGAACCAAGAGTTCTAGTTTTGCATTTCTTTTTTGTCTCAGACCAACACGGCTACCAAATACATCTCTAAACAGAATAATTATTTAAAATATTTTGTCATTGAAATAGTCTTATCCATTGTTAATGGAAACCAATAGTTTTCCCTAATGCAAGAATTCACTTTACCTCTTCCATAAGGACCAATTCATGTACCTTGGCAAGTAGCAATTCAAACCAGAATTGTTTCCTGAAGGAGACCGTTGTCTTAAAGCTAAAAGCTTCACAGAGTTCAGATGCTGCAGGTGAAATCATGGTCTTGAGCAACTTATAATTTCTATTTTATTCACCCCTGAAAAAGTATCTTAAGAAGCAGGGTACCTAACTCACAGTTTGCTAGAGGCTGGGCCATAGAGATTCAGCTGTAGTAAGTCTGGCACAAGGAGGGAATGAAGATGTGGGGGAAAGGACTTTTCAGAGGAATTGGGAATACTTGGGAGGTCAGCTGTTGAGTAGTATACCTCTATGTAAAGTCACACCAGTTATGCTTTGAGATGTTTAGTGCTCATTATATTTACCAAGAAAAAATCTTTAAGTGTCTTCCTGCCGTTTAGTACTTGTGCATGCAAGGCCTGCTCATTCTGCATTCAACACCCCGCAGTGAAATGCAGAATCCAGCCCTACTGGGCCCGCTTTTGTGAAGCTCGATTGTTGCCTAGTGCTCGCTGCAAGAGCAACCTGCACAAAAAGCCTTTGCGTGTTTCTGCCACTTTGCTTCAGCAACCAGATGCAGGGTTTCATTTGTTGCATTTTTCCAAACTTCTTTAATTCTTCTGGGCTGTGATTAAGAGAAACTGTTTTGTTTCAGGATCCCCAAATCTGTGTGGGTTTTTATTTGGGGGGGAGGGCAGGGGAGAAAGGAGGGTGTGAGAGGGGAAAAAAGGGAGGGCAGGGGGAGAAAGGAGGGTGCAGGGAGGGCAAGCGGAGAAAGGACTGTGGGGGAGAAAGGGAGGGTGCTGGGGAAGGAATAGGAGAGGGGGAGAAAAGAGGGTGGGGGAAGGGGGTGAGATGGAAAAAGGAGCTTGCAAGAGGAAGGATGGAGGAGACAGGAGGATGCAGAGGGGAGGAAAGGAGGGCAGGTGGAGAAAGAAGGGTGGGGGAAGAAGGGATGGTGTGGGATGGGATGGGATGGGATGGGGAGAGGAAGGAGGGAAAAGGAGGGTGCGGGGATGGGATGGGGGGAGAAAGGGATGGTGGAAGAGAAAGGCTAGTGGCTTCGTGTCTTTAATCAGTGCCATCTGAACCGCGCAGGCTCCTTGAAGTCACGAAAGGAGCCAAGAAAGCTCTGCTCAACTTTTCGCCCTGGCAAGTGTCAGTGCTTTCAGCTCCAGAAACACCCCCGCTCTCCCGCAGAGAGACGATGGGAGTGCGCGGGGTGCCGGCCCGGCCGGCAGCGAGAAGGCGGGAGGCCGAGGGCCCGCGCCGTCCCGCAGCGGCGGCCTGGGGCGAGCGGGGAAGCGCATGCCAGGGCAGCCCCTCACGCCGGCTCCTCCGCGTTTCCCGGACGCGGATCACGGGGCGGAGGGCCGCCGCTCCCGGCTCCGGCAGCCAAGTTGGGAAGAAGTTGAGGAGGAAGGGGGAAGCGGGTGAGAGGCAAACCCGCTCCTGGAGGGCAGCAGGGGCGGAGCCCACGTGTGCCCGCCCGGGGCGGCCCCGCTGCCCCCGGAGACCTGCTGCCCTCGGCTCCGCCGCGCGGGGTCTTTGTGCGGCGGCGGGCCGGGGCCGGGGCCGAGGAGGAGCTCGAGCAGCCCCGGGAGCGCCCGATTCGGCGAAAGAGGA
>NW_017728918.1:86112107-86151956 GCF_001723895.1 Crocodylus porosus
CTCCCTCTGCCTCACACACACACACACACACACACACACACACACACACACGGGTCTTTTCCTCGCTCATGCAGGCAGACGGGGAGACAGAAGATGGCTGCTGACTCGACAGGGCATCCAAAACCCAGCCCGGCTGCATCCCCCGACCCTCCCACAGCTGCTTGCTCCTCCGACACTCACTGACGCCTTCTCCCGGCCCTGAGCCCCCCCCTCCCCGCACACTCTTCTCCTTCCCAACCCCCCCAGAACACCAGCAGCCATTTCATCTCTACCCACTAGACACAAAAAATGGCAGAAATGGAGAAAGAAGGGAGACCTCCAGAAAATAAACGAAGCAGGAAGCCGGCTCACCCGGTGAAAAGGGAAATCAATGAAGAGATGAAGGTATGTGCCTGCGATGGGGAAGGGGGGGGGGTTTCCCCCACCCTTCTCCCCTCCCCCTTCCTCCTGCATGGAAATTAAATAAGAAAGGATCTCTTGTCATTTTTTTTTTTGGGGGGGTGGGTAGGATGCACTGAATGTGTCTCAACTCCGCCTCCTGGGCTGAAAACAGCCGAATGCACAGCCTGCAAATCCTAGTCATTGACCGGCTTGGATTTCTTTATTTGAAACCAAACCACAACAACCCCAAAATTAATTAATTAAAGTAACCCCCCTCCTCTCTACCCCAGGTACTCTTAATGGGGTTTTCAGCTTCTCGGGTGCCGAGGCTGAGCAGTGTCTACCCCCCACCACCTCCCAAGCCTCCCAGGTAGCTAAAGTTAAGCAAGAAGGGACAGCTTTTTAAAGCAGTGTCTTTCTTTCCTTTCCAGTAGCCAGCTGCAGGCGTGCAATTAAATTGTCAGAGTGAAATGTTATGGTCTGAGCTGCACATCATTCTGTACTTAGATACAGGGACTCCTTCCCCCCCCCCTTTTCTTTCTGGCCTCACTTAACAGTTAATCAAAGCAGCAGAGGTGTTGTTGAGAGCAGGCTGTCCGAGGGCTGGTTTTGCTAGAAGCCTATTTATTGTTCCGAGGGGTGTCCTGTCTCTGCTGGGAAACTGTGCCAATCCAGCTGTGCTCCAGAGGTAGCGCTGGAGGCTGCCCCTCCAGATGTTGGAATGGCAGCGATTGCACAGACAAACCCACTGCAGGACTTATTTTATCTGGGCTGGACTCATCCCATTTTGTGCGTCTGTTTTACACGTCTATTCCCTGACCTGTCTTCATTTTACACTTCTGCCTTGGAGTCACAGACAAGTCATATGTATTGCAGGACATCAGCTGAACTTCCTTTTATTTAGTTTTTTTTTTTTTTAAACTTGCTGTACAAAGTAATTTTAAAACAAGATAGTTTGACTCTAAGATGCAACTGCTGTCGTTTAAGCGGGTAATTCATATGAAAATGAAATGTAAGTGGAGTAGTGCTGTGAAAATTTCAGATGCCTGTATAATACATATATTACATGGAAGACAGATATATGCATATCTATTAACAAGACCATTTTGTTATATAGCATTGATCTCTACCCATAAAATTCAATGGGAAAACACAATGCTCTCCCAACTGCATTACTAATTTGAGGTAGGCATTCTCTCCCAGTTAAGGTAGGCTTTCTTTTTCATGTTGTCTGTGTGGCACACCAGAACTGGAATTGTGGACAAGGGTAGCATTACCGGGCTGGACAAAATAAGGGAGAACTGCCCTGCATGTCAATGGCATCTTTTCAGAATCAAACCACTCTGGATTCCAATCCTGGGGATGTTATTGCTTGGTGGGAGACTACTTTTCTGATGGGGCTCTGGATAGGCACTGAGTAGTAACAGGAATCGCTCACCAGAATCACAGCTAGTTCATTTTTTTTGGAGGCTTTGGGGGTCGGGGTAGAGAAGAAGGGGCAGGAATCCATCACATTGGGCTGCGGCCCTCTGAAGCATCGCTGAATGCGATATATATGGATTGTAGCTTTTAAGTTTCATAGGTTCTAGAATTGCAAATTAGCTAATTTTAATCAAAACATGTGAAATGTTATCCTGGCTGGATATAAAGGCTGACTGTGCTGGATCCTCTGGGTTTGTTTTGTTTACTTTGGCTGCAGGCACACTCAGCGGTTTGGGAGATAGTTGTTCTCCTACAGTATAACAGATGTTTGTCTGAAATGGTGAGGAAGAAACAAAAACAACATTGTGTGAAGGAGAAAAATTACACAATTTTAAACTAATGCTTTGGTATTAAGCATTGGCATTCACCTTGATGTAGGAAGTTTGTCCTTTTTTCTAATCATTGGTAACTGCTTAACATTACAAACCTCTGATTTCAACCTCACAAACAATTAACTCAGGAACTAGGGAATGGTAGAACTGGAATTGAGAGCAGAGCCTCATTTTTTTTTCTTTTTGTTTTGGGGTAAGGTGAGAGGGGACAGAAGCTTTCACAAAGCAGTTCACACTTCGGAGTGCACATTGTGCTGTGAAGCTGGGGGATCCCATTTTTAATGGTACTGGGTGGCTCTTAGAATTGCCTGCTGTACTTAAGAAATTATGTTTATGCCACTTAAAACACTAAAATCCTGGGAGGGTCACTTGCTTTCCCTGACACGCACACACACACGTTTAATTGGTATTTTCTTAAACCTGAAGAGTACAGTAACATAAACTGGTCACACTGTATAAAATGTTTGCAACAAGATGACATAAGGAACACAATGTGCCCTTGTATAGGTTTATATCTGTAATGCTGAAACAGCCTGACTGTTTCCCTTCATCTGAACTGCTTTCATCTGGACCAGTGTAAAATAAGCTCTGGTAAGTAATCACGGCAGAGCAGAAAGAAAGGAATGTATACAGCAATAGACAGCCTAAGCTGTAAAAACTGTAACTTGAGTACCAGCAGCAGATCAGATATCAAGGCTTTAAGGTAGGGGAAATGAAAGAGATGAAGGGGAGGGAAAGATGAGAGAGGGAATGGAAAAGTCAGCTTGGAAAGTGAAGGAGTAGTAGGAGGGCCCCCTCAGGGAAATTTGGCTCAGGGATTAGGGAATTTTATCATGGTGTACAGTGACCTACTCAGATTTCAACCCACGTTGGATCAAATTGCTTCCCTTTCCTAGCAGAAAGAAAAAGGACTGGTGTGTATGAGATTTTTTTCCTTGGGGTAATAAAAAGGCCATTGGTACAAGTGTCTATTTTAAGTACAGCCAATGCAAGGCACTATGAATGAGCAATAAAATTACCTCATCACAGAGACTTCCTTCAAGATTTTATGTTTGATACAGTCACATATTTACTCAAGAATGATCACCAAAACTGAGCTGCTTGGTTTTCATGTGTTACATCAGTTATGTCACTTACTGCTCAGCTTTAATATGACTGGAAATTCATGTTGCTTGCTGTTTCATTATGCCAGATATTAAGTTACATTTTTGTTATCACTAGCCTAATGTACACGAGGGTTGTAACAAATTTAAATTTGATACAACATTGTGTGCAAAAATTACATGACTCTGCATAGTTTCCCCATATTATATTTCAGTGAAAAATATATTCACATAGAACTGTTTTGTTTCAGTGACCTTCATAAATCTCTCTCCCCCCCCTCACTCTCTTTCTGTCATTCCCCTAATTTTTTACCTATTCTTCTTTCTTTTATACTCCTTTTTCATCCCCTCATATGACATTTCCTAGCTATTTTCAGAAATGGGTGCTGTCCATATACCAACTAAGAATTACTCCTTCCCCCCAGAAAACCCAAATAGTTATTTTAAAATTAACTCAGTGTCATTTAGCAGTTCTTGGTACTTGGTGAATAATATGATATGTGCTGTATTCAGGGTATAATGTAATCAGGGCAATCTGACACTTTTTAACACTAACTTAATGTTTACAGTCTAATCAATACAACAGTTTACAGAGACTAGCTATAGTCCTCCTCTGCCTCCACATGCACTCTTACTTTTATGTGCTTAGTTCCTGTCAGACAACAGTACAACTTATGAGTGAGGAAAAGGGTGCTTTTAAATACATTTTAAAAACAATTAAACATAGGTTCATGGGATTGCACACATACATGGCACTGGAAACTCTCCTAAACAAGCAAGACTTAATTTATCTATGCTTTTGACTTTTTGAAAAGTTAGTGATTAATCTGTGTTATAATTTAATGGACTGCTTCCAAGAAGTTTACCATCTATAAATATTCTCAGTAAGTAATTTGTATCTAAAACTGGGCTTAATTTCTGATGCCTAGAGCTTAAGACAGCCCCATCTGTTATAGTTTAATAGTAAACTCATCAAAAGATTATTCAGTGTAGTGTTTTAATATTCCCCTTTTGACATTTAAAAAGACCACTGTCAAAATGGGAAAGCAGTGGGATAGACACTGCAACTCTGACTACTCTCAGAAGGAGACAGATAACGGTAAACATTAAAAAGATTCCAAAGAAACCTCTTCCTTTTCCTCTGACAGACAAAAAGATGTTTATTTATCAAAGGAAAAAAAGAGAAAGACCTTCTCATTTGTCCTATTTCAGGAAGATTTTGTTTTTGTTTTTTATGGAGCCTGCATGGAAGTAATTTTACAGGTTGGCTACAAAGTGAATTGCATTATTTGTTTGAATGTACTTCACCTATTTTCTTAAGTGGAGTAACAGTTAACTGTGTTAAGTACTTGTATACATGAGGTGGATGAAGGCCACATCACAACATTAATACATGAGTGGGGCAGAACAGGGACATTCGTAAAAGGATCAGAAATGTTTCTGGATGACAGCAAAGCTGTGTAGTCATCAAATGCAAGATGGTGGAAACAAACTTGAGCAAAGAGGGCTATTAAAAACCAATCTAGGTTGTGTTGTGAATATATCCACATTTTTATTTCCTTTATAGACTTGTAAAAAGTTAATTCTTTTTCACTGTACATCCAGTAGGTCACTCATGTAAGGAAATGGAAGCTTCCTCCAAAATCTGATATAAACATTCAGCAGTAAAACCTAAAAGAAAATGAGTCTGACAGACCCATTTTTTTTCTGCGTTTCCTGCCTCTGTTTGCCAGGCCTCACTCTATGTAGCCAAGCCTTGCCCCCTGTGAATAAATTTCACAAAGAAGGAGAGGCAATAGATATAAAATGGAAAGAAAAGCACAGTTTTGTTTTAAAATATAGCAATAAGTAAAAATTTGGGAAAGCTTTGCTTTGTAATGCAAGATCATCTTATGTATATTATTACAATGAAATGAATCCTGAAAAGGGAATTAGTGTAAAAGGTGATAATTTTTTTGTGGTCTAAAACCAGTGTCAGTCTCATAAAGAATGAGGGAAATTGTACTGTATAAAATACCACGTCCTAATCATAGAAAGAAGGAAGAAGATTTTGTGGAAGTAAGATGTAGTTCACAAAACTAACTAAAATAACAACAACAACAATACTATTACTACTGACAATAAAAATAATCCAGTTTTTCTAAGAGGGAAATGGAAGAGTATTTATGTGCAGTACAAGAATAAGGAAATGATACAGTTAAAACATGCAAGTTGTACACCATAGCAAGATGGTGATGCACAGCTTGGGGCTTCTGAGGGCAAAAAAGAATCAACATACATTAGGAGCTGAAGACCTTGGGGTATTATATAACTAAGGGCCTCTGGAATACTACAGCAATTTAAGACCAGTTCCTCTGGTAAAGATGAGATGACTCTATTGCAAACCTTAGTAAAATCTATAGCAGTTAAACAGCTGTGATAGCACACAGCTGCGCACCCGCACCATCAGCTAAAGTATTCCAGGAGACTTGGCCTTAACATTCCCATACAATTTGACTGTTCCAAGGCACTTGGAAGTACAGTTCAAGAGGTTATCAATGTTAGAACAAAAGATTTGGGAAAATGGGTAGAGGGTACGTGACAAAGGACTGAGTGTTGTCTAATAGAGCAAAAAGGGATGTGGAGTTAGGACTTCTGCATTCAAATTTTAGCTCTGTTAGTGCTTCACTGTGTGATCAGGGGCATCGTTTAGCTTGCCTGTGCCTCAGCTTACCCACTGTGAAATAAACATTCCGAACTTCTTGTTGTGGGGAAGTTTAAGGCCCTGATCCTACAATCAAATCTAGTAGCACAGTCTCCCATACAGAATTCCACTGCAGTTCAGTAGGTCTCTGTGGACCTAAGAATCCGTGCTGTTGCATGTAATTTCAGAAGAAAGACCTAATCAATTATTGATGAGTTTCACCCTTGGATGGTGAACCTGTATCAGGCCTTTTAAACCATGCCAGTCCCATGAGAGGGCAGTTCAGCTGTAGCCTACATGCCAGAGAGCAAGTTCCATCCTAGATTGACATGGGTCAGAGTGGACATTATTAGTATATAAATGTACTGGATGAGAATGCCATGATTTTATTATATGGGCACAGAAGTCAGAGAATCACTGTTTCTGTTGTGTGGCTGAAGGAACAGCTGTACATATAGTCCCAAAGGTTGGTCTGGGGTTAGGAATGGATCACCTTGACCTCCTCCCCCATGTATTTCTTCAGGATAAAATCTGTTTATGCTGACTTTACCCTGGTCAAGTGAACTTTGCCATCATGTTCAGAATACCCCTCTGAAAACTGCATATGAAAGTGTCAGAGGGATGCAAAGAATTATTTTGAAACAGAAAAGTCTCTACCTCATGCAACTCAATTATGTATCAAGGTCTATTTTGCTGTGGCTTTCTAGTGATGTGTCAAAGGCTTGCATTTGCCATAACTGTGTTTCAAGCAGGCATGGGTATTCAGTCTTTTTTTGGGCAGATGTATTTGGGCATCACGGGTCACCTGTGACATCTCTATTTAGGGTGTTCATCCAAAATAAAGCAAACTGATCTAGATAACTTCTTTAGGCAGAAATTTGACTAGATTCAACAGGACCTCACTCCCTCTTCTCTCTTTTTTTTTCTTTCCACATTTCTTTTCCCCCTATCTTTGTGCCGTGCCTCATATATTTCTTTCCTCCTATCCTGAAACTACAGCCTCTCATTTCCTGATCTTCTTGCTCCTAGTCTCTCCCAGATATGTAACTGGATGCTTGAACATCCTCGGTAGCAGAAGTTCATGGGGTGGCATCACTGGCTGCACTGCTAGTAGTGGGAGCAGTGATCAGGGCAGCAGCACAGTTTCTACTGTTTTTTGTGTCCCCACTAGGGTCAGTGCTTGAGGCTGGTGACCCAGTTACCCCCTGACACCTTATTATGCTATTGCTCTCTCCTGTTTCCCCTCCTCTCCCTGATTTCTCCCTCTTCCCTCCTTTCTCCTCTCAGTACCAACAGGTTTTGATACAGGCAGTCCTCAACTTACAATGTTTCGAGTTACGTTTTGTACTTACATTGTTTATAAATTGACACCCTGTTTCAACTTTATGACGTCAGTTTCAACTTTACAATGCTTGATCCGACGCCACACCATGTCAGCAAACAAGTTCGCTGCGTCACCCGTCTCCCTGGAGAACATCTGACCAAACTTCCTTGGACACTTTCTTTAAAAAAGCAGACAATACTCCAGAAAAACCTGCACCCAAGACTCCTGAGAAGACTCCAGCCTTCAAAAAGTCCAGTAAAGTCACCTCAAAGAAGTCCTTCCAAATCAATATGATTGTTATTTACATTATGAATACATTAATATAGCTATATGACTCATCTATAATTGATTGAGTACAAAATTCTTGGTTATTTCTGGTGAAAATAGGGCCTTGGTTCAGGAACCAATCCCCCATTATAACATTGTTTCCTATGGGAAAATTGGTTCCGAGTTGCAATGTTTTGACTTAAGACGTGGTTTTCAGGAACCAGTTGTGTTGCGAGTCTGAGGACTGCCTGTATATGCAAACATCCCTGAGCTAGCTTTAAACTAAGTAGTTCAGGTACCTCTAACAGTGTAGCTACTATATAGCATGGAGCTCAGTGCCAGATAACTACTCAAATGTTTACCCAGCTTTTCAAGCAGGTTTTGCAGCTCAAGCTGTTTCCATGCTACCATGGCTTGTTTGCCACCATAGCTTGTGAGAGCTAACTAGCTAAAAACTTGAATATGTCTAGTGATAAAAATGACCATCTTTGTTCCACTTCTTTCTCCAACTATTGTCTCAGCTCTCCCTCTCAGATACTTCTGAACTCATGTGACATTTCTTGTTCTTGGCCCTGGATTGCCTCCAATCAGAGTTTTGCTGACTCCACTGAAATGGTTTTCATCAAAGTCTTTGACCAATTCCTGACCTATGCTTAGAACACATCCATTGTTCTCCTAATTTGTTGACTGCCTTTTATGTTGTTAATCACGTGCTTCTCCTTGATTCCTTTGTCCTTCATTGTCTTTTGTGGTTCCTTCCACTCCTTCAACCTACCAAGCTGTAGCTGCTCCTTCAGTTTTGTGTTTACAGAATCTTCCTCTCCCCAACTCTTGTGTTGGGGTTCCATAGACATGCATTTTTGCCTCTGTTGTCTTCAAACTCTGTCCTCCTCATTATGGCTTTAAATATCTCTGAGAATCTTTATGCTATCAACTAACAGGTCTACATCTTCACTCTGGACTTGAGCTTGGGCTCACCAAAGCTTGTGTTAATACCCTTCCTTCTACCTGTCTTCTTCTGTCAAGCTGGAATCTCAGCTGTCTTCCTAATATCTCATCCAAGTGTCTACTTGCACGTAGCCAGGATGGAAATCTTGATTTTCCTTTGAATATTTCCAATTTCTTCTTTCTCAAACACTGTGAAAAACACCAACAAACTTCCCCCTTCTACAAGGATTGTCACCTAGTACATCCTTGACTCATTCCTTTTTTTAATATTGCACATCCAAGTTGTTCCTAGGTCTTGCCCCCATCCTTTAGTTTGATGTCTCCAGAATCTGGCCCTTCCTATCTATCCACACAGCTAAGACATTCTTATTCAGGCCCTTCTTTTGCACCTGGACTTGCCAGCAATTTGCTCACCGCAAATCTGCTCTTACCCTCTTCTCCCAAATTATATCCATTCAAAATGCCGCCATGTAAACGAAGAGATAACTGATGGATGCAAATAGATGAGGGAGTACAAGGGAGCCATGAGACCACTGAATGGTCTCAGTGTACTAGCAGCCTAACCATTTTCAAGATTATGCAGGCATCCAAAAAAGTGTTTAAAGGAGCATTCTTTTTGCGGTCAATGTCAGGGAGCTCATCCCATGTGCAAGTGACAACATGCAAAAAAGCATGAAAGAACTAGTAAACTTTACCTCTAAGCTCTTTGGGGTATGGACCATCTCTCTGCCATCAGTTTATGCAGTGAGGACAAGCTGTAGTTGCTGAAACAGAACTCTCTTAAATATAGTAATAATTGCTATAATACATAAGATAAATTACAGAGAGTGTTTTTTCAAAAGGACCCTGTCAAGGCAAACTAATGTATTTTAAGAAAATTCTTTAACTTTGTTCCCAATAACATAGGACCTACAGGCAGTAAGTAATACTGCTCCCATAGAAATTATTTATAAAAATCCTACTGACTTTTAGAAACAGGATATGACCCTTAGCCTTATCAAAAATAAAATAATTTAACAATCTCATCTAATTTACACTATTATGCTGTTCATTTATTGCACTTCACTTGGCTTGGACAATGTAAGTAGGCTTCTTCAGTTAATCTTCGTAATAATAAAAGCTTAGCTATCAACTTGACTGGAAATTAAAGTCTGCAACTAATCATATATATTTACATACACTTTAAAAATAAAGTACAAGTATATAGAGCCTCTACTTACATGTGTCTTGACACCTAATTAGAAATTTCTCAACGGGTAAGAATATAAACAACGCAAACAAAATACAAAGCATCCACAGGAGACAAATCTGGAGCCATTGGAATTAATTGGGTCTCATTGGGTTTAAGTTAGGGCAGACAGGATAGAGTCCTTAGTGAGAGATCAGTCTCTCAGGCCTATGTTTATGTAGCTGAAATTTAGCAAACCAAAGGAAGGGTGCAGTTTTAAGGCTACATTACAGGAGCCCCAAGACCTGTTAATTTCAGAGGCTGCATTTGGGGCAAATCTGGTGTATGTAGTTTCACTTTCAATTTCTAGTCAGCTTCCATTTGTATTTACACAGTGCCATTGTGTTTGGGGTATCAGCATTGTAAGGGAAATGTATTTAAAATAACATGAAGGATTTTTTTTTTAAGTATTGTGGAAATATTCCTATTCAATTCACAGTTGGTAGTCAGTTTTGGTACTGAACTCATGACATTATTTTGCTATTTGTTACAAACTGGAATAGTGACAAAAGTCAAACATAGTGGGCTGCTGCTATATGTATTTTTGAAGCTGTTCATAAAATGTAAAGTCCAAGTTTGCAGAAGAATACATTGCTGAAGTTCATGTGCCTCTGGAAAGGAATGACGCAAAAGTGAAAGAGGGAAAAAACGTGCAGAGCAGTCTCTGTACAATGTGAGTACTATTCTTGTTTCTACGAAACAGTTGCTTAGCAAAATAGCCCAGGTAGCACTCTTGGAAAAGTACGAAGTTCTCGTCTTTTTTGCTTACAAGTGCTTTAAAGCAGGGCTATCAAAGTTGCTTGGCCTGGACCAGGACTGTGGGATTTCTTGCACACTTGCTTTAAAGTAGTCAGTGTATGAAAAGAATAGCTATGTAATGTGCAGGGATCCTGGTTTTCTTTGTTTAAAAATGCAAGCTCTCCGATTATAAATTCGCTGATTAAAAACCCTAGTATCCATGTTTAAAATGGAGTCCATGCTGGGGGGCAGATGCAGGCTGCCTGCTGAAGGCTTGGGCTTCCTGCCTTGCTACCCTCCCTTTGGGGCCTCCACAGTCCAGCAGGTGGGACCTGGCATGGCAGGACAGACTGGGGCCAGGCGGGGAAGCTCATTGCCACTGCTGGGAGCTCTGTGCCACTGTGGCAAAGTACTCCCTGCCCAACTGGCAGCGGCAAGGGGTACAGCTCCACACTGCCACCCTTGCTGCTGCTGGCTGAGCTGGGGACGCTTCACCAGGGCAGTGCGGGGCTTGCAGCAACAGTGAGCTGCCCTACCATGCTAGGTACTGCCCACCAGGCTGTGGAGGCCCCAGGGGGATGGCAGCAGGGCAGGGAGCCCAAGCCTGCAGCAGGCAGCCTGTGCCTGCTCCACACACAGATTTGGGGGGTATGTGCTCCCCTCGGCCGCCCTGGATTGCACGCAGCAGTGGGAAGCCAGCCCCCCACCGCCGGATGAGCCACCTGTGGTCCCAGCC
Source organism: Crocodylus porosus (assembly GCF_001723895.1). Taxonomy (NCBI): domain Eukaryota; kingdom Metazoa; phylum Chordata; order Crocodylia; family Crocodylidae; genus Crocodylus; species Crocodylus porosus. The sequence continues at coordinate 86,123,330 of NW_017728918.1, forward strand.
TGCCCCCCCCCCACCCCAGGCCCTGTGGCCTTACATTGGCCCTGGGCCCCATGTACCACCTGGCTGGGCCAGCCCTGCCCAACTCCCTCCATTCCTCCCACTTTATGGGGGCCTCAATCCCTGCTTCTCCCTGATTGACCTTCTCTCACTCCCCTCAGCCCCTGGCAGGCTGGAACTTTGCCAGCCTGCAGAGAGCTCTTTGCAAAAGTGGAAAATCCATGTGTTTCTGTGTTAAAATGAAAAATCTACGTTTTTTTTCAGTCAATCCATGGTTTTTTTTCGTTTTTCCATGGGAAATGGAAAATCCGGATCCGTGGTAATATGGACATGAAGAATGAGCAAAAGCCGTGAGATCCTAATGTGACATTGTGTAGCTGAATGTCTGTTGTTGATATGAGTGCTAAAGCAATCATGACTTGTTCTGCTGGATTTTTTTAAGTACTAGTGTGCTGTGCCATCCCACGTGGATTCCATTTGAACACTGAACTTAAATGGATACTAGATAAAAATCTAGCAACCTACAGATTTGACATATGCCATTTGTTTGGTACTGAGTGAGTGTCATATCTTTATGGTTTTGTGCCAGTCATCAGAATCATAGTGCTTCTCTATCAAGACTTTTACAGATGTTTAGCTCTTGTACTAAAATTAATTTTCAAACTGATGTTGAAAAGAGGTTGATAAGAGATGAAGAGAACAAATGGAAATACTGTAACCGTGGCTTTTACATTTTATTCCAGATTTGTCACCATATCTCTTCAAAATGATCAATGAAGGGACATTCATTCATACAGCCATTTGTTTTCTAAATCCACATATTAATAGCTCTGTAACACCACTGCATGTCATATAATATTGCCACCTGATTGCAAAATGTTAAACTTACTGGACTGAAACTCTGGCCTGAAGGTTAGCAGTTCCTACAGAAATATTTGTTGACACATAGCCTGAAGTATGTATTTTTTTAAATAGAAATTAAGGGATATAAACTTCAATGTGCTGTAATTTCACGCAAAAATTAAATGTAATGAGATTACTGTTTCTGGATAGTTTTGAAATGAGGTGTTACAAAATTGCAAAATGCTTCTAAACAACTAGAATCATAGAATCAAAGAGTGGGAAGGGACCTAGACAGATCATCGAGTCCGACCTCCTGCCATGGGCAGGAAGGAGCACTGGGGGTAGGAGGGGTCATAAGACCCCAGCCAGGTGCCTCTATCCAGTCTCCTCTTGAAGATTTCCAGGGAAGGTGAGAGCACCACCTCTCTGGGCAGCCTATTCCAGGCTCTGGCCACCCTTACAGTAAAGTAGTTCTTCCTAATATCTAACCTAAACCTATTCTCCCTCAGCTTGTGGCCATTGTTCCTGGTGACTCCAAGGGGGGGCCTGGTGAACAGACTTTCTGTGAATCCCTGCTGCTGGCCCCTGATAAGGTTGTAGGCAGCCACGAGATCCCCCTTCAGTCTCCTCTTGCGGAGACTGAAGAGATTCAGGTCCCTCAGCCTCTTGTCATAGGGCTGGCCATGGAGGCCCTCAATCATACGAGTGGCCCTCCCTTGGACCCTCTCCAGGTTCTCCACATCCCTCCTGAAATGTGGCGCCCAGAACTGGACACAGTACTCCAGCTGCAGCCTGAATATATACTGTATATAATTTAAAAAAAATTAAATAGATATTTTTATTATTTGATAAGATTTCCAAAACGCTTTAATTATGTAATGGCTTGTAATATTTTTAAAGGTGTCTTCACTGATTTTATTTGATCTGTTTTGTATCCACCTCAAGGAATCATAACTGTGTCAGTAATTTATTCCATTTGAAATGACTGCAGCATAGTGAGATCAACTAACTGTTAGCTGAAAAAATTTTTTGTTTTCTATTAATTCCCTGCTGTACTCTTAAATATGTTATAGTATAATGAGACAGACTTTTTGAGGACTATATGCTAAAAATATTACTGGCTTGAAATTCTGACATATTCCTTCATAAATAACCCTCTGTTTTCCTTATTTTGTTTAAATGACAAGTGTATGAAGGTCTGTCATAATTATGCATGTCATTCTGAGATTTAAATACATTACATTTTATATACTTGACTTGAAAAATGAACATTATTCTGGAGGAGGTGGGACAAACCTGGCAGTTCATGGTGCATTGCAAATAGAATTCGATTTATGCATGCCTCTCTTCATTCCAAATGATTATTGATTACATAAATAAGTAGGTAATTCTTCTCTTTCAGAACTTTGCAGAAAACACTATGAATGAGCTCCTTGGCTGGTATGGTTATGATAAGGTTGAATTGAAAGATGGAGAAGATATCGAATTCAGGAACTACTCTGCAGATGGGGAGAGTCGGCAGCACATTTCTGTTCTCAAAGGTAATGACATTTAATGTTCCTTTGTTCATGCAAAGAAGGATTAACTATCTCAACCTGCCAGAATTGGCTTGTACTAGGATTCATGTTTTGTTGCTTACTCTGAGGCTGATTTAAATATACATTTCTGACAGTGCCTTTCAGTAAGCAGAAACCAATCAAATGCAAGAATGCAGCATTTAGCAAAACAACAGCTAATAGGCACTTACTAACATATCTCCAACAGTAACATTTTTTGAGCCAGTTGAAACTCATGCACCCAAGATTCCAAGGAGCTGCCAAAAAACGGGAAAAAAGAGCAAGAGAAAGACAGAATGTTTTCTTAGCAGACAGGGCCTAATGAACCTTTCTGCTGACAAAACTGGTGGGCTGGGGTTTTTGATAAGGTCAGATATGGAACTAGAACATTCAGAATGTATGTAAGAACCATGAATAGTATTACAAATGTGTACTTACTAATGTTTTTAATATATTATTTTCTGCAAGTGCTTTAGAAAGGTTTAGTGGGGGGTTGTTTGGGGTCAACATTTCTGGACCTTCATGTATTGTGTATGAAACTGTTCAAAATCTAAACAATGGGATTCAGTTTTTTTGTTCAGCAGTTCAGTTGCTACCTTTTGACTCTTCAGCCACACCAGATGGATAGGGAATTGCAATCAGAATGAAAAGAAGAACATTCCTTCAGAGTAAAAGAGTAGAAAAGTGCTGGATCTTGACTTATCCAACAAGAGTTTCTCAAAGCTGAGGTAAAAGAGAGGAAATTACAGAAGCTTTACACTGTTGAACTGCCACCTTTTGCTGCATATATGATCAGCAGTGTCCGGGGTTTGGAGGCATGCAGCACTGTATTCAGTGGGTGTTGATATGAGCACCAAAGAGCCCAATAGTGGAGAACAGGGGGCTAGATAAAAGGTGAAAAACGTAGAGGTAAGAAAAAAATAAACTATTAATGCAGAAATTCAGTGTTTGCCATCATTAGCTATATAATATTATTGGCAGTGTAACCAGTATTTGTATTCCACTTAAAATATGCCATCTATAAAATAACTTGTTTCTATACTCCAGAGCAGGGCTGTCCAACTTCCAGGCAACTGGGGACTACAGACCCAGTAGTTGCATGCCATAGGGACTCCATGGTACAGGGGCCACAGATCTGGGGTCTGCATGCTGTGTAGCACCCACTCCTGCTCCCTACTACTTGGGCTGCCCAGTGCCCCATTGCTACACACACAAGAGGCAGGCAGCCTGGATCCCCCCTCTTCTAGCCATGCATGCTACACTGGCAGTCCCCACCCCCACTGCACAAGGCAGCTTGGCTCCCACTTTCAGCATGCACAACAGAACCTCACCTCTCCCCCTGTAAGCCAGCTGAGCACATAACCCCTCACTGTGCAGGGTGCTGAGCTCCCTTCTTTGCTGCATACCCTAGCTTCATCATTCCAACATTCTCCTGGCCATCAGGGCAGAAGCCCAGAGGCTGCATGCTAACCCTTCAGGGGCTGCATGTGACCCACATCACCAGTTGGACAGTTTAGTTCCAGAGCTTTTTATTTCCTTGTATTTTAATAAAATAGACCTACCATGGGATGCTTTGTGGCTGCAATCTAGGTGGAATAAAATTTGTGACATATTTTACAGGCGTATTCTAAAAGTATTTCCCTCATTTTTTAAACAAGATAAGATCATCTGTATCATTATAAACACATGATAGAAGTCATATGTTTTATGCTACAAACAAAGATGCCAAATACCTGTGCCAGGTAGATGTCTTTGGCTTACAGAATCTTTAGGGGGAAAAAAGTACTTTCCTGTCTTTGTGATACATTATAATCATAATCATATTATTTTAATCCTATCCCTTAATTAGGGGAAGCATACCAAATAAATGCCTGTAAATAAGAATCCTGTGGTGGTCTAATGAAGTGAAGCTACAACAGGCAATATTTAATACATATTTTGCTAACATTTTAGTAATTTTTTGCTCTTTTTTTCTTCCTTCTCCATTATTACTAGCTTCCAAATTATTGGAGTGGAATCGGAGATTCTTTTATTTAGCCATCTATTTCTTTTGCATGATTCATCCAGTGACATCACATCAACAATATGAGACATCAGAATTCATTGTCATAAAGATACCATAACTGGTATCAAAGACAGGAGTGTGAGATCACTGAATAAATCAGACATACTGAGAATATGCATCAGAAAGTAAGCCTGCTTAAAAAGTATAGTGCAGTTTAATGCTGTTTTTGATAAAATATGAACATTTTTAAAGTTTGTTAGAATGTAGCAGAGGCAGAATATTGTCATTTTATCTTCCATTCTTCTTGTTTTAGAAGAAGTAATTTTATGATCAGACTGGGAAAAACATATAGGGGCATCTAAGAAACACCTTTGCCATCCTTTATGGTTTGTTCTTTTTCTTTTACAGAAAATTCTTTGCCAAAACCAAAATTACCTGAGGACAGTGTTATTTCACCGTACAATATAAACGCAAGCTATCCAGGGCTTGCTACAGGAAATGGACTTTCAGACTCACCAGCAGGGTCAAAGGATCATGGGAGTGTACCCATTATTGTACCATTAATTCCACCACCTTTCATAAAGCCACCAGCAGGTAAATCATAACAAACATTTCAAAAGAAGTATAATAGACAGCTATTATCACCTTACTAGATTATGTAAAAAGGTTCAATTTAAAAATATGTAAGAGGATGTCACAGTAATCCTATTTGGGTGTTGAGGTAGGAAGAAGACAAGTGATGTTTTGAAAATATTCTGGTAATGCTCTTGTCAGTGTTTGACAACAGGCAAAGTACTGTACATAGGTCTACTGCTTGCAATATTCTGGATGCTGAATTATATTGCCTCAGCCATTCAACATCTGTTTTAAAAAAAAAAAGATTTTCTTTTATGAATAAAGTCCTTAAGTATATTAATGGAAGATTATTAGATTAAAAACAGGGTCCACAAAGCAAACAACTAAACAAATGAAACAGCCAAATCAATATCACATGTCTTTATATCAGCTTAACAAGCTCATTCTGGGAAAACTGTCCTTTAGTTCTTATTGAAATCACTGACCATTGTCCCTTGAGGTTTTATATGATCTAAAAACTACCCCAGGAGACAGTGCTGAAAGGTTTTACATTTTCATGAAATTTTTATCAGGAGTAATTTTTCTGACATGGCATTTTCAGACATAGTTTGTGAAATGATTTATTCCACATTGCATGCTGTTTACCATAATTTGCTAAAGTAACTGTTACGGCTACACTAGGGTGTTTAATTGCTATGTTATTATTTACTGTTGTACAAACTGCAGTAATTGGTGAATTTATGTAGCAACAGGCACAATCCTGCTGCTGCTGCTAAAGTCACTGGGAGTGTTCCAGACTTAATTAGGGGCAGAACTGGACCTCATACAAACTATAACATGCATTAAAGAATGTCAGCCTAATTTTGTTAGAGAGTTTAAGAACAGGGTGATGTATTTTGCTGTTGAAGCCTCTGTTGAGGCTGAAAGATCCCTGCACCTACGTGTAGCCTCACTTACTTCAGAGAGAACAGTGAGCAGGATCAGACCCATTTGTGGAATGGCCTTTTCCACTCTGCTTTACATTTATGAGTTAAATTTAAGCTTCATATTGGTCCAGTATGTAGTTTGCTGTTAACATCTAGTATGACAGAAAGCTTACATTTGGCCTCCTGAATAATTTGCATGGTAGTATATTTTAGTATTAGATAAGTGTTTTAATGCATCATAATTTTTTTCAAATGTTACCAAATTTGGTTTATTTTCTCCAAATATTTTTCCTATATTTGGTACCATATTTACTAATTTCCATAGCTATTTGAGTCCTCCCCCCCTCCCCCCCGTTTTTGCACAGCCAAAGATTTCAAACCATTGGAGTGGGATTCCATCTCTTGTGTGAATTACAGCAATAGAATCTGCCAAAACGGTTTCCTATAAAGAAGGCCTGAAAGTATAAATATTTTCTTAAATTTTTGTTTTATTTTATTAACATGGAAATATTATTATTAGTATTAATTGTATTACTATAGCACTTATGAGCCCTAGTCACTGAGCAGGACTAGTATGTACTATGCAGACACAAAACAAAAAGATAGTCTTCATTCTAAAGAGCTTCCAGTTAAGTATAAGAGACTTCAGATGAATAAAGATGAACAGGAAAGTACAAAGAAACAATGAGACAGTGGTCACCATGATAGGCAGTGGCTCTGGCATCCCCATATCCTACCATCTGTCAAATATTTTGGAGGTGTTTCAGCAAAGGATAAATGTAAGGAGGGAATGCTTAGAGATAATTGGTAGTATTGCAGGTTAGAGGTACATCAGTCTGATGTCGGATCGGCACTGATATAAAGAAAATTGACTATATTGGAAATCAGCCTGATGTGGTTGATAATTTAGCTGATAAATGCCTGCAAGTGTGCACAGCCACAGTGCAGCACACGGGCAGCAAGGAACACAGCCCGGCAGCTTGGAGAGCTGCGTGCAGCTGGTAAGTCTGTTGTGGTGGATGGGGGGGAGGGGCATGAGGGGGCAGATAAATGCCCCCACAGTGATGGAGGGAGTGGGGCTGGGGCTGTGGTAAGCACTGCCTAGACAGGGTGGGATGGAGCTGTGACTCATCTGGGGGGCATGAGGAGAGGGAGCGGCTCCCACAGCTGTGTGTACCCCTGGAGGATATGGTGGGGGGAGGCGTGTGCCTCTGGATCTGCATGGGGTGAACTGCAGCTGTGGGTTGGGGGCTGTGCTGGGTTCTTCCTGGCAGGAGGGGCTCGGCCGCACTGTGCTCAGGGCAGGTAGTGGCAATGCTGGGAGGGGAGCCCATAGCCCCAGCCTGCAGCTGCAGCCTGCCCTCCCCTGTCCTGCTCAGATCTGGGGGCATACGCTGCCCCATGCCCTCCTGGGGTACACGCAGCAGCGGGAGACTCTCCCTCCCCACACCGCCCAGATGAGCTGCAGCTCCATCCCACACCCCACCCCACCCTGCCTGGCCTGCCCCAGCCTCACTCCCTCCCTCACCACAGGGGGCATTGATTAGCTCCCTCCGTGCCCTTTTCCTTCCCCCTCCCCTTCCACCACAACAGGATATTGGAAAATGGAAATTGGAAATCAGATCTGTATCACTCATTATGCCTTCTTAAAAATTGGCTGTCGGTATTGGCCCTCAAAATCTCTATCAGTGCATCCGTATTGCAGATGTTTACAGGGAGCTTCTCCCAGGCATGAAGGGCAGTATGGAAGAAAGCTTGAAAGCCTTTGTTTAAAAATTGAACAAGTGAACTACAGTTGATCTTGTCGTGGATGGACTGTATGGCTTCCTGAGGTCTCTTTCATCTCAATTTTCTCTGATTCTATGATTTCGTGAAGAAAGCTAGCATCGCTGGTCATTTAAGACAGCAGTTGACATTTAGATAGTGAATAAGAGATAATAGATATGGAAGGGACAGGTTATGAATGGCCTTATGGGTGAAAACAAGCAGTTTATATTTGATGTAATAAAGAAGGAGGCAGCAGTGGAGGAATGCCAAAGAGATGGTTGACATAGTCCAAAAGACAGACAAGGGAAATGACCTTTGCAACTGCATTCTGAATGAAGATGATTGCATTTTTCAAGGCTATAGAAAAGGATGTCATAGCAAGAATACTGAAGTAATTAAGACATGAGATGATAACTGGGACAAGAGTTTTATCTGTGGAAATGCATAGGAGATGTCATGCAGAAAGAATCTGCAATAGTTAGGTCTAGCCTGGATGCGAGGACCTATGCTGGGTACTGAGATGAAAATGTTGGCCAAGTTACAGGCCTGAGTGTGGGTAATTTTCACAATAGCTGAGGAAAGGATGGGAGGATATTTTGGGGGAAATAAATTGGAAGTTCAGTTTTAGCCGTGTTGAGTTTGAGCTGAAGACTAGACATCCAAAAGGAAATCTCTGAGAAAACAGGTGTAAGTTCTAGTTTGGACAGAGAGGAGTAGAGGAGTGTGGAGTAGAGAAGTATATCAGTGGGTTCTCAATAAACAAATGGGAGTCTTTTGGTAGATGACATTACCTAAATATCAGGCATGTAGAGGGAGAAGAGAAAGGGACCAAGACAAGGCACTCTGGAATCCCACAGAAAGTTGGAGAAGGATGAATCAAAGCCTCTGAAATATATGAAGAAGCAACTGGAGAGACAGAAGGAGAACCGGGAGAGGACAGACTTACAGAAGCTAAGGAAAGATAACATTTCAAAACTATGACTATGGTTGATAGTGCCAAGAAGGATGAAGGTGTATTCTAGACTTCATTGGGAAGTAGTCATTAGAGAGTTTCACAAGGCAGATTGGTTGGTTCTTCTGGAGAATTTTTGGAGTATCTGAGGAATGCACTGTGAACACTTACGCTTCCAGGGAATAGGGTGGAGTAGTGAAAATTTAACAAATATACCCTTCCTCCCAAGTGCTCATGCGTAACTGCACAATTCCTCCTGAGGTAACCTGAGAAAGCATATGGGTCTTATGCTGTCCACAGACTCTGGCTGGTGTAGCTCAGTGGGGGAGATCAGTTCCAGTGATGAGGAAGTGTACCTTGTGTGTATGTGTGCACCACTGCTCTGGTAGGAAAGAAAGACTCATCCAGCACCCAAATCATATAGTGTTTTGTAGATTAACATCAGTCTGGAACAAATAGCAAGTGAGTTTAGTTTTCATAGAATTAGTATACTATGGTATTTTTGACAAATGCCACACCCAATAGGCAGGCAGCTGCTTTTTTTTTTTGCCAGTTGCAGCTTCTAACAGTCTTCAGGGTTAGCCTTGAGCATAGCACATTGCAACAACATAACACGAACAATCAGATTAGTTCTACCTAGCATAAGAAAAATCTGGTGTTCTATGAAGCAAAGCAAAAGGGAAAGAGAATTTATTTCTCATAATAAATGTTGTCATAAAAAGGCATAAAAATGTAGCAACCTGATATAGTATAGGAATAGGAGAGAATAATATTCATATAGAATATATTATCCTAGTATTAAACATACTAAAATACTAACTTGTATTCTGCACCTCAGTGACACAGAAGTGTACTCATAGTAATTTGGTAGGAGTAAACATATGAGTAAGAGCAATAGAATCAGGCCTTTACAGGCAGGAGACGATACATTTTCTTCCCACTGCTTCCATGCTTGCTGAGATTTCAGTTCCTTGGGTACCCTGATCATTCTAATGGTTAACTTTGGTTGTCTTTCCCTTGTTGTGGTGTATGAGGAGAGCACAAAGACTGCCAGTCTTCCTGGCCCTTGCACAGGGGTGCAGGGAATATGCATATGGCTTACAGAACACATCAGTTATTTTAAGTAACTTTAACTGTACTCAAACAGCAGCTGGCTCCCTGCTATGCTACAGTGAGTGGGGAAGGAATCATCAAGAAGAACAGTGAAAGGAGAGGAGGATAAGAGGCTGCTGCTTAGCTGACCTAGCATCCAGAGGGCAAAATATAGGGATAACATAATTCCCTCCACCTGCAATTTTCATGACATGATGAGTAGATTTTGAGGGGGCTAGTGTTAAGTCCTTCAACCCCTAGAGTAGTGTAGTTCTGTTTCCCCACACCACATTTCATCTGGTAATTTCAAAATTATAGACATGGGTTGTACCAAGTGTAAGTGCAATAACCAGGGAATAAGAAGAAAAGATAATACATAGTGTTTGACCATTTAAAAATATTATTATTGAGGGCTCAAGGAGCACCAGACTGAAGGAGGTGTATCTCAAGAGCCAAAATTTATCAGAAGTAGAAACAAAAGCATTTCTGAAGCTGATACCTATGAACTAAGAATGTTACAAATTTGGAAGTAGCTTGTAATACTCTACATTTGAAAAAAAGTGTAAAAGAGCTCAGGAACAGGAAGAAATCTGTTTGAATGCTAAGATGAATTATTACGAAAGGAAATTTAGAGAAAGAAGTATGCTATATGCTTTATCATAGCTGAACATTTGTTTGATAGTTTACAAATTTGTTATGAGTGCACTTAAATTGTTTAGATTTATTATTACCCTTTTCAGGGCACATGTATGCCAAAGGTCATCCCAGTTGACCCAGCTATAAATGGGTACCTGGGTATTCTGGATGGGAGATCAAATACAGCCAGATGTGATGCCAGCCACATCACTCCTTTGTGTGCTGTTGGCTACAGACACTGGTATTCTTTAACTACCTTAGCCAGGTGAGCTGCTAGGCATGGGTGAACCTATGACTTCTTTGACTGTCTCTGTGGTTGGTGCACTGTCATTCATAGAAATAGATACAGTCCTTGCCCTAAAGGCTCAAAAATTATGCACTGTCAAAATTATCAATACTTAAATATAATCAGAGGAATTTAGGGGTACAGAAGTAATTTTAAAATGATTTTTAACAGAGATGTATAATCTTGTCATAAAAATTAACTTAAAGGTTAACCATCTAAATTCCTCATGGAATTAATTTCATCAAGAGGTCCAGTCCTGCAGTCACTATTTAGGCTTAACTAGAGACTGGATGACCAGGTCTAATGTTGTTATGTATCAGCATTAAGATAATTTCAATTTTATTATACTGTGGCTCCTTGGTCAGTATTTTCCAACTCTTCCTATTCTAATTGCCAGTGATCTGAACAGTATTTTACTATTTTCTGTATTGCCAGCTTAACTTCCTAGCAAGCCAATAACTCTCTACTCAGCTACTTCTCTTTCTTGTTTTCTCTGTTTGAAATTAATCTGTTTTCTTCTCTTAATGTATTAAAGGGAAATAATCCAAAAGGCTTCTCTGGACTCTGGAGGCTGATGGACAAAAGTTTCAGAATGACTCAGTGCTACTTGTACTTACTGAGAACACATTAACCTGAATACTAAGAGTGTGTTTGGGAGGTGTGGGTTGATGGAGAACTTAGGAGAAGTTCTCTCTGCTCTTTAATGTTCCTGGTTTGATAGCTTATTTTTTCCCATTAGGTCAACTGCACATTTTGGTTTATATGTTATTATTGGGCTTCTCGCCGTGTTATTTTACAGCTAGTATCATGAGAACAAACATCCTCTTCCTGCTGTGAATTATTCCACCATTTCCATGTGGCATGTGTGTACTGTACAGGCAGAAAAATGTATTTTTTATGAGTTTATTTTTCTTATTCTTTGACACATTCATTTTTCTGAAATACCATCACCCAGTTTACACTGATCTCAGATTGTTTTTGTGTGACTATGTTAACATGCTACTGAGTGCCAGCGCTCTGCCTCCAGCCCATTGCTGTCTTTGGGGAACACAGTGTTTTTTTCTTTGTGTTTAGAAGATCACAAAAGTCCACATATGCATTTTTATAGTAGATGTGATGAATAAGGAGGGGATTTCCACACTTCTATTTGTAATCTGTGTCTCTGTGCTTGCATGCTTAAAATCTTCCCTACATGCCAGTTTTGATTTGTGTTAAACATTGAATTCTTACTGAGCTATGCATCAGAGCGTACCTTCTAAATCATATATAGAAAACCCAGAGAAGTCAAATGAAGTATTTGGTGGAAGCTCTACTGCACCAATAGTTTAGCCTGTTTCAAAAGACTGACCTTTAAAAGCACACCCTTATAGGACTACTGTGATTATTGCATAGCTATAGCTGTAACAAGCTTTCCATTATATGCCATTTTTTACTTTCTTCCAGTAATTGTTTTATAAAAGTTGTTTCTGTATCTCAGGTTTGTCAAGCATGTCATTTAGTCACAGGTTCAGTATTTTAATACTAGAATAATGGGTGCCATAAAAAAAAATCAAATTTTTTTTGAAAGGTTAGTCAGGCAAGACATCTTGGACATATGTGTATGAAAAATCAGAGGCGTAACAAGGCAGCTGGGTGCCCAGGGTAGGCAGAATGCAGCAGGGCAGTGGTGACTTCTGGCTGTTGTTGGCATGATTGTGTGGATATGGGGGCGGCTGCTATTTCTCCATCCTCCCCCAAGTTAGCTCCTGGGACTGCTGCCCTGGTCACAACCACCCCAGTTATGCTACTGTGAAAAATGACTCTAGGAAAGCTTTCTAACTTGCTTGAGAATATTTTATCTCTAGAGTTGCATGGTAGAGAAAACTCAAATTTGTTTTATTCAGTCATCTTCAGTGTAAAACTAGTGTTTTGAGGCGGCCAACAGGGTAACTCTTGAACTAACCATTAGGAAAACTGTAAAGTTCCAACAGGTCTAATGAACTTTGAATGTTAACATTTTAGGTGCTAGAGTTAATCTAAGATTTCATTTCTTGAAAAAATAAGTTTGTTGTTCTTTTCATTACAAAAAAAACAGTTTTGAAAATGTTAGAAAGGTTGAAGTTAACGACACATAATTCAGAGTTATCTCCCAGCAATGGGCTAAAGGAATGTATCAGTGGATCATTTGGTGGATTAGAGACGGCTGGATTCCGAATTGCTTGTAGGTGAGGGTGAGGTATTGGCAAAAGAAAAGCCAAGAAAACAAAGGTAAGTGGAAGGGGAAAGCTAGAAAGGGAATGAATGAGTGAGAAAAAATTACCAAGCGGGGTAGGGAATGCCAAAATTCATTCATCTCCTTCCTATGCATTTGTTAGAAAGCATAACTCTCTTTGTACTGGATGGCAGATATAGCCTTTCCTGTTCACTGTGGAAGCACCAACATTGCTTCTGTATCTTACCTAGGCAGTCCTCACAAATGTAATCCTTTTGGTTCCAAATCCCATTTATAACTTCCCTTTTACTTCTTCTGCAGACATAAAATCCTTTCACTGCCAGAGTTTATGAATTCATTTTGCCAAACTGGTTAAGTGAAGAGAATTTACAAATGTAGTAAGCTGTGAATTTTCCAGGCTTACTTGTGTTCAAGGCGATTATGAAAGTCAAACCTTTGGACTACCTGCACGGAGAAATTACTATAACACCTACAGTCTGAAGGATCAGAGCTATTACCTGCTTTTAATTTTCCCCAAATTTTTTAAACTAGAGTTTGGGCTGTGAGTACACATCAGTGTAAAACAAACTTAATATAATACTATAGTCAAGAGATATGTGGAACAGGATTTAGGAGGCCTCATCCTTGTCTGTTGGGATCCATCCTTCATCCCGGTGGATTTGCTCTTCTGTGCAGCTTGTCTTCTTTCTGTTCCTTCTCCTCCCCTCCAAAATTACAGTTTAATGTAAGAATGATTAGCCTAAACTGCTGCTACCCATTGGTTTTAAGAGGAACAGTTTCTTGTAGCTGCTTCACGTTGGTTTGGAAAAAAAAGTCCTAAATATTCTGCTTGATTAAGACCTAAAGAGGCGGTGCAAACTTTTGATGATTAATTGAAACATGCTTTAGCCTGATGCATATTTAGTTATTATAATGTGATAATTTTATCTTGTTATACAAACTGCTCCCTTTGGGAACGTGATTTAACACTCCAAACATTCTGTGTTTATTGCATTGTTCATTATGAAAACTACACATGCTACAAACCATAAGGAGATGTATATAAGCACTGTCTGTGCAGCAGTGATGGGAAGTACTTCTTCCACCTGTAATGACATAACCCAGGGGCAGAACACAACATTTTAAGTCCCAGAATAGCTCCCCTGAAAAGGTGACATCTCACACAAGTACAGGCTGGAAATTCAGATCTCAAACAGTAAATAGAAGCAATGTGCAGTTCTAATACCTCATTTATTTACAGGAAATGGCAGCGTGCTGAAAACTCACTTGTTACTGTTTACTGCTTTTGCATCAACTCTTCCTGGTCTTACTCATGCAAGTGCTCCCATTGATATTTATAAGTGCTAAGTGCGTTCATAATCACTGAGGAGGTGCTAAGCACCTTGCAGAATTAGGCCCTTCAGGAGCAGTCAAAAGTTGGAAAATCAATTTAAGTGTTGCCAGAACAAATTTTATCCATGTATTGCCAACTATAAAGTGATATGAGTACATAAAGGCCAATTTGTATACTAACATTTTATCCAGTATTACTATACCTGATAGGATGTGAGATGGTGACTGACATTCCTCTGCCAGTAAAAGCCCTTACAGGCGACTGAGCCTTAGCTAGGGCTCTATTTCCAGTAAGGGAGATGGAAGGGCAAAGCATTCCTATTATAGACAAGGACAACTGTAACAATAGAAAAGGGTTTAGAAAAGATTGAGGATTGCTAAACTGTCTGAAAAAGCTTAATTTGAGATTCTTTTCTTTTCTGCCTACTTGCTACACATTTCACATTGAGGGTTTTAGCTCAAGGGTGGACAGTTATTTTGGGTGGAGGGCCGCTTACTGAGTTTTGGCAAGCCATCGAGGGCCACATGACAAGCACCCAGAGCCAGATAAATATTAACATTCCAAATTTTTTAGAGGCTCCGTGGGCCAGATAGAATGACCTGGCGGGCTGCATCTGGTCTGCGGGCCACATTTTGCCCACTCCTGGTCTAGATCCTGACACTTGCTGCATTTTTGTGAAAGAGGCAGGAGTCTGATAAAGATATATTTTTTAAATAGGTCTCATCATGAAATGCAGAACTATGATAAACTAATGGGAATCTTGATTTCTTTGGACACTTTGAAATACTGCTGGATTGTATTTTTGGATTATTCTGTATTGTGTTTAGGCAAAGAACAAAATTAAATCATGACTTTCTGATTCTTCTTACCACACACAAACTTAGTTAATACTTTTTAATTCTCTGTGCTGTTGATTTGTAATTGTAGAAGTGGCTGGACTATTCACTGGTTGCACTCTACTTGTCTAATCATTTAGGTTAATATGTTGTAATGAAAAGTACCTATGAAATAATTTCACAAGTTATATGTGAAAATATTTTCAGTATATGTGCAGATGGTAACTGATGAATAGGAGGAAAAAATGCATGACACTGGGAATTTAAATCTTGCCCCTATTACATGGTCCATGGTATTTGGTTCTGCACTTGTACAGAGATTTGATTTTATGTGCTTTTATCAGGTAGTGCTATTTGCTCAAAGCTAAGGAAACAGTTAAAAATAGGCTTTTTTTAAACTGCACTCTGTGGAGCACCTGCTGGTGGTGTGTAGAGAGATTGTTGGTCGCACTGTGCAGGCTCTCTTTCTTGATTTCACCTGATAAATTGCATTAAGAGAAGTCAAAGGTACACAAGAAACTTTCATGATGGAAGTCTGAGGCTTCAAAAGGGCCTCTATTGAAACTGTTCCCTTACTGCTTGGGAAGTATGAGTATTTTACTGCCATGCTTAATAGAAAGAAGCATCCTTGCTTTAATGGTCAGCTTCTCATGGGATTTCTTAAGGGCATAGGAAAGGAAGAGCAAGGATATTATGTAATTGTAAATGGCTGGGCTTTTGTAAATATGAGTTAGGAGGGCTTTGATCACAAACAGACGGGTGAACACTTCCTGCTGAGCTCTTTCCAGTTTGTTTTGTTTGAAATGCCCCAAACTGGTCAAAGTATATAAACTGAGACCTCACTAATGCTGAATGAAGTGGAAGAATCATTTCCCTTGATTTGCAGGTGACACTCCTGTTAATAAAACCCATTCTGATATTGACATTTTTCTTTCTTTCTTTTTCTTTCTTTCCTCTTTCATTTCTTCTTTTTCTTGCAACAAATGCATATTGTTAACTTATATTCGGCTTGTGGTCCACTGTAACCCCTGGGTTCTTTTCTGCATTACTGTTCGCAAAGCCTGTCATCTTCCTCACGATGACCATTCCAGATCACTTTATCATCTTCTGGGTGCTTAGAATTAGATTCCTTGATGATACGTTTCATAATTGTTCTGGGTGTTGAGGTCAGACTGATCAGTGTTAAACTGTCTGGATCCTCCTACTTCACTTTCTTTTTTTAAAGATGGGCACTATATTTGCCCTTTTCCAATAGTCCAGGACCTCATCTAACCTCCATGAGTTCTCAAAGATAACACCCAATGGCTCTGCAATTATCTCAGCAAAATCCTTGAGTAATCTAAGACATTTCAGCCATCCTTGAAGACTTAAAAAACATCTAGCTTGTCTAAGTAATCTCTAACCTGTTCTTCCCTACTCTATGCTGATTATCTCCTCCCCATCCTTGCTGCCAAATATGCATGTCATTTGATAACTGACCTTATTCTTGGGGTAAAAAAAGCATTAAATACTTCAGCCTTGTCTACATCATCCATTATTAGAATGCCCCCCCTCTGTTCAGTAAGAGATTTATACTTTCATTTATCTTCCTTTTACTTTGTAAATTGCTTTTTTTGGTTGCCTCCTATTGTACTTACTCACATACCACATGTCCCCAAATAAGATGTGCACTTTGTTTTTGGAAGGCAAATCTTAGAAAAAAGATTTTTCCAGCCTTATGGCTTAGAGCTGACTTTCTCATGGATAAGATCCCTTGCAAAATGGCTACCAGTTTCATTCTCAGCTTGCAACCTGAGAGCAGCTGTGAAAGGGGAAATACTGGTTGCTGGCTGCTTGCTGGTTGAGAGAGAAGCCAGCAATCATTTTGTAACACAGCATTTTTATGTTTCTATCCTAGTGAAGAAAATTAGCTACCCCACTTAAGACATTTACCCCAATTTTGGAGGGTTGATTTTTGAGCAAAAAAATTACATGTGGTATGTGAGTAAATATGGTCTGTCCCTTGAGAGCTGCATGGCTTGGCCTTCCTGATTCTTTTTTTTTTTTTTTTTGCCCTTCATGTCCATATCATACTCTAATGCTAATCCCAAGCAATATTGGCAAATTTCCTCTTCTTGAGTTTCAGCTCCTTGAAAAATTCACTGTCTCACCAGGCTGGTATCCCACTGTACTTCCTATCTGTCTTTTGTAGTAGGATAACCTGACTTTGCATGCACACTATGGACTTTTTAAGATGCAACCAACTCTCGGTATCCTTTTCCTCTTAGGCTTGCCTCAGGATGTTATGGGAATTTGTTAAAGTTTGCTTTTATTTCCTT
Source organism: Crocodylus porosus (assembly GCF_001723895.1). NCBI lineage: Eukaryota > Metazoa > Chordata > Crocodylia > Crocodylidae > Crocodylus > Crocodylus porosus. Next base: position 86,140,665 of record NW_017728918.1, read on the forward strand.
CCTTTCCTTAAGATCTCAAACTCTCAGCAATGAGCTTCTCCAAAGCATACTCCCTGCCAAGGGTCAGGGAGAGAGTGCTAGAAAAGGTTCTTGCTTCATGGTTAAATTGGTATACTTAGCAGTCTTGTCAATGTAGTTCTTCTGGTATACAGGGGAGGGCTGGAGGTATAATGGTACTATGCAGATTGGTTTGCTAGCTTCTGCTGCAGTAGCGTAGCCAGGGTAGGGTGAGCAGAACCCCAGCCCAGCTATAGGAACTAGGCAGTGCATTGCCACACTAAGTTGTGTATCTGGGGGGCAGGGGCAAATGGAGCAAGTGAAATGGCACTTTCCCCCAATCTCCAGGTAGTCTTTGTCACAGCAGGCACAACCCTACACCTAATATTTCTGTATCTGGTGGGAATGAAGGTGCCAGGGAGCCCAGCCATGTGGCTGCTGCTGCCAGAGTAGGGCTGTCTTCCATTCTCTTCACCATAGCCTTTCTCCTTTCCCTCGTGCAGAGCCACTCCCTCCCATGGGTGGAGAGACAAAAAATTATTTGGGGGGCTAAGCACATGTGCACACCGCCCAGCAGGTAAGTCTGTGGGGGGAGGGGGAGGGGGAAGGGAAAGGATTGTGGCGGGGGCAGTGGGGCTGGGGCTGAGGAGGCCCTGCACAGCTGGGGTGGGGAATGGGATGGAGCTGCGAGCAGCTTATTGGGGGCAGGGAGAAGGGAGTGACTTCTGTTACTGCATGCGCCTCAGGAGGCCATGGGGGGGAGGTGCTCTTAGATCTGCCCAGGGCAGGGAGGGCTGTTGCTGGGAGCTGGGGCAAGAGCTGTGCTGGGCTCTTCCTGGTGGGGGCTGGGCCACACTGAGGTCGGGGAGGGCAGCAGTGGCACTGGGAGGAGGGTTGGGAGGGGCTACGGTGAATTTTGAGGTGGCAGAAGCCCCCCCCAGTGCCCCCCTGAGTGTAGCCTACCCCCCACCCCTGCTGGGAAGAGTCCAGTGCAGCCCTAGCCCCAGCTTGCAGCAGCAGCGTGCCCTGCCCCACGCAGATCTGGGGGCACACGCTTCCCATGTCCCCCAGGGGGCGTGTAGCAGCAGGAGCCGTGCCCACCAGGCAAGCCGCTCATGGCTCAGTCCCGCACCCCACCCCAACTGTGCAGCGCGTGGCCTCCCCCAGTTTCACTCCCTCCATCACCACTGTGTGCATGTCCCTCCCCACCTGTGCTACAGCTGCTGGAAGACTGCGGCCAGGCTGCCTTGCACCCTACCGTTACTCCGTGTTTTGCGGGGTTTAGTCCTGTTAGCCCCCACCTTCTGCTGCCTATGTCCCTTCCCCACCAGATAATAACTATCTTTTAGCTTCTTGAACTCCTGTATGGCTGGTTGCTATTTAGCCCAAAGTATTTTGATTTCTTCTGATATTTAATATATTACAACATTTATATTATTTTGGCAAATTCCATTCTGAAGAGTAAATGATAAAGGGCCATCATTACAGTATATTAAAAACAAATCTACATTATAGCTTGGCCTTAAATATAGTTTTAAAGGTGTACAGTCTGATTAAATCTAAAAGGTCAGTTTTTTACATTGTACAATTTTATTTGCAACTATAAATCATTACAAAATTTGTGGAAGGAAAAAAGTTATTAAACTGGCAATATTTATTCCGTTAAGTTGAATAAAATGCAGCACGTAGCCCTGAGTTATGATAGCTAGGGAAAGGAGCCAAATCATTCTACTAAAAATTAGTTTGCCAATAATTTTGTAGAAAGATGACAGCATTGCTTCAAAACAAATCCTTTACAGGGGAATGGGATGCCTGCATGACAGACTCTCTGATCCATGAATTCTCTACAGCTCATGCAGTAGAAACTGCTTGAACAATTAGTCTTTGGGGAAATTTTTTCTAAATCAGACAATGCCTGGCATCAGTGACTGAAAGGTCATACTGTCTAATGGACTGGATATTGGAGTAGAACCTTGAGTTCTAAATCACAGGTTTGCCACTGATTTATTTTATTGCTTTGCACCAGTGACTTAACCATTCAGTTTCCCCTTCTGTGAAATGGGGATAAGAATACTGACCTCAGAAGGGCATTGTCAGGATTTGAAGACACAAAATACTATGTAAGTCTTATTACTTCAGATTTTCTTGCCCTTGGCTATATGAATCCAATTTATGGTGACAACAGCTTTTAAAGATTCAATGTGTAAGACAAAAAGGATAGGTTAGAACAGCAGGATCTAGTAACAAAGAATATCATTGTGAAAAGGGAAGCTGGATTTTAGAGAACAGAAAGATTAGGTTAGTACCACAGATGTACTAGAAAATAGTTATGAAAATATAGTAGAGGCACGAGGAGGTAATAATATATGAAGGCAAGAAGAATGGCTTTTTGAGTAGCAAGCTGTATTCACTTGAATGCATTAATATGTTCATCCTAAAATTCAGGGAAATTGTAATGCCAAAATTAATGTAATACAAATTTAAATTTCTACATATATATCAAAAGAGCTTGAAACGGAGTGAAATAATACTTAGTGAACTAAGATTTTACACAAGCAACTATGTTAAAGCCTGCAAAGTGTCTAAGTAATTCTTACCACAGTGTTGTATATTACCTCTTGCTCAAGTTTATGTTATTACGATCGTCTTAGGTAAAACTGCCTCTCATTCTAGTAATTATCTAAATCAACTTAACAAGACTTTTTAAATTCCTAACATTCTGTTTAGAATCCTACTTTGGAAGAGCCTTCATCAGAGTAATAGTACAATGCTTTGGTGCAGTTACTTCCATGCATAGTTTATCAGTAAATTGCTGAGCAGGATATCTTAGACACGTGATAATGGATTGTAAATAACGGGAATATAAGAAGATTAGTATATTAGTTCATAGTATTGGTTACTGGTTAAGCATTCTTTTAAAAATTATGAAAAGCCTCAAGTATTTTGAGAGCTTTTCAGCAGTGTACCATATTTCAAACTAATGATCTTTTCCAACTATCTTAGAAGCTCTGCCAGTGTACCGAGCCTGATTGGCACAGGCCACCATGTGCCTAAGGAACAAGCAGCTAATCTTAAGCCTGCATATTTGTAGTCACAAAGAGTGATGAAAGAAGATATAAAACAAGTCAATGCAATAGATTTCTGAAGTTGAATGTATAGATGTTGGATGGGTTGTTTACATCTGATGTAAACATTATTCTTATATTTTTGTTGTAGAAGATGATGTGTCAAATGTACAAATAATGTGTGCCTGGTGCCAGAAAGTGGGAATCAAGCGCTATTCCCTGAGTATGGGAAGCGAAGTGAAATGTTTCTGCAGCGAGAAGTGCTTTGCAGCTTGCCGAAGAGCTTATTTCAAGAGAAACAAGGTAAGAGAACTGAGGAAAGACATAAACTGCATAGGCCTAGTTCTGATTATGACCCAGGTAGAGTTTCATTTACCATCTGGTGTAGAAGGCATTATATTGGTTTTTTGTTTTCTCCATTTTGTGTGTTTCCCTCTACCTTTCCATACGTATCGTCTGTTGAACTGTCAACCCCTTTACTAATGTGTAACCTGGTTTTTTCAATGTCTCTCAGCTTGATGCTTGAGTTTGATGGGGGTGGATGAATTTAAGTAGACATAACTAGTAATACACAATAAAATAGTCACAATTCTATCTCTGATCTAAGTACATATGCAACAGTATGGGAAGAATCTTCCTAACAGTTTATACAGAGGTAGGTACGCGGGTCTTAATTTTATTCAGGGGCTGACTTTTGTTGAGCTGAAATCAATGCTAATTTTGCCATTTATTTCAGTGGCAGCAGGATTAGGACTACAGGCATATATGTATTTAGGGTCTGATTCAAAGTTCAGTGAAGGCAATGAGAGTCTTTCCACTGACATCAGTGAGCTTTGTTTCAGAACTGTAGTTTGATACTTCTAAAGTTTATCTTTAAATATAAACAGTTTAGCATCTATTACTTAAATATTCAGACTTCTTGGTTTTCTGTGGGGGTAAGCAGCATTAAACATATTTGCAATAACTTGAGGACCCTTCCACTCTTAAACTTAGTTTGTCTCATGTTAAAATACTATACAACTCTAATATTGGTCTGGTTTCCCAAAGTGCAATGAAATGTCCACAAAAATGATATAATTTGTAGAGTTCAGTGGCTGAAAATGGCCAGTAGTTATTTTAGGAACTGTTTTTGCCACACCACAGAATGCATCATATTTTGGGGTTTTTAAAAACAAAAATAAACATATCAGCATTATTAATAATGGACACTATTTGTATAATTGATGCAAATATAGCAATAGCAGTTAGTATAAGTAGTAGAACATGTAGTGAGGTTTTGGATTCTAATCACTGAAGCAGAAAGCTGCTTTATTTGCAAAATCCTTCATATTTTCCCCTCATGCTTCAGAACATTCAACATCTATCTGATTAACAATAATTTAAAAAGCCAGCTCTAACATTTGCAATCTGAAATAAAAACAAATGTAGGTATTATATATATTTATGGGTTCTAAATGCAAGATACATTGTTGCAGCAATCCTCCTTTGTAAATTTGGGTCACCTCATCCTGTCTCCTCCCCCACCCCTCCAAAAAAGCCTGAAGAATTAGGCTGCAAAAATCAGCAGAGTGGAATTCTAGGGGCAGTCTTTGAGAATCAAGCTCATAATGTGCACTGGAGCAGATAGGCATGTTAAAAATATCACATGAAATCTTCTGTAAAGAGTGGTGTTTATCTCCTTTTGTCTGGTGGAACTATAGTAGGAGTGAAAGAGAGATACTTGAGAGATTCCACATTTTCATATGAAAAATGTATAATTACTTCTCTTTCATGTAAGTAGAGTAACAACATTGGATATTTATGTCACTGATGGTGAAATTCCTGTGTGTGTGTGTGTGTGTGTGTGTGTGTGTGTGTAGGAAATATTTGGGTGACAAAGGATCTAGTTCTTTTTTGGATGGAAATCCCATGGCTTCAATGGCAGACTGACTTGAGTAAGTTAGTAACTAGGAACACAGAAATTGCAAGGGCTCACCCAGCTAAGGTAGTCTTATGTCTGATAGTGGCCAGTACCAAATATGTGATAAGGAGCATAAAGACCTGAAGAGTATGATTATGTGAAATAACCAGTCCTTGACAGTCCCTACTGCAGCACTAATCACAAAGTAGAGAGTTTATATTACATCTAAAACAAACTTGCAAAAATGTTATGTAATGTAATTGTGGCTGTTGCCATTATACATACAAATGTTTAATTCTCTTATGAATGCAGGAGTAGTAGGATTCAATGATAATTTGTGGCTAGAAGTTCTCACAGGTGAATCATTCACTGATTGTTGTATTATGAGAATGGAAAAATAGGAGCACCCAATTTACCCTTTCTACTATTCAATCTTAGTCTTATCACATCACTTCTATTCTTTTCCCTAAACTAAACAGTTCCAAACATTTTTAGTTCCTTCTCAGGCAGAAATCTCTTGTATAAGTAACTGTTTTCTTTATATCTCAACACTATAAGTTCCTAATCTTTTTGAGTGCACATTTTCACCTCAATAAATTGCTTTTAGCTTTATTCCAAGAGGTCACTACAGTAGCTGGCTTTCTTTCTGTGAATCTGATGGGTCATTGTGTGTCATGATTTCTCATACATCTTGAGGTACATGGCAGTGTGTGGTTGGGCAACACATGGTTACCAGCATATGAGCTAGCAGAGCAGCCCTTCTTCAAGTTAAGCTTAGGAGCCAAATTCTGCCCTATTCCTGTGAGATCCTGGGTTTGCATGAAGGTACAAGAGAACAAAATCTTTTCCATTGTATTTAATTTAGAACTTTCCCACTTCTAGTCGTGGAGTTAAATATGAACAGGCACAAAGTCCAATACTCTGAGTTTTAATTCTGCTTTTGGATTTAGGCAGGTACAGTAGAATTCAACAGGTCCTTATGCTTGTTACAGCCTAGCGAGTAGAGCAAGACCTTGAGAGACCGAGTGGTAGATCAAAGTAACAAGGTTTGCAATAGTTTCAGATTTAACTGATGACCTTTAAACTGTTATTACTAGTCTAGCCGTGTACCTGTCTTCTCCATGAGTCTAATGTTTATTTGTGTATTTGAAAAGTTATGCCACTCTACACCTTCTCATTTTTCAAACAGGAGTAAAATGGTCACGTTTCACTTGCCTTATGCATGTTTTAAACAGCATATCTCTGTAACAATATAGTGTTGTATTACAATAAATATGTACAGCTGCTACATTTCAGGGAGCTGATAGGACGTTGTGGTCATTTCATTTAAGGCTTGAATTTCCTAATGGATTGTGTTAAGCAGTCTTCCCTCTCCCTCTGGGTAAGAAATGCTGTAATAAGCATTTGTTTAAAATGGTAGAACTGTTCAAATGGTAAAGAATGAATCATCATTAATGTCTCAAAATGGTACAAAATAATGTGCAAATTGTACACTTTTTCATACCAATTGCTGCATTTAGAATGAGAAACTTCTCAACATTTAAATTAAGGAAATTGCTTCTGTACATATGGCAAACGCAGACTCTGATCATCTCCTCTCCTACAGATTCCCAGTTTGAAGAAGTTCTGGTATGAAATCAGACTTAAACATATCCTAGAAGGGACACATGCTCTACAGAGCACTAATCATGGGCATCGATTATGAGGAGCTTTTTGCTGGTGTGTATATGTATAATGCAATATTACTTCCACTCCCTCTTATACTATTCCAAACAAGAGCAGCAACAGTCTAGAAAATCAGGGACTGTTGCCAGCCTGTGGAGTGCATGTATATTTCTAAATAGAACCTGGTGTCTTGAGGACAAGTAGGCATCAGTTCCTCATGGCTTTTGTCACAGAGGACTTCAGGGGCATCACAAGTTGGGTAGTCGTCCTCCTCTTGTGCTCCAGAAACAGTGTACTCATACACATACACAATCATAGAGAAGTAGGGCTGGAAGGACTTTCAGAGGTCATCTGGTCCAACCCCCTGCTTGAGGCAGGATCATCCCTATTCAAATTATCCTGTACAAATACATAATCTAAACTCTGCATAAGACTTCCATCTGACACAATACAAGACACCATCCTAACCTGCCAGTGGTAAAGTAGGGAAACCATGGCAGCCAATGTACTGCTTCTGTGAAATGTTGTCTATATATGCTCAAGACATCCCAGGTAGAGGTCCATGCCCCACCCTCCCGCAATTTCAGAGAAAGGCAGAAATTCCTACAATCAGTATCAATCTGACCATGGGGTAAAATATTCCTTCCTGAGCCCAAATCTGGCCATTGCCTTAGCTGTAGCCAACATTCAATGCCTCTGAGGAAGGCTTAAAAACACCTTGACAGGTGTAGCAAAAAGTGTGGATGGGGGCAACCAGCAAAGCCCAGAAGTATGGGAAATACCCTTAGTAGATCATCCCTGGCCAGTGGCTATCTGTCTTCTTGAACTCCTCCAGTGATGAAGGCTGCTTGCAGATGTTTTAAAAAGAAGAAAAAAAAAAAGCGCAAAACAAAACTATGCTTTACTGAAAGAGTCAGTGCATTACTTTACTCTGGCTCTGCAGTGTCTGTATAGATCAGGTGCTTCAGCAGGGCTTTTTGACGCTTTTATCTAATAGCTGATTCAATCAGCTATTAGATAAAAGTGCCAAAAAGCCCTACTAAAGTGCCCGCTTCATACAAATGTTGGGTGGCCAGGTCCAACTAACACACTGCCTCTTTTGGGCATGCACTGGGCTTGGTGTGGAAATGTGCCAAGTTTCAAGTAAAGCATTGTTATGCTTTGTTTTTTTAAAGTCTGCAAACTGCCAGAAAGTCTATAACTTCACTAGGCACTCTATCCCACTCCTTCACCATTCTAACATAGAAGAAGTTTTTCTGAACAATCCTTGCCATTGATCCATGCCCTCTCTGCATCAGGAGAGAAAAGGTGTTTCCCCTCTTCTTTATGTCAGTACTTCAAATATTTGTAGACTTATAAGCACCTTTCCCACAAGCTGAACTTGCCTAGTTTCTTCAGCCTCTCCTCATACAACTTGCTTTTCAAGCCCTTGATCATCTTTGTTGCCTGCTTCCAGACTCTGTATAACTTTTCCATGTCCTTTTTAAAATGTGGAGCCCAGAACTGCACACAGTACTCCAAATAAGACCTAACAAGTGCTAAGAAGAGACGTACTATCATCTCCCATATCTTGTACCTGATGCTTTTATTGATGCATACCATAACTACATTCACCTTTTCATAGACATTAGGGCTGGAAGGGACCTCATAAGATCATTTGGTCCAGCCCCAAATTTTGTGCAGCTGCATAACACTGCAGATAGCTATACCTATATACTTCTTTGCTGGTATAGGCACATGTGTACAGCTAGTCAACATCTGGGTGTTTGGGAGTTTCATGTCTTTAAAGAGATCAGAATAGCTGCCTCATCTGCTGTTTTAATACAAAAGACAATTTTTCCCTTGCAGTCATGACAATATAACATAATTTCTTACAAACAGACCAGGATCCAGAAAGAATGCAACTTTTGTAGGAATTACTGAGAACAAAAGAAGAAAAACGTGATTTTTTTTTTTTTTTTTTTGCTCCTTTAATCAGGAAGGTAAAAATTGCTCCTTAATTAGGAAAGTAAAAATGTTTAGGTTATATCTGCATTAAAAAGAAAAAAAAGAAATGGTTTTTCCTGTTTAGTCTACTCTGCATAGTCAAATGTACATAATGAACTACTACATAATGATAACCTGTTGTGTGCAATAATACCAATTAAAAGGAAATGTTGCAGGAAAAGGAGTTTTTCATACTAAAGTTTGTAATTGAACAGATTTAGGATTTGGAGCTGTTCCGAAACTCTCTTCCTTATAGATTTCATTTTGTAGACTGGACCAGTATAAATCTAGGAAACAAGGCAGCCAATAGGGACAAAAAGCACTGATCCACAAGTTTCAGGATGTCAAATATCAAGAAAAATATTGGATTCATAATTGGACCCAGTGAGTCTGAAGCCTGAAAAGATTAATTTAAAAAATGTGTTTATTGAATCAACGGGTCAGAAAACAAGTTTATTATGACCCAGCAGCTCTACCTAGAATGACAGCTAAATTCATACAGGTTATGGGTCTTAGTTATAGATATATTAAAAACTAATTTACGTGATTTGACTAAGGCATGGGAAAGGAAGTGACTGCAAGGTTGTCAGGCAGTACATTATACTTGACCTTGTTGCTGCTTTGCACTGCCTATTTATAATCAGGGAAAAGTAATGATAAATGTTTTTGTTTACAGTGTAATCAAATCTCACTTCTACAAATAAACAAAAAAGCATAAATCAAAAACTAAGAGTAAATTGCTGTTTGTCAAGCAAGGAAGTGTAAATGATGATCATTTTTTTTCTCCTTGCATGGGATACTGATTTGCAGGATTGCTTGTGGATCAGTAGTGCAGATAGCCAAGGTAACTTGACTAGTAGGGATCATATAGCAGTAAAGGACATGCCTTCCCTTTCTGGCCTGGAGGGTTCTGGTACATTCAGGAGACAGGAGTCAGACATCTGTTATGAAATCACAATGCTGTTCTAAAAGACAAAATTCAGCTTTATTCTTCCTGCCCCTCTAAGGTAAGAAGTATGGTAAATGGTATTTCCATTGGAACATTAGAATGAAAAGCTGAAGAGGATGCATTTTGTAGTACAGGAATTTTTATATTGGTTGTATAGCAAGAATTATTACCTACAAACTAACCAGGCTATAAAAGGAAAATGCAGCTCTTTAGCTCTGAGTTGCATTGCATTGCATAATTTCTTCCATTTTCACACTGTATTTAAAAACAATAAATAGATTCTAGAGCACATAACAAAACAGTAGTCATCTTCCCTAGAAAACCCCCTTTTTAAAACATTAATGTATATCACCACATCATTAATACAGATGCATACACACAGGTGTATTAAAAACTCTTTAAAAAATTCAGGCTTCTGTTCCCCCTCCAAATCAATGCTAAAAATTGCTGGGGGAAATTATGGTATTTCAGGCTTAATTACACAGCCTAACTGTGAATAAGAGATAGTTAACAATTGGAGTGTCTACATGTTGCCGTAATGTGATGTTGCTACAGTGCCATGCTTTAGTACTTCCTTTTGAAAGTGCTAAAGCATGGCACAGTGCGGGCAGTTACTCTATTGTGCATGCAGTGCATGGGCAGATTTTGCTGCTACGTTGCCATAGTGGCGTGCTATATCCAGGGAGCATACTGTTCCGATAATGTAGCTATTGATCACGTGTAGACACGTGTGATTGCTACATACTGTGTATGTAGGGTGATGTGTAGACATGCCAAACATACATGTTAAGTTGAAGAATAATTACAAAAAATTGTCTGCTCCTTTTTTCCTTGGCATCTACAAAATTTAATGTGCAAAAATGAGCATTTTTCATAAGAAAAATTGAAATTTGTTTCAAAAGATTTGATACAGTTAATGTCTCCTGACATTGAAAAGCTCAGGTTTTACATCCTTTTCGTTTTCGACAATAGGCTTTGAAATATTTGAGAATTTGAAGAGTGAACTAATATTTTTTCTGCAGATTCACCTTGTTTTAATTAATTGTTGAAAAAGGTGACAGAGTACAGGTGGTCAGCCCAATTAACGTGGAATTGCCTTTTCTCGGCTTGATAGATTTTTCAGAGAAGTGTAATTTAAAAGGAAATCACAGCTGGCCTCTAGTCAGGATCCTGCTTTACAAGGTGTATATTATGCATGTCCATGAATGTTTGTGTGCACGTGGGTATGCATGTGCGCGTTGTTTTAACTCTGCTGTTCACGCCAGTTTACATTAAGGAAACAAAGGATTCTTTCTAATACTAAAACAATAACAAACCAAACTATTCCCCATTGCTGCGTTAGGATAGATTAGAATAGTGAGAAATAAAAGCAAAGATGAAACTTGTAGAGGAAGTCATTTAAGTATAGGGTACACTGGAAAGCTTTTTGAAGAAATATCTAGGGGGGGGGAAAATAAAAAAAATGTCATCAATAGACTAGTTTAAAAGTTGATGAGAGGTTAAGAATATCTGTAGGAGTAGACTGCCAAGGTCTGAGGCAAGTCTTGTGTCACTAAACAAATGGGAGGGCTCAAATCTTTGAAAACTCCTGGCGCTCTGGTGTAGTGCCCGAAGACTGGAAGAAGGCCAATGTGGTGCCAATCTTCAAGAAAGGGAGGAGAGTGGATCCGGCTAACTACAGGCCCATTAGCCTGACCTCTATCCTGGGGAAGATCTTAGAAAAGTTTATT
>NW_017728918.1:86152896-86154737 GCF_001723895.1 Crocodylus porosus
CAGCTGACTTCCTGCCCTTTGGGCAGGGGGCTGGACTCGATGATCTCCCGAGGTCCCTTCCAGCCCTGATGTTTATGAAATCTATGAAACAGAAAAATGTGTGGCTATCTTCCTGTAGACTTAATCTGCTAGCTTTTTTTTATTGTTATTACATAACAAGGCCAGAAGTATCATTAAATACTTTTTTCCCCCTGAACCAGGGCTAAGGTTCTCCTTGCAGTTAGAAAAGGTGAGAAACCTCAAATTAATCCATTGATGCTATCAGTTAGCCTCTCTCGATACTCATCAATGCCAAAGCAAAATGCATTAGCATCAGTAACGATGAAATGCACCAGCACCTGAGTGATGCTACCAGTGGCTTAATGAAGGTAGCTGGCAAACTGAAATGCTCATTAGTTTGCAACCTCAATGGACATTTTACTGTCCATCTGCTGCCATTTAATGCCATAAATTTGAATCAAATTCCCATTGTCTGAATTACTAGCAAGTATCCAATCCAATTAAAAGGCGTGTTCACTTTTAATTTTAACCACCATGTAACATTACATCAGTCATGTTGCATTCTGGCCACTTTGGTTATATAGAGATGAATGTTCTAATTATGATTTCAGAATCTGCGGTTTCTTGGACAATGGACATTTGATTCAGATTAACCTACCAGTTTACTTGAGGTGTCCTCACATCAGTTCCAGACAGCCTCAGCTCTTGCATCACTCTTCATTGCCAGTAATAGGTTTTGTTTACCTACAGATATAATAACAAGGTAATTGCATCATGGCATTCCTGGTTTATTTAGCTTTTCCCATTTTCATGCACTGGGTTAATGTGATTTAACCAGTATTTGATATACTCTCAATAGGAAAAAAGATATTACTTCTTAAAAATAAAGTTCAAGATGGGAAAGAAGTCATCGTGTCCTGTCTACATTCCCAGGGTGTCTAAAGTAACATTACTCATTCCTATTTATTTTAAATTCACTAATACAGTTTGGTTGGTATTTTAAACTTCTCAGGGAAAGAATCATGGAGGAGCCTTTAAAGGAGGGACAGTATTTTGCTGCATTAAAAAGTTTGGCGGGATAAGATTCATGGTCTGTGTCTTGGACTTTTGTTGTATCACCTCGTGGGATTTTTGATTACAAAGTCTGGATGATGCAAAAAGCAGTGCATAACAACAGTGCTTTCAGAAATATGAGTATCTACTGTATACAAAGATGCTTTGGCTCAAATATATTTGAGCTACATGAAGAGAGTTGCCGCATAAAACACTGCTATTCTCTACATTCCAGTATTCCAACTCACATCTGTTCAGGTTAGTTCAGGCTACCTCTGTATCACATGCTGTAATGCAGTACTGTAATATAGAGCTGTTTCTATTCTGTCAGTTCAGGTTCAAAATGGAAAATAGTGTTTACTATTATGATAATGTGAGGCATCTACTAATATTTGAATTTAATTTGCCCAGAACGAATTTGATGCTGTACTCTCCATGAATAATTGTAATACCAATAATAGCCAAGCAAATAATGCGCTAAATATTAAATTAGATATTCAAATATGATATTATCTTAAAAATAGAATAAGGTTTTGGTTTAATACACTTTTTAATGTATCACTCAGCTCATTAATATGTAGAAATATTGAAAGAAATTAGTCGAACATTGTGTGGGTACATAAGTATGTGTGCACACACACACACACACACACACACACACACACACACAACTCCCCATGCCTGAAGAAGGGTGACTACACCCAAAAGCTTCCTAAGAACTTTTATCCAACTACTCAGTCTAATAAAAGATATCACATCTACTTAAAGAACTTTGCCATCTGTGTGTG
>NW_017728918.1:86154837-86162175 GCF_001723895.1 Crocodylus porosus
ATCACATCTACTTAAAGAACTTTGCCATCTGTGTGTGTGTGTGTGTGTGTGTGTGTGTGTGTGTGTGTGTGTGTGTGTGTATGTATGAATGTATGTAAATTTAAAAAAAGATTAAGATAACTCTGTGTCTGAGAATCACGCTATACAAGGAATCCTAGAAAGGTTTTTGGAATAATGAGGCTTACTGAGCACACTAGTTAAGTAAAATTCTTGTAATCCCCTGCGCTGATAGTATTGGGGTAGAAAGCTCATGGGGATAACAGAAGGGCCATACATTTTGGACAGGGTAAGCAGGGGTGGAATTTGCTGCCAAATTCTGGGTCATAGAGCCCCATTCATGATGTGTGTGAGGGGTGGGGTATATTAACCCTTGCAGGTGCTTGCTCCCAGATCTCATGAGAAGCCTTGCAGTCCAGATCCTTCTGGGTGGGGTGGGGGAAGCATGGTGAGCTTGATATCCCTGCTGCAGTCTTGTCCTGCATATTGTAAACTTTGGGACTGAATACTTCATTTCCGGTGCACAGCATAATGAGGTGAACAGAGAGATACAACATTATAACAATATGAATACAATTTAAAACAGAAATAGTATGATAAAACCCATAGTCCATCACATTATGGATAGGCCCTCCCCGCATCCACAAGGGGCTTGATCTTGTATCACCCACTTCCCAACAAAATACACTAACTACTAGGCCATGGACTAGGCATTGACCATAATGCTCTCCTCTTGAAACCAGCCCACTGGGCAACCAGGGGGAAAGATAGATGGTGGCAGGCATAGGAGAACAAATTATAAGGCAGGGCCTGGATTCTGAAATGGATGCTGCCCTGGAAGCAGAGCTTTTTATGGCTCTTGTCCCCCTGTTGCTTTTTATGCACCTTACATATAATTATATTGGCAGTCTCTTGATACAAGGCTAACAGTCTTCCGGTAAATAGGGAAGTCATCAGTGTCTCCATAGATGACTGAGGAGGCCAATCTGCAATCCATATGTGTTCTACTGAAGACATAGCAAGTTGTTCCAGAAGGAACAAGTAGATCCTGGTGATGTCAAGTCACAGCTCTTTCCCCTTGTCTCTTATATTTATCCTCTTCCACAGTGAGGCAAGTTTCCTTAAAATGATTGATTGGGGTATATCACAGTGTCATTGGGATAATGCAGTGCTCAAGTTTTCCATGTATTTAAGTTAATATTGCATATCTTCAAATTGCCCTTCAAAATGTCCTTGAATTTCTTCTTTTGGCCACCTCTAGAACAGTGACCATCAGTGAGTTGGGAGTATAGGACCTGTTTTGGGAGCCAGTAGCTAGTCATCCTTATGAAATGTCCTTTCCAATGGAGCTTGTGCCCTGTAAACATGGCTTCAGTACTGGTGTTTGCTTGAGCCAGAACACTGACATTCATTCTTCTGTCCTTCCAATTGATATGAAGGTTTTTTCCAAAGACATCACTGCTGGTAACATTCTCAAGTCTTCAGGTGTTTCCTATGTCACTTAAGTTTCACACTCATACAACAGGGTAGGGATGACAACAGCCTGGTAGAAAGAAGTTTGATTGGATCCTGATGTCATGATTATCAAAGACTCAATTTCAGAGATGTCCAAAGGCAGCACTGGCAGATGTTTATCTGGTGTTGAATTTTGTTGTCTATGTTTTTGGGAAAGGTGGCTACTGAGATAGGAGGAATGCTCAATATTCTCCAAGGAGTACCCTGTGATTGTAATGTATGGAAGAACAGATGATTGGTTTGGGCTGGATTGGTTAAGTATGTTGGTTTTTGTGAAGTTGAGATGAGTCCAACTATTTCATATGCTTTACAGAAACAATCAATAGTGACCTGGAGCTCTTCAACTGAGTGAGCACACAAAATGCAATCATCAGCTTATTGAAGATCAGTAATGGAGGTGGTGGTTATCAGGGATTCAGAACACAACCAACTGATGGTAAAGTGTTCCCATCCATGTGATATTGGATCCTTACTTCAGATGGAAGTCTATCAGCAATTAGTTGTGAAATACCTGCACTATAGATGGAAGAGGGTGCTGGTGCAAACACACATCCTTGCATGACCGCAGTGCTGATAGTGAAGGGGTCTGTTTCCAAGCCATTGCTTAGGATGGTTGCTATCGTGCAATTACAAAGGAAGACTGGCAGGCGTCCAGTCTCATCAGTATCTTCCATAGTGCCTCTCTGTTGATTGAATCAAAGGCCTTAGTGAAGTCAATGAAAGCTATTAAAAGATCTGTGTTGTTTGCAGCACTTCTTCTGCAGTTGTCTAGCAACAAAGATTGTATCTGTGGTACCCTTGAGTAGTCTGAAACCACATTGGGACTCGGGTAGGAACTCCTCAGTGAAGAAAGTGGATCTATTGAGGAGAATGCAGGTGAGGATCTTCCCGTCCATCGACAGCAGTGCAATACTACAACAATTCGTTGCAATTCACTCCATTTTTCTTGAATAGGGTAACACTTTCTGGCATCTCTCATGTCACTCAAGTCATCTGCCAAGTGGAATAGTTTTGGCTTCATTGGGGGCTGGGACAAAGGCTCTCCCTTCCAAGGCAATTGCCATTTCACTGAGCCAAGCTCTCCCCGACCTGCTTTCCTCTATCACCATTTTATTTCTAGCAGGTAGTGTATACCAGGGCAATCCTATTTTGCTACATGTGGAGATAAAATCTAAGCACAAATGCCAAAAATTGCTAGTACACAGCTAGGTGAGTGTCACTTAGATGCACAGAATGAAATAGGACTTTGCCCGTCTTCAGTAATGGAGATAGTCCCCATCCACATACACTCATGTACACACATGCTGCTTGAGCCAAATTTAGAGGCAAATCTATATGGCTGTAAAGGAATAAGTCATATAATTCATATCTTCTTGCCCCTTAGCCTTGGTTGTGGGCATTTACTAATGTATAGTGAGGCAGAGATCCCTTCTAGATCAACTCTGAGTCTGACCCAGTCTATGTAAATGAGTTTCGCATGTGTTACACCTTCCTGCTACACCTTCCTGAAACGGAAGAAACTCATTTACATAGACTCATACATGCGTATGAAACGGAATTTACTGGCATTCTTTGGTCTGTTAGAGACTGAATATTGCAACCTATGACATTAATTGGTTTACAGTGTCTCGTGTGACTGAACAGTCCAATCCGTGATTTTTATGATCTGTGGCAGTGGTTGCAAATGTATGTTATGGTTGGGTGGCTTGGGAGCTGCTCGCTTTCTACAGACGCTTTCCTCTTTGAGCTGTTGGAGCCAATTCCTGTCATGGACTTTCATGCCGTGGTGGAGATGATGATGCCACTTGTCCTGATTGCTTGCCAAGATTTCCTATTGGCCAGGATCAATTCCATATGCCTTCAAATCTCTCTTGCATGTTCCTTTATAGCAAAGCTTGGGGTGACCTGTTGTTCTTGTTCTCTCCAACAGTTCCCCGTATAGCATGTCCTTGGGTATACATCCATCTTTCAACCTGATCATATGGCTAAGCCAGCGTAATTATCTCTGTTCGAGTAGGGCTGTCAGACTTGGTAAATTTGCCCTTTGAAGAACCTCTGTGTTGGTAACTTTATCTTGCCATTTGATGTTGAGTATGTGGCATAAACTGTACAGGTGGAAGCTGTTTAGCCTTTTTGCTTGATGTGCATAATTTGTCCATGTTTCCTCACCATGAATGAGACTGCTGAGTACACAAGCTTTGTACACTAGCATTTTGGTATTGATGGTATGCTTTGAGTTCTTCCATGTTCTTTTAGTTTGTCTGCTGAAGGTGGTGGGAGCTTTTCTGATGTGAACTTTAAATTCTTCATCCAGTGAGAGGTTGGGGGTCACTGTAGAACCTAGGTACCTGAACTCTTGGACTAGTTCTAGCTGGTTCTCATTAAGGGTGCTTGGATCTTGTGGAACATCCTGTCCTAGTACAACTGTTTTCTTTTATGCTGATAGTGAGAACAAATACCTGAAAAAACTCTTGAAAGGTGATCCATGAGTTCTTATAGTAGGTCTTTGTTGTGGGCTGTATGGGTAGAGTCATTAGTGAATAGAAGCCCACTAATAAGCACCTTTCTAACTTTTAGTCTTTGCCTTGAGTTATGACGGGTCGAAGAGTTTCCATCCAATCTTGTGTGAAGGTACTCTCCACCTTCCATGTCTTTAAATGTGTGGTTCAGGAGTACAGAGAAGAAGATTCCAAAGAGTGTAGGAATAAGAACACATCCTTGCTTCACTCTGCTTTTTATCTGGAAGCTATCCAAAGTGGACCTGTAACAGGGTAACGATTGGGGCCGGTCACCATGCCGGCCCCACTCCCTGTCTGGTCAGTCTGTCCGCCTATACTCACCTTCCACACCTTTGTGTAAACAATAAGTTGTTTATTTTTAAAGCAAGAGGCTGCCCATTTTAAAGCCCAATGCCAAGAGCATATTACATGGCTCTGAACTTCACCTTATACTATGTCCCATGTCTCACTGATGGCATCCAAAATTCTACTGTCACCCTCCCAGCCCCTTACTGTGCTGCTCTGGCCTCTGGCCCAACTAAGCCTCAGGCATCCTTGGACGTGCCTGGGTCTTAACTCATATCCCCTTTCTGGGGCCTCCACTCCAGCTACTCTGGTCAGCTTGTGTGCATTCTTTCAGGCCATCTTAAGACTATTCTACACAGCTGCCAGCTGCGACTAGTTCAGTCAGCCCATATGCAGCCCTTCAGGTGGTCTTAAGGCCGTACTGTACACGGCTGCTGGGTCACTGCTACTCTGCCTCCTCACTGGGCCTCTGGGCCTTGGGCATCTGATGACCTACCTGGGTCCCACCCTAACTCAGCCTATGGCTGTTCAAACCATGGGCATCTGTCGACATATGGAGACCCTTCTGGGCATTACGCCCCCTTGGGGCTCAGGTGTCTGTCAACTTACCTGGACCCTGCCTCAGGCGCCAGTCAGTGGGCCTGGGCTCCTGTGCTTTTCTCTCAGGGTGTGCTCCCCCAGGCTTTCCCCTCCACAGGGTAACCCACAAGGCAGCAGCAGCTGAGGCTTTCTGGTGGCTTATACTCGCCCTTCACTGAGGAGGTACAGGTGTGGCATTTCCTGGAAGCTGCCCTGCCAGAAGCAGCCCCACCACACCATCTAACCCAGGACCAGTAACCTCCTGCCATCCCCACAGTTCCTACCCTGTCCTCTGGGTGTTCCTGAGCAGCAGCTCCAACTGGGCGATGTTCTGCCTCCAGCTGCTTGCAGCAACTGGTGCTGGCTTTCCTGTTCAAGGCAGCTCTTATTGGTACTAGCTGAGCCTTCTTCCCCAATTGGGCAGTCTCCTGATGGCCATGTGATCCTGACTGGGGAGTGCAGCCACCTGCAGGCTGCTTCCACTCAGGCCCTTTGAGTGGCAGGCACCACAGGTGTCCTGCTGCAAGCAGGTACCCAAATGTGCCCTGCCACAGGACCTATCAAACTGAATAGCTGCTTGTGTGTTGTTGTGGAAGGAATGTATAAGACTTAACCAGATTGGTGGACATCCTGTTTTTTCTAAGACTGCAAATACACCTGCTCTGCTGACCGTGTCAAATGCTTTGGTTAGATCCACAAAGGCGATGTACAGTGGTCAGTGTTGCTCTCTGCACTTTTCTTGAAGTTGACACAGGGAAAATATCACGTCTGTGATTGATCTTCCGGACCCAGCATCTGCACTGAGATTCAGGGAAGACGCAACTTGCCAGCTATTATAGGCACGTCTAGATGACCCTTGTGAAAGTTCTTCCTGCTATATTTAATAGCAAGATATTTCTGTAGTTGCTGCAGTCACCCTCATCTCCTTTATTTTTATACAAAGTGAAAGTGTTTGCATCACACGTGTCTTGTGGTACCTTCTCCTCTTTCCAGCATTTCAGTAGCAGTTGGTGAAGATATGGATGTAGACTTTTTTTCCACACTTGGAATTTCTGCTGAGATGCCATCTTTTCTGGGAGCCTTACCACTTGATAATGAATCTCAATGGCCTCGCTTACCTGTTCTACAGTAGGCTTCAAGTCTAACTGGCATGACCTGTAAAGTTGGTGTTCGGTCTAGTGATTTGCTGGTGATGTTTGTTTCTTGCAAGTATAGCTCTGAGTAGTGTTCAACCCAATGAGACATCTGCTTGCTTCTGTCTGTAATGGCTTCACCACTGCACAATTTGAGAGGGGCAACCTTGTTGACAGTAGGACCTAGAGCTTTCTTCAGACCATTGTACATTACTTCTAGTTTTTCTGTGTCTGAGAATGGCTTTATCTCTTCGCAGAGCTTAGTCCAGTGCTGATTTGGACAGCATCTGGTTGTTCTCTGTACCTTGTTTTTTGCAAGTCGAAGTCTCATTTTGGTGCTTACTGTTGGCTTCTTGTTATGTTCCAAATAGGCTATGTTGTAGATGGTAATGAGAGTTAATAGCTTTTTCTTTGAATCAGTCTTTATTGGACAGTCTCTTTTCCCCAAATGTAGCTTTAGCTGTTTCAGAGTTCTTAAACATTCCCAAATTTCCTCTGCCTTTTCTGGTAGTGACTTCCCAAACATGCTGTGTTTGCCAATTTGAAAGACTTTGCAAACTCTTGGCACTTCCTCTGGTTCTTGGTATTAGTGATTTTGATTTTGGGCTTGCTCCTAGGTTTTGCTCTATGTAGTTTCTTGGCTGTAATTTTTACTTTACTAATGATCAGGGACTGGTCAGTGTTTACAGTCGGCACTGTGGAACATTGAAAGTCTTCTGCACTGAAGCATCTTGGCTCTTGACAGTCAGCCCTGCAACAGTAAAAGAAAGTTTTCTGTCTAGCTTTAAGTCAAATTACAGATTGCTCTGTATTAGAAAATCAGGCATTTATAATGTATCCATTTAAATCTTTAGATGCAGGGGTAGCAGTGGATGTAGTCTTTCTGGACTTTTGGAAGGCCTTCAACACTGTCTCTCACCCCATTCTCATTAAAAAACTGGGGGACTGTGGTGTTGAAACCTACACAGTCAAATGGGTCGCTAACTGGGTGGAGGGCTGCACCCAGAGAGTGGCGTTGGATGGGTTATTTTCGATCTGGAGGGATGTGGGCAGTGGGGTTCTGTGGGGCTTGGTCCCCGGGCCCGCACTGTTCAACATCTTCATCAGTGACTTGGAAGAGGGGGTAAAATTTGCTAATGACACTAAGATGTGGGGGGATGTGGGCATGCTAGAAGGGAGGAATAAGCTGCAATCAGACCTAGACAGAACCAGCAGCATACCTACAGGCTGGGGAACTCCCTTCTCATCAGTGCAGAGGCAGAAAAGAATCTTGGAGTCATCATTGATGCCAAGATGAACATGGGCCGGCA
>NW_017728918.1:86162419-86167675 GCF_001723895.1 Crocodylus porosus
AAATAACGGTCACAAGCTGGCAGAGTGTAGATTCAGGCTAGACATCAGGAGGCGCTACTTCACTGTCAGGGCGGCTAGGATCTGGAACCGACTTCCAAGCGAAGCGGTGCTGGCTCCTACCTGGGGGGTCTTTAAGACAAGGCTAGACAAACACCTTCCTGGGGTTGTTTGACCCCAGTACTCTTTTCTGTGATGGCAGGGGGTTGGACTTGACGATCTGCTCAGGTCCCTTCTGACTACAAACTGTAAAGCTATGAAATTTAAATTGGCCTGAAAGTAAACAAATGTTATCAGTTTTCAACCTGGATGCCACTCTAATATCTAAAGTAAATGCACTCATCTGTTTAATCATTTTTTGAAACAGTCATAAAAATTCTGTTGGTGTTTTTGGTAGTTTTAGATTGTTGGATTTTGTAAGAGGGTTACCTAGCCTGCTGCCTTTTGCAGGTGGGGAGCACCTCAGCCAGTCTTCCCAAAGAGCAGTTCTTATGAAACACACAGGTAAACAAATAAAACCAAATCCTTCTGCCTTGAGGAAGAGCCCTTTGGCTCTGGCTCTCAGAACAGTGGCCGGACCCCTTCTGGTAGAAAGAAGCTGAGTTTATACCACTTAGGATCCATGTAAAGTGTAGCTGGAATTGTCTGTACAAAATCACGTAGGCCAGCCGTCTGCTGAAGGCTGGATCATTCCTGCCTAGACAATACCAACTATGTGTCCATCTAACCTGCTCTTGAAAATTTCCAAGGACAGAGAGTCCACAATTTTTCTAGGTAATCTGTTCCAATGTTTGATGACCCTTGTAGTCAAAAAGTTTCTTCTAATCTCCAACCTAAATTTTCCTGCTGAAGCTTGAAGTCATTGCTCTTAGTCCTGCTCCCTATATTCATAAAGAAAAGCCCATATGTCCATCCTCTCTGTCAGAGCTGAAAGTCGAGGTATAGCACACCATCTGCTCTCCCCCCATCTACAGAGCTTGTCACCTTATAGAAGGAAATCAGATTGGTCAGATATGACTTCTTCTTTGGGAATCCATGCTGGCTGTTTTTGATTACTTTATTCTCTTCTAGGTGCTTCACAGTAGATTCTTTGAAGATCTTCTCCATGATCTTCTCCATGATCTTTCCAGGTATTGAGGTCAGGCTGACTAATTTGTAATTCCATGGATCCTCCTTCTTTACTTTCTTAAAGATGAGCACTCTATTTGTCCTTATCTATTCATCTGGGACCTCACCCAACCTCTGCAAGATCTCAAAGAGTATAGCCAGTGGCTCTGAATTTACCTCAGTCCATTCTTTCAGTACTCTAGAGTCCATTCTCTGTAGCCTTCCTAACTTGTATGCATCTAGCTTCTCTAAGTAATCCCTAACCTGTACTTGTATTACTCTAGGCTGTTTTGTCTTTTTCCCTGTCTTTGCTGCCAGCTGCACTCATCATTTTGTAGCTGCCCCTGTTGGTGAAGACTGAAGTAAAAAGGGAATTAAATACTTCAGCCTTCTCTGTATCATCTGTAACTAAATTACCTTCCACATTCCATAAGAGACTTATAGCTCCTCTGTTCTTCCTTTTACTTTTGACATGCTTATGGAATCCCTTTTTATTGCCTATGTCCCTTGCCAGCTACATCTTTGGCTTTCCTAGTTTTCTCCCTGCATGCCCATGCAATACTCTTCCCTAGTGCTATGACCAGATTTATACTTTTTATAGGATTCCTTTTTGAGTTTCAACTCATTGAAGCAATTTGTGTTTAGCCAGGTAGGTCTCCTGTTGCACTTCTCAGTCTTCCATTTGTTTCCTCCTCCCTTGCTTACACTTTTGGGAGCTTTTTAAAGCTCCTAGCAAGATGCTACCTCCCTATCTAAATGTCCTGCAGCTGGACTCTCTCAACAGTGCTGTCTGTTCATTCTTAAAGGACAGGCTGTTATAGGTTTATTTTACTCCAACTAAAAACTATGAGGCCAAATTCTACTCTCTTCTGCACCTAGGCAATCTGATTGAATCAGTGGTATTGTTCAGCCCAGTGTCAGCTCTACTGCCTGTGTGGCTTATATGGGCTAAGGGGTAGGCATTATAGTTTTATTTTCTCTCCATTTATTTTAGGAATTGGAACAGAGGCTGGACTGAGTAAGGACTGGAGTAATGTCTGGGCCTTAAATGGGCAATGGAGGAGAAATCCATTTAAGAATGAGGAAGGTGATTGGGTGTAGCGTATGGGAGACCAAAGGAATTAGAAACCAAGAAAAAAATTAACCTACATTAGTTGTTTTGATCTTAATTCAGATTCTAGAAGTTGTAGTTGTGGTATACATTGGTACTAATAATCTGGTACCTAAATTTAGGCTGAAAATATTAATCAAATATTAATCTTGATTATTAAGGAGTCAGCCAATATTTATATACTATTGAACAATCATCCCCAAATGAACATGACCTTGGGTTGGAGTATTTTTAGATAGGAATTACAGGCAAAAGAAACATGGCAATAACAGCTGGGGTGTGCTGTATGTTTTCTGGGTTGGGGCAGGGGAGAAAAAGAAAGGGTATAATAAAAAGAGACCAGACAAACTATGAAATGTTACAGTCTAATGATAATGACTGATTTTAACTACCCAATGCTAAGTGAAACTGTATTAGGAGAAGCAATGTATCAGTTTATTTTCAGCTGTAGAAGTGATAGGGCAACTCCTGGGGTATTTTTATACAGTGCATCAAACTTAATACAGCAGGTGAGTGTACAGTTAGGTTTGCAATATAAGAGTGTAACTTTCTCCTAGGTGAAGAACTTTCAAAGGGTAGATTCTAAAATAAAAAGGAAACGGGTTAATAGTGAGAAAATTGAAAAAAAATAAGAAACATTAAACCACCCTGGAGGCTATTTAAGAACACCATATTAGAGGCACAGATGGTACATATACCTCTGAGTAAAGAGAAAGTAAAAAGGGGAGAGTAAATCTGGCATAGTTAAGCAGAAAAAGTACATAAGCTTAAAGGGACACTGGCAACTCAAAAATCACACTTCTCTGAAATTTTGTTACCTACTACTGTTATAAACAACACCTATGATTACTGTAACTGAAGGATTACAAGGGAGAAAAATATCCTCTGGTTTTCAGTTTGCTTATTTTGGGCTTGTTCCAAATCCCCATGGAGTAAGTGGGTGACATTTTATTGACTTCCTGATGAGCTTTGGATCAGGTCCTTCATATGTTTGACTGTACTCTGTGTATAGGTAGTTTCATTGTTTCAGCTGGTTTATTGCTTATGTGGGTCTTTCACATTGCAGGAGGGGAGAAAAACATTTCTTTTTGCAGGAAGGAAAAGGTCTAGCAAAATATCAAATTTTTGCCTTTTAAGGAAAAAATGCAGCCTTCAGGAAAGTTGAGAATAAGGAACATAACTAGATTATAAACGCATGGCATGATAAATAAGGTGCACGCTGGAAATTAAGATGGTAAAAGATTGTCTGAAGAGCAAATGAAACAAAGTTTAAAATAAAATCCTAATCACATTAGAGGAAAGAAAGCTCTGTGTGTGACTCTCAACTCCTTTAGACTATCACGTGGTGAGTCACGCAGTTAGACATGGTGAAGCAGTGGAAAAGGCGCATTAATTTTCCGCATCAGTCTTTACTGTAAAAGATTATGAAGAAATTCCTACTCCAAGGGCAGTCTTCACAGGAAGTCAGAATGTGGCCTTAACAGAAATTGAAGTCTTACGAGGAACCCATGGAGCAACTTCAGAAACTCGAGTGCAGTAAATCATCAGGACCAGATGGCATTCATCCGAGTGTTCCTAAGGAAATAAAAGTGTGAAGTAGTAGAGATATTGACAAGGATATGCAATATATCATTAAAACCAGCAACTGTTCCTGAAAATTTGTAAGTCACTTGTGTGGTGCCTATCTTAAAAAAAAAGGAAAAAAAAAGAGAGAGAAAAAAATTATTGCTTCATCTTGCCTTTAGGCAACATGATTGAGAGTCTTGTACATTTTTATTGTTTCATTTTATTTAATGATGGAATATATTGAGTTTTGGTCACGTATAACCAGATGGGGCTCTAATTAGCCTGGCTTACTAGCTTTTAACTTGCTAGTAATTTTATAAGAGTGTGTGTGTGTTGGGGGGGATGGTATTCACACTCTACTGAAACTGGCTCAGCTAAGATGGGCCGGCCACCTTTCAAAAATATCCAACACTCACCTGCCGAAAAAAATCTTCTATGGCGAATTGTCAAATGGAGTATGTTCTCGCAGTGCACCAAAGAAGTGGTACAAGGACACCTTAAAGGTGTCCCTAAAGAGTTTCAGCATCAACCTGGACTTATGGGAGCAAATCACTTGTGACTGTCCATCCTGGAAGTCATCAATCCAGAGTGGAGTGCACGACTGAAGCAATGAGGAAACATGTGGCCAGGGAAATGAAAACCTCTCATACCCAGTCCTCATCCCTTTCCTGCCCTGCTACAGCAGATTGTTCAAGGCAAAGATCACTGTTGTAAGTCACCTATGTACCCATACAATCTAGCCTCGGCCCCCTCCCTTTTCTTTCCACTCTCTTTTCTCTTTTTTCCTTTGTTCCTCCTTTTCTCCCTCCCTGTTTCTTTCCCATTTCTTTTCTCTCTTCACCCCCTTCCACTGGATGTGTTTATCTTTGCCTGCAAAGGACAACCACCGTTTTGAAAATGTAATAGCATAGTAGACAAGGTTAGTCTGGTAAGCAGGTTTTCTTACAATTTTGGAATTTCTAATTTGCTGGAGTTCCTTATAAGGCTGGTCATACTGATGTGAAACATGGTATGTTTGATTTAGTTGTTGTACTGCATCAAGAGGTAGATTCGTTTTTTTAACACTTTTGTGTATATTGACCCATGGCCTAGCCTTTGGCACTTAACTCAAAGTTGCTTGATTTTTCCAGAGGAATTCTATCACAGAAGCCCAGAAGTATCTTTTACTGAACAGAAAAAAAAGATGAAAAAAAGTTATTTATAATCTAATTTTCCACCTAATATTTAGACTGTTAGTATCATAGAATCAATGAGTTGGAAGGGACCTAGACAGATCATCAAGTCCGACCCCCTGCCATGGGCAGGAAGGAGCACTGGGGGTGGGAGGGGTCATAAGACCCCAGCCAGGTGCCTATCCGGTCTCCTCTTGAAGATTTCCAGGGAAGGTGAGAGCACCACCTCTCCAGGAAGCCTATTCCAGGCTCTGGCCACCCTTACAGTGAAGTAGTTCTTCCTAATATCTAACCTAAACCTAT
>NW_017728918.1:86168200-86188381 GCF_001723895.1 Crocodylus porosus
GCTGAGAGGGTCAGCCCCTAACCTATAACCATAATGCTGGTTCCCTCTCCCCAGGTGCAGCACCCTGCACTTGTCCTTGTTGAACCACATCCTGTTTGGATCCGCCCACTTCTCCAACCTATCCAGTGCCGATGTATTCACTTTACCCCACAGCTTGATGTCATCAGTGAACTTGAACAGGGTGTTCTCCACACCCTCGTCCAGGTTGCTAATGAAGATGTTGAACAGCACTGGCCCAAGGACCAAGCCCTGGGGGACTCCGCTGCCCACACCCTCCCAGGTCAAAATTTGAAAGCCAAAAAACTCACTTCAAAGAGGAGCACATTTGTTTTTGGCTAAAATATTTATTTTTCTGAGATGAATTTTTTAAGATGTTGAATTTTTCCACAGAAAGCTGACATTTTTCATGAAAAGCTTTATTTAATCAGAAAAATAATATTCTGGAAAGTTTCTGATCAGCCTTATCTGAGTCTTAGAACTCTCACTGAAGTTTAAAAAAAAAAAAAAATGTAGCACCTTTAGAACATTTTCCTATTAGTAGATCTCCAAGTGATTTACAAAAGAATTCAGTATCATTATTCCCATTTTACGGGTGAAAAACTAAAGCGTGTAGTTACTCATAAAAACTAAATCCTCTGTGGGAGGATCCAAAAACTAAATCCAAGGCTCTATCTCCATAAATACAAGAGTAGATGCCCAGTATGAAGAGTTCTGGCTCTGCTCCATAAACCAGGGGTGTCATATCTAAGCGATTTGGTGGGCCTGATCCAGACCATGGGGCTTCTCATTGCACTACTCCGTTGACACAGCCAGCATTTGGCGGTTAATGCTGTCATTGATTTGCATGTTGAGGGGTGATCAAAAACTGGAAATTCTGTGATCAGAAAGCAGAGGATGAATTAAATCCCACCCCTGTTACACCCCTGTTGTAAAGCATTTTGCGTTTTGGGACTGAACAGTACTGATTAAGGAACATAACCATAGAGCGACAGCAAAATATTGCCACAGTTTACAAAGGGAGAGCAAAGAATTGTAGTCGAGCTGTTTTTAGTAGAGAGAAAATCATACTGGGCACTGCAAGGAGTTTGTATCATGAGCAAAGATATTTAAGATGTTTATTAATGCAGTAGAGAAGTTTATTAATACAGTAGAGTAGAATACCATTTATTCAAACTGTTCAGTTACCTGAATGTAGGACCTGTTGCCACCTTGTGTGGTACAAGTGTAAGCAATGGTGACTAAAAGAAAGAGAACAGTTTTTAATGACTGAGAAAAATATTTGAATAATCAACAAATTGAAAAAAAGGATAAACTATTCCTACACTAGTGTACAACACCAGAGTATGTTCATTTTGTATATTTTCATTAACCAAAAAATTTGATTTTATCCTGGTTAGCTCAGATAATTGAGGCTCTTGTGTAATTTGATGGAAGAGGTGTACAAAATGTTGATTAACAGTGGGCTGTCAGAAAGCCTTGGACATAATCCCTTTCCCTTACTGCAACCCCCTATACCGGCTGCAGTGGGGTGAGAATGACACAAGACCCCTATTCTAGATTTATGTCCCTGACGTTTTCCATAGGCTGTAATGACTTCTCTGTAGCTTTAGGGCCAATATCTTAAAGGGGCGAAGCACAGAATACCGATATTGCACCAAGAATTTAAACATACTGTAAATTTAACTTATACTTCTAATTAAATAATGCACAAATGTCAAAAGAAAAAAGATATTGAACTCCATATATTGTGAAAAAAAGATGAAGGGATATCAGAAGATGTAATATATTTGGTATTTAGTAAATTGTTTGTGAAGCATCTCATGAAATCTTATCCTCAAATTAATTCAAATCAGCTTGGAAAAGAACATGATCAAGTAGATTGAAAGTGGCTCAAGAAGTGTAAACAAAAGGTAATGATAAGCAGCAATGTACTTATATTATGGACAGGGAGGTACCATAGGGGCCAAGTTAGGTACAGTCTTGTTTAATATTTCATTAATGATGCCCAAAAGGGCTCAGACAGCATGTTTATAAATAGTGCATATGATACTAAATTTGGAGGAGTTGCAGACACCATTAAAGATAGATAATATTTCTCTTGAAAAGGTTATAAATACTGGCCAAAAGTAGCAAAATCTGCTTTAACTAGAAAAACAGTAAGCAGATGCATCTTAGGAAAAATAATATGAAACATTACATATATATCATATTTCAATATTTATATATACAGTATCTATCTATAGATTTATACTGTGTATTATATGTCAAAATATTATATATATTTAATGTTTCAGATTCTCAGAGATGTGTGTGTATATGTATGTATGAATGTGTGTGTGTATGTGTATGTATATGTATATGTGTGTATATGTATATATATGTATATATATATGTGTGTGTGTGTGTGTATAAATAAATTAGTGAAAGGGGGGATCTGGACAGTAATACTGAGCCTGCAGATGGTTGAAGGTAATAAATTAGACATTGAGGAGTCCAGAGAAGAGAGATTAGTAATTAAATGGGCAATAACAAGGACATAGAACAATGCTGCGAATGACTATATGGACATTGAGGAAGGGATTCTGGCTTTTTAAGTAGGTATAAAGAAAAATTTGTAAGCTTTAGTAGCAATCTAAATGTGCAGGGTTATAGAAATAGAGAATTCAAAATGACCTCCATGATGGTTATAGTGTCAACATCAGTGGAGGAGGCAGAGAGGGTTTGAGAGGAAATATGAGGCTCTTGTCATTTTAATCTATGAGAATTATACCTTTTAGCAGGTTGAGTAGTATCCTGAAGTGAGTCCTGTCACTTGGAATGTTTAATACTGGAATAGACAGAATACTAGTAAATGTATACTAGAGATTAATTTTATCCTGGTGATGAGGTTAGATATATGGTCTCAAAGGCATCTTCCATCTCTGACACATGTGAAAATTAAAGGGTTGTGTTTTGAGATCCAAACAGCTCCAATTTATTAAGAAAAAACCCTCCTGTAAAGCTAACCTGTGGAATTCACCACCACAAAGACTGAATTAAAGGCCACATTCACAAGATGCTGAAATAAATAAGAGTATTTTGGTGACTGAATAGGGATTGGATCCAGTCTTAAGATATATGCATTGAGATTTCTCATGAACTTTTCCAACCTGTTCTGAATTCTGTAACAAGTGTACAGATCTGTTGAGTAAGACCATGACAGAAAGTAAATGCCATATATCAGACAGATTGTCTGCTAGACTCACCACCTAGTAATATAAATTATGGGATGTTTTTCCACTTTCCTCTGAAACATCAGCATTGCCCACTGTCAGAGGTAATTAGCCAGACTGGATGGATAAATGATCTGATCAGTATTGTAAGTCCCGTGTTCCTAATCAGAATGGTTGCACTGATGGTATATCAAGCATGAAGGGCTTTGTGAACATAATCCAAATGTGAATGGAAGTGGCCCATTTAGTGGGCCAAATGCACAGCTAGTACAAGGAGGCAGAATTCTATTAAGGTTAATTGAGTTGTGCCTTCTTACACCAGCTGTGATTTTTGTTCCAATATATGAATTATAATTGCCCCATTTACTTTATATTGGATCTGGAGGAGCAGTAGACCTTACACAATGTCAATTGGAAGGTTTTTTTATTATTATTTAAATGAAACTATTTCGTATAACTTATAATGGTACGGAAATGGCTCATGAAAGCTCTCCACACTGATGTGGATATAAATGTGATTGCAATGTTGTTTTGAGAAGACCATTCTCTTAATTTAAAAAAATATATATTAATGGTAGAAATAAAACCAAATAAATTAATCGCAGAAAATTAACACAATATTTGGCGTCGAATTTAACTGACAGCAGTAGCAGGCCAGTTTTTTAAAGAAGAGAATTCATCGTTGGCTTATTTTAACTCATTGTACCTACCATAAGGTCTAAGGCCATGTGATATATAGGCACTTCTGTTTTGCCTAATATTTCCAAATAATACTAGATATAATAAAAATTGCAGTGCAGTTTATAAGCTATGGCATCAAGAATTTCAATTATTTGTTTGATATTGAAAAGATACAGTGCACATAAATAACTCACAATACACATCAGCTGCATTTTTAGGCAGCAAAAATAAAGTGTTTTTCTAAAGGCATCTAATTTTGGGTGTATCTTTTTTTTTTTTTTTTTTTTTTTTAAACCCCTATTGTTTCTTTAATTTTAATACTTAAAACATAATTTTACCAAATTGTAATGATGCTTAGATTGTGGATTAAATTAAACACTCGTACACTAATAACTAGCAGCCATGTTTCAACAAAGAGGAAAACCCCAAGCCTACTGGTGTCAGTAGAAAAATTCATACCAACACCAAGGAGACCAAGAGTAGACCCAAAGGTTTAAGCCACCAATGAAGCATGGGAGGAAAGCCAGAGGAGAAAGTAGGTGGGTTTTGTCCACCACATGATCTGTATCTGATACAACTTTATCAGCAAAAAGAAAGTGAAGAAAGTAAACATAAAAGAAAGTTTACTTTAAACTTCAGTCAAGTTAAATAAACTAAAGGCTACATTCTGCTACACAACTGAACGGCACCTTACTCTGCCTGTAGCCCTGCACCCTAAATAACTTCACAAATGGGGAATCAGGCAGTTAATATCTTTTCATTATTCTAGCTCCTCCTTTATCCTGCCTTTATTGGAATTCTTTTGCCCTTGACAAAATATCTTCCAAACTCAACCCTCGTGTGTTACACTTTATCACAGTCTCAAACTGATTATTTTTAGTGGCAGATATTTGCTGAGGAAAGCCAAGCAGTGATTGTTGTGAAGGTCTCTGTTTACAAGAAGTCACTTGAATTGTTTTAGGCATATTTCATGGATTTTCCAGCAGGATGCTACTGAGATTTTTTTTTCACCAGATTCCTGAATTTGCCCTTAACAGGGGTTAACTCACTATTGCATTAAACAGTCATTTCTTATGTGCAGTTGAGATTGCTGTTATCAATTATCTCTCCATTCCTGTTGTATTGGTGACAGGAGCAGATGTGAATATAAGTTTGGATCTAGGAGGCAGACAACAATCTTATTCTTGGTGAAATGAAATTCAACTTGTGAAACAAGAAACGGCTTTTAAAAGTCATTTTCAGTCATTTTTGCCTATCTTCTTACACACTATTCTTTGGCGATTTTCAGTATGCCATGCTAATTATGACTTGTATAGATTTAGTATTATTCATGACAATATTCCAAGAGATGTAGGAACAGCTGGAAAAAACAC
Source organism: Crocodylus porosus (assembly GCF_001723895.1). Lineage (NCBI taxonomy): Eukaryota > Metazoa > Chordata > Crocodylia > Crocodylidae > Crocodylus > Crocodylus porosus. Next base: position 86,173,467 of record NW_017728918.1, read on the forward strand.
TCACATTAAATCTGCCAGAATATTTACCTTAGAATATTTCCCCAGTATTTACCTTAAAATACAGACCCCAGTAATAAGACATTCTGGTTTCTGGGATCTCTTCTTATACACATGAGATTAACTTCAGTATTATATATGTAGCGATAGATACTGCCATACCTTTGTTTTAAAATCTCACACACACGTGTGTGCACGCGCGCACACACACACACACACACACACACACACACACACACACACACACACACACTCTTATACTATATATATGCATGTAGACATTCAAGGAGAAAGACCAAAAGATTTTCTGCATATTCTTTTAAAAACATATTCTTTTAAAAAACTGATGTAACAGCTTATTGACAAAGAAGCAAAGAGGAGTGTACAGCTGTAAACATTCTGCTCTTAGATAATCAGAGCCCCAGCAGGAGCACCTTCCAAGCACAGCTGTACAATTCCCTTTGCTCTCTAGAAGGCACTGCACCCTACGTGCAGTTTCCAAGCTACATTTAACACAATTGCCCATCAGCACTTAGGAAGCAGTTACCACAGAAACCCAGCAGAGACCAATTAGTCACATGATTAAATTAATTAAAATAACCCAGGGTATCTGCCATCTTGCTTCTTTCTGCTACAGATAGCACAAGACCTAGACAGAGCTGTAAGTGGTCACTGTTACCGTGCCTTCTAATCCTAGGATTGTCTTCATACTGGTCTTGATTTTTTCCTTTTCTGTGGATCTGTGTTATTCCTTTTCTGTAGCTCTGTTATTGCACAAAAACATGTCCCCCCCATAAGCCAAGTAGTATCAAATTTATAAAACATCAGATTTAACAACAATGGGATTTGTTATGTTTGGGATAAGAGGATTTGGAAACATTTTCAATTGCACAGTTAAAACTTTTGGAGATCTTTAATGACAGCTTTAACAATACTTGCCAGAGAAAGTTCTGTAATATGTATTAGCACTTGACCTGAGAATTCTAGAGCACAGTGAAAAGACTGTGTATTGTGTTTTTATTTCCCAAGTAATAGTGTTATTGCAGCCAGGCATGTTCAAGTGGTACAAGCTGTCTGCACTGTAATAGCGTGTCAGTAATGAGTGGTTCAGTAGCCTCAGTCATTTTTAAAAGATGGAAATGTAAACTCTTACACTAACTTAGTAAATCAGTCTTTCCATCCTTGATTCTTCGGAAGTCTTATTAATATTATCTCCAAAGTATCTGTGTAGTCAGTGGTTTTTCTACTATACCAATGTCACAGTTCTCTTATGCACATACAGCTTTATCTGCAGTCTCATAAAACACAGAACATTGCAATTTCTGTCACTTCAAAGATTTGTTGGTGCCTGTTCTAAAGTTACCTTAATCAATGGCACTAAAGGCAAAATGAAAACAATTCTGGCCATGGTATTAGAGAGTGGTGTGCCTTTCCGATTCAGATCCCATACAGCCAGAGTTGACAGAATAGCGTGCATAAATTACATGGCTCTGATGCGTTAATTTGTGCTTAACAGAGCAAGTGCAACAACATTATATTGACAGTGGATGGTTATGAGAGAGAAGAAATGTCATTTACAGGTTAATGTATAAATAATCAACTGTCACAGAATTTGCAAATATTATGGAATAAAACTAGGAAATTTAGAGTGCACTGTACTGCTGAAACACTTTAACAGGAACATATTTATTGGTCTCACCTGCCTCTGATCGATGATAAGAAAAGATGAACACAGTTGGCAATGTCAGTGCACAAATGAACCAAATATGAGACAGGATTGAGCCAGAAAGCCAGGGAACTGATTTCCTGCCCAGCACTCTTAAGGTCAACAACAAAGTGAGCCTTCATGAAGTCATCAAACTTGCCTTAGACTGAAACAAAACTTACACAAGACATATTGTAACTGGATGATTTTGTAGAAATTGTTTCCTTCTGGCCACTAACACCTGCTTTCATAGTGTTGGGACATAAAACAATTACCAAGTATTCATAGGAACAATGACATAAGACAGTGTGCTGTGTGTTTCTATTTTACATACATTTTTAAATTATTGTAGTCTACCATATTCTGTAGTGAACAGACCCTGCAAAATAGTTTCTTAAGTATTATTTGATAAAATGATATTTTTACAGGAATTCTTTATAGGATAACTCAATGTTATACTGGTTTCCCATTGAAACTATATCCCATAGAAATCAGTGAAAGTATATCCAACATAAAAATAAAGCAGCCCACTGGAAACTTTAAATACAACAGTGCACAATATTTTTTTTTTTAGTAAAATAATACCCAGTTAAATTTACAAATGTAAAGGGCAATGACAATTATTTCCCCATTACATATTTACTTAAACCACTTTGTTTAGCTTATACTACATTTTCAGGGTTGTCTTCCAGTTGTGACTGACACCCCCTAATTATTTCAAGTTAGATAAATGAGGAGGTCTGAGTGCTCATTCTTGTCATGTTATCTTTCTCTTAAAAACTAACTTGGCTAAAAACAAAGGATAAAATCCTTGCTAACTGCACATGGCAACATGATGCAGAAAACTACAGATGCCTGTTCTGAGGTATCCAAAATGACTGATGGAAGGAAAGATTGTGGATCTCTTAGTACAACATTCTACATTTTTTCATGATGAATGGCTGGGATTTCCCAATTCACTTGGATTCTGACTTAGATTCTTTTCTATGAGGGAAAAGAGGTAGCAGAGCTATAGTGGAATAAATGTATACAAGAGCACCCAGATGGACAGTTTAGAAATACATACAGCAATAATAGCAATTACAGAAGGAGAGAAATATAGCAGGATAGAAAGTTGAGGGAACTCAATAATATGCAGGCAATTCTGAAATGAGTAAGATAGCAGTGTTACAAAGGTTGTGCATTAGAATAAATTAAATGAAAGCTAGATAATAAAAGAATTTAGTGGAATATTTTTCTGCTAAATGCAGTAATAGAAACAGCCAGCAATGGGTCATATCCTGAATTTTTTTTGAGCTGTTGAGCACCCCACAGCTCCCAGTGACTGTATAGGAATAATAGCAGGAACTCAGTGCCTTAAAAAATCAAGCGACCAGGGCATACTTAGACCTTAATCAGGCATACAGAGCTCAATAGGAGTTTGTCTGATTAGTCTTGAGTGAAACCATAGTAAAGATATTAGGAATTGGCTCATAGTTGTTTAAAATGTAGAAAGGTATGAAAAAATGTACTTTTCAATGATTTACTTATAACATCATTGTGTGGCATGGGAACCAAACAAAGGTCTGCAAGCTGACAAACAGCACAGTGTAATTTGCTCCTCAGATGATAATGCCAAGCACAGAAAAGGTAGTCAGGGAGCAGATAGTGTAGACGGAATAGATAATTTTCCTAGAACCCTTTAAATGAGCAAGTTATTGCTGCTAATTCAGAAGAATGGATGGGGTTGCAGTAGAAGGCCACCCAGCCTCCATGTATTTTTAATGTCTCGTCTGGTTTTATTATCTTAAAGTGGTTCTATCGTATAATCGTGAAACTGAATGAATAAGGTTGAAAACCACCCATCTAATGCATTTCCCTACACTTCAACATCTTTTGTTTAATTTATTGGTTACATAATTAAAGCCAATATTCTTTTTTTGTTCCACACACTGCAGTAGTATATATACGGACTAGGGGCCTGATTCTGTTCACTGTCACTGTTTTCTTCGGTGAGTTTAATGAGAGCTGATTCTGATTTATGTCAGTGCAGTTGAGTTCACAGTTGCACCTATTGCTTTAGGGAAGTATTTGTTACTTTGAAGGACGCTGTTAGTTCCCTTGTCTAGAAACCCTATACACTGTGTGATAAATGTCAGGAGGAGACTATCCAGCTAAAAGGTAGAGGACATTTCCAGTGAGCTGTGATGGAAAAAACAAGATACATGTGATTCTACTTAAGACAGACATAGCTTCTTCTCACATTGAAACAAAATCCATTTTCCAAAGCCATGTTCTCTATAACTTGTGTTATCATCTAAGCCATCTAGACAACTAGTTGGGATGAATATTATTTTAGATTTGATTCTATTTAATGTCTTTGCCTGACGGCCCCAGCACTCCCCCTCTCTACTTTCTCAACATTTTTTCCATTCAGTTGCATCTCCTCTTTCTTTCACTCTATATCTACTACTCTTAAAACATCCTTACTTGCTCTACACCTGCATGCCTTTCCTACTTTTTATAACCTTTTAATGGATCTTGACTTTTTTCTTTTCCTTTTAAAATTACCCCAAATGTGACAGCTAAAATAAGTCAGGGATGAGGTTTCTCATATTCTGCCCAACTAATATGAAAGACACTTAAAAAAAATGCACAAGTTTTTGTTCCATTAATTGTTTAAATCTCAACCTTCAAAGTTTTCTTGAAGCCACCATCATGCATGTCTTCTCCACAAGGAAGCTCCAGTAATGCTCTTCCTTTTCTGCACCTGATCATAGTTAATGGTATTCTAATACAAGTGGAAAGTAAAAGGCATCTAGAATAGCACAGGGGCGGGCAATTATTTCAAACAGAGGGCCGCTTACCGAGTTTTGGCAAACTGATGAGGGCCGCAAGGGTAGCCCCACCCCTTGACAGGTGCCCCACCCCTAGTCACCATCTTGGGACTAGAAGTCCCATCCCCTAACCCCTGACTTTTGCCACCAATGTTCCCTCCCCTTGCCCCTGGAAGTACTCCTTTCATCAAGGGTGTTTGCCATCTCAGAACCAGAAAAATACCAAATTATAATTTAAAAAATCAAACATCTGCTATAACATTCATTAATTTGATTTCAAAAAATGTTTTTGTCCTGATTTACTTGTCTTTGCATAGTGTACATAGAGGTGATTGTATAATAGCTTAAAGTGAAGTCTTACTGTTGTATATTGTGGAGAGGTATGGGTGGGTGGGTATAGGTTTGTGGGGGCTGTTTGTGGGGGGTATGTTTGTGTTGGGTGTGGAGGAGGGCATGGCTGTATGAGTGTATATACAGTTGGGCTGTGGGTGTGTATATGGGGTGCAGGAGCATGTGGGTATGTGTGTGGATATGTGAGGTATGGGGTTTGTGGGGGGCTATGAGTGTGTGTGGGGGGAAGGTGGCTGGGGAGGGTTGTGGCATGTGTGGAGGGGAGGGGTAGCTGGGGGGTGTGGGTTGTGCATGTATGGCAGTCTCTCTCTCTCCTGCCACTTCTGGCCCTAGAGCACTGGTGCGGGCCCTGTGCTCCTGCTCGCTGCCACTTCTGCCCCACCCTGTGCCTGCCACCACTGTCCTTCTCCTGCTACTTCCCTGTCTCCTCCCCAAGTAAATAGTCTATTTTTGTCTTCCAAGTAAACAGACTATTCCAACTTTTCTCTGAGCCTAAACTGCATAACATGAGCTGTGCTGAACAAGAGATTTTATCACACCTTTAACTCTCCTATGAAATATGAATTTTCATTTCTACCTGGAAGAACTTCCCAATCTTTTCTCCTATGCCTGAAGAAGGGTGCTTGTGCCCAAAAGCTTGCAATTAAAGACATTTTTTTGCAAAAATCTAGCTGGTCTAATAAAAGACCTCTACCTTGAGTCAGTGGATCTTCCTATTCTACAATTTTTTGCTTTCAAAACACCAAACATACTTTCTGTTCCCTTTAACTACTCTTCTTCCTTCTGAACTACTCTTTCCAAAGGACTCCTGCATTGAAGTCCTGCCCTCGCTTGAAGTCAATGGCATAACTCCGTTTGGCTTCATTAGGGACAAGATTTCACTCTAGAGCTCCACCTGGAACAGACACAACACAACCGAATTTGTCTGTCTTAGCCTCCAATAAAGCTGTACTAACCCACCTGAGATCTAACAAACCTAGCCAGAGACAGCACTCCAGCTAGTATAAAGGAATACATGGAGGATAGTAAACTGAGATATGTCAGTTTTATTATCTTTGCCTTTCTGAGCAGTTTACAGCACAGCATGCTCCTCTGTCAATTCTACTCAGATTAAAAACCACCGTGAAATGTTTCTTTTTGTGCTTCTGGACAGGAAATCAGAGATAACTTAGATACCTAATATGTATCTGAAAAGATAAGTGGTTTATTGTTGTTTTTTTTCCTGTTGGAGAGTATTTCAGAAACAAACAGTTGTCATGAGCTATCTATAAGATGGTTCCTTTCTCTAGAGAGTTTATTACCCTTCATCTTTCATTACCTTGGGATATTTACAGATTGCATATTCATTACTTTGAACATCCCTGCATGGTTGTACAGGCACACAACATGCAGATGCTAGGAGATGGCTGCTCAGTGTTGCTGTTCTAACATTGGATATTCTCCTTTAACATTTTAATTTCAGTGTACCAAACTGTATACCTGCAACATAAGTAATTTAGGCATATTTACTCAGTGTGTGAGACTAAGTGAAACAAGGGAGTTTTGACTGATCAAATTACTTGTCAGGCTAAAGAGTCCCTTTGTTTCTGTTCAAGCCTTCTGAAACAAGACAAATTATGATATTTTCTGTTAATTTCTGTTAATTTCTTTCGTTAATGAGTTTCATTAAAATCAAAGCTTCCAGAAGACTGAGCCACGACAGCTGTCTAAAGACTGTTTCATTTGCTTTGGGCTGTTTGGACTGAATAATTATTACAGCTTTGTGAGGATTATTTCTTTAAATAAGGACAACACTACTCTGCTTGTGAACAGAAATGAATGCTTTGATTGGCATAGCGTAATTTGTTAGTGATCCCTACTAGTCCACCATGCCTCTGAGAGATACCTGTGGAAAAACAAATCTTTCAAAAACAGATAGTTAACTAGTCCCACTGAGATATTTGTTAACAATTTGACGTCAGTGTACAATACCAGCTATAACAGTTGGGAAAAATAAGAGGGGTTGTAGAATTGTGCCAAATAAATCAGTTCTTCAGAAATAGGGGGCCTGAGTTGACTAGTGTGCTACTGTAAAACTGGAGCCAATGCAAAGAAATCAGGAGGCTTACACAGCTGTAAATGAGAACTAAGCAAAAGGGAAGCAGGCATTGTATATTTTGCAGTTTGCAGGGTGTTTCTGCATGTGACAGCATTGATGCTTTAGTCTTGTTTACATGTCTTAAAATCTTACAGATGTGTCCATGCACTGTGTATATGGGAGTTATCTATGTTCCTTAACAAAGACAGTGGTTTTGTTATACGGTATGATTTTTTCTTAGTTGCCCATTTTCTACTAAGAGTGAAATTCTTAAATGAAAGGGTGGGAAGATGAGAATTTTAAAATGGTCCTTTGCTTCCAAATCTGAACTGGACACTCGCCACCTGTTTTCATGGACTGTTGTGTAGAATTCCATTTTAGAGTTATGGAAAACCAGACTGGTTGGACAGAGCTCATATTCATACCAGGAGTCTCAGATTTCAAGATCTGAATGGTAGATTTTTGTTTTGGGAAAGCGAGCATATTTTGAGGGTTTGAGCCCCTCCCCCAGTTTTAATCCTGTATCTTTCCTGATGTTAATCTTTTCAAGGTACATTTTCTTCTGGGAAGATGGAGGCAAGTTACTTCCATATAAAATGATGCTATAACCAGAAAAGTAACTATGTAAAAATGGCATCTTCTTAGTGAATGCATCTACACTCTGTCATTTTGCTTATTTTATTGACTCCAAACATATCTTGTTACTGCAAGTTCTGTAAAATCATTACAGCTATGGAAGAAGGAGCTAGACTGTTTTGTGCCCTAAGGCTTTATTAACGTAATTGTCAGAAAAGTCTAAACTGCAGAATTTTTACTGCTCTTTTATTTTATTCTATAATTCTCGTATTTTTATTATTATTATTTTACTTTTGTTGGCAGAATGAATCAGAAAAAGGCAGCATGATTTTTGAGTTAGCAGAACTGGGGGGGGGGAATCAGTTTTTAGCATATAAATAGAGCAAGCTTGATATAGCAACTGTGAAAAGAGAATTCAGTCAGATTAACAGAATCCTTCTCCAGCTATACCCATAGTTTGACCAATACCCAGACACTGCATGGAAAATGTGTTTTAATATAGTGACTCTTGAATGGTGTCCCTCAGACATCTAAAGATACATGGTGTATTTGCTAGTAATCTGCTGAGAACAAGCAGTTCATGTGGAGCATACTCAACTGAATTCTAGTTGCTAAATATCACTACAAGAAGCTGAAAATACATTGTAGGCTTTCCTAACTTTACTTTTCCATGTAACCGATGCTGGTAGTTGCCATACGGATATTTGTAACCATGGGGAGAAAAGAAAGTCCAGGTTTTCTCTAAAGAGGTATGGAAAAATTGATAAATTCAGGTTTGTCTGAGACTTAATGGCAGAGGCTAAGTACAGACAGTCAAAAAACCCAAGGATGAATCGATTCAGTCTTTGTGGGTTAGTCTAAACTGCAGAGAGTAACAACTGGACACATTCACTTTCAGGAAATGCACACACATGCCTACAGTAGCTTGGGGCAAAAGCCAGGGGGCACTAGAGCACAGCTCTCTGGCACAGCCAGCATGGGCTGTGTGCTCACTTCCTCTTCCTGCTGCCCTAGAAGTTTCTGAGTTTTGTAGTCCAGAATTATAGCAGCAGGACTCTGCAGGGTTGCTCATTACTTCCTCTTCCTGCTTCCAGGTGCCTCTGGGATTTGTAGTCCACAGTAGCAGCCAGCAGTAACTTTACATTTTGCAGGGCAGGGAAGGGCAGGGCAGCTCAGTACTCAGGGGAAGGGGAGTGTAACTCCCCTCCCTGGCCTCAGACTTCAGTTAGGGTTTGCCTGCGGGGTGTGGTCCCTGTCTCTGCCTCTCCCTTACTCCCAACCTTCTTTGCTGGAGCAGACAGCACAGCCCAGCTCAGGGCTGGAAAGCATGCCAGGATGCTGGAGGGCTGATTTAACTTAAACCAGGAAGGGTTCTGGGACAGAAGTTTCATTAACTGGTTTGACCCAAATCAGATACTACATTCAACCACAATTATCTTAAACCAGTTTCAGCCATTTTTCAACTGATTTATTTGCACTTAACTTATATTCTGTTACAGGTTTAAACCAGTTTCCAATGACTTAAATTGGTTTATGTGTAACTTCTGTCTCTAGTCAAAAAATCATCTTCTTAATTTCAGGGGACCACTGTAGCCTTTTTAGATGGTGAACATTCTTATCCCCTCAAAAGCAGATATTTTGTTCAAGAGGATCTTGGATAATTAAGTAAGCAATTTCCTTTAAAATAAAAAATAAACAAACCAAACAACCTCCTCCCCTCATCTTCCCCCTTCCCTCCTCAGCATAAAGGAAAAACAATGGAAGTGAAATGCTAAACTCCCGTTCATTCTTTTGAAAATCCATGCTGAAGTATTCTAGGTTTTGTATAATGCTTAGGTTCTTCTCTTCAGAGCTAAGCTCTAGAACCCCACACAGTCATATTATGAGAACTGATTAGGAATTTACTGCTGAAATGATTTTTTTGATAGAAAGCATAGCTTCTACAAAGCTGCAGTTTTCTCCAGGAAAATATCCCAGATCTTTTTTTTTTTTTTTTAAGTAGTCCAAAGTGCATCTTTAATATAGTATTATTGTTTGATTTTCTTTGGTAAAAGTCAAAAGTTGATGGTGCAGTTTCTCTAACGAACTCTATTGCAGCTGTGTTTTCTGCTTTACTGGGGTAACTTGGAACCCATTTATTTTTAGTGTGTGTTGTACTTAGTTTTCTAGGCTTCTCTGAGTGTTGCAAAAGCTCTTAATTACATGCAATCCATGAAAGATTTATCCTTCTGATCAGCTTTCTCACAGGAAGTGATTTTAGACTCAGCAGTTTCCAGCTGTTGCTCAATTCCATTTAGGTATCAAGCCTGTCAATTCTGTTAGTAAGTATTCCATCTCTGTGTTCTATATAAGACTCAACTATTCTTTTATTATATAAGTCAGACTATGAATATCACAGATTTATCTTGAGTAGCTGATGTGTGGGAAGATGAGCAAATAAGTGAAAAGGATAGCAGTTGGCCTGATCTCAGCAGATCCTGCAAGTATTGTTTAAGATGTTTCTCTTTAGCCTTGTTCTTAAGTATCCTTATACTTGCTATTTATTTCTACAACAGGCAGCACTAAACCCCTCAAGGGGATTTCCCAACCCCAGTGCTGTGCTGGCAACTGTATGGAAGTTCAGTTAGATGAGTCTCACTGGGCCTGATCGAAGTTAGACTTCCTTGTAGGTACAGTTACTTTTGCTCAGGTCGGCCATTTTTAGACCAGTCTAATTGTCCTGAACATCTGTACAGTTCACGTTTAGATCCACCTAACTTGGAATCTAAGTGTAAGGTCCACACATGGGTGCACTAAATTAGATCAGGTGGTCATTTTTAACACGATCTAAACCTCCACTAACCTCCCTGAACATCTGTATGTATTCTTGAACTTATAAATTGGTGTAGAGTTTCTTCAAGAGAGGACAAAGTTGCCCCAGATACTTGGAGCTAGTCAGACACTGAAAAATCACAAGAGTAGGTATGTTTTATATTTTCTTTTGAATCACTGAACCCTCAGTGCTGGGAGTTGAGGAAGTAAATCTGGATGTTGGGAGGCGTGGATGGGATTGGGGACGGTTGGTTTGCTGTGGGGTGGAGGGGGGCTAAAAATAGCTCCTGGTCCTGGGGAGGGGGAGTAATACCCTTCCATCTCCCCATGCACCCTGCTAGCCCCTCCAGTTTTCCAAACCTTTCTAGACCCTACCAACCCCCTGTGGATCCTGCTAGCTCCTCTGATCCCCAGGAGACCCTGCCTGCCACCTTAACTCCCAGCCCCCTGTTCAGACCCCCTTGCCCTCCTGATCCTCCAGTCCCTCCACAGACCCTTCTTGCCCCCCCCGATCCTGTCCCCTGAAGTCTGCTTGCCTCTCCAATCTCCCAAGCCCTTGCCCCCCCATATCCCAACTTACCTTAGATCAAGTGGCCATTTCAAACTCCATCCAACCACCCCCTAAGCTCCCTGAATGTCTGTATGTACCCCAGCTGTTGACTGTAATCAGTTCTGAGTAACAATATAACTAAAACCAGATAGACAAATACATGTGTATGCACAGCCTCGGGCCCCAACTTGCTCTTTTCTGTGCCAGTTACAGGGAGAAATGATGCACCTTTGTAAAATTTGTAGGGCTTTATTCCCTTCTATCACCACATCCCTTTTCTGTAGTGCTGCTGCCATGTAAATGCTACTTATTCTACCCATCACAACTTGTGATTGATAATAGCTTCCGATTATAGATTTCATGCTTCCCTAAAAGCCAACAAGACGGTGTTAGAAGTGAGCTAATCTGATTTCAGAGGACCTGGGTATTGTAGCAAATAAACATACAGCATTAAAACTTGCTAAAAATGTGTTCAAAGCCAACCTTTGCTTGGTTAAGTAACTCTTGTTTCAGTAATGTAACTATTAAGAGTCCTACTGGGTTCTTTAGTCAAAATAATTTCCTACCATCTACCATTTGTCTTTTCTCTCCACTACGCATACTATAAGACAAGCATGTGTGCAATCTGAGGAATCATTGGCTGCCTATACATGTGCTAGTTTGTGTTCTAATTAGAACTTATCAGAGAGGACTCAATCAATGGGAGTTTCAAATAAATTTCTGCTGGCATAGCCACCAAATCAGTTTTCTTCAAAGCCCTCAGATTTTGGGGATGTGTGCTGTGTGGTGCTGCAGACCTGTTTGCAGCACCACGCACTACACATCCAGGCATTCCCTATGCTGCTACTTTGCAGCACTGGGATGAGGGGATTGACCCTGGGATATCCTGCAGTCAAAAACCCAAGCCAAAAGTGGGGTAGCGCATGTGGTGGCAGTCTGCACTTCCCAAAACTGGAGACTGGCTGGCCAGAGCCACACTGGGTAACCTGCCACATACCAAAGCACATGTGGCACAGGCATTCCCTGGGGAAAAGTAGTAGCAGCACACCTTTTGCCACTGCTATGAATGCCATATGCCCCCGGAGGCTGAGCTCCTGCAGGCAGTATAATATTGGCAGTGTGGCAGCAGCAACTGGTGAGCTCCCTCAGGTGAACACAGCGCTGGTGGCAGCGGGTGGTGGGGTGGGGTGGGGTGGTATGCGCTGACTGGCAGTTGGTGACTATCCGCAGACGCCATCAGCAGCAGCCAGTGGCGATCGGAGACTGCTCGCAGACGCCAGGGGAGGGGGATGGCGCCAGGGGAGGGGGATGGCGAGTGGCGACCACCTGCAGACGCAGCTGGCAATATTGGCAGTGCCTTTTCACAGGGGGCACACCACCAAACTGAGGGGGTTCACGTGCCCCCCCTACACATTGTCAATGGCCGCTGCTACTTGTCCCTGGGGAAACAAACATCTGTGCTCATTTGGACGCACCCTATGTTCTATGTTTATCATCATTTCTTCTGCGAGGAAACAAATTCACTGAAGTTTGCATCTGTAGTGACTAAATGAACTCAGAGTTAGGCATCCAAATCATCCCTTTCCAAAAAGTCTGACAAAGCTTTTCCTGAGAGAAGCAATGAGACAATTATTTGAGTAAACATGCAGTAAAAACTCATAGATAACTGTTGGAGCTATAACTAACTTCAAAGACTGTTTGTAGTAATGTTCTCAGACCTCTGATCGGCAGATGAAATGCTGTCTGTTAGGATGATAATATTGTTGTTATTTATAGGTACTACAGTAATGCCCAGAAGCCCTAAACCTGGATCAGGACGTAATTTTTCTAGGTACTAGAAAAATTATAGGTACAAACACAGAACAGAAACATGGTCCCTGCTCCAAAGAGCTTACAGTCCTACACTGAAAGAAATTTAAAATACGAACCCTGATATCTTTGGTTTAAGGAGGGTGTTGTTGCATCTTAGATTTATCCACATAGAGATGCAATTAAATAAACTATTGAAAATGAATAATATTAGCATAAATTAATGCCTAAGGACAGCATTTGCTCACCCCCCGCCCCATCCTTTATTTACTTCTATTTAATTTCCATGTCTTTGATAGGAGACGTGATAAGCTAGATATTTAACTAAGGCTACACATTGCTCTTCTCTGGTCCTTTTGCGAATTGGAGCCCCCTCCCATGTGGATAGGAATAGATCAGCGGCTCCTATAGTACAGTTTTCATTTCCTGTGGACTTGGCTTGTGGTTAGAGCAGAGGAAGGCTTACAGAGGGCAGGGAAAAGCTGGGCAAATGTACAGGAAGGGTAAAAAATGCCTGGAACTGGGTTACTATTTCCACAAAGCTGCACTGTGGAAATCTTTCTTTAAGAGGAATCCTATGTCAAGGAGTGCCTCTAATAAAGGACTCTATAGCCATCATCACTGTGCAGGAGCCTCTCTGTGAAGTTTTCTGGCCTCTCATGCATACTGGAGAAATTACTAAGTTTGTACAGTTGCTGTTGATTCTGAGAGGGGAATCCTACCCCTGAAGTGCTGCAGGGGAGATTCCTGGGGAGAAAATCCTCCCACAATTTATTCTTCTTTGAATCCTGCCCCATGAATGGAAGTGTTCACATCCTAAACATCTATATTTCAGACCCTAAAGGCTATAGTCTCTCCTACAACAACAACAACAACAACAACAAAGTAGGGCTTTGGATATTCAGATTCTCCTGGATGATTCCCTCCAGGGTGAAGGATTTCCTCTCCCACAAATTAAGTGAATGGCGGAGTTTGGTTGCTGAAACCTATATTTCTTGGGGAAGTTCCTGGAAACGCTAGGAGTTTCTGATTCTATGCACCCTTGGGCTAGAGACAGACATTCAAAAAGCTGGAGCCTGAATTAATTCAATCTTTGCAGGTTAGTCTAACCCGGGGCAGGCAAAATGCGGCCTGTGGGCTGGATGCGGCCCACCAGGCCATTCTCTCTGGCCCGTGGGGCCCCTAAAAAATTTAGAAAATTAATATTCATCTGCACCTGGCTGCCTGTCATGAAGCCCTCAATGGCTTGCCAAAACTCAGTAAGCAGCCCTCCGCCCAAAATAACTGCCCACCTCTGGTTTAACCTGACTAGGCTGAATTGGTTTGAAACTAAACAGACATCTCTCTGGACTGAGGAAACTCGGGCACGTGCCTGCAGTGGCACAGGCTAGAAGCCGGGTGGCGCTAGGGAATTCCACCCGCTCCCCCCACCTTAAATTAGCCCTGTTTTTCCCCACCCTGTTCAGAGAAAAAATGCCTAAATAAATAGATTCATTCTTCATCAAGATGAAGAATCCCCCTGGGCATTTCTCTTCGCAAGGGACAGATATCCAGAATGTGAAACATGATGGTTTGCTTGGAAGAAAGAAAAGTGCCCAGGAAGCAAGGATGATCCTATAGCTACTGGATTTGTCTTTAGCTTTTCATTTCTTGCTGAAAACAGTAGGGGTTAGTTATCTTGTTTTTATTGTCTCCCTCATTTACCTTTCCTTTCACCATTTCCACCTTTATTCATGCTATGGGGCTTATTCTCATTTACTGCAACACTTTCTCTCCTACATAGTCCTAATTTCTTCTCCCTCACTTATCCTCTCTCTCTGAACCACAGCAACAAAGCAAAGAAAAGCTCTGGGTGAGAGGGGAAGAGGTTGGCTATATTCACAGGGTTTAATTCTATGCAGAGCTGCTACACACTGCTTGAAACACAGTCACCATGCATGGATAATCAGTTTGACCGATCAGAAAGCCTTGTGTCCTGATCCTGCAGTCCCCAGCAAGCAGGTGTACCCCATTAGAAGGACAGCAGGACCAGTCCCTTATGGTTGATGCATAACCAAACTAAAATCTCTGCTGCCAGATCACAAAAAATACAGATGGAAAAGGTTTCATAGTTTCATAGTTTGTAGGGTTGGAAGGGACCTGAGCAGATCATCTAGTCCGACCCCCTGCCATGGCAGGAAAGAATACTGGGGTCAAATGACCCCAGCAAGATGTTCATCTAAC
>NW_017728918.1:86188928-86230906 GCF_001723895.1 Crocodylus porosus
AGGTGCATCACCTTGCACTTGTCTGTGTTGAAACCCATCCTATTCTCGTCTCCTGAGGTATCTCATCCAGTGAGTGCAAGGTAGTTTCCTACCATATGTTTCTATCACAGTCTATAGTGCTGAGAAAGCAGGAGCCAGGAGAGTTATCACAGTTTCAGGCCTCTGCTAGCAGGCATGGACTAGACTCACTGCTGCTTTCTGGTTTTGGCATTGGGAAGATTCCATCTCCTTCCACCCCTGGACACCCTTCCCAGTGTGCACGGCCTACCTGGGCAACTGGGGAATGATTTACATATTTGTTTGCACATCTCTGGCTGGAAGTTAACAGCAGGGTCTGTGAATCATTGTCTTGTAACAATGGTCTACCATTTGCAACCCCAACCAGCAAAAGTTCCCAATATAAAATTTAGGTTGGTGCTCCTTCTTTTAACTCAAGCTGTTGTGCTTTTTTCCCCAGTGCCAGGAGTTGTCAGGTTTATCTTTGGCTTTTTTTGGCTTGTGTCACAACCTAATAAGTTATAGCCCAGCTTCTCTCGTCGATGTTTTTGCTGCACAGAAGGCTTCACATTTTGCAAGCCTTTACAGCACAGCTGTGCTCAGGGATAAAACAGAATGTGTATACAGTACAGTATGCATTCAACTGATGCACTAGATTCTTCCCACCATATGTATGAAGTGGTGTGCATTTCACTCTGATACTTTACTGCCAAAACTGCCAGAAGCAAATAAACAAATGGCGAAAGAGAGACACCACATGATGCGTTGCCAGGCGTGTGACCTAGACCTTCAAAAAGAGACCCTGGCTGCTTTCAAAGGATTACAGTAGTCTGATTTTTAAAACCTCACATTCACTGCATGAAATTTCTTGCCACTGCATGCTGTGAAGTGTCCCAGTTGTGGCAGATGCATGCGCATTTTACATTTCCAGCCAATTGTCCCATCCGATATTTTACCTCCCCCCTCAATGAAATGTGCACCCTCTCTGGTGTCAGTGATTCAGCAGCAACTTTTTAAACCAGGAGGAGGAACAATGAAAATCCGTGTGAAACAGTTTAATTCTAAGAGGAATGCAGTGATGAAAAGACATAACACAGTCAATTAAGATAATAGGAATAATGATATTAGTAATAATTCAATAAATAAAATGTGAAACAAAGCAAGTGACACAAATGATTGTTCCATCTTCCTCCCCACAGAAAAGTCACTAAGTTGCATTTCACGGAATAGATCACGAAGATGCCTGTAATAGACTGACATTAATGTCAATGACATGGTTTGATGCAATTAATTTAGATTATAAATTCTGTTGCTAGAACTCTCATTCTAAGGAGATAATTTCCATAGCTTCCCTTCTTTCTGAGCATTTCTTTTAAAGCAGATGATGCTTAATGTCACTCCAACCATCCTGAAAGTAGGGAAGAGTGGACTGATTCCAGCGTCTGATGGCTCTTCAGACTACAGTTTACACTAGATTGGACATGTCTCACCCAGTGATTATGTTTCTAGGTCTATCCTTTGTCTTATCTTAGAATTATTGATGACTGCCTCAGGGGGAAACAGGGGCTTCTTTCACTTTACAGACATTTTAGCCACAATCATTACAAAGGGTTCCAAAGCACCAAGATGCAGCACCCATTACTGTTCCTGACAAATCCAGTACCTAAAGTATTCAGAATGGTAGCCCGTGACAGGAACAGGGCTCTCAGCTTTGATGGAAATCACTGTGGAGAAGAAAATACTGCTAGGGATGTCAACTTAAGACACCATGCAATTAGAGTATGATTTTGCTTAAAGTATTTGCTTACAATTGATTATTTGCTTGATATTGTTACATTTTTGCACAGTGACACCAACAGGAATTCTGCTTCCATTAACCTTACAACCTGCTACTTTAACACTCAGTATTAGTAAGTGAGTGTTAGTAACTGCTTCACAGTTAGATTATAGTGAACTAGTTGTGCTGAAACAGAGATGGAAGGCCACAGTTCTATGTGTGTTTCTATGGAGTCTGTTTAGACAGAGTCATCATTTCACATCCATTCTAAAGTAAGGTCCTGTACATAGGTTATGTATTCTTTGTCTTTTACTTACAGGAGCTGTGGACTTTCAAGTTACAGAGCAATAGGGCAGGACTGGGGGTTGGGAAATGACCCAAGCACTTTGTGCCCTTGCATACTGGGAAATTAAATTATCCACCCAATACATTTTCAGAAGGCAGACAAGGGTTAGAGGTTTTTGGGGGACTAGGAGGTTAGTGGATCTGCTGCTGGATAAGATCTTCCCAGCTATCTCCCCAGCCAGCTATTATCACTTGCTCAGCAGGACTGAGATGAGCATGAGGCTTCAGTAGGTGCTAGACAGTAGTTCTTTGCTTTGGTGCAGTGGTCTGCACTGAGGAGGAGGAGGGGATCTGATGCCTTCTCTTAGCCCTGTGGACCCTCCTTCCTTTAAGATGATTCTAGCTCCAGACAGATATTCCATGCTTAATCTGCCCCACTGGATGAAGAATAAATTAAAGACTTGGAGGGTGGGGAGGAAATCAGGGGGCTAGGAATAGCCCAGTCAGGGTGGGGGGTGTAGGAAGAGCACAGTCCGGGGTTGGGGTGAGCCAGTGGGCTTTCCCAGCCTGAGGCTGCATTTCCAGTATATGCAGGTGTTCACTAGGTTTCATAGTTTCTAGGGTCGGAAGGGACCTTAGCAGATCATGGAGTCTGACCCCCTGCCACGGCAGGAAAGAGTACTGGGGTCAAACGACCCCAGCAACACGTACATCTAGCCTCCTCTTAAAGACCCCCAGGGTAGGAGCCAACACCACTTCTCTTGGAAGTTGGTTCCAGATCCTAACCGCCCTAACCGTGAAGTAGCACCTCCTGATATCTAGCCTAAATCTACCCTCTGCCAGCTTGTGACCGTTATACCTGGCCACTCCTGGTAGTGCTCGGGGAAACAGGGACTTCCCCAATGCCTGGTGACCCATTCCCAATCTAATTTAGTGTACCTCCTCTGTTCACCAGGGCACCCCCTGGAATGACAAGGAACAATGGCCAGAAGCTACTAGAGAGAAGGTTTAGGCTGGACATTAGGAAAAAGTTGTTCATGGTCAGGTTTGCCAGGATCTGGAATGGGCTCCCAAGGGAGGTGGTGCCCCCCATCCTTGGGGGTCTTCAAAGAGACTGGACAGGCACCTGGCTGGGATCACATGACCCCAGGGTTGGTGACTTTTCTCGCCTGCCAGGGGCAGGGGGTCGTACTAAATGGCCCACTGAGGTCCCTTCCTATTCTATGAATCAGACTGGCATTTTTTGCCCAGTCTCACCTCCATAAATGTTTGCTCAGATTGGCACTTGGCTAGATCAGCCTAACTAGGGTTAGGCTTAAGTGTAGCATCTTAATGCACCCTTTTTATCCAATAGAAACAAATCCATTTTTCAGCACATCTTTGAAAATCAGAAGGATTCTTTTTCTCTTTCTCTCCCATTTTCTTTTTCCTGTACTTACAATACCCAGACTCACAGCATTAGCCCATATCTAATATTTCCTAGTACACAAAGTAAACTGTTGAGAATTATTAAAAATAAATTTCTGTGGGCACAGGAACCCAGTCTATGATTTACCTGCGACTATTCCATATGAGAGCTGGTAACCAAAGAAGGGAGAGAGGCAGAGGACTCTCAGTCATTTAATTCAGTCACACACACAACACCCCCTCCTTCTCCCAACAACAGCCAGAACTAGATTTCTCAAATCCTAGGGCATGGTAGGAAGATAAAGAATCAGTCACCTCTCATTGTCTGAGAAGATCAGTGTGCTGTACACCACCTGCCAAGGTTGAATAGCCACTCTGCTAAGTTTTTTGGACATGATATACATTGCTGGCATCCTGCCAGAGGATATTATGTTGCAGCATTTACTTGGTGGCAGAGGATAGTAGAAAACACAGGTGTGTGACAGTTCATTTACAACCAGATATCTGCATACCTCTGAGAGTAGCCTAGAGGTGCTGAGTTGCATCCTGTTTGTCAGTGGGAATACAGTAAACCCCTCATAATAAAGTATTCCTCTTAAAGAAAAAAAGGGAAGTTGGGAAGGCAGGGTACCTCGTTTCTGCTATAGTAGTCTTTCACTGAACTGTCTTTAAAACATAACTTTAAGTGAAGGACTGAGAAAAGCATTGTAATTGAGGTACATAACTCGGGTTAGAACAAAAGCAAATGTTGATGATGGGGTTGACCTCAGTCCTTGACCTAGAATTCAGCTGTCTGGAATAGTAACAAACATCCCTCACCTCTGATCAGAGTTTACTTTTGTCCTGCTTATAACTGCTGGTAGCCTATCTTTTATTACAGTCATTTATCATCCTCTGAAGGACTGAGAGATGAAATTAAGGTTGCAGACTGTGTCATTTGTACTGAAGTTCCCCCTTCACCAAGCTCCTTGCCTGTTAAGTTTTGCCCCTTCCAGAAAATGGTTATCCCTTTACAGAGATCTTAAATTAGTATTATTACTTTAAACACTACAGCCCCTGCATTTGAAATTATTAATGGACAAAGTGGCATATCACTCATAATTGAATCTCTGTTAGAAAAAAGATTTCTGTTAAACATAGCTTTATATTTCCCCACTCTGAAAAACCACCAAAGACACTAAATGTTTCCTGTCTGTTCTCTTCACCTATGTACACATAGCATTAAGCACAGTGTAACATTTATTGTTAAGATATAGCCGGCAGAAACAGCAGACTTAGAGGAGGACTTTGCCATCCAGATTTAGCCTTTTCTTTCATTTTTGACAAAATTTAGAGTTTGGAAATACAATACAAAGACAATTAAAAAAAAGAGGAAGGCTACTGAGTCTTCAAGCCTTATTGTTATCTTTTCCAGCAATCAAATTTGGTGGCCCTTAATTGGATATTGACTGTTGGGAAACAAATAAGAAGAACTGTCAATGAGGAGGGTGGGGGGTGAAGGTTTATCTTAATGGTACCTCCATCATAGCTGGTCTATAAAAGCCAGTGGGGGAAGAGTTCATTAAACCAACCAGGAATTGCTTAACAAAAATTATGCTCAAAGTCAAGTTGATTAGTCTTATATGTAACATCACAATCAGAGAAAATCCTTGTTGCTAGTTGAGCGTTTACATACCTGAAGCCTGAGAGAAGCAGATACCTTGAAACAAATTCATTAGGGACAGTGATTTGTTTGGTTTGTTAGCCTCAGCTAACCATAACCAGCATTTGAGATTTTTTTCCTTTTGTTGTTATATTGTGTCAGCCCCTTTCCCTTCTGTCCCTGGCAGGCTAACTGGACATATTTGCTTTCTCTATACACAAGTGTCTTATCTGTATTGTGGAATCCTTGTACTAATGGGATCAACTGAAAGGACTATTTGAGTTACTTGACAAAACTACACAAAAAAAATTTGAAAAAGCTTTTATCTCAAAAATTAAAATAAGAAGTGCAAGATCATCAGGAACAATTGGCTACTTTGGTGCTTGCTAGGCATTACAAAGATGGAACCTGTATGTAGTATATTTTAATTTATTTTCTTGCTGTATTTTAGTCTGGTACTGGGTATGCTGCAATAACTGTCAGGCACAGTCCATTAGTGTCTCTGAATCAAGCCTGCCATTAATCAGAGAGGAGATCAGCAGAATAGTCTCACTTTTATGGAAGTCCTGTGTAGCTGTGACTTGACAAAAAATGTTCAAAGAGGCAGTAAACAAAGATTATTTCAAATTATCTTGATGTTATGCATTTGTTATAATATTTATTTTTTGACAATTCTGAATTAGACATTAAAAATGTATGACGTGTAAAGATTTGTGCAGTTTGAAAAATTAGCTTTTGTGTCAAGCACTTGAATACTTCTAATATATCACTACACTGTGAACTGTCAGGACTCACACGGCCTTACAAGAAACCAGTAATATTACAGAAATCGCCTATTTATTGTCCAGTAGAGGGAGGAGAAAGATGGGATATGCTTGGATTTAAAGGGAGTCAGTTTCTCCAGGTTTATGGTTTTAATGGGGAATTTTTGCATAGGATCATAGGAAAGTAGGGATGAAAGGGACCTCATGAGGTCACCTAGTCCATTCCTTTGCCTTCTCCTCGACCTCCACCATTCAAGTCAGGATCATCCCTGACTACACCATTCCAGCCAAGTGTGTCTCTAACCTGCTCTTGAAAATTTCCAGGGTTGGAGATTCTACAGCTTCTCTAGGTAGCCTGTTCCACTGCTTGATCACCCTTATAGTCAGAAAGTTCTTTCTAACCTTCAAGCTAAATTTCCTCTGCTGAAGTTTGAGGCCATTGCTCCTAGCCTTGTCCCCTGTAGCCAGAGAGAATGTAAAGGTAGTCGAACCGGCAGTGGGAAAGCCTGGGTTCCAGCCTAATAATGCTTCAACTTGATTCTGGACTCATTTAGCATCTCAGTCTCACCATTTACCCCGTCATAAAAATAGAGACTAAACCAAGCCTCAAGAACAATAAGTGCCCAGTGCCTTTCTAGACTTGGTTCAACAATACTTTGTATTTTGCAGAGATGTTGTGAAACTGAAGATGGATATCTTGCACTGGAAGGTGCTATATTGTAATAGTATTAGAAAGACTCTTAAAGACACACATCTTGAATTTTTTTAGTGCGATAAACTATATATAGCATATGAAAAAGGACTTTAAAAAAAAAGTAATGAGTTCAGAAAGCTGAATCTTCATTCGTTGATAAAGTCTTGACTGGCTCTTTAAAATACAGTGAGATGAAAAGTATGATTTCAGTAAGTGCTAGAGTGATATTGTTATTTCTGCTACTTATCTGATTCAATTATGTTATTTTTTGCATGAAGGCTTGTAGCTTACATTTTAAATATAGGCTGGGGTAGTTTTATAAAATAAAAGCATGGCTGAAAAATGTAATGTGTAATAGGAACCATTTTCAGGTTACATCCCTTTCAGGAATATCCAAAGCTATTGATTATGTTTTAAAATATTATCTTCCTAGCTTCTTTAGTACAAAGAAAAAAAATGTGCTTACACGACCTAAGACTATAAACATGATACTTTTTGATAGCTGAGACAACTTGGATAGGGATTGCTTCAGAAACATTACCTTATTTTTTCACAGAATAGCACTGTCTCCTTTATCAAAATAGACTTTCCTGGAGCAGTTTTTCTCTCTGCCTGCCTCCCAAGTGTTTTTATCCCTGTTCAGTATGTGACAAGGAAGAGTTCTTGGACTGAGTTCAGCTAGAATGATAAACTTTAACTTAGAGGGCTTTTAAAGTCAGACAGTATTTTGTAAGTCAACATAATAGGACTGCAAAAAATTTGGAATGATACGTTTCCTCAGTTCCTTAATAATAATAAACTATAAGCCAGGACTATGACTCTTTACATTTTATTCTCACCAAAACTATTGCACTGTAAGATCTCCTGAACATGAAGATTTTAAATCCATTTGTAAATTTAGATTTTCTTTAATATTGGACTCCTCAGACTTAGCATTTGCTTTTGGCTGTTACAGAAACAGGGCAAGATCTGATATTGGAACAAGGTTGATGGTATGGATCTGGATCCATCTTTGCTAATGCGTGCTGTTTATATACCTCTATTTGTGATTTGTGATTTTAAGGCATAATCAAACAGATATTTCAACTCTGGTTTAATGTCTTGACAAGAATGTCTCCAGGGTATTGAAATACATGGAGTCTGCTTCGACTATGAAGCTGCAAAGGTGACTCAGATCCTGAAGGTGATTCTCTTCCTCCACATAACTCCTATGTGACCTAGATAGCCATTCCCATCTTCAAAATCCTTGATACACTGCCTCTGATTGCCAAATATGGCAACTGGAGGCTGGGGGATTACATCATGATAAACTGTAGCTCTGACAAAAAAAATGGTGTGCATAGGTCAGTGGTTCTCAACTTTTTTAGACTTGAGGCTCCCCTCATTTTGTGAATGGAACAGCACTCACTGTGCAGCAAAAACAAATGGATTTTTTAAATAATGCTTACCTGCTTGAAGAGGGACCGGGAAGGAGGAAGAGCAGAAGTCAGGGAAGAGCCTGTGCTGTAGTGAATTCAAGGAGGAGGAGCAGCTGGAAAGCCTATACTTATCTTTTCACTGGAGTCTGTATTTATCTGGCACCGTTCAGTGGCTGTCACGGCTCCCTAGGATACCACAGCACCTTGGCTGAGAATCACTGGTATAGGTCTTCCCCAGTTGTATACACAAGCACTGGATTGGACTGGGTGTGGGGGTTACACATCACAGCTTGCTGTAATTCATCCAATGTCATTTCACTCATTGCCCAAATACCACACATTTCTCCAGGACACGAAAGATCTGAATTTCTGTGCAAGCAGTAAGCAGAAAGGGGGACAACATTAAACCAGGGATATCCTTGTTGTCTTTCCTCGGTACATATCATCATTTTTTTTCGTTCCAGTTTACCTCCACTAAACAGATGGTCTCATGGACTATTTCCCCCTCCCCACAGCAGTCAAATAACATTTCTGTGGCAGCTATAGCTCTTGCTTACATGGAAAAGTAACATTAGGAAATAATTTAATGTACTTTAGCTGTCTTTTAATGCACCTGGAAACAAGGAAAGTTAGCACTACATAGGTTGCCATCAGTTGCCACACTGGTGGACTATAGACCACAGTTTGAGAATTATAGAACAGAGCATTCATTTCCAGTCTGGGCTGACCATAAGAAAGCAGACCTGAGAATTAATCCAGAAGAGAATACAACAAATGTGATTTCAACCCTTACTTGTCACTAATCTAGTTTTGTAGGAATTTATGAAACAACTTTCCACCTGTGAAAAAACTTTACAGACTGTTTCAGGGTACCTGGTAGCTGGTTAAAAGGTTCTCCTTGGTTTGGGATGCATAGATGAGAAAGCCTAAGGCAAATAAGTAAATACATACATAAATAAATGTGTGCTTTATTCCATTATTCTGTGGCTTGGGCAAAATCCTGCAGTCACTTCTGAGGCAAAACTCTTTTAAATTTCCCTGGGAGTTTTATCTGAGTAGTGATTGCAGGATTTGTCCTTTTATTCTTTGGTAGCAGAAATAAAAAAAAAAAGTTCTATGCACTGTAGTCTGCAAGACGGTCTCTGGTCTATGCTGGGGGATGTTGCACTTTTCTTAGGGTTTGGGGCAAAGATCCTGGTCAACCCATATTTAGTGAATTAATATTTATGGCTATAATATACATAGAGGTAGTTAGCCATGTTAGTTGAAACCCGGGCAGCAGGCAGGGTAAATTTACGACATATAGGATATCTCTGATTTAGTTAGTTTATAATATATGTTACTGGTAGAAACAGAACTTTCATTTCTGGATGAAGTGAATAGAGAGTAGAAGACAGGGTAGATTTGCACCTTATAGAGAGACCACAGTAATTCATTAGCTGAGAAAATAAAAATCCACAAGAACTAAAAATCACGATTAGGTTGCCCTGAGGATTCCCTTCAAATTGTGCTGAAATCTTCAAATTCTATGATTTTTGTTTGGGCGGTGGGGGAGAAGTAGTTCTGTGTGCCCTTCTGGTAGAAGAGATAACCTTCAGGATGAAAAGGGAAACAGTGTTTTCTTTTTGCATCTGTAACCAGACTGACTTAAACAATAGCACTGAGAGTGATGTGAACTTCCCCTGTTCATCTCAATGGGATGTTAATTGTGAAGTCTAATTATATCCACTTAAATAGCAACATTGTTAAACTTTTCACAGCTTATTGTCCTACCAGAAACATCCAACTAATGCATGTATTTAATGTGTCTGGATGTAGCTGTCACATTGAGCTATCTCATTTGTTCCAAAGGATGCTTTATAGGAATTAGACTGCAGGTTTGACTGTACAAGTAGTCAAAATTCTATCAGTTTGGGTTACTCAGATATTTGCTTTTGCCTTTAGACACTAGTTATCTGAAACATTTTCAACTAAATAGCATTGGATTTTCATGGAGTATCTTGTGAGATTAGTCCCACTTTAGTGAATGTAGTTTACTTAAAAAAAATCCATTTTAATAAATAATTCTGCAGTACCTGCCTCGTACGTTATATTACAGGGCATCTAAAATGTATACTCACTTTAGTTATCAGGAATACAGGAACATATCAATAAAGCTGATTCTTATTCCTTTAGAAAGCAAAAAACATAACTTACAGTGTATATTGCTCTAGATGTCGAAATGTCCACCATTGACATTGAAACACTCATTAGAACAGCAAACAACAGAATGATACACGTGTGTGTTTTTTTGGGACACCCAGGATAATAAAACTTTACTCTCACTTTTTAAATTGAAAAGCAGATTTCCTCTCTTAAGGCCAAGGGAAAAATTGGAAAATATCTCCATTGTGGCTGGGAGTGTGCCTCTAGATCGACAGTCACATTTTCCTAATAATAAAATAAAATAGACGTACATATCCAAGCCGAAAGCGAAGTGAGTAAGGAATTTCTCTGCAGGTTACTCTAGTTCCTGCTTCTTAAATGATAAAGACTTGAGTGAATAATGATATTTACAATTTTAACAGTAACTTTTAATTTTAAAGAGGTTTTTTAAATCCCCAGTCCCTGCTTTCTTCTCTTTTATACCTTATCTCCTCAAGGTTAAATATCATTCTAACCTCACAGTCAAGCCAATGGCATTGAGCTAAACATATTTTCCCCTCAAGAGAACTTCAGTGCCTGTTTCATTGGAAAGGAGGGATATTCTCTTCTTTTTTGGAGCCCATCCACAATGCCCCTGCAATAGTCCTAGTACTCATGGACACGTCTACATGTTCATTAATTCGCTTTAGGTAATGCACATTAAATTTAGTACTTCCATTGTGAAGTACTAGAAAAAATAGGCACATTAGCCTATTTTAATGAGCATTAGGTAAAGAGCACTTTTTTGTGACACTTTAATGCACATTAAAATAGGTTAATGGGCATTAAAGTGTACATGTAGGGTGTGTGTAGACAAAATGGGGGCCCTAAATTGAAGCGGTGTGTTTTTAAAAACACTGCTTCAAGTTAGAGCACTTTAAACCCCCATGTCATGCACACATCCAAACTTACCTGCCCCTCTGGTGGCAGGGAGGGGAGGGTGGAACAGTCCCTGGGCTGCTGTGGGGATGGTGCTTCCCTCTGCATCAGTGGTGCCTCCGCCCCCCCCAGGCGGCACCCATTCACAACCACCTGGCTCGGGCAGTCCTGGGGGGCACTGCAGCCTTGGAGGGAAGTACCGGGCCCCTGTGCAGCTCAGGCAGGCAGGCAAGCTATAGGGGGGGGAAAAAAAAGATCAGGCTCACCACTTTTTTTTTTTCTTGGGTGGAGCCTGTCTTCCCAGACTGCTGCCAGGCTGGTGGCACGAGTTTGTTGCAGAGCCCCTGTGCTGCACGGAGCCCATGCTTTGCTCCACTGCTGTAGGGCAGCAAACTAAGACTCCTTGGAGGAGTTTTCATTTTCTGCACTCCAAGTAATTTAAGGCACATTATGCCACCAAATTTGGTACAGCAGCTGGAATTACTGCACAATAAGCCGCCAACATGTGCAAACGCCAACACCATTAAAGCAGTGCAAAAGCATTTAACCTGCTTTTAACTGTCATGCACACATGCCCCTCGTTTCATCTACACATGGCCATGGACGTGCCACATTTGTCTAGTGTGCCTGCTTTGAAATGTTTGGGGATCTATCAGAATTAATATTACTTGAAAAGCAGATGTCTTCAGAAGGCTTTAGATCTCTAACTGCCCCTTCAGCAACTCCAAAGAGATGCCCATCTATAACAATATTGCAGCCTTTTTGGGTTGCCCTGCTGCTTCATAGCACTGAATATGATTCCAACTGTGCTGGTCTGGAATAGGATTTGAGTAATCTTTTTCTGTTCCAAAATAAAAATGAGCAATAACAGAAGTCACAGTACTATGTTTGATATCACCTTGACTCATGAGTCTTTCTGTAAAGTTTTTAACAGTTTAAAAGTGCTTTATAAAATTAGGTAGGCCACAATTTTATTGCTTTTCTTTTAAATAATGGGTCATGAGGTGGTTTTCCTACCTGTCTGATGTCCATTTATGTGACTGTCTGGGTTATTTCAAATGTCACATGCTGACAGTTAAGGTGGACTTCATTGTTTTGTCAGATTGTCTGTTAAAAGGTGATTGTCAAAGCAAGGAAAATATAATAAACTAAGAATGAGAAACACAAAACTATTAACTTGGCTAGATAAGTTCTGTGCTTCGTTTGTATTGTATGCATTTCCAAAACATTGATCATTACTCTTTCTAAATGGCTTGCAATTAAAATATTCTAGATGTAAAGTAGCTGGGGAGGAAGAAACAGCTCTGACCATTCTGATTAGGGTTTCGAGATAACTGTGTTTATAATGTAAAGGATAGCATTATGTGGTTACACAAGTTTTGGATAAGGAAGCATAGGAGTACATTGCCATCAGCTACTGTGTCTGACTTCTGCTTAACTGTCCTGTTTGGCTAAGTGGATTATTTAAAATGGGGGTATATTTGGACACATTCACTAAAAGCACTGATCTCTAGCTTTATGTGTTCTTGTACTTGCATAATGCAATTCTCCACCTCTATCAAGGGTCAATGATGCATTAGAGAGTATAGGCTGCATGTTCAGGGTTCTGTACTAATCTTTAGGTACATTTTAGCCTGTTCAGTGGAAGCTGATAGCATTTTAGAGCATTATGTGATTTCTTCACTGTTCCTATAGAACTGTCTCTCTTGTATACAGATATTTTACATTTTCCTCGTTCAGTAGAATAGATCACTGGGTGAAAAGCTGGTCACTTATTCAGCAGCTTTATATTGCTACATGGGGTACAAAGTTGATACACACAAATTCCAATCAAAGAGGACAATTCATATAGGTATTTGTCCCCCAACTATGCTCTAGCTTATTTGGAAGAGTAATATGACCATAAGGCTTTCTATAAACTCAAGTAAAACTTCCTTTTAGGGAGAGAATAAAGGGAAAGATAAAGGGTGTTCAAAAGGGAAAAGGCAGTTTATGCAATACAAGGTAACTTGGACATGCTTTCCCCCCACCAAGACATAATAGGTACATTTGCTATGCTGATAGAAGTTTAATTCTTTAAGTAAGAATTGAAGGGATACAGCAAACTTCATATTTAATCAATTAAAAAAGAGAGAAAGTTAAAAATAATTGCAGGTACTTTTCTTGCCCATAAGCCCCTTGCCCTTTCTTTCTTTCTTTGAAAATTAATTGCATTTAAAAAAAAATTCCAGTTCCTACCTTCTGTGAAATATGTGGACAAAAGGGGAAATTAATTACCAGACTATTCATGGTATTGAAACAGGACATTAGATAAAGTGCTATAAAAACATACAAAGTAAACCAAAGAAGCCCCTTCTTGTAATCATTTAATACAAATAATTGCCAATTAGATATTATGTGTAAAACCTATTTAGACAGTGTATGAATTTAAAAAAATGATGATGTTCCTATAAAATGAAATTTGGATCTGACAGAGACAGACCATAGAGGTCCAATTAATAGCCTATTCCAGTCAATGGGCTTCAGATGAGCTATAAATGGTCTTTAACTCCCTGCCCCATACACGCACATACTAGTACAGTTAACCTATCATTCCCCTTTCCCACCCCACAAGGAGAGACAGAAGCTTATTTGAAGACAAACAAGTTATAGGACGTGTAAGGTGTAAATATCTTTCATAAATGCCAACACTAAAAAAATTCTCAGAGCTCAGAATATGACACATGAAAATAGACAGTTCACACTACATTAAGGAGGAACAATATGTAAGCGCTGTCATAGCTTCCTAGATGTGTGTTCATTGCCCCTGCTTTCCCCTCAATCCATACATCACAACAGGTAGTTCTCAGCTGTTCCCTTTGCAGCAGGCATACACTTCATCTAAAAAGACAGAAGACAGAACTACCTGCTGCTTACTGTATGGCTTTCCTGCATTTCCCTCCCAACACCTTCCCTCCCACCCTCCCCACCCCCCACCAGTTCATCGGGGCTTATTTAAATAAGTTGGCATGGAGCCAGAAGCTCATCATTTTAATGCAGTGTAAAATGGAATATGCATAATTATATGCAAGCCATATGTGAGGGAGACAGCTCAGCTGTGAATTTCAGGAGGCTGAGAGAGAGTGAACAGTCAGGGATTAGATGAGATGAGAGTGGAACAGAGTGCAAGTGTCACCCAAATGAACAGTGTAATGAGTGTGTTGCTGACACTCCTCCTTTCACCTACTTCTCCCTTTTGCTTTAACTCTAAACCAGAAAATGTTGTAGATTAGAAGGTAAATACTATATGCAAGCAGTATTGCTAATGGGATCTGCTAATGTCTCAATTTAAACTTCAGCTTTCTTAATTAACAGTGTAGATCAAAATAACTAGTAACTTTTAATGCATTTTCTTAATTAAATATTTTATCACATTTGATTGAAGAATCATTGTTCTTGTTAGATGATTGCTCCATTCAGATCTTTACTTAAAAATGGAGGGGTAATCCATTTATCTTTAATAGTATTACATGTAAATTATGAATATGAAAACCTATTTATTATGGCCTTGCTGTTAAAATGAAAATAGAAGTACATTTTATAGGGATTGCTTAAGCATGTCAAAACGTTTAAACAAGTACGTATGTAATGTAATCCTGAAAAATGCAATGAAGTAAACTGAAACCCTGCAGTACTTGCCATTTCCAGCTCAAATATTTCATTTTGGGTTTGTCTCTTGTTGTTCTAATTATTACACCACAGTGAATTTGCATGTTCAGCCTAAACTATGTAATAAAAGAGCATCCCAAGTTCTTATATCTAAAAGGTGTACTGCGTATTTAAGCAAACTACTTAATAATGTTGTATTTTGGAATTCCCGTTTGTTTTAATGATCTGAGCTGTTATGCTTTTAGCTATTTTTTTCCTTCCATTATTTGTAAGTCCCTAAATAGGCCATTATATTTCCCTTCAGGCTAGAGATGAAGATGGACATGCTGAAAATTTTCCCCAGCAGCACTATGCTAAGGAAACTCCAAGGCTTGCCTTCAAGAATAACTGCGAACTACTTGTAAGAATAACATACTTACAACAAGTCTAGATTGTTACTTTAGCACAGTGAAAACAGTTTTTTGAAAGGCTTTTGTTCATGATTACATACATTATGAAATATTATAGCTTTTTTCCTGTCTAGAGTTCTAATGCTAATTCTGATATCACTGAACAATTTTAAGATATCAAATTGTTTGCAAATCTTTTATATCTGATTATAGAACTTGAATGGCCTTGTCTTACTGTCTTGTTTTGTACAGTAGTTCATAAGAAGCATGTAGGGAATGGCCAGAAAACACAAAAAATGTACCTCAAAAATCTCCCAAAAGGCAAAAATCACTATCCCCTCCACATTTTAGCTATACATTGTTTTCAGAAAACATCGTAATATTTTGTTCTGGTAGGAAACACAGCTGAGCTGACGCGCAGTACTCCCTTTAGAATTCAACAATTCTTCTACTTTCTAGCAAAATGTAGTCAGGCACTTTCCCTTCTTCTCTTCTGTGGGGAAGGAGTGAAAGCCAGGAAAACACTGACAAGGAGCCTGGAATGTTTACAAGCCGTAAGAGAGATGATATCAGCTGTGAAAAGATCTCTGTTCCAAGGCAGGGTTAATTTGCTGTTCATTTTAGCATTCGTAGCTAGGCAAGATTAAAAGCAAGCAGGAATGCCTATTATATTTCTATTAAATGAATCTGTTGGGACCTAATGTTCTTGATTAGCTTGCAAAAATGAGTGCTCCACAATGAATTTTTCTGTTTACCTAAAGTAAACAGAGAATGAATTTGTAATTTATTTAAAGAGAGATTCGCACATTGACTTAGAAAATGAAGTTTTGAATTAATTTATAGATCTTTTCCTCACATTTCCTTTTCTTTTTGACTGCATTTAAGTAAAATACATAATTCAGTTAAATGAGAAGTAGAACACACAGGTTTATTATGAAACTACTTAAAAACATTCCCCCCCCCAAATATAAGTCTATAAAAATGGGGAGGAAAGTGGCAGGTAGTACTCCTTTGCCTCTGAAAACGCCTTCTACAGAAACTTAAGGCCAAATTTTGCTTTCAGTCCCACACGTACAACACCCAGGGAATTTAGTCAGTTGTACTAATGTAACTGAGCACAGCAAGCCGTCTCTGGGTTTTCAGTTGTGTCAGGGATTTGAAAACAAAGCCAACCTGTACTTGCCACAGGAGAGGGGATATGGGAAACAAAGGTTGCTTTATTGTCACCTTTGCATTCCTCCCTAACCTTAGGAGCAGCCCTGGGATTACACTGTACCTTGCCTCTAGCTTTTTTCCTGGACCATTGCAGCCACAATATCAACCCAACACTACTGCTATACCCCTTGTCATGAGACAGGGCACTGCAGCGCCCCAGGGGCAATTCCAGCAGTAGCTGCTGAAGCTGTGAGGAGACTAGCTGTCCCTCCATTCCCTGGGGATACCCCTTATCAGTGGGCCAGGATAGGACATATATATAGCGCCTAAGTGGTAGCCCCATAATCATCAATGGATTTCCTTTATTAAAAAAAATACCCAGGTAGCTGGTTCAGATGCTTTCTAGCTGCTTGTGTCACCCAAATGAGCCAAATTCATTCCTAGGGTTGCTTCTGCATTTTCTCTGCATGTGTCACCCTTAGTAGCTAATTTTAAAATTAAAAAAAAAATGAAGACATGGCTGCCTTTACTTCAAGGGAGTAACACCCACAGTCTGGATCTCAGGGACTGATCTTGAAAGGAATTGGATCTCAATTCAATTGCATAATTCCTGTTGACTTCATTGGGAGTAGGGTTAAGTCCTGAGTAAACAAAGAGCAAAAATTATGCACAACTATACAAAATTATTTCCCAGTCCAGCTATATTTACTGTGCTTCATAAGAGGTGCTTCTTTCCTTTCTGGCCATGCTGAACTTCAGCAGCACTAGTTAGGTAGGCCTGACACCCCCTTTCCTACATGATCAAGACTGGGCAATAGGAGTTTTGAGTACACAACAAAGAAAATGGGCTTGAAAACAACAGTCTCATTTAGCAATGAAATAACTAATTTTTTATTTCAAATGAAAAACTACTTTTCTGTTAAAATATAAGCAAACAGTAGAACCATTAATCCCCACTTCCATAGCCTCAAAAACAAACATTGTTTTAATGTGCAGTTATTTCCCCTGCCCCTCTCCCCACCCAGTCAATCTACATTTAAAATATTGCACAATTATATACATGTACCAGCAGCATCTCACAGTCATCCTAGCTAGTCCTCCATGTGCTTTTTGGACAGGCTTCAGTTCTTATTTAAGGAAGGAATCAGAGTAATGGCAGGGGTGCCATCTGTAGTTTATTTCATATTTGAAAGGAAGTGTATACAATTATGAATATGTTCTGCTGTTATCATTAAATATATATTTAGGACATATCTCTTTGAAAATGGTATGTTAGTAATATGCTCTGGCAATGGGGGACTGATGATATTGTTTGGCTAAGATGTTAAATGATTTCTAGGCAGGTAATCATTTTCCTCATATATATTTGTTCTGAAGCTATGTTGTGTTAAAATGTGGTTGAGAACAAACTAACATTTAAAGGAGCTAGTCAGTCAAACAATATCTCTGTCTGAAGTGCTAGTCAGTATTTCTATATTTGTTTTAGCAATTTTCTTCTGGATGAGAAGGAAAAAAATCAGAAAGAATGGAAAAAGGGAATAAAAATGAGGAAGGTTGTTTCCCTGATGGAAAAAGCTTACCCAGACCTTGACAGGAAGAGGCAGAAGTTGGTTTCTTGCTCTTTATAAAGCAGTAAAAAGTTAAGATTTTAAATGAAAAAGAAATTGAAACTTGTTTATTCTTTTGAGAATCAGGAAATCCTTGGAGTTTTCTTAGTGCAGTTTAAGAGTAAGTTTTATAATAGCCTGTCAGATGAAATTGGAAGCTTAGGCTCAGAAGTGCTTTCTTAGCTTTAGGGTCCAGCTGCCATTTCTCAGTGTGGTTTGTAGCAGCAAGTACAGACTCTTCTGTTTGGGAAATGCTTGTGCTCTGAGGGTGCTGCCAGGATGGATCTAGGGGATCAAGCACTGATGGGTTCTGTATGCTAGTGTACTCTCACAAGAACAGGAGCACATGGTGAGAATGTTAATAGCCTGGGTCACAGACAGTCATTGAAAGCCTTAACTCCTAAGCACTTGGATGGACTTCTAAGCATAATAACCTATACTATTAGCAATCATATGCTTTCCTCATTGCTTATTTATCTACAGAGTAGAATATTTTGGACAGTGAGGTGCAACTTGACTATTTTTTAAAACAGCTAGATAGGAAATATGATGAAATAGGTCGTCATTTAAGAAAACCGAAGTATAGTATGAATCCATGCTAGTCCTGGGTATTCAGAAAGCAGTAACAATTAAAGATATAGTTGGT
Source organism: Crocodylus porosus (assembly GCF_001723895.1). Lineage (NCBI taxonomy): Eukaryota > Metazoa > Chordata > Crocodylia > Crocodylidae > Crocodylus > Crocodylus porosus. Next base: position 86,207,421 of record NW_017728918.1, read on the forward strand.
ATAAAAATTCATTGGGCAGTTATGGGATTATTTTATGGTATTGATTTCCTACTTTAAATCCAAAATGTGTTTTGTGCCATCATATTTAATGTAGAATGTAGAAAGCCAGGCATTAAACTTAGTGGTTAAGGTGCTTGAATCTGTGAGGATATAGAATTTTCCTTGTGAACTTTCAGTCATTTTGCAAATTTAGTTTTCTTAAGGTTAGCTGCACATGATAAATCTCAGGAACTATATAATCCAAATATTTTTTAAAAGAATAAGGCCAGCATGGTGGCTTGGCTGGTAGCACACTTCATTGCTATGGACCCTGCCTCAAGACTTTAATTTCGCATTCTGTCAGCTTTTATACAAGCACACCTCTTTGTTTCTGCAAGGAAAGGGCAGAATTTAGACCCCTGGAAACTGATTATTGAGCAGCAGTTGGAGCCAGCTAATAGTGAATGTAGGGAGAGAGATGGGATTAAACAGCAAGAAAGGGTGGGCTAAAATGAAAGGACTAATGAAAAGCCTCCAATCTTTGCTTTAACCATCCCAAATTCCTGAGTCATTGCCCAGGGAAAGGGCAAGTAATGTCCCTGGCCCATACCCAGGTTAGTGAGAGCAAGGGACAGCCCATGCCTGGATGCTCCTCTACAAAAACAGAAAAGGAAAAAATAAACCCAGTTCTTATTTGTTCTCTCTTGCTACTCAGGCAGTGCCATGTAGTTTCCAGAAAGGCATGCTGCTTTAGGAGCAAGAATTTGAGGGAGAAGGATTGCTAGATTATTTTCTTGATAACTTGTTTATGTTGATAACACAAACATCCTTCTCCAGTAGAATTATATTTAAAAAACACACCACACACCACTGCCAAAGGTTTACATTTGACTGTCACCCACTCCACAGTCCAACTAGTTCCCTTGCTATGGAGTTATGATTATCTCTCTTTACAGTCAAATGTCTGCTGCTTTTAATACTGCTACGGTCTGATAAATTCAGCATCCGCGACATAATTAGTTAAAAGATAGGCTGGTTGGGTGAAAGCCTATTTTTGAAGCACGTAATTAAATATACCCTGCCATTAGTTTTTTTATGCAAAACTCCTCACATGCAGAACAGCAATCACATATGGCCATATATCTGTAGTAATTAAGAAGGGGGAAAGGGAGACTATGAAAACATATAATAAACAAATAGGTTTAATGGTGTGGCATAAAGAATTTCCCCCTTGAATGCAAGACCTTCTTTAGGATAATATAAAAGACAAACAACAACTGATGTCGTAGACGATGCACAGTCTTAATTCATGCTGTTGTACCTAGGTATTTAGAACCTATTTCATCTGGCAGGGGTTGGCAAGCTACAGCCCTCGGGCTGGAGACATTTGATTTGGCCCATGGACTTGGGTCTTCAGCAGCTGTCACTTTCCTATGCTGATGCAGGAAAAAGCTCAGGCAGCGGGCACTATCCTTGTGCTGCTGTGAGAAAAAGTGGTGAAGGTGGCTAGGTCCTAGTGCCTATTCTTCCATTCATCTTTGACCTGAGCCAGTCACTCCAGCCCTCAGCATAAATAGGTTGCTGACCACTGTCACATGTGATCAGATGTTGTGATGTAAATAGATACCTAGACACTCCAGTGGGAATAAAGATGAGGACAGACCTAACTTTGAACATCATCAGTAGCTAGTTTAAATCACACCCTTAATATTATACTGCTTAAAACATTTTTAGATGTTATCAGTCAGGGCTTTTTCGGGGGGAGGGGGGATGCAGGGACCACCAGAAGCTTATTTTCTGAAACCAAGTGTCTTGAGTCCTTGTTAATACAAAGATGATTGACATGTATACTTACATTTAACCTGGCTGACTACAACAGATCCTGAACTTGTTACCTTATCGAAGATGTTCTTGGTGCTGTTTTGTTTTAGTGTATCATAACAAATTTCCTAGCTCAACTGCCAAGCAAAACTTCCACCAATCACCAATTCTTCTGTGAAAAAAACAAGCAAATTTTGTCAGTATGATTATTAACATGGGCTGCTTACAGATGTAAAAAAAATCAACAAAAAACAGCGCTTTACTTTAAACTCTGCACACCCTCACACTGAGCTCAGCACATGACCAGTAGAGTCATCACATTAGTTGGACCCATCTTGCCCAATATCAGTATAGATTGGGTGCTTCAGTGGGGCTTTTCTGGCACTTGTATCTAAAAGCTGATATGATCGTAGGTCTGATCATATCAGCTTTTAGATAAAAGTGCCAAAAAGCCCTGCTGAGGTGCCTGATCTATACAGACACTATGGAGCTGGGTTGAACTAACGTGCTGCTTCTTCTGGTTAAGCACATGTTTTTTTCCCCCACATCTGTCAGCACTCATGATGTCACACACAGTATTTACTGCCAGGTTATAGAGATATTAAGTTTAACGTTTCTATTTAGCTTAGGGATGTCAAACTCAACTGGTGCCCAGGGTTGGATCTGGACCGCAGGGTTCCTCTGGGCCACACCTGTGGGGAAAGTGGCGGCTGTGGCAGCAGCACTGGCCGGATAATCAGAAAATGTGGTGCAGCAAGTGGCTTCCTGCTGCAATGTAGGCAGCACAAGTCACAGTGGCAGTGGAGCAACCAGCAATGGGCCAAGCAGCTGTAGGATGAGCAGGCGTGTGTTGCCAGAACCATCATTCATTGCCCTGCTGCCAAGAGCTGTGGGCCCCAGATTCTCTGGTAGGCCCCATCTGCTGCTAACCATGCAGCCCCTTCCCACCCCCACAACCATGCCCCCATTCTCCCCAGCCTGGTTGGCTGAATGGAGGAGTTCTGCACAACAGATTGTATATTTGATACCCCTGATGTATTGGGTATTTTAGTACTTCCATTATTGCCTTTGCCCCCTGTTTCTCATTTTCTTTTCTTGTGGCCATCTCCTTTTCTTTCCTTTATCCTTCCATTTTGATCTCTTTTCCCTTCCTCCCTCATTTCCCTTCTGAACTCTTTCTGCTTTCATTCTTACTCTTAGGTCCGAATCAGTAGGGGCATAGGTGGAGTGGTTCCATATTCCTGCCCTGAGATGTATTACACAGCCCGTGGTATCAGTGAATTTGAATAGAATGGGGTTATCTTAGTAAATTATAAGTCTACCTGCTACTGTGAAGGCAGGGCTCTATATTTTATCTTTAAACACAGCCCTATGTTGAGGTCTATACAAAATGTCACTACCCCAGGGGAAGCTGCAGGAGGCACCATGCCTCAGGAAGCTTGCTGATATGAAAGAGAATGATGATTGATACACCATCCTCAGAAAGATCATCTTGGTCCCACTCCTTAATTCTCCTCTTGGGGAAAGCAAATCCTGCCCCTAGGTAAGAGCAGCACCCCCTTTTAAATGCCAGACCATGAGGTTGGTTATTGTTTTAGTTTTCTTAGCCGCCCAGCTGGGAGAAGTCCCTTACATTCAGTGTCTTGTCTGAACACCCAGACACAAATGCCTCCTGATATTTATATTTTCTGAGAGGGCTTGCAATACACAGAGAAATAAGAGCATAATTGTAACGCACAGCCATGATTGTTCTAAATCTAGCTGAGATAGTTAACAAAAGCAGTGAACCCAGCTGTGGAGGCTAACTGCCAGACTGTGCCAAAGCCCCTGGGAGACTTGTTTGCGAGAACATGCAGAGAAGCTCATACCACTCTGTCTTCATTGCAGTTGTTACCCATGCTACCTAGATTTACAGTGATCACATATATGCCTATCCCTCTTACAGTTGCACCTGCATTTTGTTTCAGAGACAAAATTGTTCCACTTCTGCCATTTTTTAGCAGATAGCACCAGATTTCTTCAAGTCCCCAGTCCAATGACAGATTGTGACTCGCATATCATGTTTCATCAGCTGCCTTGTAGTAGATGCTGTGATCTGAATGGACATGGATTCACAACCCACAGAAATCAATGGAAAGTCTGCCATTGGCTTCAAGGATGTTGGTCCAGGCCCATATAGAGTTGGCAGAATTGCATGTTATGGCTTTATAACAAAAATCTTGGGGAAAAGCGATTGCAGCATAGATGTGATGATGGTGTTCTTAAAAGCTCAGTAATTTTGGCCATATGAATTTTTAACCATTTTTTGTAACTAAAATAGTGAAATGGCTTAGGTCAGTGGTTCTCAACCTTTTTTGCACCAGGACTCATTTGTAAACATCAATGGCCAGTCCTGACCCAATGCCCCTCACTCTTCACCCATTGCCTGTGGCCCCCAAAGGTGTGGGATAGGTGGGGCCCCAAGCAGCCCCTTGCAGGCTGGAACTCTGACAGCTGGCAAGGTAAAAGCCCACGGTTTCCCGTGTTTTTCTTTTTTTTTTAATGAGAATCCATTTCTAAAGTTTGTTGATCCATTTTTAAAGTTTGATTGCAACCCTTTCATATATTCCTGTGACCCACTTTTGGGTCTTGATCCATGTAAGCACTGGCTTAGGTCATATCATGGACTGCTGGCCTGCAACATTTCATTTTCAAACACAAAACTATTCTTGAGTTATAGGGACACATTTTTTTTAAAAAAAAAGGTCTGTAAGAACTACAAAAACATGCATTCTGTTTCTTTTCATGTTAGGAAAAAAATAGCCAAAATGATTGTAAACCATTTTTTTTTAATGGCTGTCAGGCTGCATTTGCAGGGTATATGGTGCTTACTTTGCACACACATAATGACCCTTCAGGTCTGCAGGAGTTAAGAAGAGACTACAGTCTCCCTGTAGGCAAAGTTCCAATCCAAAATGAAATGGAAACACTGACATCCATATTCATAGCAAATGGGCTAGGCACAAACACTGAATGACTGATCTGTTGGCCTCCCTACACACAGTGCATTTCGAAGGTAGGCATGCAGATAGACACATGATATGGTCACTAACCCAACAGGTGCAGTTTGATAGAGATCTAGCAATATTAATAACAGTCAAATAAAGAGCGACACCAAAAATGCCAACATGCCAATCACTGCTAGATACGCTGTCCCTTGGAATTTATATGCTATATGCCTGTCTACACACATCTCTTTGATCTGGAAAATGTTACTATTTTAGAATAAATAGCTCCACTGCCTCGCATGATGCTGGCCTGGTCCCTCTTGCCCTGCCTTTTGTTGTCATTTTTTTCCTACTCTGTAGTGGAGGGGAAAGATTTTTTTGTTACAGCACTGGTTGTGACTTCAGAGATTTGGATTCTATTCCTGGGTCTGCAGCAATTTTTCTGTGTGACCGTCAGCAGGTTACTAGAACATCTAGTGCATTCGTTTCCCCATCTCTAAAATGTTAATAATATTACCATATTTTCTTACATACAGCATACCCCCTATAATACACACTTTGTTTTTGATGTGCTGCACAAAGAAAAAGAATCTTCCTTTAGAAACTGAGTAGCAGCAACTGGCCTGATTTGCTTCACTGGGCTATGTCATTGAGCTGGGGGCCACTTACAGGTCTCGAAATGTGGTGGGGGGGGGAGCTAAAATGGATAAACAGCAGTAGAATAGTTTCTGCCCTACTGGAGACAGAGGCCAGGGCCAGAACCGTGGATGTTTCCCTTTTAGAACTGCATCTATCTTACTGAGCAACTCTGCCTCTAGCTTGTATTCCTCCTCCCATTGCTAGTTGCAGTTTTCACCCATCAGTCAGTATATCCCTGGTACAGGATGAGCATAGCTACAGGTGCAAATGGAATCCAAAGTGTGCCTTGATGCCAAAAATTGCAATTGTGTGGTTATGCAAATGCCACTTAGGCCTGTTGAAATAGGAATTTACCCCTAAGGGTTTGACCTGACGTTCAGTGAACTCAACAGGGTCCTTCCATTAACTTTGATTGGGCTTTAAATTATAAACTAGATCTTGTAGGGTGATAGGAGAGAAATGTATAGATGAAAGAAAGATGTATTATTATTATATGCATCTTTTTTTCTTTCTTGTGAACAAAAATTGATGCAAGTTAATTTGTATCTTGCTCTTTATTAACAGCATTTAAGTTGAAGTTTAAAAACCTGCTGTACAATGTTATAACAAAGTATAACCCATTCTGAAGTGCTAACTAACTCTGAGAGTCCCATGTAGCTGCCTTAGCAGAAGTGAGATGCAGAAGTCTATTTCTTTTATATTTGGGGTAAGAAAGTGGTTCTTTATCTGCAACATTAAAAAAGACTGAGGGAATTCAGCCCACCTAATCTAATATAACAAATGAAGATTGGAGGTGCTCTGGGCAATAGTGATCAGATTCATCGTCTACCATAAGGCTGGGAATTCTACCAGCAGAACAGAAGTCCTTGACTTCAGAAAGGCAGACTTTTGTAGACTCAGAAGTCTAGTTGGAAAGGCCCTTTGCAACCAGCAACTGGATGACTTGGGAGTTCAAGAACGGCGGCACTTTCTTAAGGAGGCAATTTTTGCTGCTCAAAAAGAGGCCATCCCCATGTGGTTGAAAGAAGGGAAAGGAGCCAAGAAACCTACCTGGCTCAACAAGGAACTTCTCAAAAAGGAAAAAGAAGCATACAAGCAATGGAAAAATGGTTCAGCATCCAGAGAAGAGTATACTTATATGACCCAGGCCTGCAGGTATGAGACAAGGAAGGCCAAGGCGTGCATGGAGATAAAGCTGGCAACTGAAATAAAAGACAATAAAAAGTCCTTCTATAGGTACATAGGGAGCAAGAAGAAACCAAGCTCCACTGTGTGTCCCCTACTGAACATGGAGGGGGAGCCCACAGTTGATCCCCGTGAAAAGGCTGAGCTCCTTAATTCTTACTTCATGTCAGTATTGTTGAAGCCAGGTGTGAACTAATCATCTGTCCAGAGACTGAGAAAATACAGTGATAACAGCAATTCACATAAAATCAGCCCCAAACAAGTGAAGGTACTCTTAGCGCATTTGGATGTTTTCAAGTCCACTAGGCCGGGTGTCCTGCACCTGAGAGTCCTGAAAGAACTGGCCGAACCCATAGCGGTGTCTCTGGTGAGGCTGTTTGAAGAACCATGGAACTCAGGAGAGGTCCTGAATGATGTGGGGGGACGTGGGCACACTGGAGGGATGCAACAGGCTACAATCAGACCTAGACAGGTTACAAGCGTGGGTGGACGAGAATAGGATGGGTTTCAACACGGACAAGTCCAAGGTGGTGCACCTCGGGAGGAACAACTGTCACCATGCCTACAGGTCAGGGAACTCCCCTCTGGTCAGCACAGAGGCGGAAAAGGATCTTGGGGTCATCATTGACTCCAAGATGAACGTGGGGAGACAGTTATGAAGGCCACCCGCACCTTGTCATGCACAGATGCATCTCGAGCAGGTCCAAAGAGGTGATCCTCCCCCTCTATGCGGCACTGGTCAGGCTGCAGTTGGAGTACTGCGTCCAGTTCTGGGCACTGCACTTCAAGAGGGATGTGGCCAGCATCGAGAGGGTCCAGAGGAGGGCCACTCGCATGATCAGGGCAGGCCTTACAGGGACAGGCTACGGGACCTGAACCTGTTCAGCCTCCACAAGAGAAGGCTGAGGGGGGATCTTGTGGCCTGTTACAAACTAGTCAGGGGGGATCAGCAGGCATTGGGGGAGTCACTGTTCCCCCGAGCACTGCCAGGAGTGACCAGGAATAACGGTCACAAGCTGGCAGAGGGTAGGTTTAGGTTAGATATCAGGAGGCGCTACTTCACAGTCAGGGCGGCTAGGGTCTGGAACCAGCTTCCAAGAGAAGTGGTGCAGGCTCCTACCCTGGGGGTGTTTAAGAGGAGGTTAGATGAACATCTTGCTGGGGTCATTTGACCCCAGTATTCTTTCCTGCCATGGCAGGGGATCAGACTAGATGATCTGCTCAGGTCCCTTCGGACCCTAGAAACTATGAAACTATGACTGGAAGAAGGCTAACATAGTGCCCATCTTTAAGAAAGGGAAGAAGGATGACCCTGCAAACTATAGGCCAGTCAGTCTGACTTCGATCCTGGGGAAAATCTTTGAAAAGGTCATCAAAGAAACCATCAACCACAAGCTTGTAACTCATGGGGTACTGAGAAACAACCAGCATGGATTTGTCAAGAGGAGGTCATGCCTAACAAACCTGGTGTCTTTTTATGACCAGGTATCTAACCAGCTGGATATGGGACATGAGGTGGACATCATCTACCTAGATTTCAGCAAGGCCTTTGATACTGTTTCTGTGAAATTATTTCACTTAAGCTGGAGGGTACTGGCCTAGACTAGCCTACAGTGAGATGGGTTGGCAACTACGGCTGATCCCAGCGAGTTGTAATTGATGGGGTGACCTCATCCTGGAGGACTGTCTCCAGTAGTGTCCCCCAGGCATCAGTGCTTGGACCCATACTCTTTAACATCTTTATTAATGACCTGGATGAAGGAGCAGGAAGCTGAATGATTAAGTTTGCGGATGACACCAAGCTGTGGGGAAATGCGGGCACATCTGAGGGCAGGACAAGTATCCAGGATGACCTTGACAGGCTGGTCCTATGGACAGAACACAATCAGATGAGGTTCAATAGAGAGGAGTGCCAGGTGCTTCATTTGGATAGGAAGAACCTTCACCATAATGATATGTCGGGAAGCGGCCCACTGGCTGGCACTGCATCTGAAAGGGACCTGGTGGTGACAGTCGACCAAAGGATGAATATGAGTCATCATCAGTGTGATGAAGTCACCAACAGGGCAAATAGAACTCTGGTGTGCATCAGCCAGTGTGCTGCCAATAGATCCAGAGAGGTGCTCCTCCCCTCTATTCAGTGTTGGTGAGGCCACAGCTGGAGTACTGTGTCCAGTTCTGGCCACTGCACTTCAAGACGGATGTGGATAAGCTCAGAAGAGTACAGAGAAGGGCCACCCTCATGTCAGGGGCCTGGGGGATAGGCCCTATGAAGAGAGACTCCGGAAACTGGGCCTGTTCAGTCTGAGTAAGAAAAGACTGAGAGGCGACTTGATAGCTGCCTACAAGTATGTCAGGGGTGAACACCAAGGTCTAGGGGAGCAGCTTTTCTGAAAGATACCCCTTGGGAGGATGAGGTCCAAGGGCACAAGATAGTTTAGGAAAAATTTAGGGTAGACATAAAGAAAAACTTCTTTTCCATAAGGGTAACCAGAATCTAGAACACACTCCCAGCAGAGGTGGCGCAGTTGCCATCCATGGAGGTGTTCAAGAGGAGGCTGTACAAGCACCTCGTGGAGTTTGTCTGAACCCAGTTACCTCCTGCCCATGGAAGGGGACTGGACTTGATCTTACAGGTCCTTTCCGATCCTTCTAGTCTATGAGTCTATGATTCTATATGTGTTTAGAAAGTGATTATCTCTTGAGAACAATGATACAGATAAGTGGCATTACTGAGTTATTTTTCCTGATGATGTTGATAGGTTTGCTGTTGATTAGAGAGTGGACATTACCTTTGAAAGAGATTCCAGGCTTCACAGAGTTTTGAAGAGCTAAAATTATTCCGCACCCCACCGCCTGCCTCCCCACTGGCTGCCTTTTATTATTTTGAGGAATTGGGCCATCTTGTGGTGCAAAGAAAAGCAGAGGAAGGTGGGTCAGGAGTTTTTTTAGGTCTTTCTCTTTTGGGGTGCATTTCTGGTTTGGTTCACATATGATCAGAGGGTGATAGTTAGCTGTGTTAGTCTGAAGTCAGGCAGAAGGCAGGGTAGATTTGCATGTTACAGACTAAATCAGAGATGTATAACATAAGCTTTTGTAAACAGAATCTGATGAAGTAAGCCCACTGCTTACAAAAGCTTATGCTATACATTTCTGATTTAGTTAGTCTATAAGGTACAAATCTACCTGGCTCCTACCTGGTGTATATATTCCAGCAAAAAGCAGAGTGGTTCCCTTAGTAGTTTTAAATAACCCACAAGTCTGGTCTAGTGAACAGTGAACCAAATTGAGGAACATAATTCAATAGGCAAAGGAAAGGGGAAAATAGGAAAATTCAGAATGTGAGGGGCTAGAAATCAGATAGAAAGAGGTGAATATGGTAAATTTGAGAAGGGCAACTATTGTCACTGTATGTGCTGGGATCCCTGAAACAGACTGATTGCAAAGCAATACACTCCCCCCCCACCTGTAAAATCCATCCTTGTAAATGCTAAGAATAAGGGCCAAGGTACTCAGACTTCTTTCAGATGATCATTTTCCTTAATACAGGTGTTGTTCTATAGGCTAAGGACAAACATTAAAAAACCCAGAGCCTGAATTGATTCAGTCTTTGCAGATTAGTTTAACCTGTGCAGATTGAACTGATTTGCAAGTGAATAGACATTCACTTTTGATTAGAGAAATGCAGGCACATGCCTATAGTGGCTCAAGCTAGTAGCTGGGGGGGTGCTAGAGCAGTTCTCCCTTCCCTTCCTTAGCAGCTACAAGAAAGGAAGGGAAGCTGACCTGGGGGGTGTGGTCAGGCCACAACAGGGACTAAGTATGATTGTGGAGGGATTTAAATCCCTACCCTGGTCTGCAGGGACCAGAGCTGCGGTGTACCTGGAGGAGGAGGGGGGAAGCAGCCCTTGCCAGGCTTGTCTCCAAGGCCAGACAGTGGCCAGTGCAGTGCCCCAGGCGAAGGGAGGGAAGAGGGTGGCTTAAACACCCTTGTCTCTGGGCGGGCACAGGACCCCAGCTGGTGTCTACCCAGCTTTGACCTCTGCTTCTGCTTGGGTGGTGGGGGGCCTGGCCAGAGCTGGCCAGCATGGCCCTGCTGTCTGCCCACAGCTAGGACTGGGGCTGCAGCTGGAGCTTCAGGGCTGGGACTGTGGGGCTGAGCAGAGCTGGCCTGTGGGTGCTGTTGAGGGCGGACACAGAGGAGCAAGCCTGGGCTGGGTCTCAGGGGGCTAGGCCCTTCCCAGTGGGCTATGGCTTGGACTGGGGCTGCAGGGGCTGTGCAGCCAGATTGCTCCCAGCTCCCTGTGCCCAGGCTAGGTGGGGTTGTCATGGAGCCGCAGCTAGCTGGGAAGGGCTTGGCAGGGCTGTCATATAGTCCAGCTGTGGCTCCTTGACAGCCCAGCACAGCAGCGTGGGCAGGGGCTGCATGGGCTGGCCTGGAGGCAGCTGCCTCCCACAGCACCTCTACACTCCCTGTCCTGTGCAGGACCCAGCAGCTGCAGCCTCACAAGCTGTGGGCTGGTCAGGGCTGGGGAGGCTATTTAACCTACCTCACCCGCAGCTGCTGCCACCCCTGCCCCTGCCCTTACTGTGGTGCTGCAAGTGGACAGGTGGGAAGCTTCAGTCCTGTGGCTTCTGCCCAGCACATGGGGCTCTGGTTCCAGCTCCCAGATGCCTTCCCACAACTCTACCCACAGGGGCTGCTCATCGCACTGGGCAGGCAGAGCGAATGGAAGGCAGCTGGAACTGGAGCCAGAGCTCCATGTGCTGGGCAGAAGCTGCTTGGCTGACATTCCACCTGCCCCTCTCTGTTGCATGGAGTGGCACAGCAGGAGTGGGAGTGGGAGTGGGAGGGGGAGTAGCCGCTGGAAACGAGGGGAAGTTCGTTTGGCCCAGAAGGGCTGTTCTGCTCCCCTTACCTCAAGTTGCAGCTCCTTGTCCTGCCACACCGCATAGCGCTGGGGCAAGTGGAAGCTTCAGCCTGGCAGCTTCAGCCCAGTGCATGGAGCTCTGGCTCCAGCTCCAGCTGCCTTTCATCTGCTTCTCCTGCCTAATGCAATGAGGAGCCCCTGAAGAAGGTGTTTGGGAGCTGGAACCAGAGCCCCAAGCTCTGGGCAGAAGCCGTGGGGCTGAAGCTTCCCATCTGCCCACCCAGAGAGAGGGGGCAGGAGTGGCAGATGGAGGCGAGAGAGGCAGAACAGCCCCCCTGGCCAACCCACAGCTTGTGATGCAGCTGCAGTCACTGGGTGCTGCACAGGACAGGGCATACAGCAGCAACTGCAATGGGTGGCTGCCAGGCTCAGGGCCCGCCAGCACCTCCGAGCCAGCCCAGGCAGCCTGCTGCCCAGAAAGCCCCCACCCATGCTGCTGGGCTGGGCTGTCATGGAGCTGCAGCTGGCTGGAAAGGGCCGTGCCCTCACAGCCTGTCCTGGATCTTGGGGGCCAGGCTCTTCTCAGTCAACTGCAGCTCCGTGACAGCATGGGGAGCCAGGAGCAATCTACTCATGCAGTCCCTGTGGCCCCAGCTTGAGCTGAAGTCTGCTGGAAAGGGCCCAGCCTCTGAGGCCCAGCCTGAGCTAGACCCTCTGCATCTGCCTTCAGCAGCACCCACAAGCCGGCCTGGCACAGCTCCACAGCCCCAGCCACTGGTGAGGCCATGCTAGCTGGCTCTGGCTACACTCCCTCCTCTGCCACTGGAGTGGGGAAAATGGCTAGCTGGGGCTGCTCTGCCCCAGCCAGACGGACCTCAGCTGCTAGTGGGACAGGGGATGGAGGGGGCGATTAAATCCCCCTCTCTCTCCCCATTCGCTTCAGGCTGTGCATAGGGGGCTGGCCATGCCCTCTGCTACCACTCAAGCAGCAAGGGAGGAAATGCCTGATGGGGGAAGCTACGGCCCTGGTCAGGCAGATTATGGCTGCAGTCTCCCAGTGGGAGAGGGGAGGGAGGGGGAAATAAATCCCCTCCCTGCTCCCTTTGCTTTAGGGAGCCATGCCAGGCCTGCATCTGGCCATGCCCCTACCCTTGCTATGGCTAGGGAACAGAGGGGTGGGGCCAGCCTTGCTGTTTGGAACCTACAGCACAGCACAGCCCAGGGCTTAGAAACATGCTGGGATGCTGGGGGACTCTGGTTTAATTTAAACAAAGAAGGGGTCTGGGACAGAAATTACATAAACCAGTTTGACCCAAATCAGTTTGATATACTACATTCAACCAGGTTCTTCTTAAACCAGTTTTGGCCATTTTGAAACTGGTTTATGTGTACTAAACTTATGTTCTGTTACAGGTTTAAACCAGTTTCTCTTGACTTAAACCAGTTTATGTGTAAATTCTGTCTCTACCCATAAGGTGCATGCTCTCTTGTGGGTTTAGGAGACCATGCTTTCTAAGCCTGAGCTGCTTCGTTTGGTGAAATGGCATCTAATATTTACTGTTTATTATCATTATTTTTTAGATGAGGCACAAAATATATTAAAAATATTAGAAAATAATTCCAAATCCATTACAAGCACTAATTGCATCTCTTGTTTCTCCAAAGATAGCATTAAAAATCCTTCTTATAAGTGAGCAGCCACCGCCTCTCTATAAGCAACTTCTAAAATACCTGACTAACTTTAAAACACATCATATATTTAACCATATGCTTCATAATGTTTGTCTATTTCTTCTGTCTTTACTTCTTTGGTTTCCTTTTTGATCTGTCCGCTAGGCTAAGTACAGACAGTGAAAAAGCCCAGGGTTGAATTGATTCAATCTTTGCAGGTTGGTCTAAGCTGCATAGATTGACTCAATAAGTAAGTGAACAGACATTTACTTTTGATTGTAGAAATGCAGCTGCATGCCTTCAGTGGCCCTGGCCAGAAGCCAGGAGATGCTAAAGCATGCCTCCTTGCTCAGTTGGAGTAGACAGCTTGGGCCAAGGCTACTCATCCTGTGATGAAGAGGGCTGGGGGCGGGGGACTGCAAAGCATCATAAGGTGCTGGGAGACTGTGATTTAACTTGAATCTGGGGGAAGTCTGGGACAGAAGTTCAATAAATTGATTTAACCTAAATCACTTAAGTCTGATACCACATTTATCCAGGTTTATCTTAAATCAGTTTTGGCCATTTCGAAAGCAGCTTATGTGCACTGAACTTATGTTGTGTTACAGATTTGAATCAGTTTCTGATCACTTATAGCTGTTTATGTGTAATCTCTGTCCTTAACCCTAAAGTTACAAGTAGAACAGTTGAAATGTTTTCAAATGGAAATTGTTTTATTTGAAATACAGCAGTTTCAATGGTTGAAAAAGTCACGCTTCTTCAATTTATTAATTTATTGTAAAAAGCAATAAAAAAATCTATTTATGTATCAATTTATTGTAAAAAGTAATGAAAATTTAGGTTTGCTGAAAGACCATTTCGGTAGCCAAAACCTAACTGATATACTCAACATAACGACTAAAGGAAACATTTACTTTTTTCTATGTTTCACTATGTATTAAAAATCTATGGCATTAGATTTTATGTAAGTATGTATATTTATATATTTTAGGGGCCATATCAATTTCTAACTGCAATGAATATAGTACATGCAAAAATTATTTTTAATTAAAATGTTTAAAAATGGAAAAAGATCAATAAAATTAAAAATTGATCTGCTTTGAAACCCACAAAATGAACACAATCCTGACATTTGACATCTTTTCCATGAACTGAGGTTTTCTATTTTCCTGCTAGCTCTTATCTTAACCAGTTTTAATGCAATTCAGCCTGTTTTCAATGGAAACTACTGAAAGTAAAAGATAATGATATGCTTTGATACAAATGAAATGAAGGACGGTAAAGTAATATCTATTCAAAATTTCTTTTTTTAAAAGATTGGAAGTAAAACTTTCAAACCATATAAAGCTCCAATTGCTTTGAATATAAAAATTAAGTACTTGCAGAGAGAAAGCATAGATGACTTAGGGCCCAGGTCATCACAAGTTTTAATACCTTTAGATTTAATACCTTTAGAAAGCCTTGCATTTCTTTGTCTGAGGAGCCAAAGATACTGGGGCTTGGGCACCAGCCACACATGCCAACTTAGGAAATCCTCACCATTTGCGGGTTTGACATTCAGAGTTTCAAATATTCATGAATGCCAAACCCACATCTTAAATACACTTAAAGGAGGAGCTCCTTAGGAGCTCTGCTCTTGCCGCTGCCACCATCGCCAGTGCAGCTGCCAGGGGCACTGCATTCATGAACGTAGATGGTGTTCATGAATGCAGTGCTGTATTCATGGATTTCGACATTCTCAGGGGATACGAGAACGTATCCCCCGCGAATGGCAAGGGTTTCCTGTATTGCAACATGTACCTGAACAGTTATCCTGGGATTGCATCACTGAATGGCAGAAAAATGGCGGTACACTCAGCTGCTTGGTAAATCCCAATTAGAAAGCGATATGTATACATGTCAATCCCGGGATATTTCTGTTCTGGGACAAACACAGGCACAACTTGTCCAGGGAAAAATGAAATGTCTGTTCCATAGCTCTAGGATTCGAGGCACCAGAGACATTTCTGAAGGTAGGATTTAGGCTCCTTAGGTCATGTCAATATACAGTAAATTTACCATGCCCACTAGTGAGGCTTTAATTAACATGGGGATTGGCTAATTGTCCCTGTCACTCAGCAGTGCTAATTAGCCCACATAACACAGCTGCATTACTTCTTTTTTTGAAAGCAGCCAGCCTGGAACAGTGCAAAATGCTTGAAGATGCTATTGCTAAAGACAGTACATTTATGGTGTCAATGTGGCCTGAGTCACTTTTGACATGCTATCTAGAAGAATATGCAGTTAGGTTTGACACAAAGGCATGCATAGGGACATCGCATTGAAAGGGGATGGAATTTTTATGAAAACTAGTTAGGATATGGCCCATAATGATTCCTAAATTGCCCCAAACTTTTATCTTTTTTTTTTAAGTTTAAAATAAAATTGCTTTGCTGACATTAAAAAAAAGAAACATATACAGATTTCTAAATTATTTCTTCTGAGGTAAGAGGAAAAAAAGTGCACCTTTTTAAAAGACAGAATCTGGTCTTGTATTTATTTCCAAAAATTAAGATTCAGCTAGACAAGAAAAATAAGGAAAATCTGGGTAACTTTAAAGCTCAGCCCAGGAGAATGTTTTGAAACCTACAGGAAAAACAGCTATTCCTCGCCCTGTTCACTACTGTTACTCTCAATAGTAGACAGCTTCCAGGAATAAGTAGAGCTGTTCTACTCAGAGTAACATACGTATTTGAAGGAGTGCCAGTGAGTATCTACTGGGAGCGTATATTTCATGGTTAGCCCATTTCTATATCTTAAATTATTTTTGCTTCCCAACTGTGGCATATTGAAGTATTTTTATTGCTATTAGAAAATAATAAAACCCTTAAGTCCTATATTTTATTATAGAAGTTAATACCAATAATTACTTAAAATTTAATGAATTTCAGTTCTGACTTAATTGCTTTTGAGTAGTTCACTTAACTTATTAAAAAGAAGCAAGGACATATTCATTTAATGAGCAGAAACCTTGGCCTAGCATCTGCCTACATTCTCTTTTCAATTAATCAATTATAGTCCAATGGTGTGTAATTACACATTAAGAAAGTTATTGGATATCTCAGCATGGCTGTCCCAGGGGGCTCATGAATACACTAATATAACACACCTGTAATGACCTGTTCTCACATCTGCAAATTGCTCCCATTTCTCTCTCTCCCTCTCTTTGCTAAATGAAGATGAGAGCAATTACCATTAACTTTTTGAGTCACATCTAGTCAATGAGAGAGAAAAAAGGTTTCTACCAGCATTCATAATAAATCTGCCTTTTGGTACCCAGTGTTTTAGCACTGGGTCTCAAGCTTCTCTGTATTTGTGCTTCTATAAAGCAGTAAACGAGTATGTGAATCTCACAAGATGCTGGGGGAGCCAGGGCCAGTCTTAGATGAGCACACACACTGCTTTGCCTCTCTCCCTCTTTCCAGATGAGAGAAGCAGGCAAGCAGGAAAACCTTGTCAAATCACATCCAGGCATAATTTGCTTGGCTTGGTTCAAATCAAATCAAACTCTGGAACTGATCCCTATGCAGTGGTTCTAAGTCTTTGCATAGCAACTAAGCTGTGTTGTTGTGTTGTTTTTTTTAAATGCTAGAAAGAACAAAATTTACTATGTAATGGCACAAAGGCTTTGGTTCTACCAGAGGATATATTCACTGGTGCTTTCCTATTAATGCATAGCAAATGAAACCAGGAAGAGACTCCTAATCCACATAATGAGGTCTGACAGATTCTAAATTGGTGATTCAGCCAATAAAGGGATCCAAAAATGCTTTCTGGAAGTGAGCTCTTGATGGCTACATAAATCAAATGCAGGAAGATATCTGTCACCGATTTTATAAATGTTGTCTTGCATTGTCTGAGTTGGATGTGCCATTGTCTCTCCTTTAGGGAAAAATAATGCCTCTTTCCCCTGATTTCTGTTTAAATGCTCAGTTCTCTATGCATTCTAAAAAGTAAACTAGGTAAAGCAGAAAAGGCTGTGCATATGGATGATAATGTAACAGCATATACAACGTAGTCTTTTGTGGAAGCAGAAGTAGATTCTGGTTTGTTCATAATAATCCAGATCCTTTCCGTGCTGTATTCTCTACTCTTTGATCCCAACGTAACACGCATGCCCTTCAGTGAAATCTTCAGTGTTCTGGGCATAGCACTGTTTCCCAGCTCTTTAGAACTGTTTAAATCAGCAGTGTAACTAGAGGTCAATGAACAGGGCACTAGCCCTGGGTGGTGAAATAAAGGAATGTGAGAGTGATGACCATTGCTCTGGCCACTGCTGCTCCCCAGGGTGCAGAAACTGCTTGGTGCCTTTGCTGTAAGTGTCCTTGTGATAGGTGTACCCTGATAGTGACACTGATGAGAAGTGGTGGTATGTTACTCTTGAGTTACACTCATTATGGATTTTAGTAATGATGTGTAAGAGTAAAAAGAAGCAGAATTCAGCCCAAATACGTGCTTGTGATTGGAAAAAGGTGGTTGTGTCATACACAGCTTGATGACCATGAATCAGCTGGAAGTTTTGCCAGTTATTGATAAAATTTAAATAATAAAATGAATTATACACCAGCAATCCCCAGTGGTCATCTAACTCCTATTTTATAAAGCAGCTTTAAATCTGTTTATTCCAAAGGTGTTAAGTTTGACCTCTGCTGGTCCAATGCCCATTGCCTTTTCTTTACTGACTGACTTAGTAAAGCTGTGGAGAAGGGAACAACAGTGTTCAGTGCAGTCAGGAGACCTAGAGTGACATCCTGGCTCCACAGTAGTCAATGTGAGCTTGCCTTTGCCTTTGAATTTGAAAAGGCCAGGATTTATCCCAGGTTTTATTCCTTCGTCTACCATTCACTCACTGTGTGTTCTTCAATACATCACTTGTGTCTCAACTCAGAAACATACTTAGTACATGCCTAAATTTAAGCATGGGTGTAAACTCAGTGAATGGAATGGCACTACTGACATGCTTCAAGTTATGTATATACTGACTTGGGGCTTAAATCACTGTTCTTCAGTTTTCCTGTCTTTAACATAAGGAAGGTGATATTTATCACTTCATAAAGCACATCACCATCCTTGGATAAAAAGTTTTATGCATCAAGATAACGATTTGTTTCCCTTCCCTGTATTCTAAATGGTTTGTAACAGCACCCGAAGTGCTTAGGGAAGGATTCATTTATTATGAATTATTGTGATACTTTCAAGTAGAAAACATGTTTCTCGCTCTACCTTCATGTATTTAAAAATAATTTGACTCTCCAAGCAATGCCTAGTAATGAAAGCAGTTAGTGTAGATCACACACGTTGCCCAAGCTGTGCATGTGTGCTGTGATCTCAAATCCTGCTCAATGCACAGCTTTGTTTATGTTTAGGACCTAAATTAAATTCTGTGCTTGTTTTTTTTAATCAGTGCCTGAACGATCAATTAAAAACAATTCAAACAGAAAAACGACTGTGTAATAATCTACCACTTTAATATATTCTATAATATACAACCATGCAGGCAAGTTAAATATGGGTCCTAAACACCCTGTCAAGAGGCTTTTAGGTTGTGTAGTTATTGTGTATGTGATAAGGATGAGGGTGGGAGGTATTTCATTCTGCTGCAAAAATTCATTTCTTGCTGTACTCCCTGCACAAGGTTGTAAGTCTTTGCATGTCAGATTCCTAATTAAGCAATAAACACTGTATTGTACTAATACTTTTTATTATGAGGAATAAACATACTTCTTTTAGACAGACAGAAAAATAATTGACCACCTGTGCCCAGCACCCAACAAACATTACTGCACATGCAACTGAAATTAATGCCTTTTTAGTTGTGGAGGGGGAGGGAACGGAATTCATTTTCTAAAAGATTTTCTTTTTTTCAGCATGAAGTTAACACACCCGATATATTTCACTTTTCTAGTGGGCTGGGTCCATGCCTGCCAGATGAACAAGCGTTTGGTAGTTGCTCAATTACTGACCCTTGCCTGGTCTTTTGGATTCAAACAGCAGTTTCATAATTCATTAGACATTCAACTAAGGCCCAGATACTCATTTAAACCTTGGACCCCTTTACATCATTTGGGCAGTATAAATGCCATTTTCTGATCTCTGTGTTAGATACTGTCCTGATCAGTACTGGGTCCTGTCTTCACGATGGGTGTATACCCATTTTTGCAAGAACTCCCTGGTACTATGATTTGAAAACGGGGCCAGTTTTAGAATACGCTGTCTTATTTCTTCCTGAGTTGTTCCAGGAGGCTATATCAGACAAACGATTTTCTCTCACAAGGGTTTTCTTATGAGTACTCTGAGAAGAGTCAGTAGGCTCTTTGCAAATGTGAGGATTTACCTGTGCATTTCTCAATATAGATTACAGAGCTGAAAGTTGCTAATTCTTTTCCCTATCCTTTTGAAGAGGCATTTGGGAAGAACTGAGAATGGAGGGAACTTCTGAGAGGATTGTGCAGTAAGGAGTTTGGGTCTGGTAGTATATATTCCTTGACTACTTAGCGTTTGCTGGGTGGGATTTGTTGCTTTGGTTGGTTATCAACCTTTTTTGATGGTAGGTGGAGCTAGAAATGGAAAAACCTACTTAGCTCCTCCAACCATTGTCCTAGCCAATGTGCAAATTCTAAAGTATGCTGTATTGTATGGTGCTACAACAGTTAAAGGGAAGGAGGATTGCTTATTTTCTTCATGTGAAGAGGAACAGAAAGTTGTTTGACTTTAGTCTGAGTGAAACTGGTCCGTGGTCTTACATCTAGCAACCCACTTTATTTTTAAATGGAAATATCCAAACATTTTATAGATGTGTTCAGTCCTCATTAACTATAAAGAGAGAGAGAGAGAGCTTTGTTAAGGACAAAGAAGTGATTTCAGGCTTTTTTGTTATTGTATGAGCTTTGCATGTTTACCATCTTCCTGAATGTGATTCAGCTGAGGTGGGTGGAGGGAGCTGTAATTGGTGCAGAAGTTGGGAGGAAAGGAGTAAAAACTTCCTGCAGATGTGGAAACAAAATGAATCCAGAGACAATATGTCTATTTTTAGCAAGACTAAAAGTGCAAACAGTGATAGATGCCATGGGGTTGCTGTCACTAAAATTTGGCTATAAGCAACACATTCATATTTAAACATGTCAGCTTTGCAAATTGAAATGAACAAACACTGCCTCTCTGTTTGTTTGTTTGTTGTGTTGAAGCTATCAGCTTCACTCTTCATCCCTTTAGATTGGTGGTGACACTGAGGCAAGATGATGGATTGCCCTTCTATTTAGCTTATCTATAATGCTACAAAATGTTTATATCTTATTTTGTGCAGGAGGCTCTTACTGCACAATGGCAGAAATAAGAATGGTATTCTACCCAGGCAAAAATAACATCAAGTACATAACACTACCTCTCTGGTGAGGAACATTTGGTACAATTTGCACAGCTAAGCACATACGTGTTGAACTATAACACTCAAATTCCTATGAATAAATATATTAAATGAAAAGATATCATATCAAATAAGCCATTGAACTTGGAGTGAACTGGTAAATGGGAAAGATGAAATTCTTGCAGTTTGCCTGCTGATTACAGTAGGTTAGAATTATCCCTGGTGTAAATCCATTGATTTACACCAATTATGAGTTTGTCCAATTATCTTATTTACACATCTCTTAAAGATAGGCCTTGAAAAGGTCAACAGCAGTGCACTGCCATGCAGAGTCTTTTGAAGCTATAGACTCGAAGCTTTGCTTCTGGCATCATTAGAAAATAATTGCTTGTGAATGTCTAGGGATTTGAATCTGCATGTTAGGGCTCTGAAAAGGAGGGCAGGAGGGTTTTAAACATTATTGAAATGGCTTCTACTAACATTACACTTATCACAAGTGACAAATGACTATGAATAGAATTGGAAGACCTCACCAGGGGGCTTGACTAGCTGCGTCTCACCTGGGTTGGTCCATTTTCTCTCATTAGATTTTCTTTTCCTGGTTGTTCTCTTTATTCTTTCTTGAGTGTAAACTCACAACCTGCTGAATCCAAAGTTCATGCAGAATCTGACATTTATGCACCATATTTCCTCATATACCAAACAGACCTTTCCCATAAAACTGAGCCCTCCAAAATTAGGATGTGAGTCTTAAGTAGGGAAGCTGATTTTGTTGCTGGAATGGAAACGTGGAGATGCTGTGCTTTTCTCTTAACCAGCATATAGTAAAGGTAGAAGCTACTCTTCACCATCAGACCTAGAATTTTAACCCTCTCTCAGCCACTGCCAAATTGGTAGTTTTGGCTGAGCAGCCAAAAGGTGCTTGCCAAATCAGCAGTGGCTATGAGAGGGTTAAAACTCTAGCTTTCAGCTAAGCAAACAAGGGCAGGTAAGTGATACTGAAAAGTAGACTCTGTCCCTGCTCCATACAGTCCCCATTCAGCCATGACTCTGGAAAACTCATTTCTGATTTGTTCTGTCTTCCTATAACAAGGCACATGTCTTATTTAGGGCATATAGTATGTAAGAAAATGTGGTATCTAATGCTTCAGTAATCCCTAAGTGAGGATATTCCTTATGACATCCCAAAGAATCAGTGCTTACCTCTAGGTTTGGGGACTTTTCATTCTTCCATTTGTTACTGCTTCTGTCCATCATCTTGGGTTTCATCCTTCTCACCATTTTTCACATTCTATATATCTCTCCTCTTCTCCCCTACTTCTCTAACCCTGGTCTGTGGGGAAAGCCATTACACATACTCTTACCTTTTCAGCCTTCCTCCATATTTTTAGCTTCCTTGATACTTCTGTTTCTTTATTCTATTGCTTTAACTAGATGTTGCAGAACTCAGGGTAAACTTTGCAGACTTAGGTAAAGATAGTCCCCATCTCGCTGAAGAAGTGGGATTAGCCATGATTGTATGGCTCATTCCATCTGTATATTGACAGATGTTGACAGGTCTTGTGTGGCCAGGGACTCTCAACCTATAACCTGGCTTTCTAATGAAGAGGAAGGATGGTCTTGTGCTTAAGGCACTAGGTTGGGATTAATGAGCTATACGTCAAGTTCTGAGCTCTGTTGCTGATATCCTGCCTGACCTCAGGCATGCTACTCAGGGCCAGAACCAAAAGTGGTCTTAGGTGCCTGAAGTGCAATTTAAGCACAAATTGGACACATACTAGACCATGTGAATGAGGCATAACACTTCTACCCAGCCACTTAGAGAATCCATAAGTGCTTACATTTTTACTAGAAAGCTTATAGAGGTGAAGAGTTCAGGTACTGTTCATGTCAATAACTCTTGCCATCTTGGTTGAGCTTAGTCTGTTGGAAATTCACAAGCATCCCTATGTCCCAGGGGAAACTGATTTGGTAGATGTGCCTACAGAAAGCCCAGCACATCCCAAGTGTGGTACCATAGCACAACAGGCACTTCCATTTCCATTCAAGCATAACTAAGGACCTACCTAATTTGCAGCTTCGTGGATTTTACGGAAATTGCAAAATCTAGGATTTTCTGTGAAATCCAAAAAATCAACAATAAAAAAATATAAAATTAAAATTCTGGCTCCCCAGTAGAAGCCAGCAGTCCTTGCTTCTGGGAGGGAAAGGTGCCATCTAGCAAGGTAGCATGAAGGGTGGAAGACAAGCTGGTGGCTTCCCACTTGTCCTTTCTCCCCCACACTGGGGCCTCCCTGCCAGTTAGCACTGAGGGGTGGGGCAGAATGAAGGGCAAGCAGCAATCATGATGAAGGCTGCCCCCTTGTCACTCCTCCCTGGGCCTCTCCACCAGTCAGTGCCAAGGGGTGTGGCTGCTGTGAACTGCCCAGTTCTGTGCATCATGAGTAGGTTGTGAAAAACTCTGTCTTGCTGCAATTTAGGTAGGTCCCTGAACATAGTAGGTGATGTGTCTACAACAGGGGTGGGCAATTATTTAAGCTAGAGGGCTGCTTAATAAGTTTTGGTGAGCTGTTGAGGGCCCCTGGTCACCACCTTTAACCCCTGAACTTTGCCACTGGAAGTCCCTCCCATTGCCCCTAGAAGTACTCTTTTTGGGAAGGGGGTTTGCCATCTTGGAACTACAAAAAAAGACAAATTATATACTAAAAATTAAACATCTGCAATAACATATTTTAATTTTATATTTTTAAATTGTACTGATTTATGTGTATTTGTGTCATGCATATAGAGGTGATTGCAAAATAGCTCAAAATGAAGTCTTTCTCTTGTATATTGTGGGAGGGAATGGAAGCATGTGGGGTGGTGTGGATGGGTAGGTATGGGGATTGTGAGGAGCTGTGGGTGAGTGTGTATGTGGGGTTGGGAGCATGT
>NW_017728918.1:86231632-86253241 GCF_001723895.1 Crocodylus porosus
TCCCATCTGCCCACCACCCCACTCCCCCCCCCACTGCTACCATTTACCCCGCCCATTGTCACATCCCTACCTGCAGGGCCGGGATCAGGGCATCCCATGGGCGATGGTGAGAGCACAGCAAGTGCTGCCTCCACGGGAGTGAGCAGGGCTTGGTCCATGCGAGCACAGCAGGGACAGCCTGGGGCTGGGCCAGACGCAGTGAATCGGTGGGCACCTGTCCATGAGCTAAATGAAATCACCTGGTAGGTTGAATCTAGCCTGTGGGCTGTATTTTGCCCACCCTTGGTCTACAACCGCACCATCTTAGTGGTTACAACACTTTGGAAATGGGCCACAACTCTCAGCTCCCAGCTATAGGCCAAACTGGGTGAGGCATCTTCTGCTGTCCTCTTGAACCTGTGCCACAGTGTAAAAAAGAATGTAACTTTCATAGGACAAGAGAGAGTAAGCTTGAGAGACCCTGAAACTATAGCCCAGTAATAGGAACACACCTCCGGGAGCAGGGAATGTATGGAGTTCCAGTTCTTTCCACCAGGACTGCTAAAGCATTTTGCATTAGAGAGTTACTGAATAAGAATATGTAAACAGAACTAGGATACCACCACTGTGGGGTGTATCTTAAAAAAAACAAACAAACCAGTCTCTTGTGTCCAAATCCAGGAAGCAGTTTCAATTTGTGAATCCCTGTCTTATAGGTGTCTAACTGATCTGCAGTTAGGCACTTAAATCTGAAAAAGAGGTAGGGTTTCAGACGCACCATGCTCTCGGTGGTCAGCTCAGGTGTGAATCCTATTCCTAAAGCCTCTAACTCTCCCCATACATTGGCAACTTAGGCAGCTAAACTGAATTTGTAAATGCTATTCCCAGAGCCAGGTATTGAAGCCCCTGTCAGAGGCTCTGATCAGGCATGCCCGGGTAGGCTAAGCATCTGAGTCATGACACACCTGCCCATGATCCTGACTTATGTGACTGCCCCACTTCTCTGCAACTGGATTGGCTACTGAATGTGCCATTCTCCCCTTATAAGCACATGTGCAGCCTCAGGCTGCAAGCATATCTTTACGTAGCCTCAGTCTGTTCTAGCAAGCCTTGCATTCACTGTTTTCTAGTTCTTTTGACTTGGCATGGCTTTCCCTGACCCTGATCTTGAATCTCCCCTGAACCTTGGTGCTCACCCTGTTCTCTCTGATTTTCCTGGCATTCTGACTCAGCTTGGCTTCCTTGACCCTTGATGGTTCCTACCCTGGGGGTCTTTAAGAGGAGGCTTGACGTCTACCTAGCTGGGGTCATTTGAGCCCGGTTTTTCTCTCTTGCCCAGGGCAGGGGGTCGGACCTGATGATCTACAAGGTCCCTTCCGATCCTACTTCTATGAACCTGTGAATCTATGACCCTGACTTCGGATCTCCCTTGGAACTTGGCACCAATTCTCTAACTCCTAGCTCCTGGCCTCAGCTTATGTCTCAGGCTACGTCTCTTGGACCTTTCCTCTTGGCTCTGGTAACAGTACCCCTGCCTTGCTTACTCCCAGCTGCCTATGTCCCAGCTGAACTCTCACAGCCCCTTTGTGGATCTGGGCCTAAATCTTTCTGTGCTTCAGTTCCCCTCTTGTTAAGTAGGGATAATAGCACCTGCCCATCTAAATAAATATTGCGGCAATAAATTAATTGTCCTGATCTTCCTTTGCCTCACCCCTTTTGTGGTTATATACATTACATTGAATATTATCATGCATTGGGCTCTTCTCCCACACCGCTGCCAAGCACCATTGACTGACTGACTTAGTAGCATGTCCTTTCATCTGTCAAGATGTTGGATGGCCATGAATACTGTTGAGTCAGAATGGCAAAGTTTGGTACAGAGCTTTTCCTTCCATTTGCAGTGTACAGTAGGCTTCTCTGCACTTCTCTGCAGGCAAGTCCCAGTTTGGACATTTTTGAGCATGCCTAACCCACCTACTTCTTCAGAAATGGAAGTAATCTAGTGAAGATATTCTGGGGAATCCATCTACAGCTGCTGTTGAGACCTCTGTCTTTGGTATGTTTGAAAGCAGCTACAGGGAATGATCTCAGAGATCCGTATTTTTGGACTTTGGTGGAGTATGGGTGCCAATGGGCAGGGCAGGCCTGCCAACAACCTACTGAGGACTCATGGCTTCTGCAGTGTAGACAAGCCCATGAAGTTAATTCTTTTTTGTCCCCACCTGCTATATGACATTAATGTGTTTGTATAAAGTGCAAGGCAATTGACAATGAGATTTATTAATATTTCTATGATGTTCCCCTCCTGCTACAAGAGCACTGTATTTGTAGGTATGCAAATAGTGAATAGATATGGTACCAGGAGATGGCACTCAGGACTCTATAGCCTAATTCAGGGGTTTGTAGGATCAACAAAACCTGGACACTGAAAAATGGCTTTTTCAAGCTAACAGATGTCTGCAGCTCTATGGAGGTTATGTAGTGATGAGACCAGTAGAAGTACCAGACAGAAGAATATGGTGGCAGCCTGATTGCTGCAGTTGTAAAATATACCTCTGTTTTTCCCTCACTTTTTCTTTTATTGCTACAGGAACAAAGAAATAAAATAACTTGAGGTAAAATTGACCTTTAAGATTATTATTGTTGCTAAGTAATGCTAATAGCGCTTCACATTCTGAGATACATACTTCAGAGCACTAATGTCATTTAATTATAATAATGCTTCCAATGAAGGTGCCCCCACAAATTTAATATAGATTTAATTATTATATTTTTAAATGCCAATTAAGTCCAAAAACACATCGAGGTTTACCATCCTATTTACTAAATTTTACCTGCTATATATCAAATGGCCCATGACATGAGCCAGAAGTACGGGATCAGCCCCTTGTGTATAAGCATTTAAGAATCTGGAACTCACAAATAAAGAGTAATTGATGTGGGACAATTATTAAAACACAATAGGGAAATGTAGGTAAGAAAAAAAGCTGCTTCTACATGCAAGTTAGAAATACAAGGGAAAAATCTATTTTGGCAGGACAAAAAATGAGCTGCAGAGTCTCATTCAGAACTATTATATATTTTCTTTTTCCAACTAATTTTGTGCTGTATACTTTAAGTATGTAAATCATGCCTCTAGTCTGAACTTAATTGCCCTAGTCTTCTATCTGTATATACTAAACATTAATTTACAAATATATTTTGGATACATTTTTTAAGTTGGGAAATCTGTTAGTAAAAGTCAAAACCAGTTTAAAAAAACTGCAGTGATGTTAAATGTGTTGGCCATTTGGCCAATAGGATAAAAGAGAGTTTGGGTAATAGTAGTAAGACTCACTCTATTCCTACCCTAGAAATATTGTTTTACTTAGGTTTTAAGTATCCATTAGTGTTTTTTTTCCAGGTTTAGTCAGCCAATTCTGCCTTCAGGTATAAGAAGCACAATGCCAGGGGAGTATCCAGCTTCTCAGTCTGAGAACAATTTACAGCGTTTCCTTGCTTTCCCAAACTGTAAACAGGCCATCATAAAATAGTGTATGCTACTCTAGCACCATGTGAACAGCTCATTATCCCAGGCATTTCAAGACTAATTTGTAGGACATTTGGTTAATTTGCATAAGCCATCCAGTACACAGAAGATGTCTCTAAAATAAAGCAATATGCCAAAATCTGGATTTATGTGAAAACATGAATAGTGTATGTTTGTGGGGGGCAGGGATATTTCAGGAAGCTGACAGTGCATCTAGCTTCAGTACCAGAATCCTGCCTCTCTACTTGCTGCATACAAAGCTTCCATATAATTTTCTATATTGAATCATAAACCTCTTTTAATAAGTAAGATGAGTTTTGAGTCTTAAAATAACCTTGAAATGTGAATACTTTGTTGGCTTTGTATAAAAAGGTAACAAAATCCTGAACTGAATCTGAATAAAAGGCCGTGGTTTCAGATATTGCTGCAAGAAGCCTAACATGTATACTGTTCTGATTATTACTGTGAGTCCAGAAAGACTAGGGTTTATAATCCTTGCAACAGCTGATATCTGAAGCATTGGTTCTTCCTGTGCTTTGAGTTAGTCAGTCCTTGATCTCTATGTTTGGCATAGAATCCTGTATTTTCCTGAAATCTGACCTTGTGCTCTTTCCTTGTGCAGCAGTGTTTGTTCTGGTGTTCAGAGATGCTTAGTTTCTGTCCTCGGGACTCAGAATTAGAGCTGCACAGGTCAATGGAGCAAATAGGAGAGTTGTCATTATTGGATCTGATGCCTGCCCTCTGGTTTGTATGTTATTGTTTTTGATAAGAATTATGAAATAGGGAATTAACAAGAAGTTTCAAGTATAGTTTTCCCCGAAAAATGACTTTGTAAACTTGTCAGTCTTTATTACCCATCTTTCCATAACTATTCTAAACTTGTTTCACATAAAGGTGGAGGATGTTTTTTCTCACTTAGTAGAAAAATAAGCCTGGATTCTGAAAGTCAAGCTGCTTTCTCCTCTGCCCCATTTCCCCCAGTATATCTTCACCAGAACGAAGACTTTGCAGATCAAGTTAAATCCTCCTTTACCCCTGTGAAATCCAATTAATTTATTTAATACAGAACTTGATTTGAAGACAGTGGTGCTGCACTCTTGTAATTGAGGATATTGTTTGGCCAGTAGAATTTCTATTAGTAGTAATGATGTGTGAGAATGAAAGAATTCAGTTTGACTTTTAGACAGAATTTGCGAGGCTGATACCTAGAATACTGTGTGGGGGTGGGGTGGAGGGTGTCTTTTTAAACGTAAATAAAGCTAATTTGAGCTAGAAGCCACACGCACAGAGTCTTTTTGTGGGGCAGGACTACAGATTAAGGGAATTATTGTAACACTTTATAGTAAGGTTTTATGGATACAGGCTTGTAGTCTTTGTTTTGCCTTTGACAATGAAGAGTATATTTGGAGTTTAGTTAGATGGAACTAAAAAAATATAAGGAAACAATGTTCTCATATGAAATGGAAATGATATTTCAGTTGCTGTTCAGATTGGCTGGCTCAGTATTTTGCAAATATAATGGAATGAAGGTGGAAACAACAGGTTGCATGGAAGTGGTAGCATTAATCTGAAAATAATGAGTAGAACAGGAATAATACCTAGGGTTTTTTCATTTACTCTATTCTACTTTTTATCATTTTGCTTTTCTAAGGTTTTGGAAACAGTTTTTCTTTTAGGATTTATAGCCTGCTTTAACTGTTTTGATTAACAATTCTTGAACTATTGGATAGAAAAACCACTTACATTTGTGTCTATGATCTACAAGATGGCCCTTGAGGTCCTGTCCAATTCTATGGCTCTATGATTCTGTATCATTTAGCTGAATTGTATTTTGAACTATTCCATACATTCAAACTACAGTTTCTGCAGATGGCTAAATACTTCCCAGTGCTGTCAGATTGGAAATCTCTTTCTCTCAACTTCACTCAAGTTTGTTATGTGTATAGCTCCATGAAGTTCAATAGATGTAAATACAGATTAATTATTTAAAAAGTAATAGGAAGGAATGAGCTTCCAAACATGTAGTGTTTAATTATTTAAAACCTATAATGGAATTTCAACCCTCACTCATCTCTCAGATCTCTCGTAGTGCTTGGACAAATGCCTGAGGTTAACTACCATGCCTCCACCTCCTAACCATCTCCCTTTTTATAACACAGGGTAATAAATGTGCCTGCTAGATGTGAAGTACAGTCAGTAGTCTCAGTCAACATGCTTTGCTTAAATGTCTCCTGCTTTTCTTCTTTATTCTATTGTATCCTCTAACTGCTAGTTTCAGAGTGCTATATTACATAGCAAGGTACATGTATTAGTGTGTGTGGGTATATGGGGTGTTGTCTGTATGTACACATTGAGGACCAAATCCTACAGTCTTCCTTGAGGTGAAACTCCCATCGACTAGTTAGTTGCAGAATGGAAGACTGGACAGACTGCTTTCTGAGCAGTGTAAGCGTACAGTGCTAAAATGGACTTTAAAGCAGCAGGGAATCAGGGTCGTGCAAACACAAATGCAGTTGCGTTGGTATAAACGGGAAATTTTGTTTTGTGTACACACACCCTATTAGTACGTGTTTGGGTTTGGTAGTGCTTAGAGACATCAACTGACCTGGAGGCTTATTTGGGCTGAGCACTCTACACACACCAAGTAAGTCAAGATCTACTTCAAAATGCTGAGAATCTGAATAGGCAAGGCAGAAGAAGGAAGTATTGTTATTCCCATTGTACACATAAGGAGCCTAGAGGGAATTTAAGTAATCTGTGCAGAAATCACACAGGAGTTCTGTAGAAGAGAGCAGGGAATAAATCTCATTTGCCAAATCCCAGTTCCATGCCTTCGCTGCAAGGTCATACTTCCTTTACTGGCGGTAAATTAGTGAATGGTAATAACTTGACCCAGATTTAATTTCTTTCATTTTCAAAATATTTAGTAGCACTTTTGTTGCATGGGACAAATGTCAGGTTAGGAATCTTTGTATGTAATAACTGTAAATTGTCTTCTTCCTGACCAGATTCTCAGATTAACTCCATTAAGTCTGCCTTGTGGAATTCCAGTTGCCGTCAACAGGAATTTTGTAGTAAGATGGAGGGAAAGACATGACTTTATAGAAAGTTACACATAGGCACAAAATTAGGAGTCAGTCCTGCAATCAGATATTTATGAGGAGGTTTTTATATTTGTATAGAAACTTACTGAATTCAGAGGAGTTTAAGTAGGGTTTAGCTAAGTGGATCCAGCAGTAGGATTAGAGTATAAATTTGTTTTCTTCTATCCTGGAGCAAAACTTCCCAAGAAGGTAGTTTAGTGCCTTTGTAGAGTAATAAGAAAATATTCTGCATTAAATTGTAAGTGTGACAGTGTTTGGCCATTATGCACTTATGTGATAAAACCTGTGTAGTTACATGTAGTTGATCCATACTGCCATGAAATGTGTTCCCTGTGCAGTTCCAAATTTGGGATTGTTTTTTTTTTAAGGCTGTGTTGTTAGCCTAATAGCTTCTTGTTTGTTGCCTTGTGTTTGCAATGTGCCCTACTCAGTTATACACAGTTAGTGCAGGACAAATTCTACCCTCATTTAATTGAGACAAATCTGGAGTAACTCATTTGAATACTGTAGAGGTATTCCAGATTTATTTTATGACTACACTGCTCCTTCAACCGATGTTATGTAAATAATAGAGCATCTGATAAAACCTTATATTGGATAAGTCTTAAAACAATGGGATAAGTAAATAACTTTCTGAAAATAAATACTTGTCTGAATTTCAGTTTTAATAGAAAGAGCTAGAGAGATTTTTTGTTTTTTTTACTCATAGGTTCCACACCTACATGGTATGGATTACTAAGGAAAAATACGTGTATTTATTTCTTTATTACTTGAACGCAGACAATGTCTGTTACGGTTCAGGGCAAAGTTTGATGTCTGTTATGGGTGATGCAGGACTTTAATACCCTAGCGCTGTCTACTGTACAGACAGAAGTTCAACTGTCAGCAGGTACCCTTATCATCAGACTTTTAGTTGGAAAGGAGGTATGGGCTGGTGTAATCTGGGCACTTCACTCTGGCCTCCCAAACCACAAGTAGTCCAGGACCATAAGTTGAGAACAGGCACATAATTAGCATTTTGATGCCCTTAGCAAAAGTGTGTGTGTGGATGTCAAGTTGTCAGTGCCAGAATTGTGGGGAAGGAGAGGTTAACAAACACCCTCTTTGAGAATGGGGGTGAAGGGCGTACCTAGCTGCTGCTGCTGCTATGTGAGATCCCACTCTGTTGCACCCTCTTAAACTTTAAATAACCTTGAGCTATGCTTCTGTCTGAGAAACACAAACCAAGAACAACCATTTTGAAAATGTGGACCTTAGCTTATCAGATTTTGGAATGATTTTGATCATTCTAGAAGGTGGTTGAAAAAGAAAAAACTTTCTCATGAAAAATGTCAAGTGTTTTCAAGCAGCTTCAAATATTTTCAGCAGCACTCCTATTCAGTCTCTCCGTCATATTAATGTTCCATGCGAGCAACTGCTGCGATCCCTATAGATACCTATTGTGGTTGGTAACGGTGGAAGAGGTAGTCTGTGCGAATCTGGCTGGCAGTCACGTGGCTGATGCAACTTCGCTAAGTTGTTCTCCACATTATGGCAGTGTATACTTTTTCAGCACTGGGCACAAAAGTGGAGTGCTCTAGGCACCTCCATAATACAATTATTAAAATATAGTAAGATTTGAAGATACTTGATCTAAATAAATGAGTGGAACTCTAGTTAACAGCACTCAGTCTATTATCTACATGTTTCTCACTTGTGTTGGTGTAAATGGGCATGTCTTCACAAGGCATTTACTGTGCAGTAATCTAATTAGCTGTGCAG
The DNA here is from genome assembly GCF_001723895.1 of Crocodylus porosus. NCBI lineage: Eukaryota > Metazoa > Chordata > Crocodylia > Crocodylidae > Crocodylus > Crocodylus porosus. Next base: position 86,240,006 of record NW_017728918.1, read on the forward strand.
TAAACACTGCACATCTACACATGTGCCCCTATTAAGCTGGAGTAAGGTAATTAACTCTAGCAGGATCGTACTTGTTTACAAGTAAATACAAGTACGATCCTACTGCAGAGATTTTTATTCCACAGTAGCTCATGTAGAGACACTGCCCTAGCTAGCTGAGCCGTGAAGGTGCTCAAGTGTGGGAGCTGCTCTGACCTGGTTCAATGTGTTGCAGTCCAGCATGTAGGCAGTGCACCTGGGAGCAATAAACTCTGTTGCGATAAGCAGCAGAGTTTTCATTGCATCACAGTTATATGCACATGTAGGCACACCCAATTGGAAGTAACTAACGTGCAGTTAGTGAAGGTTATGCCAGTTTGATATTGGTATAAAAGTAGAATAGAAGAATTCTTTATTACTGATAAATAAAGACAATTTCTCCAGGTTTCAGCTTACATTTTGACTTACAATTCTGTGGAGCAACAGTATTTCAAACTTAGATTACAGTATTATTCTCTGGATCCAGTAAATTTTACATTTAAGTCTGACTGATTTAATGGGTGTTCAGTGGTAACTGTGGCCCAGGTGAAGTGGTATTGGCCTGAAGCAAAGCCTAAGGCTGAAAGCATCATGTATGAGCAAAAAACATTAACCTGCCCCTGAAACCACCTCATTATTACATTTATATGCCTGTCAACCATCTTGTGTGCCATTGGAAACATAATGGAGAGGTTTTTATTGTTATTTTTATATTCACTTGGATATAAAAAAGAAAATATATTAGAGAAAAAATACATAAACTAAAAGATATTACTAGGCATAAATTCTAGACAGGTGAGCCACATGGGTTCTTTTTCATCTGCAAATGTTATATTGCTATATGACCAGAATAAAGTTTTGTACTGAAAGAAAGGAGAACATATTTATTCAGGTGCTGAATAAAGGAGTGAGTTAATTATAGAATACAAATCTTTATCAAGGCCTAAAATTATCTGAGGATTTGACAGTGCAAAACTGTTGAGCTTGAATATTTGTTGTGTGGTGAGATTTTAGCCACTCATTAAGCAAGTTTGTATTTGGAGTTCATAAATTGCTTACTTCCCCTCGTACCTTTAAGTTTTCCCATTTTTAGCTATGTTCCCAGTTCTCAAAATGATTTACTGTATAATCTCAAATACTAATTAGACCAAGGGTGAGCTTCACTTCCCCTTCCTGATTACTAGGGTTTGATGCAGAGAATTATGCAAAAAACAGCAAATATAGAATCCACTCTTAACCTGCTGGCTGATGCTGGGGCTGAAGAATAGACCTTCTGCAGTTGCTATATACTCCTGTTACAGATTCACAGAAGTTCAGGGCTAGAAGGGACCTTGTGAAATCATTGGGTCTAGCCTCGCTGCTCTATGTAGGAAAGACTGGTAGGGACAAATAACCCCAGCAAAGTATGCATCCAGTCTCCTTTTGAAGATCTCCAGGGTAGGTGCCTGCACCACCAAGTTTCCCTCCAAGCTGCGCGTGTGCGCGGCCATGCACAATTTAATAGCATGCTGCGCAGTAACTTATTAATCCTGTGCTCGTTTGCAGTGGGGCATGGCAAGGCGGGGGCTGGGAGCTGGTGTAGGCTCTGCAGGCGCAGGGGAACTGCTCTGCTCCCCAGCGCCAAGGCCATGTGCCTCCTCACTCCTGGAGGTGAGGTGGGGGTGGGGGCTGGAGGCTGCTGCTGGGAAACTACTCTAATCCCCAGACCTGAGGCTATGTGCCTCCTCACTCCCGGAGGCAAGGTGGGGGCGGGAGCTGGGGCTGGGGCTGGGCCTGGGCCTGGGGCTGGTGCAGGCTCCGCCAGCTCCGGGGAACTGCTTTGCTCTCCAGCCCAAGTCCATGTGCCTCCTTGCTGCTGGAGCAGGGACACGTGGTTCTTGGCTTCCCCAGATCTCAGATTAAATACTGCAGGCAGCAGCAGCTCGAGGCAGCCAAGAGCGCACCCTGACATTTCACTCCTCTTCAGACAGCATGTTGCTCTCCCAGCAACACTGTTTACACAGCCCAATGTACCATGGTAGGATTCACTTTGGTTACCTGCAGCAGGAAAAGGTGTGTGGGGCAGAGCAGGATGGTGCAGAACCTGCATCTGCATCAGAGGAAAAGGAGCAGGCGTAAGGAATCGTTCCTAACCATGATGTAGTTTGGGGGTGCTGGTTACAGCTGTGTTGCTCATAGGCATAGGTAGACAAGGTGCTTTGGGTAAATTCTATCACATTTACCCAAAGCACTTTGTCTAACCATGACATAAGATTTCTGCATCATGAAAGGGGAGTCCCCATTACCGGCTCTGGGGAACTGCTCTGTTCCCCAGTCCCCAGCCTTGTGTTTGGAGGATTATTGCAATATCCACTGCATGTGGACCCATTACATGAGGATTCTAATCTGTTAGGCGTAGCGTAGTCCAGATTCAGGCTTAGCGAAAGGGGGAGGTGGGACTAAAGCGGTGAGCTTACGGACCAAAGTGGTGCACTCACAGATAGCTCCACCTTAGAGGGAACGTTGTGCACCACCCCCGCTGGAGGTCCATTTTGGAGTCTGGTCACATGAACTATAAAGAAGTTTTTCTTTGTATCTAGTCTGAAACCTCCTTCTAAGAATAGCAACTGCTAAGTTTCTGTGCCTCTTCTACAGGAGTTTGGAACTGAAAGAGCTGTATAAGTGTAGATCTAGTCAGTCCTTTGTCCCCACAAATAGTTCCCAACAGCTCTTCCAAACCAGAACTGTTATGGGACCCCCATTTTTCAGTGCCCTTTAGGCAATGTAGAAGTTTTTTTGCACAGCCTTTCACAGTCAAGAATTTGGAGAGGTGCCTTGTGTAGAAGGCATTGCAAGGACATTAATGAGACCTTCATTCTGTATAAAGAAATAATTTGTATTATTTGAGGAAGATTTTCCTTAGTGTGACCTTCCATTGCTATACCAGAGTTGTTGCAGGCATGAAGGAGTGCTGGATAAACCCTAGAAATGTTTTTCCAGCTGTTGACTTTGTGACCTTCTTTCATTTTATTTCCTGAGTATTCAAAGTCAACAATTTTTGTCATGATTTCAGGGCACTTAAAGTGCTCCTCATTTTTGATATTTTGAAAGGCCGCAGTAGCAGCAGTTTGAGGTGATAGGTTCATGCCATCTTTATGAGGAAGCAACTATCTCCTTGTGGTGCAGAGGACTTAGAAATCATACATGAAAATCACTGGTTTTAGAAAACTGGACCAAATAGTTAAAAAAACTAGCAGTTGCAACTGTTGTTCCTTAGTTCCTTAGTTTTTATTTGTATTACATTTTGATAAAGAAAAGTCTGATAACTTACAAAAGGCAGGTCTAAGCTGCTCAGTTATGGTCCCAGTCAGCACTGTACAAAGATGGAACAGGCCTGCTTCCATGCAAGTACCTTCCTGAACTGGAAGAAGTATATTCTACTTCGTGTGACCCTTGATGCATACCAACAACTTTTGCCTCCCAGGAGAATTATGTAGATGTCACATCTCAGTGGGTATATCTATATGTGCAATTAATTGCAGAAAATTCAGGCTCATTAAAGTGCTTCCCAGTACACGTCTACATGTGCACCCCAGTCAGGAGCAAACTGAGCCTGACAGGAGCAGTCCAGGCCAGGGCTGCTCCTGCCCTGCTCTGCCTCCCTACAGCATCCAAGGGGAGCTTTAAGCTCCCCTGGGTGCCAGTCCTGGGTTGGCAGGGGCCATGGGGGCTTCACCCTAGCTCCAGAGGGTGGGGAGGAGTTGTCCTGGTTCAGTGGGCAGGTCCATCCCTTCTGTGGGAGGATTGGGTTGGCCTCAAGCAGGGGAGTGTGGCTCCCTGCTGTCTAGGCTAACCAGGAGCAATTAGCTCCCAGTCAGTGTCTACATGTATGGTATGGCACATTAGTTAACACACAGTTTTTCTAGTACCTGTATCTACAGGTGCTAGAAAGCAGTGCATTGGATGAATATACTGCACATTAATTGTTGTGCATGTTAAGACAGTGAAGTTTTACTGTGGATTAAAGTGTTTCTTGTATATGCACCCAGTATGGCATAGACATGCCCACAAAGAAAAGTCTTTTGACTCAATCATTGAAATTTATGGCAAAATTGTGGTTATCTTGTGCCCATGTGGAGTAAGTTGCAGACATTAGTGTTAACTTTTCAAAAGTGCTGGATGACTTTAGCTTTCATAGTGACTTAGGTTCCTGAGTGTTGTGTTATAGCATAATCTTGATCTATGCTATAACACAACTTAGGTTCCAGCAGCAAGAACTATGAGCCCATCCGTACTTAGAGTCTTGCCAAGTCATAACCTTACTTGCCCAGTGGCAGAGCACCACCAGTTTCTCAATGGAAAGAAAGGGCTTCTCTGTCATGGGGTAGCCAGAAAAAAGCTTATGTTCATATCCCTGCCCCTTCTGCCAGCTGTCATGACTTCTTCAACAGCTATGCGTTCACAGGGTGCAGTTTGTTAAGAGCTGTGCAGAGCTTCCAGAAGCCATGAGAACAGTGTGCAAGGAAGGTGGCAGAAGTAGCCCAAGGGTAGGCAATACCTGAGTCATGTGAATGGAAGTTAGGCTTCTAAGTCATTTAGGCATCTGGGAAAATGTTACTCGACTCTGCTTCTCTCTGTATTCTTTATTGTTATTGTTGTTTAGATTTATATTCTGCCTTATCCCTAAAGGCTCAGAGTGGCTTTTTGGCTCTTTAGGCTTAGATCATACTTAATATACACATTTAATTTTAGCACTGAATAGTCTAATTGACTTTAGTAAAACTGACAGGACACAATTAAATATGTGTGCAAAGCTTTTTTGGGGAGAGGGATTAAAACTGAAATATCTTTGTATGTGTTTGTAAAGTATGAGCAGAACTGGGCCCCAATTCTGATTTGGGGTCTCTGCGAATATGCATAGTAGTCATCCTCCTAGGAAATGGCTGAGGAACATTGGGAGGGAAATGTATAGGTGATGCTTCCCTTTGCTGTTTATTTGGATGTTCCTGTTCAATAAGTTTACAGGAAAATAGATGAGAATCTAAGGTCAGATGCTCCACTAGTGTAAATTGCCACAACCCAGTTGCTTTTCAGTGGAGCAAACTGATTTAGAACAGTGGAAGATCAGGCCCATGCTGTTTTTAATTTACTGCATCTTCTTGTTTTTTAGCATTCCCGGCACAAAGGAGGGAAGCTAAAACCTACCTACGCAGTGAGCAAACCACGTCTGAAAACTTTTTTTGCAAAAAGTTGTTTATAAGCAGCTTGCCCCAGGTGGTGACAATAGAGGGGCAAAGGAGAATGACATCGATTGCATCCACTCTGCCAAACTTGTCTCACAGCATCACTTGCATGATCATCTTAGGCTCTTCCAGTCCAGGAGACAGACTTTCACAATCATTCCAGCACTAGGTCACTCTGCCTGCCAAATTGTCTGTCCTGTTGACAGCACTTAGACCGCTATTCCCCCTCCAGTCATCTCCCCTTCTGCAGCATGTTCATTTTATTTGGGATTTATTTCATTGCTAGAATGATATCCTTAGCCAGCACTGAAACAGCAGTAAGGATGATCTCTGTAATCAACACTTATTCAGTACACAAGTGTAAAAAAACCCACATTAAGGAGTTTAAGGCTTAAATGCCATTGTTTTGCATTCTGTAATATTTTAGACTGGCAGATTTATGGGGAGAAGAAGAGCTTCTCCCCAGAAATACACTTCGTACAAATTTCACTTCACACTACGTTCATTTCCCCATAAGTTTTGGCTGCTGTATTATTGGCTTCACCAAGGTTTTAAGATCAAAAGTTTTTACAAAGCTTCAGCCTGGATTTAAAAATTGAAACTCAGCTGTTTATAAACAAAACCAAATATGCACTGATTGTGATGAAATAAGAACCAACCTAGAATTCCACTGGGCATTAGCATAACTTACATCCATTGCTCTTGATTGGAAACATTAAAATAAAGCCCCCCAAAACAAAGAAACACAAGGGTTTTGAATAGACCATGTTTTAAATACTACAGATGACAACTGCAATAACTCAAAAGTAAAATCAATTTATCATTAGCCATTAATTACCAAATAGCTCTATTTTTTCCTTATGCTTCATGTAGCTTAGACTTTTGCATATAATTAGAATGAAAAATGAAGGCAGAGTGGGTCTTGCATTTAAATGACTGTATTCTCCCCTTCAGAAAATGGTGGTATAAATATAAAGAGAAGGGAAAGAAATTAGTAAGGTCACATCACCAACAACAAGAGGGAGCCTTAAAGAAAGCAAACATAAAAGTAAGCAAGAAAGAAACTTGCATTCTGCTTTAAAATGGGTGGCTAGATAGGTAGATATTAAAATTTCACAGGACAGATTTAAATTACAGGTTAATGCAGTGATGATCTTCCTTCTAAATTCTCTTTTTGCAAAATTACCAACACTATGTTTTCATTCACACCTAGAGCTCCTATACACGTGCAGGGAGCTGGCTCCAACATGCTGCAAATCCGGTGCGTCAGAGCAGGCTTTGATTAATCAAGGATTATTTTGTTTATTTCAGAGCTTGATTAATCAAGTCTGGCTTGATTAATCAAGTCTGCTGGAGCTCCGAATTAAACACACTCCAGCAGACTCTGGCATCATATGTATTAGCATCCCCATACTTTTTTGATGAGCTTTAGTTCAAAGTGCCCCACCACCTTTTTTCAGAATGGGGGATGCTGATACATGTGACACTTGGGCGCTTTTAATTAAAAGCGTTCGCTAATTAAAGTGTCCCTCTCCCCCTGTGCCTCTCAGAGCACATGTAAAAATGCCCCTAGTATAGCTATAAACTATATTATAATCACATTCATAAACTGTGCTAGCATCTGCCTTTGGGTTACTGTGTAGTAGAGTTTATAGTTGGTTATTTTAAAATATAATCCCTGACCACAATGGACAGGGAAAGCCTGTTTCAGTCTCTTGCAATAACCCTTTTGGAAAATAGTTATCATGTATGAAAAACTATTTTAAACAACTGTTTTTGAACATGCCTGTTGCTAGCATTGTTCAATCACTGGTATTGACAGGGCTTTCGGCTGCTTCTCACTGCAATTACAACTGAGTCAGAAGGCTCAGTTACAACCATGTTGAAGCCAGGTTCTGCAAACTGGTTATAATTGTAGTGTACACACAGCCTTAGTTACACTATGGGAGTTATTGGGTTACATGCCAGCCCTGAGCAGATATGCCACTTATTCTGATTCTTATAATAATTTGTATATGACTGAGTAGGCAACATCTGCACATAGGAAAAAGTATCAAATGAAATAGCATTATAGGAGGCAAATACTTTTTGAGACATCATTTATGCTTCGTCACAAATAGTCCAACTACCTCATTGTATTACACAAATTAACAACATAGCTAACATAAATCAACATAGGTCCTTGGACACTGAAAATTTACACAGGCGTAGAGTTTCCTGTCTGGTTCCTACTGAAGATGTCCACACTCACTCACACATATAGTGGGGAAACCTTGCACTGCCCCTGGAGAGGCTGCCAGTACATAGGAGAGCTGAAATTCCAGCACTTTTGGTATGTATATACATAGAACTCACTTTTCAGAATAAATGCATTCACTGAAAAAGAGTAAGACAGTTAAAACTAATAAAAATCCCAGATTTGTATTAACTCCCTGAATCTGTATGCCAGTATCTCTGGGTCAGCAATAATCATTTCTTCTTCCTCTCCTTTGCCTCACCCAGGCCAGCATTTCTGAGTGGAGCTTGGAGATGGCCATGATTCCTTCACATGCTCTATTTCTTACACAATATGTCTGGATGAAGCTATGCAAATAGCAGTTGACAAATATGAAAGTGCCCTAGCTCACACTGTTTAATATTCATTTTTCATCCGAGTCAGAAAATGTGAAAAGGGAATTCTACCTCCCTGGGATGATCTTAATGTCAAACAAATTGCTGCTTGTTTGTGTACCAATGGTTAAACGGCATCTTTCCAAGTCAGCTTGAAGCTTGCGGCTCTGATGGCGGAATCGTCCAGGGAGGGAATGGGAAGGTACAGAACAAAATGCAGAATTATTATTAAAAGAGGCCAGAAAAAGAGAAAAAGTGAGATGTGGTCTGTACAACCCAGAGGAAACAGCGTATGGGATACAGGTATTAGAGTCAAGTTTCTTTTCCAGTAAGCACTTAATTATTTATATAAATAAGAAAATGGGAAATTTGGGAGAGACTTACTCTAGAACATCCAACAGTTAGGGCAATTGCAGAGGAAGCAGGAGACAAGAGTATAAATCCCCTCTGCCAAAAAAAAATGAAGCTCTTCCACCTCCTGGCTGAGTACTGTTACCACTGGGCTTTTGGCTATAACCCCTAGCCCATGGGCCTGAACCAGCAGTCAGGGCTCTCCAGGTTTGAAAATTTGGCGGTGGGGGAGTGGTGGCAGTGTTAATTGTTGCTTCCTAGCTGCCAAATTTCCAGGCCAGTGGGGAGCCCTGTGGCTTGGATAACATGGATAGATTAAGCGCACAGAGCCAATCCAGGTGGGCCAGGCCAGATGAGGACAGCTTGGGGTCTAATCAGGGCATGCAGGGCTGACTCGAAGTGGTACAGGCCCTATCTGGGTGGGGTCAGTGAGGACCCAATCCAAGAGCACAGGGCCCAATGGAGGTGTCCCGGGGCCCAATCCTGGTGCCTAGGGCTAGGCAGTAATGGTGTGGACCCTGATCAAGGTGTGCGGGGCCAGGTGCAGCCAGTAATGCCTGGATCTGAGAACTTAAAGCCAAGTAAGGGTGGCACAGGCCCAATCCAGGCATGCAAGGCTATGCAGATACAACACAGCTCTGACTGGTGTGTGGGAGCCAATCCAGCCCATGGATTGGCCCTGTGCCCCACTATGGGGCCAAAAGATTGAGCATTATTGGACTGTAACAGAGGATGCATTTCCAGAGAAATTTGGTCTCCATTGTTTTATGGTCTGATTCAGTAGGTGCTCTGAAAGGACTCTCAGGCTGCCCACCCCCTTTAGTCGCGAAGGAATGGCTAGGTTGAAAACACTGCTGAGGCTTCATTGTGATTGAGTCAAGACTTCATCACTTTTGCATATGGCCACCAGCAGACATAGGTATCAAGGAGATAGGAAAAAGGCTTTAGGACTAGAAAGCACCAAAGTGATGTTTTTTAGCATCTTTTGGCACCTAAATCTTAAATTTGGATGCCTTAAGTAGCAGATATATAGATTTAGTCTCCAGAAGTTGCTTCTGTTTTGGACTTTCCCTCCATGACAGACCTCAGGGAGAAATATAAGGGGGCCTTTATGCCAAAGATTTCTCTTTCCTCTCTGCCAAAACCAATTTTAGTCAGTAGATACCTCTATAAAAGCAGCGGTGTTTCCAATGATTCTATTCTATCTGGGGGTTGGAGACCTCTTAGGTGCTGATTATGGAGAGCACCTCAGACACCCCTCACATACAAAATAGGACTTCCTCCCCACAAACATCCCACAGCTCACATTGTTTTCTTTTTTAACTGTGCATGGCAATTTCTTTGCAATTCCTTCACTATTTCTGAGTACGCAGGTCTATTTTTTTGCCTATCAGAGGAGACCAGTTTGGGTTCCAAGATGGTCTACTGTGAAGGTATCATCCACAGCCTTCCAGGGCTTACACAGCCCTGAAGTCCACTGGTTGGGGCCTTTTGTGGTCTCCGGCACTCTCTGCCTAAATTCCATGGCAAGACTTCTCCATTTCTGTGGCTGGTTGAAAGTTGGTTTTGCAGTGGAGTGCATATTCTCTATGCACAGGAAAGTAAGGAGGATGATTGAACTATATGTAGCAGTATTAATCATGGCCCATTTGAATATTTTGTAGAAACCCCTGTACTTGAATATGTCTCTGTTCATTTCAAGCCATTTACTAATTTCTATGTTGTTGTAGTATTGGCCGGATTTAAAAAACTTGTTCCCCTGCTGAAAAATGTATGGCTGGTGTGTTAGACTCCATCTTGGCTGTAGGGAGGGAGAGAGAGAAAGAGAGTGCCCATGCATGTGTGTATATGCAGGGGTGGTGGCTTTATCTCCCTTTCTTCCAGCACCTGGAAGAGGGAGAGATTATCTCTGGCTTCTTTGGCACTGTCTAGGGGTATGTTCCAGGCAGCACTGACAGAGATTGAAAGGAAGGGTTTGGACCTTGATTGAGTTTAAGGAAAGACAACCATGGGTCAAAATGGGAGGGAATGGGACTGGGCCAGGTGGGATTTAGGAAGTCTGCAGGGTACATATATAAATTGGTGCAGCACTTGGCAGACTCAGTTTCCAGGATGATTACTGAGCAACTTAATGAGAAGGGACAAATTGGTGTGTCAAGGTCTGTTGCTCCTGCTTGAAACCCAGCTGCCTGGGAAGGTATTTCTTGTAGGTCAAAAGGCAAATTGACTTAGCTTAGAGCTTATTTAGAGAAAACATCTAGAACGTCCTACTGGGGGTTGGTGGGGGCGAGGAGGAAGTAGTAGGGGGGCAAGTAGGGAGCACAACATGGAGTCAGGCTGGGATGAAACTAGCAAGCACAAGTGAGAAGTTCCATGTCTGGGTAGAGATGTGTGAGGCAGTCTGCCCAAAGCCTGTCCAGCAGGCAGTTCTGTGGCTTTGGACGTACAAAGCCTGTAGGTGAGAATTTCTGCTGAAGCAGGCTCTAAATATTACTGTTAGTGATTGCTTAAATTGCAGTTCCTCTCTAGAGGATCTGACCATGGATAGTGGCTCATTGCGCTAGGCACTCTCTATACATGTAGAACATGAAGACAGTTCTTGCCCCAGGGGACTTACAATTGCTGAGTGAAATCCTCCCTTGGAATCCCTTGGGGGCGAGGAGGTTTCCATAGACTTCAGTGAAGCCAAAATTTTAGCTTAAGCCTGTGAAAAAAGAAAGGTACAAGAGAGAGATGAGTTCTCAGTAATTAGTAAATGTAAAGTTTGATGCATGATTTTTATTTTCCTTCAGTAGTTTGCAGCCACTTGCTCTAAGTATGTTGAGATAAGGGCCTGAATCTGAGGGTCTGATTCAGTCCTTATTTAGGCAAACTCCGACTGGAGTTAACACAAGGGAAGGGTTTTTTTTTAACTCAGTGTCTGCTTCTGGAGACGCAGAAAGAAAGATAATCTTTGCCCTACTGGCCCTTTTCTTTTCTTTACAAAGGGGAAGTTGTGGGTTCAAAAATTCTGGATAGGCTTGGAGATGCTTTTTATTGTGACTGTGTTGTCCGAGTATTGCTAATGCCTGATTTCTCTTAGGTTAATGCAAATTTCTCAGCAGGCAGAGATTTTAGCAAATGTGTTCCTTAATAAAATAGTGTCTGGTACTAGATTATTGCTCAGAGGTTACTGGTGGGCTACATTAATGGATGAACTTCACTCTGGCATCTGACACCTGATTAAAGTATTAATTATTCCAGGCTCAGAGCCATATGCATTTCCTTTTAAGCTTAGCAGAATGTGTACATTGTGCCTGTGTGGGTAACCTCATGGCAAACTTTGGATTCCACTTTGGATGTTTCTATCAAAATAAAGGCTCAACTGAATAGCTTTCTTTTTGTACTGGAGAAATACAAGATGGGAAGCGTTATAGGATCCCACAGTCTGGGCTTTTTTGGTGTTCCCATATCAAAAACAAGTAATATTTCTGCTGATGTAGTGTCTTCTCAGTGGTCTAGTGGTGTAGATTGCCACACATTTCACAGGAAAAAGGATGAATGATATCAAGCCATTGAGCTTATAAGTACTACGTTGGCAACCAGCCACTAAAATATAAATACATTAAATGTACTAAAGGAAATGTTCATTCTTTTGTTTAGAATTGGACATGCCCCAGTTAGGTAAATTCAATCTTCTTGAGGGTTGTTATGTTACAACTGAATGGGATATTGTATTTATCTCTCTTCTGATCTTTCTGTCATTCAGGTGTTAAGTTTTCACATTTGTGATATGAAATATTTCAGCTGGATCTAGGGTTTGATACTGCAAGGTTCTTCAAAGGAAAATGAAGGCAGTTAGAGGGCACTCAGTGCCTTACTAAAGGAGGCTCTTCATTTCCCAAATTTTTATCACACATCCTTTGCTAAGCACAAATTTCTCTATCCCTTTTCATTTGAAATTTGCAGTCAGAAAATGCAACTAGAAAAGGCTGTTTTGTGTAGCTTGGAGTGGGGGCAGGGGAGAAGCCTGATGTATTACATGGATAAGCATCTCAGTATTTTCCTCTGAATTCCTTTTGTTAATTTTAGGTACTGATTTTTCTATCATGTAGAGGGCCAGGCAGCTCCTTAGAAAATATTCTCGTCTTGCTTCTGATGCTCTTGAGGTCTGTGGCAAAAATCCCATTGATTTCAGTGCAAGCAGAATGTGGACTAAGAGTCTGATCCAAAGCCTATTAACATAAGCAGGAGCCTTTTGCACTATTCTACAGACATTGGATCAGACCCTAAGAACTCGATCATGTAGCACTAACTCACATGAATAATCCTTCTGAATCTAAGAGGGATACTTCTGTGCATAAGCATTACAGAAGCAAATGCTGTCCATAACTATTACAGAACATTCTGCAGCAATTTAACTCCCCACCAGTAAAAAGAAAAGGTAACGCAGTAAAAAACAGCAGAAGAAAGAAATGGACAAAAAGATTTCCCACTGCTTGTTAAAAAAAACACTAAATCAATCAACCAGCAAACCAGTCCTTCTCTCAAAACCTAACAACATACAGCCTGTATCCAGAATGAAAGTCTTTTTTAAAAAAAAATTACATTTGTTGTATGTTTCACAGATAGGAAAATGTTATTTTATTGAACTGAATGATATATATGTTTCACCTATCACATCTTAAGTAATCAGCATAGGCTCTTAGAAGAAATCTGTAATTACTCTGAGCATGTCATTAGTTAGATGTAAAATGAATGATATTGCTCCATTTTATTACCTCTAGTGATATAGCCATTTGTATCATAAATTCATTGACCTCATCTTAAATGATCAATCCTGTAAGACAGACTTGATTCATTAATTCTTAAGTGACATTTTTTTCTCCTCCAGTAATTTTCCCCCTCATTTGAAAGACTGTTTTTCTACATTTTAATACAGTATGCAAATGTGCAATATTACCTGTAGATCTCTCTCTCTCTCTCTCTCCCTCTCTCTCTCTCTCTCACACACACACACACACACACACACACACACACACACACACACACACAC
>NW_017728918.1:86253341-86293689 GCF_001723895.1 Crocodylus porosus
CACACACACACACACACACACACACACACACACACACACACACACACACACACACACACACACCAGTGGTCACTGACCTTGCCCTTCATACTTTAAGATATTGCATAAAATCAATGAGATTATTATTGGATATTTGATCCATCCAGGATAGTCACAGGAATAGAATTATTATATTTAACTTTTGTGCCTTTAATTTAATTTATCTGGTGATAAAATATACTGAATGAATGGGCTTTGATCAAAAAAGGGAGTGAGGCAGGCAGGCTCAAGAATTTCTTGTGCCTCAATGAATTATTGAAAATATGAGAAATCAGAAGAGAATTTCAAAGTGGAATTTCTAAATATTTTACTGAGGAGAAAATATTTGTTTATCTGCTGATGACACAGGGTCCCACTTGAAATTTACAAGTGAACGGAGCAATAAAACACTGAAGTATTGCAGTGAATTCATGAACTGATAACCAATACAATTAAATGATTAGAAAAGAGGCTGGGAGTTTTTTAAATATATTTTTCTTTTAATCTGTTTAACTAAAGCAGTGGTACCCAACTAATCTGGTCCCACTGTACACTTTTCAGTGGGTGCTCCCCCACTTACTGAATTGTTGCATGCTAACTTTGAAGGGCTAGAAAGGATGATCTATGAAAAGTCCAGCCCTCACCTCTCTTCTTGCAGCCATCCACCTGCTTCTGTTCTATTTGCTATGGGTAGAATCTTATTTTACTTTATACATCCAAATAGTTCCTTAAGCATTTATTTACCTTGTTACATAGCTGCCATTCTGGGCACCTACACACAGATTGTGATCCTATTGCATGTGCATTTTGGACATATATGCATTCATGTGGCTACTGAGCACATGCAGAAGGATCTGCTCTTGTTGGTAGGCTGCTCCATACCAGGAATGTAAATCCTCACGCTGCCTATACATAATTAGAACATGTCACAGCAGACTCAAGTAACTGAGCCTACTCCGAATTTTAATTAGAATGATGCAGTGTTGCTGCAGCATCACATGTATTAATCCCCCATGCATTGTGAAATGACCATGGGGTGCTTTAACTAAACCTCATTGAATGAGGTTTAGGTAAAGCGTCCTGCGGCCATTTTTAAATGCACAGGGGTTTAATACACATGATGGTAAGTCGTTTTAATTAGAGCAGCTGCTTGGGAACTGCTCTAATTAAAATGCCCCGCCTCAAACACAAGCATAGGCAGCTGCAGATTCTAGGCTTCTTGCACCCAGAGGAGGTTTGAATCTGCACTTCTAACTTAGCACAGCAGTCTAACCACCTCTTCACAGGTGAGACATTAACCTGTCCCTTTCCCAGTCCTCCTCTTGAAGCTAAGCCACCACATCTGGTATTTAATATTGATTGGCTAAAATAGATGAAGAGCAGTGAGGAAGTTACTTCATTGGGATTAAGGGTGCAGGATAGAACCCAGGGCTCCTTTCTTTCCAAATATTACTGAGCCGCACACTCCCTAGCTTGGTCTCTGCTTATCTCTTTCTCTGGCTGCTAGGCTATTACTTATGCTTCTACACTATAGATGGAACAGGGTCACAAACTGTGTGTAAATGCCAAAGTTGCCAGTTATGTGGCTGGGTAACTGCCATTTGGGCATGTAAAGTGGAATAGGATTCAGCCCTATGAGTTCCCATCCTATTACAGTTTTATAAAGGTTTTGGAGCCCCTTTGCAGCTCAAGGCTTTTATCTTGATGCTCCTGTAATGAGTTTACCAGCCTACTTTCCTGCATTTCTAGGCAGTTTAATTTTTATTTGTCAGCTTCAAACAGAGTGTGCCATTTCTAACGTGCAATGAAATGTTTCCCATTGTCTGGCTCAATGCAATAGATATAAAAATGTACTAATGCAGGATGCATAGGCTCTCTAGCTGGTGTGAATCAATGCAGTGGTTTACATTTTACATCTGTTTACACCAGTTAACAATCTGCCCCATAAATTTCCACACTTCAGGGGTTGACTTGGTTGGTTTTCATTTTCAAAGAATCATTTAGTTTGAGATTTTTAAAAGCCTCCCAGACAGGATGTAAAGTTCATGAATGAATTAAAAATGGGATACATGTGGGTGAATATAACGGGGGAAAGAGAGAGACGGATAATCCAAATGTGAACAGGGAGCAATAACCCTGGGATTGCATTGGTTAAAGAAACAGTGTAACAATGATAAAAGTATATATCTTTACGTTATATAAATGAAAACTCTAAAATGTCACTACTGTTTGTATTAAAGGAAAACTGAGAGTTAAATGAGATGAGTAATCAAATGCCCGACATATGTTGTTTTGAATTGTTTATATGGCCAATAGTTATTAAAACTAATTATCCTTTTAATGCTATCATTTCACAATTACATTCTTTGTCTTTTTTTCCTAAAAAAGGCATAGCCATCTCACGTCAAGATAATATGGGGCTGCTTGGAAAAGTAGGAGCACATATAATATAAAGCTAAATTCTGACATGGTCCTAGGCTCAACATACTGATTATAGAAAGCACTAAAAATCTCTGTCAACAGAATATTTTGAGAACTAACATAAATGACAAAAATGGGTTTTTTTGTGTGTGTGTGTAAAATTCTGTCAAAAAAGTAAGGCACTGAAAAATCTGACATCTGTTTATCTGTTTATAGCTATGGCAAGATTACTCATATTAATTCTTGTTTAAAATGCCATATGAAGGAAAGGCATTTGTGCAAACAAGAGTCATATTTGAATTGTAGATCATGTCTTTACCATCTGTGAGAGCTGTTGGTGTTGCAAAATTAATGTGTTAATGAAATCACAATAATTTCTCTGAAGTAATGGATTATAAAGCCTAGAATGACTATTTTTTGAACTTTGGTGTCTAGTGGTTTACAACTGGGAAAACCTTTCACAGCTTAATTAGTTCTGCAGCCTTATTTTAAAAAAAATTGGCTATGCCTTCACCACACCAATTGTAACAAAAAAAGGGCAAAATAAAATTTAAAAAAGGATCTGTAATACTAACTTTTTGCTGTAGTATCTGAAAAGTTGCTAAATAAGACATTGCCTGCCAAGAAGTTTTACACAAAGTGACTAGTGAACGAGAGTGGGCAAACAGCTCAGAAAATAATTCCAGCTTGTCGAAACATCACAAATTGGGAATATCTGAACCTCACACAGATTTCATGACTATTTCCAAATTTCTACTTGGAACACAGAGCAAATGATGAATGGTGCTTTGGCTTTTTGATACCATTTAAAACACTGCACCCTTTCCAACTTATTATCTAACACAGTTAATAATGTTACAGTGTGCTGTAATTTAGCACAGACAGCTTGCATTCATTTCCATGGAATTTTCTGAGGTCCTTTTCTCACTGTTTCTTGATCCGGTTTATTATGTATCATCATGTCAAAGAAAATATTAGGGGGGCGTGTGTACTTCAGTATCTACGGTGTAGGCACATATTAGACAAACACAAAGGTATTTTACATACTCACATACATGCACACTTTCTCTCCTCAGGGACAGATCCTGAGCTGGTATGAGTTGTCATATTAGAGATATCTAAGAAGTCAACAGAGCTCTGACAGCTGAGGATCTGCCTTTCAGTATGAATATATGTGATATTTGACATATTGTGTAAGATAGAATGTGTGGGCCAGAAAAGCTTGTGAGATTCCACTCATTTATATTTTAGTGTCCAAAAGGCATAACTTTTGCAAAATGCTGCTAATTTTTTTTCCCTATGAGAAAAATAATTCAGATATTTAGAAAGCACTGAAAAATGACTTTTAGAATTACATGATTAAGAGGAGATCACTTTTTCTCACCTATTTTGATTTTGTTACTGTGTTGTAGGTATGTGACTGGTGTAAGCACATAAGACACACAAAAGAGTATCTGGATTTTGGGGACGGGGAACGAAGGCTTCAGTTCTGCAGTGCAAAATGTCTCAATCAGTACAAAATGGACATTTTCTACAAAGAGACACAGGCCAATCTTCCAGCTGGACTGTGCAGCACATTACATCCTCCAGTCGAAAATAAAGCAGAAGGCACTGGGGTGCAGCTGCTGACTCCAGATTCTTGGAATATACCGCTAGCAGATGCTCGGAGAAAGGCCCCATCCCCAGTGTCTGCAGCTGGCCAAATTCAAGGTCCTGGACCATCAGCGTCTACCACTGCCTCTCCGTCTGACACTGCCAACTGCTCTGTCACTAAAATCCCCACGCCAGTTCCTAAATCTATTTCCATCAATGAGAATCCAAATATTCCACCCGTTTCTGTTCAGCCACCTGCTAGCATTGTGCCTCCAATTGGTGTCCCACCTCGAAGTCCTCCCATGGTGATGACAAACCGCGGGCCAGTTCCTCTGCCCATATTCATGGAACAGCAAATTATGCAGCAAATCCGTCCACCATTTATTCGAGGGCCGCCTCATCATGCTTCAAATCCTAATAGCCCCTTGTCCAATCCAATGATTCCTGGAATTGGTCCGCCACCAGGTGGTCCCAGAAATATGGGTCCCACCTCTAGCCCCATGCACAGGCCAATGCTATCTCCTCATATTCATCCCCCAACAACACCTACCATTCCTGGAAATCCTCCAGGCTTACTACCCCCTCCCCCGCCAGGGGCTCCGTTGCCTAGTCTTCCCTTTCCCCCTGTCAGCATGATGCCAAATGGTCCTATGCCTTTGCCACAGATGATGAACTTCGGGTTGCCATCCCTTGCCCCTCTAGTGCCGCCCCCAACCCTGCTAGTGCCATATCCTGTCATTGTTCCGCTACCTGTACCCATCCCTATTCCCATTCCCATCCCTCACATCAATGATTCCAAGCCCCCCAATGGCTTCTCCAGCAATGGTGAAAACTTCATTCCAAGTACCTCCAGCGATACGCCTGGAGCAAAGCCATCAAATAACTCTACGTCCCCTCGAGATTCAAAGCAAGGGCCCTCTAAATCCTCTGACTCGTCACCAAGCTGCTCAGGCCAGTCCTTAAATCAAGCTCAACTGCTCCAGGAGCATAATAAAAATGAAGTTGTTGATTTGACTATCAGAGCTAGTAGTCCAGTGAACAGTAAATTTAGTTTTTCCAGTGTGCTACAGGGTCCACAGGATGGTGTGATAGACCTAACTGTGGGCCACAGGTCTAGGCTACACAATGTTATTCACAGGGCTTTACATGCTCAAGTTAAAGTTGAACGTGAACCTAACAGTGTTGTAAATTTGGCTTTTGCTAACTCAGATAAAAGGAACTGCAGTGACTGCAGGGACAATTGCAGCCCAGTTGAAACAAAAACATTGCCATGCAGTGACCCAGCTCACTGTGGCCCTGTCTCACTGGCCTCCAGCACTTCAGGACTAGAAACCAGTGGCGCAGCTTGCAATGTCATTGTGAATGGCACGAAGAGCACAGAGGGTTCTAAGAACTCAGAACAGTCTCAAGAGCAGAAAAAGCCTCCACCGCCAGAGGAGTCAGCTGTAAGTGAGTTGGAATCTGTTAAAGAGAACAACTGTGCATCCAATTGCCACCTAGAGGGAGAGGCTGGCAAGAAGATTGGGGAAGAGCCTCTCCCTGGGGGAGACAAGCAAGACCCAAACCTTAACAACCCTGCAGATGAGGACCATGCCTATGCTTTGCGGATGCTACCCAAGACAGGTTGCGTGATCCAGCCTGTGCCAAAACCAGCAGAAAAGACTGCGATAGCACCATGCATAATCTCAACGCCAATACTCAGCACAGGGCCAGAGGATCTGGAGCCACCATTGAAAAGGAGGTGTCTCCGAATTCGAAATCAGAATAAGTAAAGGTTTGTGTAAACAGTGCTGCCTTCTGTGTGACTAGAATGAATATTAATATTTTGAGTTATGAGTCAAACTCATGTGGATGTGGCCTTTGTAAACAAAGATACAGATTCTGATTTTTTAAGGAAAAAAAAATATTATTATTTATGTTTTTAATGCTGTCTTTGTCTTGAATCACCTCTGTGTCGGTCAATTTGTCACCCATCAGCAGCTTCGTTAACATTTTGTTTACAGAACATTTCGTTATGGTGCTGGCTGTGATGTTGTGTGTTGTGCATGTCAAACTAGTGGATAAGTTCTAGGTCTGGGCAGTCAACTCACTTATAAAAATGATCCTGCCTGAGTACCAGGAGTTCATGACCTCATGACCATCCAAATTAATTACCATAATTCCCTCTCAGGAGTGTTTAGAGTAGGGCAACCCTGCTACTTGATGCTAGCTCAAGGCATGGTTGTTCACTGATTTGGTCTGCTGCAATCATACTACTCTGACCCTGAACTCAGAGCAACATACTTACCTTAAGCAGGCGGTGCTGCATATAAGAGGAGCTTGGGCTTTGTGCAAGACTTCTTTCTTGAGCTTTGTTCCATTTTGTCCTGAAATATCAGCTGTGATTAGAGATTTTACCATCTTATTTTAGGTTAATAGGGTTGTATCGAGGTGGACTTTATATTGTGGAACCCGACTCCCTTACCTCAGGTACCTGCCTCAGTCCATCTTTCTCACTTTGAGAAATCACTTTATAATTTCCGCCCCCAAAATGTGTGTGTGTGTATGTATGTGTGCGTGTGCATGCATGTAAACACACATGTATAGACGTGCATATTCATGTGCGTGTGCACACACACATACAATGTAATGATTCTTGGTGTGGGCCTCTGAGTACTATAGCAATGCAAATACCAAGTAGTTATACCACCAGCTGGGTTTGGTCTGGTAACAATGCTCCAGAGGCATAAAAGCCCCATTGAAGTCCCCCAGCAAAATAGTGTTATAATAAAACTGTTTATTTAGTATATGTCTATTCTTGCTTCACCCTGTGAGCAAGAAACAAATGTAATTGCATTTCCTTAGATTCATGAGCTTGGAGAGCTTCTGTAAGAAAAAGGGAGAGGGGTGGGTGTTACAAGAATCTGTTCAGAAATCAAATACTGATGATTTGCCGGATGTGGCTTGGTGACATGCCAAATTTTATTACAATCCGTTGAGTATTCCAGAACCTCCAGTAAATCATATTCTGTGCTGTCCCTTGTAATGCCACAGTCACTCTCAGACGTTCAATACAAATGTTACCTTTAACAACTCAACACCTACCAGCAGTAGATACCACATATCTGATATCTGAGATACTGCTATTTTCCCCAGTATTAAAAACAGGAGATCACTGCACAATCTTAGATCCTGCAGTGTGGCACATATAGATTTTTAAACAGTTTTCCTGTTATTGCTGCAATACCAGGTTTATCATCCCCATTAACCATGCACACTATTTATTTACTTACTTGAATGTCTATTCTTATATAATGAAATAGAGACCCTGTTCTTTGCTCCAGGCACACACTGACACATTTAAAAGATTTAGTATGAAAACAAAGCACAGCTGTATCTTTCTTGCACTAATAATTAACATGTATAATAACTCAGCAGCCCAAAATATCATTGAAGTCATTAGGCCAGATTTTATTCCAGCTATTAGACACCTAAGTGGATACCTACATGGGATACTATTCCACCTGGCTTAGGTCCTTGAAAGACTGTTGATGCAAGAAGTGGGTGGGTCTTTTTCCTCTCCATTGCTTTTTTGTGACTTAGTTTTAAGGCTTAAGTGATGGTGTATTACACAAGTAGATTCCTCAGTGGTTTTTCAGGGACTCGAACAAAGTGGAACAAGTCTACTTATATGCCTAATAGGTGGACAAGAATGTGGCCCAAAAGAATCTTCCAGTGGATCACAATTAGGCCCTCGTAGCATATCTATCACACCATCTTGCCTCAAGAGTTTTGCTGCCAGCATGACTGCACCATGTTCAGAGCTTGAAAGGTTGTTCAACCTAAACTTCACATACATACCTATGCCTTCCAAGCGGTGGTGCTTTGATCTGTAGGAAATGCACTATTTGACTGTATTCCTATTTTTTAATATCAGAGTCATCCATAATAGCTGTTGCATGAATTCCATTTATTTCTTCCCCGCTGTCCATGCCTTGTTTGTAACTAATGTCAAAGTGCTTTAACATCTATAAGCTGACAACTCATTCTTCTTATTCAGCCTTCCTCTTACTGGGCATTTCCTTTCTTGTGTTGTGCAATTGCTTTCTGATGTCTGGATCCCTAGGGGGAGTTCAGCACTTCTGAGAATGGAACACTCTAAGGTCACAGAGAAACTCTATTTTCATTCATGATTATTTTCCTCATTGATTCTATTCTAAAAATGTAACTGTGCAAATGATATGCCCCACTGAAGCTGGAGAAACCAGGCTCAGCCAAACTGCATCCTAAAAAGAAAAACTTCTGCCTCTCCCTACCAATTCCCTAGACCAGTGGTCTCCAAACTTTTTTGATTGCGCACCCCTATCAGTAAAAAATTTTTGAGCACACCCCCCCAATATATGTATATTTATATAAGTATAAATAGAAGTTCTAATATTTTCTTCCCGCACCCCAATGGATTGTCTTGCGCACCCCCTGGGGTGCATGCACCCCACTTTGGAGACCACTGCTTTAGACATCCACAAGTTTAGTACTGAAAACAACCAGTTTAACTATCTGGCTGAATGATCATTTTCCTATTTACAGAGGTGTGTGTTTACATTTAGTATTTGTTTGTCTCCATTTAAAGGTTGTATTTATAACTTATGTTACTTGTAGGTTTTTAGTTTGCAGTATCTATAGGGTCTGTGCAATAGCACAGAAATGGTTACCCCTGACTTCCTCAAAAAAAGATATGCAAGGCCAGAATCTGTATGTATTCTGAGGGAAATCTTCACTCCAAAATACCCTACAGAAGAAAATGGTGTGAATAACACCATTGCTCCATATTATACCACAGTGAAATGCTGAGAGGGAGGGGGTCAATATTTCTCTAAGGCATATGCAGCTAACTCACACAATACCAGTGTCTATTTCAGATGAGGGTTTTTTGACCTCATGTCAAATCACCCTTTGTTAATTAGTGAAAAGGTACCAGCCAATCCCAGCTGGAGTGATGTCAGTTCTGTGGCACCTTCCCATTGACCCAACTTTCAAGAACCCCCTTCCTATGAATATTTCAGGGAGGTGATATTCCATGTGTACCATGGGGATGGGCATGGAGACATCTCAGCATTGTTATGCACCGTCAAAACTTTCCCTTCCATTTTATGTATGGTAACTGAGTTTGTTAATGTAGATGTAATCACCTTGAGCTCAGATCTTCTGTCCCACACTGTAAATCCCTTGCTTTTGAAAGGATGGCAGTGGAGATTGGGAGAAAGAGTGGAAGGGAGTAATCATGGTAGCCCAGCTCCCACAGAAGACATACTGCCAAAGGCCCTGAGAGAGCCGCCTTCATGACTGCAAGTGGACATTAACTAGCACTACTGGATTTAAAAGGGCACATCTTGAGCTCTGTTCTGATTGCTCTCTGTGACTGTGAACAAAAGGGCATTTTGAGCCGCACAGAGTTTCTTTGATGGTCTCCATAAAGTCTTTGGCTTAGCATCCCTGTCCCTGGGTCTGATAAAGGTGGAGATAAAGCCCTGCTCCCTTGTAATGTGGTAATAAAGAAATTAAGTGTATATAGAATCATAAATTGATGGAACTTTCAGCTCCCTGAGCAGGAATAAGCTACATAGGCAGTATTTGGCCCATCACTTTTCTTGATTGGGTCCTTGGAGCTGAATTATTACACTAGTCTCACAATCGCATTATCTTGTTAGAATAAACATCCCTGGTTCCCTTAATTGGGAAATGTGAACATATATGACATAACATGTAACTTTTCCTGAATTTAGTTTCCTATCAAATTGCATTAATTGAAGGAAATGAGCCAGATACGTCCATGCTAGAGTTCTGGACAAGCAGATAGCATCCTAGGACTAGTAACATAGATGCCTTTAAAAAGAAATCAATGCAAGAGTGACCTTTTTGGGCAAGTGGCCAGCCTCTGGATTATTTAATGTACCAATTAGTTGATTATTGGAAATGCTAATCAGCAACATAATCCTTGATGTTAAAGTTTAGCCTCTCCATCAGGATGTAAACTGTCAAGTTGGTCTAGCTTGATGCTATTCAAACAAACAGTGAAAAAGTTTCAGTGCCAGCTCCATAGTGTGATAAAGACATGACGCTAGTAAGAAGAATATTTTGTTGGGTGTAATTGTTTCAAGTTTGAACAGAATGAACTTTCTAAAATTAGCAATGTTAGTGTTGGCTGCACGTTCATAGTACATCCAGGCAGAATCATTTTTAACCCTACAGTTTCAGTATAAATGTTTTTAAGGTGAATATGTTAGAATGCTTCATTTGGTTTTCATTTACTATTTTCAGTAAGCTGAACTGGAAAATTAAATAGCACATATGACTAACCCATGACTAACTTCTACGTGTGTGTGTGTGTGTGCATGCACATGCATCTTTGTAGCTATGCATACATTTGCAGGAGGTGAGGAAGGAGCTTCTTACTCCATACACACAGAATATCTCCCTAGTCATACTGGAAGTGCTAAGAGTAGGCCAACTCCCATACCATGTCCCTGTGGGGTCAGGATCTGCAGAGGAAATAGTATATTTGATCTGGCAGTTGGCTAAAGCATATAGTGTTGCCATAATAACACGAGGTGCAGAATGCTCCATTTCAGAGCAGAAGCAATATCCATCCCACTCTGAATCCTTTCACCTCCCTTGGGCCAGCATAAGGAAGTCTGCTCTGATTGGGAGGCTTGAGACAAGGGGCACAGTCATTAGTGTTCCTTCTTTAGCCCTCCTCACTGTAGCACTTAAGTATATCTACCTATATCCCCATTGCATTGGCCAGGGAAGATTCGGCCCTAAGTGTATAAATGACAAAATTAAGTATTTATATATTTATGCAGTTATTTTATGCTAATTTCTTTTGTCTGACCCAGCACTACAGTGATTCTCAGCTAATTTAAGTAGGTATAACTACACTGGAGTAATGCTAATTTACATTGGTTGAGAGGATGGCCATATATACTTAACACCAGCTCTCAGAATTCCAGAAGTGACTTCCTTACCTGATGTCCTAGGAGCCTGCATCTTTCCTGCTATTCTGGCAGAGAGTGCTAACACCACAAACAGTGATGCTCATTTGCTTGGAATTGCAGTTTGGTCCTTGAGGACTGCCTGACATTAATAGTGATCTTACATTTCAGAATCACCATGGTAGCTACTCAGATATTGAATTAAAAAGGGTTTCCCAGAAAAGCTATTCTTTAAGTGCCAGAGTGTAAGATGACATGTTTTGTACTCAATTTCAGTTCCCATATCTAAGACCGTCAGGATGTGGGTGCTCTAAATTCAGTCTGCATAGTAGGAAAGTATCAGACTATGGTCTAGATCCTCAGCTGTTGTAAATCTGTATAGATCCCTTGAAGTCTAAGGAACTATGATGATTTACCTCAAATGAGAATAGGGTCCTTTTTCTTTTCTACAGAATGGCTTGCCACAGGCCACACTTTTCAGATGCAAAAGTCAGGTTCTTGACTAAGCTACAATGGGACAGTATTCAGCCCATCACTTTTCAAGCGAAAAATAAACAGATTTTCGGAAACACCCAGCACCTGTAGTTCCTTTCAAGCCAGATAAGAAGCTGGTTCCTCAGGTACTTAAACTGCTACATCAATTTACAGAGGATCTGATTTATAGAGATTTAAGGACTGCTTGTGACCTCCACATATTTCATGTCTGGGACCACTGATTTGGGTGGAGTTGCACCAAAGATTACTTTGGCCCTTATGGATTTAATTGGTATCTGTGATCTTTGTGTGAGAAGGAAGTGATTTGAAATAATACTGGAAAAAACGCTTCATATGTGGCCTGCCCAGATTTTGTCTGGTCCGTATAGGTACTGCATGATAAATGTGTGCGTCAAATTAAAAGAAAATGAAAGAAAATCCTTGTATGTTTTAGGAAATAGAAAACCAAATGTTTGCTCGTGTGTGTGGCTCTTAGTCTCATTGAAAACAATGGGGTTTCTCACACCAGTGTTTATAAAAATGGGTTCCAGAGGTAGAACAAGGAACTTCAGGTATTTAGGACTCAATTCCTTTCCCATCTGCATCAGTGTAAAGCAGGTGCAACTCCAAAAGGAGAAGAGAAGCAACCCCTTCTTTTTGTCAGTACACTCTTGTGCTACAAAAGTTTGTATTTATAGGGAATATGGGGGTTTTTTTACGGGGGTGGCGGAGGGTTCTCATGGTTACGTACAGAAAGCAGAAGAGGTACTTGTTTGGCAGTACATTTGTGGAACCTTACTACAGCAGCCAAAGGTTCTTGCAGAAATGTCATCACTCAGAAATGATGAAATGATGATGGCCTTTACCATCAGAGGGAGAAACTACAGCTTAGAGCCTCAAAGAGAGTTGGGGCCTGCCTCCCATTGAAATCAGATGGTGAGAGTTAGGTGCCTAAATGCTTCTGGGGATATGGGCCTAAAATAAATAGTCCAAAAACCTTAACATTATGGTGACAGCTGCTCCTAAGTGCAGCCAGTTCTAATGGCATCTCAGTATAATAAGCCTCACCCCCAAAATTATGTTTGTGTTGAAAACCAGTGAAATGCTTCAAGTGTGTTTTCAAAGGATGTCAGTCACAGAAGAGATAGACATCATTAGACAATGAGCTGTAGGATTTAGAGAACTACATTTTAAAACACAAATTCTTAGAAAAATAGAGAAGTCCAGTGCAATAGAAAGCATACCCTGCAGGCCAGGAATTGGGGATCAGATTGAATAGTCTGTGACAAACAAGGCTTTCAGAATTGCCTTAAGATCCTTTTACATCCAAACTGTTGGCTGAGTCTCTCCCTGTCTATTTTAGAACCTCATCCAGCAAAGAATTAAAGCTACACACATGTTTAAGGGGCTGGGTTGTGGCATTACTGTTGGGGCATGTGTCATTTGTGGAGGGGTTTCTGATGGTGCGCTATGTTATACTTACATAAAAAGGGTTTGTGCTTGGTAAGAAATCTGTTGGTACAATAAAAGGAGTAGATCAGGTAAAAACAAACATTTTACAGAGGCTCCAAAAATGTAAAATTTGCTTCCAAAAATAAAAAGATTATTAAATTACTGGGCTTGATCCTGTAAAGGGCTATGCACCCTTATCTCCCACTGTCTCCATTGAGAACTAAAAGTGCTCAGAATACTACAGTATTAGTTCTTCCCCACATCACAGAATTAGGCCCTGTCTCTGACTCATTTGCATGGATTTACTTCTCCAGACATGTTTTTGGTATTTGAAAAGAATGGTATTCCTGTACAACATGTGTCTCAATTTGTAACGATATCCTCCTTGCAGCTGGCTTAGTTTTCCAAGTGTTTCTAAAATGTTACTGTCTTAAATTTGAGCCAACCTACAATAACAAATTATCTAGATGCAAAGAGGCTGAACTGCATTTGTTAAAAGAACACCCCAGCCCCTGCTACATTTCATCTTCCAATCCCTGTTTTGGAAATGCAGACCATGTAATATAATCAGCCTCTATGGAAGCACACTTTTTTCAAAGTTGTGGAGATTGGGTGGTATAGAATGAAACAACTATCTAGTTCTGATTTCTCTGAAAAGTTCTGCATCCCATCAACGACTTACTGATATTTTAAACCTATATTTAGAGCAATTTTCAGCTATTTATTTGGAGCCCATGTGGTTAAATATAAAACTTTATAGCAATATGATTTGTTGAATGCTTATGCTTCAAATATTTATAAGAGTTTATGCACCAATTGTGCTGCCATTTTAAGCACTTTATCCAAAAAATGCTTCCCACAGGAATTCTATAATCCAGTGATGTCTGAATGCTAGTTCAGAGGAAAAGGATATATAATGAGGTCAGTGCAGACTTGAATTCTGTACCCAGCTCTCTGAGTTTAGTTCAAATGCAGATTTGGTACTATACCATAACAGTTTACCTTTACTGAGGTACCAGTTATTTGAGGGGTAAAGATGTCAGTTCTGTTTTTTTGCAGAAATATTTTCCTGCATGGGAAAACATGGCAGCATTCACTGGATCCACAGTAGTATAAACAATTACCAATAGGCATGTGAATAAATGAGGGACACTGTAAGATATCTGGCACTGCACCTATGAAATGTTTAGCTACAAGTTACTAACTCCATATTTTAGACTTTTTTTCTCCTTTCCTGGCCCCCCACTGAATCTGCTTGATGTTGCAGCCAGCAAATGAAAAGTAACACATGATAGCATATCACTGTTTCATTGGGGGTAAGCTCCCATGGGATAAGAGCATGTAGACAGGCAGTTACCTTAGAGCAACTTTCTGGCTATAAATCTCTAGCTTCAGATTCCCTGTAGTTGTTTTGTTTCCCCAAGATCAAAATCATGCCTAGGACATGTGGCCTGAAGTTCCTGACCACCTGGAAATCTTGGTCTCTGCGAGTAGACTGGGATATAGAAAAACCCCACTGGCTTCAGTGCTGCTGGTTGTATGAATAAGAGTTAAATTAGTAGAGACTAGCAGTCTATGTTGTGGCTGCTCTGTTTGGATTTTTGTATTTAATATTTTGAGATCCAAAGCATGAGTTTCATAAAAGTCTGTTTTTATGTAGTCTGAGGCTGTATAATTGTGTGTAACCAGAGTGCAGACAGCTAATATCTGTACAGAGGCAGCAAAAAAGAAATAAATCAGCTAACTCCTAGCAGTTACCTGGGGCTTTTCACGCATTAGTTAACAATAATTCACTATATGCTATGCAGGGCAGTTCAGCATTAATCTTCCCATTTTACAGATGGGGAGATGGAAGTAGAGGAGCAGACTGATCTCACTGTGGCTATTGTGAATATATTGGTTCACCTACAGCTGCCAGATGTTGTGTCACTCTATATATAACACATTATGTAAATAAGAATGAGCTAACTACAAAGAACCCCAAACTGCAGTGGGGTCAACACTCAAAACAGACAAGTGTTAGGCATACGGCTTGGTAGGTGGAGATATGTCTGATGGAAAGGTGGTGGGGCAGGAGCTCAGTGGGGATGATCTTCCCAAAGACCAAGGTTAAGCCTCTACTTCCCTGTGGCTGCCCCCTGTGGCTGCCAACACCTCTGTGTCCTCTCTCTGTTACTGGCTTCTGTGCTGCACCTATCTTCTACCTCTTTCTTCCTTCTTGGACCCAGCTGGGGAAGTAGTGAGAAGGAAAACAGAAAATCAAATGGTGCAGCCCCCAATGCCACAGCAGCCTCTTGTGTCCGGCACCCGTCATAACAAGCCCATCCTGCAACTCATTCAAAAGAAGGAGCAAACCAGTCAAAAACTTGGGGAAGGGTTTGGGTTTTTTTGGTCAGTAAATATTGATTCATTGAACCTGAACCTTTTGAGGGGAACACAGCAGTTTTAGTGAAGTGCTTTAAAGGAAGGTTGTATAGATCCTGAGCATAATTTCTGGTTAAAATGAAACCTTGGAATAGCCAGCTGGATAAGGCAGTCACCCAAGGTGCCTGTGTTCAAGTCCATACTTTTCAAAATCCACTATTCTCTATTTATCAGAGTACAAGCTTGAATCTGGATCTCTCACACCCTAGGTGATGGTTATGGGTATAGCTTAAGTTATGGCTATAGTGGTTATGGCGGCTAACTGATGGCTATGGCTTCCTTTGATTGGCCTCATGAATGTGTACTTACTTATATAACAGGATAAATTAAGAAATGTCCATCCCAGAAAAATCCAGTGGTGAGGGCTTTCATGTGTGAAATCAGTGTTCAAGTCTCTATTCTGCATCAGGAAGAGCAAGGATTTACATCTCCAGATCATAGCTGTCAGGCTATTGGCTCTTTTGGGGTGGGTCTCTATGCTTTTGCAAAACACGAACAAAAAATCCAGTGTAAAACACACGCATGCACACACCTCTTTGAAAACTCTCAGGGTCATGCCAATGCAGAATGTTAAAATATTTGTTGCAGTAGATGCCTGAAAATTTGGCAGACTTGCTTTAGTGGGGATGCATCACATTAGCTCAGCATAAAGGAGACCAGAATCTGATCTAGGCAGATTTGTTCTAGGTCACAAAAGAAATCGGTGTTAGAGCTGAGTTTAGGAGGCAAGAGTGCCTTAATTCCCACTTTGGTGTCATCTCTTTTGTCTGTTCTGGCTAGTGTGTCTATACATGCCCCTGGGATATAAAACAATGTCCCTTTTCAGTGGTATCCTTGGAAGATATGGTGCCATTTGGGGGAGATGAGGACAAATGCTGATTTCTCTAAGATAAAATTGAAGTTTGCAGAATTTCATGAAATCTTTGATCATCACTCTGAGACGGCTCCAATCTGAAAGGTGGTTTTAGAAGTGTAAAATTACAAAGTATATTAAACACTTTTTTAAATTGGAAGAGATAGGGCTGTTTACAGGAAAGGGTGGTAGCAGCAAATGAAGAATGAGGGCAATAACTTCAGCCATCAACGATGTCATTGGTCTCCTTTTATGCTTAAAGGCTTCCCAGCTCATGATATGGTGATTTTTTTTCTGATTCATGGAGAAGAAAATTAAATTATTAACGGTTCAAAGGGGAAGGTTTTAAGGGTAAAGCTTGAACTACTTCAAGAATTGCTGAAAAGTACAGAACTATTACATACAGCAGATGACTTCAGAGTGTCTATAGGTCTAAGCTGCACTCTTGTGGTGTATGTCTTCAGGACTTCCCTGAGAAAATTATTGGGTTGACTTTGCTCTGGAGCCATTTATGTCCCAAAAGAACCAGGAATCTTCTGGCATATCAACAATTTTAATGTTCATTGCCTGGTTGAATTAACTATTACCTCAAAAGATAGACCACTCTGCCAATCCACATCAGTGACTGCCTGACACTAAAATCCCCACACTTGGTCACCATATTTTTTTGAACAGTAAGATACTGCTTCTGTGACAGAATTGTGCATTAGAGTGGAGAACGAGAGAAGCCAAAGGAAAAAAATAGTTTCTAGTGTTGTGCTTTGTGTTGTGTGTGTGTGTGTGCATGTGGCATTTTAGGTAATACAAAACAAGCAAGAATTTAGGGAAGAGTCTAAACACATACTTACAAGCATTAACCAACTCTAAGGAAGGTCCAGAAGAAACTGGAAGAAACTTTGAACAACTGGTTCTGTAACTTCTTGCTGAAGGGTCTGTGAAGCATGTTTGTAGACCTGTTTGCTATTTGTGCTTGATCCATCATCAGATGCTCCCCACCAAACACTCAAAGAGCTGGAAGTCTGTAACGTGGTATGTACAGGGGCATGTAAACTTGAAGGCTTGCTGTGAAAGCAGAAGGAAGAAATTCAATGAGTTCTTTTCCTCCATGCTACCTAGAGAGCATCTGTGTGAGACAGGCTGGAATTCAGCTCAATACTAAGTCTGCTTGTATTCATGAAAATTATTTTTTCCTTGTGGGTTACACATGATGCATCCTTCATTTCTCATCAGGAATATTAGTTCTTTGTTGGGTTGTGGTTAGGCTGGGCAAAGAGTGAGTGCTACTGTCCAAGAAAGCCATTTCTTTCCACTGAAAAATATGAATAGTCAATGGTTTTCTGTTGGGCATACCTGCTGGTATTGGTATAATTTGTCTTAATTGGTAAGTGGCGATGACTAAAATGTCCTTGTTTGTAACTTCACATATTATAATGGTACGGATTTTTACTCCCTTTGGATATTGATCACTACAAATATACATTTATCACCAAGGACATGTGTGATACATACCAAAGAGGAAAGTCTCCTGTCTGATCTCTGAGGATGGACCTGTTGCCCAATCAGAGTTGGCCTAAGCAAATGCACAGCTCCTACAAAAACTTCTGATCACTCACAGCAGAAAGCCTCAGGATTACATTTCACTTCCTGCCCCACACCCTCCCTGCACCTCCCCTTATACTTCTGTGGCACACCTTGTCAGCTAATATTTGTGGGGGAATGGAAAAGTAGAAAAAGTAGTACATTTAGAACTGCCTATAGAAGTGCCTAGAGGGATTTAGAGGAATAGTAGATACAGAATGGAAAGAAGCAGTTATGTGCTTCATGGTGAATGAATCAAAACATGGACCTAAAACCTACCTCATTCGAGCTGGACTGGCATCTGCGACCTGGCTGATGGTGAGATCAGCATGCTCTGAACTAAGCCAAAGTGTAGTACACTTCTGTACACTCCTCTCAGCCTTACATTTGATGACAAGGGCAGTTCTGCATGGGATAGAAGCACAGAAATGCAAGGTGGCAACAGGAGTCACTCTGAGGGTAAAAGATCGATGGTGCACATTGAGGAAAGTGTCTACTGGCCCAAACACTAACACTGATACTGTGCTTCAGATTTTCTTTCTACAAGCTGGCAGAAAGTTGGAAGTCCAAACCAAAAGATAATCTCAGTGTGTATCCAAAACACAGGGTCTGTTTAGATAATTCAAAAAATATAAATGAGATTCCTCAAGTTCTCTGAGATCTAGTAACAGGCATAGTAAAAACATCCAGAAAAGGGAATGGTGGATCTGTCTCCCAATGGGACAAGTATATGGTTAACTAAGATGCTGAGAAATAGCATCAATTACTGTATACTTACTACCTCCAATAGTTCAATGATTTAGTGAATTTTTTTAGGTAAAAGATCCTTATGACCATTGCTTTCATGCTCCTTTCCACACAAGTCCTGGGTGGGCATGCTTTGAAATCATTGTGAAATCCCTCATTTATTTCAGTGAGAACAAGATCTGACCTGGTATGCAATATTGAGATGGGTTCACTTATGACTTCAATAAAAGTTTGATCCAGTATTGTTTATACAGTCAAAACTACCACTGGTTTCGGAAAGGGTTTTTTCTGAGTAGACATTGCAGGAGCTGACCCTTGAATCTAATGTAAGAATGAAATGAAATATGTTTTATTTATCATAACTGAAGAAAAATAATTTCTCACCTTCAGAACAAGCAAAGAGGAAAGTAATTTAATCAAACAACAAAAGAAAAACAATTCTAGATGACAGGAAACGTGCAAAGAACTAAAATGAAACTTCACACACAATACTGTCATCTTCACTGACAGACTGAGAGGTTTGTACTCTTGTAGTAGCTGGTTCACAGCTGAGATTTATGACTCCACTAAGGAATGCTGCTAAAGTTAGATAGCCCTTTACCACAAGCAGTGGCAGCTCATACTTGGATTGTTGAAAGGCCTTTGTTCAAACCCTACACTAAGCACAATTAGTTACAATGCTATGGATGATAGCGTTCCTCTGAGACACTTGGAAATGATAGCCTGTAGTGTGGTGGGTAGAGGCTGTCAGAGACCCAGTCCAGAGCACGGGATTGGGGGTGGGGGACAGCTCTGGGTTTTGGAATTCACTTCCTACATTTTTCACTAGTCTGGCTTTGACAAGCTGTATGATAGCATACAGAGGATTTGAGGAAGGCTTATGACGTCGTCTCCCATGGAGACTAGCTTGTGATAAGAAGGTTTTCTGGGTATTTAGTAGATTTGATATTCTTTCTCTAATATTCTTTATTAAAGCTTTTGATTTTAAAAAATCGCTAGTGTTGTTGGAGCATGAAATGCTGAAATAAATAAATGAAGGATCTGAACTTAGCATTGGTGTCCAGTGTGAATTGTTCAAGCATCAATGCTCTGTCCACTTCTCTACTGCAAACTCAATTTTTCCTTCTGAAAAAATCCTTCATTTCAGCCTCTAAATGGAGTTTTAAGTCTTTAACTCCCTTCCATTTAGGCAGCACTGAAGATATGTTTGTAAAAGGAATCTTTACAAAGATATGCATGAACCACAATTTTATTATTCCAAATACTGTTTTCAGCTACATTTAGGCAACTAATTTGTGATATCTGAAAAAAAAATAGGGGCTCTGACTTATCGGGAAGCAACCAAGTTTGATAGTTAAAATAGTTGTTAGGTGTGTGTTCTACTCGGGCACTGTGAGATGTAGAACTAAATCACCCATCCTCTAAGCATTTCTTAGTGTTCAGACGAGATGATACATCCCACCTTTGTAAACCCTTTGAGATCTATCTGTGCAGTGCACTGTTTAATTGCACAGCATTATTGCTCACCTTTGATTTCTTAGGATGAAAGGTGCTCTGTAAGTGTGAAGGATTAATTATCGTTGTATCACTTTAGCTTGTTATCATGGGAATTCCTCCATCTTCTTTCCAACTATTTTGCTGCAAACAAGGCTTCATATGCTTAGCAATTTACTGACAGTATTAACATTATCAGACATACCTGAGGCTGAAGCAGTGCAAGTTGTCTCCTTACAGAGTTGCCATCATAGCCCTCAGCTGCATGCCTAAGTTCATGCTTTTAAGCACGTTACCTGCAGTGAATCATCTGCAATATGTTCTGACCATTTTTTTTCTTTTTTCCAGGAATGCTCACTGACAGGGTACCTTGCATGGAGAAAGGGAGCAGAGCAAACCTTGTCACTTCACCAAATGACACCAGCTGGTCCGCTCACCACCCCCTCTGGCTAAAAGTCAAGCAAATAAAGCAGCTTCCTGTCATTAAGTCTCTCAGAGGAAGCCTCAATCCCATGGGTGCCTTTGGCCCAGAAGACAGCACATCACGGACCCACACAATGTGCTCAGCATTCCTACTACCACCTCTTCTCCTTTGAGGAATACACTTTCCTTTTGGTTTCTTTCTGGGGGGATTTTCACCCTGGTTTCAAAAACCACATGGACCAATGTAGGTACTTTTCCCTCTCTGACTTCAAAGTTCAGATATTTGAGACTGGACAATGATGGATTTTTTTTCAAAAAACTGCTGTGGTTTTGCTGCTACATTAAGAATCGTGATTTGCATTGTATGGTTTTGGACCTATTCAAGTTTTGATGGGGGAAAGGGGTAATACTGGCGTAGCAACGCTTCAGAGTCATCTCTGTCCTACCCATGATGCACTTTTAAATGAAGAGTTAGAATATTTTATTGGCTAATATACTTTCCTTGTTATTTTTACAAAGGCCATCTTTATCCTTTTTAATGCCATATTTTCAGTGTTACACTTTTATGGCTTTTAATTTTTGATTTGACAGATGTAAGAAGCAGCATGAATAGTTTATACTGTGGTTTTTCAGAGACTGAATGCCAAGAGAACTCAGTAAATGTTTATTCTTCTCAGCTTTCTCTTTAAATTCCCCTAAATAGCGCCCCATTTGGGAACAGAGCAAGAGTGTTGAACTAAAGACCAAAATTCCCTCAAGGTGTAAAATAATCTGAGGGGAATATTTGCTGGGCGTCACGAAAGACTTGGATGAAATTTCAACCCTGATGGTTTTCAGTGATCCAGGAAGCCAGTGAGACAATCTCTCCATATGCATAGCCCTTTCATGATAATTAGAATGGTATGGACAAACCAATGAAAGCAAGGGGTAGAGTGAGAAAGATCCCCCATGATTCTGTTTCACTGTTTGCTTTCTCCTGTCATGGTGAAGAGAAATGTGCAATTCGATCCTCAATCAGTGGGTGGAGGATAACAGGGTAGAATTTACTTGTGTGCACTTGTACAGTTGTAGCCAAGAGTCCAAAAGTACACTAGAGCATGTATACTGGCACTGAATTGGTAAGACAGTTGTGGAGTATCCCATTCTGACAAATACAAAACTTAAAAAAAAACACAAAACAAAAACAAAAAACAAAAAAAATTCAAATCACCTTGTGATTCAGTGTAACTGTTTACTAACTCGAATAAAGCAATTGTTCACTCTCAAGTGTTCAGAGTACACCTTTTCTATAAGGCTACTGTTCGGAGTCAAGGAACAGTTTGCAAAAGAAGTGTCTCAGTCTCCATGGTGTTGGGAGCAGGGTATCAAAGCCAATCAAACCAGAGCCTTGTAGTGATGGTGCACTATGAGTACTATGTATATACTGTATTTCTATATTTTCCTTTGTACAGATTCACTTAAGTCAAGCTACTGTTTTACAGGTGCTCCTTATTTATTAGAGCTGGGAAAGCTTGGAAAACACACCGGGCGAGCAAGCTCGCTTTTTAAAAAACAATAATGAAAAAAAAAGGGTGGGGGTGGGAGAGGGAGGCTCCTAAGCCTGGGGAGAGATTGCTAAGAGCTACCAGAGAAACATCTGTGGGAAGACAAGAGTATGAAGTACTTTCAGTGTGCTTGCTTTCATTCTGGGCTCACAACACTTCTCTCTCTCCCTAACTGGTGTCAGATTTATTAAAACAAAATAAATCTCCAACAAAAAATGCACTTCAATGTGCTGGTTTTTTATTATTATTTTTTCCCTGTGTGCATAATGTTATTCTTCTTGCTCCCTGACTAATCACAGATCAAGCAAAATTCAAGTTGAAATCTCTAAAAAAAAATACTTAAAAGTGTTCTTGGAGGCTGCATCTAAGCTTCTCTTATTTCCTCTTTCTTCTGTTTTTCTCTCAGTATTTGCAGTAATGAAGCAGGGTGGGGAAAGAAAAAAATAAAACTCCTTAAAAGCATTGAGTTGGGCCCTGATCTTGCAAACAGCTCAGTTTGGGTGGATCATTGTGTTGGGCAGAGCCTCACTGATTTAAATGGGCCTCCTGTACAAGTACAAGAGTCTGCCAACTTGGAGGGTTCCTGCAAGACAGGAGACTTCTTTCTCCCATCTACTGGAATTCTAAATCTTTCCACTTACAGAGATCTGGATCAAGTCAAGCATGGAACTCCTACTGAATTGCCACATAACTTTCTGTAATATCTATATGCATATTCACCCAATTTACGCTCTGAATAATGCATATATTGGAGTTTGCCTTCCACATACCACCCTGTAGATTCAGGAATGCTGGTTCCCTGCTGCTGGAGGACCTGGAAATGTTTGGAAGCTCTGCTGCTTTTAGAGGCATGATTTCATCATCAAGTGAGTAAAAAAAAGAAAGTGCCTTATTAGACTAGGCATGCACACCAAAACTTCCTATGTTTCTATTCTTCTGATCTTTACCAGAACATGAGGGTTTTGTATACTGATTTTGCTTCCATCAATTGCCAAAATTATTAACACATTTTTCACCTTTCTAGAAACAACAGATTCTTTCTAAAAGTAAAATCCAAAAGTAAAATCTCTCTCTCTCTTTCTCTCTCACCCTCTTTAATTAATTACTTTTTTCAGAAATGAAATGATTTTATCAAAAGGCATAATGTAAGCAGAAGCTACAGAAAGCAATCCAAACTGAAGCTGGCTACACACAAACACAACCAGCTAAAAGTCTCTTTAGTTTTCCTAAAAACTTGCCAAATTAATTTCTTTTGAACCTATACCAAATTCTAAGCCTGAATACAGGGTTGGGACAGTCTGAGCATCTCATTATTTACTGTTTCAAAAAAATCTATGGCTATACTCCTATAAAGAAATCTCTGAGTATGCATAAAGGATCAACAAAATGTAGACCAAATGGGTGGTACATCATGCAAAGGAAACCTGCTTTATTTTCATGCCAAATACTTCCTCTACAATAACCATAATGAAATGAATGGAATTACACAAGAAATGATTTGGTCCTCTGTGATTAATGAGATCCCAGCAAAGTCTTAGTACATTCTGCTGGCTCATTATTATTATTTATTAGGTACTAACATACAACCATCACACCCATCTCTTTCTGGGACAGCAGGATACAACGGAAGATGCACAAGGAAGTTCTTGTGTGCCCCAGAGGCCCTTCCCATTCTTGAATGTGTGAAGTTTTGAGACATACAAGAGGCAGACAAGGTTCTTTGGGTAAATCCTATATCTTTTATTAGACCAACTAAAGTAGTTGGAAAAAGTCTTCTTTGCAAGCTTTTGGGTACAAGCAACCTTTATCAGGCTGAGGAAGCATCTACAGTTGGTCTGTGCTCTTCCTGGATGGAAAAGAATAGAAGCCTCACTAAAAACCATTCTCTCTCTGATCTCACAGTTCTAATCCTCCAAGGGAATTTACAAAACACCTTTCACAGATGAGCCTATGAACTTCACATCATCAACCTACTGGATACAAAAAATCATGGGCTAAATATAGACATTGGATTTATGACACATTATAACCTGCCTAACATCTGATACCCCAGTAACCTCTCTACTATTTACCAGGTATATTCTTATCACGAGGTCTACATTCCTCCCTCTTCCCTCCCCCCACCCCTGTTTCTCACCCATTGACTGCCTCAATTTGCATTTTCAGTGACTGGCATTCTCACATGTGTACTGGCCTCTGGCTTCTATTCTGTACCATCCAGGAAGAGCACAAACCAACTGCAGATGCTTCCTCAGCCTGATGAAGGATGTTTGTACCTGAAAGCTTGCAAAGAAGAACTTCTAACTATTTTAGTTAGTCTAATAAAAAATATCAGATTTACCCAAAGAACCTTGTCTGCCTATGTCCTTAGACCAATATGGCTACAACCTATAGCCTTGAGCCATACAAAACATTTTTCTAAAGTGAGGAGAAGCAGCTTTGTCTTGGCTCTCTAGCAAGCTGCAGCCCAGGCTTGCATTCCCTCACAGTGCCATTGAAGGCAATGAGAGTTTTTTCTTAATGGGCAGGATAGGTCCCTGCTGAATAAAGGCTTGTTCCTGCTCTTATTGAAGTCAGTGAGTATTTTACCCTTGACTACAGTAAGAGCAGGATTAAATACTGTAGACATATTATATTAATTACCTCCTATGCTGATGCAGAGTATTTTGTGGGTTTCATTTTTTCACAAGAAATTATAAAAGCTTCTATCTTTATTTATTCCAATTTCATGAACACAAAGCCCTCAAAAATAAAACCATATTCATGAGCTTAATACACATGACATTGAGGCATTTTAATTAAAGCAACTCTCGAGGAATTGTTCTAATTAAAATGCCACCCCACACACACTTTTGAGTATATCTATAGGCACCCATGTTTCTTAGGCTATAATACTGAGGGCTTGAGACTGCCTTCAATCATACTGGTGCAGCATAAGAGAAATTTCACAGAAGCCTAGTCTTGAAAGTGCATTTAACACTGCCCATGGAAGATGACAATTGGTAGGGTATACTAAAGTATGAAAGGACACGTGTCCATGTGCCTGAACACATATGACATGCCAGTAGTGTGTCTTATTGATGAAATAGCATCTGCTTTAGACTGGCCTGTGTTCAAGAAATGTGGAGCTCCTCAGAGTACTTCTGAAACAGCTATCTTGAAGACATGGAGATACTAGAAAA
Source organism: Crocodylus porosus (assembly GCF_001723895.1). Classification (NCBI taxonomy): domain Eukaryota; kingdom Metazoa; phylum Chordata; order Crocodylia; family Crocodylidae; genus Crocodylus; species Crocodylus porosus. The sequence goes on from NW_017728918.1 coordinate 86,278,516, forward strand.
TAATTCCTATATGTTTTCTGCAGCGATGGTCCAACCATGTTGCCTGTTAGGTCAGATGAGCTGCACAGCACTACAGTACTTTGGGTGGTTACTATAGAAGTGCATATTCATTTTTATAAGGACATATTCCTGAGTTCCCTGCCATTTTGGCCCATCTACAGCAGGAGCTTGACCTTGAATCTTCTAGATGTCAGAGGAGTGACCAGGCTAAGTCACTTCAGCATGGATCTCTCCTACTGAAGCTGTTCCACTGTGTATAAATAATTATATATTTATTGAACCCATGCCCAGGTGAGGCTAACTACTGGGCTATAAACTCAGTTTCATCTTCACACAACAAATAATTGATGATACCAAATGGAGTGATTAGGCACCTATCTCCAGCAAAGGTTTTAGTGCTCAAGGTCCTGAGTGGAAGGCATCACTAACCTAGAGATAGTGACCTGCTTGTGGTGAGGAGTACCAAAGCAGGCATGTATGTCACAAAGGATATAAGCACTTAAAAGCCTAGTTACTGGCATACCTAACAGACAGGTGCCTAGCTCCTGAAGTGGAACCCAGAACTATGGGGTAAGTGCATAGGCTCCCTATGCAGTGAGTGCATGGGGAGAACCTGGAGCTTAAGAACAAGTTCCAAACCAAACAGCTTGCTGCTCACAGAACTGCCTGAAGGCAATATGCCCATTGTGCACCTGCCTAGGGATAGCAAATATGAAACTGAGGACAGGGTAAAACTTAAATCCTACACCTTAGAAGCCTCAGTCAGGGCTGAATCTCCATCCTCTAATAATTCACAACCTGGCAAACACTGTCCCAGCTCGTTAAGACCACTGAGTAAGACCACTGATATGTCCTACCAAGACTGGGGCAGTTCTGGGCACATACAGAGGAGCCACTTGAGCTTAAAACTCAGAACATTAGCAGCTGATAGGGGTAGGGGGAAGTTTATGGTTATAGATTTAGGCACTTAAATTTTCCCTAAGTCCTTTATTGGATCTGGCCCCCTCAGCCCTGCCCCTTTTCTCTGCATTTCACACCTAGCTAGCTTAGGTATCAATCTCTGTGCTGCTGATTGCTGAGGATCCTTTCTTTAGGCAACTAGTTTTCCATATGCATTGCATATGGAGCTTGGTCACATATGGTAACACAGGTTTGAAGAGTCCACTAGGTGGCAGGGTACCTAGGAGAGAGAAATTATAACCCCTTAGTACTTTTGAGGATCTAGTCATTTGCATCTAGCGTTGATTCATCAGGTCAACAGAAATGTTATGAGCTTGCTACCTCTCTGTGTTAATCTGGTTTTCCATGGGTGTAATTTAGTGGAGTAACACAGTAGGGAACCTGACGCTCTGTGTTGGCAATCAGGGCTGCAAGGTTGACAATATGGTCCAATTGATAGACACCCTGGACCAGGGGTGGGCAATTATTTCAGGTGGAGGGCCACTTACTGAGTTTTGGCAAGCCATTGAGGGCCACATGACAGACAGCCAGGGGTCAATCAATATTAGTTTTCTAAATTTTTTAGGGGCCCTGCAGGCCGGATAGGCTGACCTGGTGGGCCGCATGCAGCCCATGGGCTGCGTTTTGCCCACTGCTGCCCTGGACTGTGGCAGGCAAGCTGGATTTTTTATTACCAGGTCTTTCATTGATTTGCTCTGCTTAATCTTCTTATGCCTCAATTGCCTCATCTTTAATTTCCTGGCTTCCTTTGGAAGAATTACATTGACTTTAACATGAGTGCTAAATGAAAAATGACTTCATCTTTGGAAATACAGCCTTGTAAAAAATAGTATAATGATCATCTAAGACACTGCAATATTTTAACTGAAAGTAGGAAACTGAGGTACAAGTGAGTTAAATGATTTGCTTGGGTCACCTGCTCTGGAGAATGAATATCACTACAGAAGTGTGAAAGATTTATTAGCCATGAATGGCTACCCTAGGCCCTTGAAAAACCTCACTAAGCATATACATTAATGCACATACAAATCAGGTCTTTGGTTTTTTGGCTCCCCTTCTACTCACCCACCCCCATCCCATCCTATCCCTTCCCACTCCCTTACAAGGTTCTACTTCTTTTTTTTTTAGCTAACGGGTATCTTTTTAAGGAACATGCACCTCTTCCCATTGCAATGGATGTTCTATTTGGGAAAAGAAAGAACCTGAGGTCACTCCGCAGTCATTCGGGATGCCTGAGCATTCCAAGATGGAAAACAGCAGGGCCCAAAAGCCTCAGAGTACTGGGGAAGACTGGCTGCTGACTGGTTTGTGGAGAGGTCCAAATTGTGATTTATAGGCAGGGTCAGGTAGAGAAACTCAACACAAAAGGGTCAGGGAGGAAGGGTGCCAGGCCACAGACTTATTGTAGGTCGACATCTAGAGCATGGAGGGGAGGGGGGAACTGAATTCCTTAATAATGTGAATTATAAAATCATTTCCTGTGTTAGGGGTTAGGAAAGAGAACGAAGGACCCAGAGATCTTCCAAACAAAAAACAGCTTTTGTTAAGGCGTTTGGCCTAAGGAGTTTGGGGGCAGGGTGGGACGAGAAAGTGCTGGCATATTTTTGGCTTGGAGCCCTGGATAGCATATTATTTTATTCTGTTGTTTATTTTTCAAAATAAAATGATTGTGAAGCAGTAACAATGACAGAAAAAAGATTGATGAAATTAAGGGGAATAAATCCCAACAACATTCCCCCAGTTTCTGCCACCAAACACACACAGTATCTCCTTTATTATATGTAGTAGCTGGATCAAGCCACTAGACCAAAGGCCAAGAATGCAATGAGATACTTTTATACTTATTGATCCTTTTTTTTAAGAGAGATTGTTTTCATGAAAGTTTAATTCACCTTTTTTAGCTTTTTAGTCTAACTGCTACACATTTTATCCTGCTTCTTTGTGAAATGCTAATCCATCAGTCGGGTTTGGTTTTCCTGGTGTAACTTTTCAGAAATTGTATATCTGCATAGCAACCCCACTGCAGGCAGCTTATGTCACGGTATCACATGTCAGAAAGATGAAAAGAACTCCAAATCCGAGCTGCACCACAAACTTGTGTCCCTGATTCTTGGACATATATCTTCTGTACTTAATATAAGTGTCAGGAAGGCAATTTCAAGGCTGGAGAGGTGCAAACTTTTATCTTGTTGATGACAAAAAAATGACACCTGACCTCAGTTCAGCCCTGCGTGGACAATCACACGAGAAACAAAGATTGTCTTTTTTCCTTCCTCTGCACCCCGCCCTCCTCCCCCCCCCAACCCCTTGTCCCTGTTGTCTGCTTCCAACTGCAACTTGAGCCTGGATCCTGAGTCCAGTGTCCAGATTAGAGATTGTTGACTCAGATTTAGTGGTGAAACTTGAGCTAGACCCTGTTGATGGCACAGCCTTGAAGGAGCAGGTTTACTTAAAGCCAAAAGAGAGATTACATGTCAGACGAGAGCCTGGCTTTTCTTTATCACAAACTTCCTGATCTGCCTCTGTTTTAATAGTTTCCACCAAAAAAAAAAGAAAAAGTGCCCACTTTCAATTCCTTCTATATGGTGTCATAAATCAGGAAATTAACAAGTGTGTAGCTGGCCTTTGCCACAGTCAGAGACAATGAGCTTTCTGTATTTTTAACCAGTGGGTAGCACTTAACATAATCAATGGAGAGCTACGTGCAGAAAGGATGAAAAATGGGGGCTTGGTCTGACCACTTACAGGGTATTTCTCATCACCCAGGCAAGCTGCTTTTATGAGAATATGACATGCCCTGGAAGCACGCTCTCCATTTTGCAAGAGAGTCATTAAAAGAAATCATTACATCTTTTTTTTTTCCTTTGGCACACATGCTGCTTTTCCTTGGCTTCTGATTTCATCCATCTTTCAGGCGCTTCATGCCTTTGGTAATTTATGTGCAAGATTTTTCCAAACCTCCAAATGTTTTTCCATTTGGCAAACTGTATCCTGAAGCCTCCACAGAATGTAACTGTAGAGTTTTCTTGTACTTGAAAACATGAGCTCTGTTAGCACAAAGATGCACCAAATACTTGTAATCCTGTATATAAATGGTATAAATTCATATAGAACAATCAAAGGGGCAGTTCCTGCTTCCAAGTTCCTACCAATCTTACCGCTGTAATATTCTATTTTATATACAATAGATGGATTTCTGTAAAAGGGTTGTTGTTTTCTTTAACTATAGTTTTTGGAAGCTTCAGGGTACCATATGGAGAACAATTTTATTTTATGGCTAATGGCTTTCTTAATACTGGCTATAAATTAGATAATTTTCCTTATGTTTGATAGCCATACATTATCATTCAGCCTTGTTATCCCTGATGAATAAAAGTCCTATGGAATTTAATGGAAAGTGATAACCTGTCTGCCCTATAGAATTTAATAGAAAATTGTATCCCTGCTGTAGACTTCTATAGGACAGTTGAGGGAAAAAAGAAAGGATTTCACCCTCCATTAAATTCTATAGCTATTAGAGTAATTTTTATAGCACTTGCCTCTTTGTATCCCTATTCAACTCTATAGGACTTTTCCGCAATAGCAGATGCTCCAATGGGATTTTCAAAGGGACCTAAAGGAACTTGGGCGCACAAATGCCAATGAAATGTATACGCATTAGGCACCTAAATGCCAGTGAAAAACTTGCAATACTAGCAGGATAAATAATTAAACAATGCTTGGGTTGATTTGAACCATAATGCAGGCTGCAACCTGAGGTGGCCTTCTTCAGGAATGTATGGTTCCTGCAGGATTTCATGAAATGCTTCTACCATGTAGTCTGCTGAGGGACATCAAATAATGGCACTGTCATTCCTGGTACAGGAATACAAGAGAGATGATGAGCAGATACTCTTCCTCTGGTCTGCATGCCTGTGAAATCATGATTGGGAGAAGCACATCCCTCTCTCTCTCTCTCTCTCTCTCTCTCTCTATATATATATTTAAAAGCATGGTACATTTTACTAGGTTATGCTTTGAAAACTATTCTATTTTTGATAGTAGTGCTGTTGTAGCTGTGATGGCCCAGGGAAAATGCAAGATGCAAGGATTTCTGTGTGTGATCACTTGGACCAACTGCATAGTCGGGAGGGACATAAACAAATTTCAGGTACCATTGTACCTTTGAGGGGTACCTGAAAGCTTGTTTATGTTTCTCCCAACTATATAGTTGGTCCAGTAAAAGATATCACCAAAAAAATCCTTGTCTTTCGCTCTCTCTCTCCTTAAAAAAAAACAATTGAAACTGAGATCTAAGCACTGGGACTGAAAAACTGAATGGTACAGGCCAGAGCTTGGCAGCCATTACAAAAAGGCAGTGTTCCCATTTGCTGCACTGGGATTTTTCCCTGAGTGGCAGACCAGACACCTGAATTGTGCTTTAGCTCCAGTATTTTACAGGGTCATCATTTCTCCCGAATTCCTAGTGCTTGCCAGTCCTGGATCTAAATGATGTGGATGAATACAGACTTATCACAGGGTTAGTGCCTCTCCCCGCCACAACTGCTTACCCAAAGTGGTACATTTAAGCAGAACTCAGATGTACACTTTGGTTATGAAGGACCAGATTCTTCTTTATTAGGGTATCAACCCATTGACTTAAATACAGTTGTTCCTGATTTACACCAGTGTACGAGATCCAGATCAATGTTAGTAACTTTTTTTTAAAACTGGATGGTGCGTGAACAGAGAGCACTTTAAGAGCCAAATGCTGTTTTCATTTACATGGGTTTAAATCCAATGTCACTACAACGAAGTCAGTGGAATAGCTTCAGATTGACATTGGTGTGGCATGGAGCAGAATTTGCAGCTGATTGTACACATTTCATTGCAGCCTGCTGAATTACAGTGACATTTCTCTGGAGATCCACATGACATCCACATTAGTAGCAAAAGACTTCATTGTGATCAGTGCTATTACAGTGAATTAATTAATTTTATATCACTTAAAATAAACTATTCTCTGACTAAATCAAATTAAGAATATTATCAGCGTAGGCGTGAAGCATATTTTCCTCTACTAATTTACTTCCTCTTAAGTGATTTTAGGTTTTTGTTTATCTTATTTGATTGATAATGTAACCTGCTCAATTATGAATATACATTAAAAAATCACATGCATCCAACAATGAGGAAATAGGATATTTGGAGATGGCTATTGCCCAGGGCACCTACAGGGCAAGATTTAGCCTTACCGATAAGCTCAAACAGCAGCATCATGATGCAGTATTCCCTATTTTATGTAGCTTGTTTTTTTCTTTTTGTTTTTTGTTTTTGACTGCCCAAATGATTTTCCTGCTTTCTCAGACTCCTCCACTCTACAACCAATTTGCTCTTCCAGAACTGATCGACTTGTACAGCAGGTCACCACCCCTGCTGAAATCAGCCAACAAGCCGACCATAACCCCAGCAGATGTTTGTGTTTTATAGGCCAAATGAGAGCCCTACAGACCAACCAAATACCAGCACCACAGATGTGGAACCTGGCCACTTGACACTAGGAACACAAAGCACTGTCCTGTCCAGCAGTGCTGGGACTTCCAGAGGAGCAGAAGGTCTGAGCGACTAATTAGCCTGCAGAGCCAACATGCTGGCCCATGCTCCATCATTCTGATGTGTGCACAGTCCTTTAATGAAACACTGCATGAGTGAAATCAGATGAGGCCCCTTTTAAGTTCACCTCTGAGTCTGGCAATCACCTGAGTTCATAATGTCTCCTAAATGTGCCAGCCTGCCATGTGGAGGCTCTGCTACTTCCCCCTACTGGATCACTGGGATGGAATTGTTGCTATCATTACCACAGTCTAAAATTCCTGCAATTTAAATGCCCTACAGACGTGGAAGAAAGTAAGATGCTATAAACCTGACACAGGAGAGAAAATACCTCTGTATATCTATTACAGGTATTCTAGTAAATAGCAAGATTGACAGCCCTCTAGAAATTCAGAGAGACTGAAAATGCTAAGACCAGTACAGCATGCAGCACTCTTGTTCAGACTACCTATTACGTTTCCTCCTGACAAGCAGAACGTTGTGTTATCTGCTCCTGAAAGGGGATAGCAAGATATTTTTCATGGTTAAGATTAAGCCCCTGCAGCTTCCAGAGCTCCCAGCCATTCCTGTGGTAAGTATTAGTACTGAAGTATCATTAGGGCATCATTCAAAAAAGACCTGATGAAAAATTTGTGGTCAGTGTACACTAAAGTGCACAGCATGGCCCCAAATGTACCATCAATGCCACAGCTGATAATATTCATTTTTAGAATGGATTTTTCTGCGTGTCACTGATGAATTAAAATAACTCAAGATATCAGAGCAGAGCCTTTTAGTTTCAATGAGATGGGGCTTAATAGGATTGTTTGTAGCTCCCTCAGGGCAGTGACTAGTGGACAGATCAGGTTTTGTGCCCAGTGATGCCTTTATGAACAAAGAGCGGGATTATTAAAGATCGTGTTTAAAAACCACAGTCTAAATTCAACCGCATTATTACTTCCTCTGACTGCTCACTGCCGTGTATTCACGAAGGTGGGGAGGACGGACTTTCAAGCAGAAATTCTAGCCCAAACCGGTAACAAACGTGGAATTTATCAATGACCAACTCCCTACACAAATACTCACGTCTGTCCTGCAAAGGATTGTTTCCATTTCACTTGGACTCAAAACCTTCCCTTCTTTACCAAGCTTCTTGGATGTGGATGTTGAAAACAGAGTCAGGAAAAGCCTCCGCTCTGCAGACCCTCTCTGCTTAGCTGCATGAGGAAGTTCTGGCCCTTGCTTTGCTAATAGAGGCGGGGGTTAGCCACACCTTCTTCTGCAACACAATTGCCATCGGTGACATGCCCTTTTCCCTTAAAATTCTTTGTTCTTACAAAAAACAGGAAAGAAAAACCCCCACATACAAACCCCACAGTCCTTTCTTTCAGCTGGAGAACAACCAGAAGTCAATTAGATTTAAGCAGCTGCCTGCTTTCTTTCTTTCTTTTTTTTTTTAACACAGCAAAGCCTTTATTGTGTTGGTTTATTGTTATTACTAGAGAACTTTCTCACAGTTATTACAGTCTGAAAAAGCCTTTGTCCGCAGGGCGCCACCCCGTGGTACTGCCATGCACATGCTTTGGGGGCGGAGGCCAATTATCCTCTCAGTCTATGGCAGCTGAACATTTCCTCTGGTGAAGGATTGTTCCACAAAGACAAATTGAGTGCACTAGGACTAAACTGAGCAATCTGTATTTAGCAATGAATTAAACTCGTTCTGGCTTTTGTTTTCATAAAGCTGAAAGCTTCCGATGAGTTTCACTGCCTGCTTTAATTATGTGGAAAAAGAGCAGAAATGTTGCCATGTAGCCACAAGGTGTCAGTCGTGGGCTTGCCAGGCTGCAGCTCAAGGCCTATGTTGCCTTCTGTTTCAGGGGCATCCCTTGGGTTGGACTCCTTGCGGTGAGGACAGCACTTGACATTATTATTCATACACAGATTTTAGCTTGAAGAAGATCATGCACATTTGCAAGCTGGGTGCTCTGCGCAGCAGAGAGAAGCCAAAAAGAGAAAAGTGCGTGTTGCTTATTTTAACAAAGGACCATTCGTGTGGTTGCACACTGACGCCCAAATTCTGATGAAAGAAAACTGAGGGCCACTTGGTTGCTCCACATGTTTGTGGCTTTTTTTCGATGCAGATGTACCATTATGTATGGGGGCAGCTGACATCCCTCCATCCCCTCAGAAAGGAAATGTAATAAAAAAATGGCCAAGATAACATTCTCAATGAAAAAAAAAAACCCTTTGTGGAAAGCCCATTTCCCACATCATCTGTATTCTGTCATAGATAGTACTGTGCTCAGCTACTCCTTTTCTGCAGTTAATCTCCTTAATATGGTATTTGATGGGAAGGGAATGGTGGAGTTAAAAGAACAGCAAAACCCATAGACGTCTCTCAGCAATGATTTTGGGCAGAGGGCTGCTTACTGAGTTTTGGCAAGCCATCAAGGGCTGCATGACAGGCAGCCCAGGGCAGATAAATATTAATTTTCTACATTTTTTAGTGGCCCTGCGGGCTGGATAGAATGGCCTGGCAGACCACATCTGGCCCCTGGGCTGCATTTTGCTCACCTCTGCTCTGTACCAAGACCTAGCTCCTCTTGTGGTACTGAGGTGCCTAACTCCCATTGACTTCAGTGGGAGTCAGGGATGTAATACATTTAAGGATCCCAGTCAACATGACTTAAATTGCAACCTCAATGACTTATGTTCATTTATTCAGTTGCTTTTGAAAATCCCAATGGAAGAGCCAGATTCTTGGCTGGCATAAATCAGGGAAGTTCTACTCACTTTCTTCAGGCTAGGAGGAGTTACCCCAGCTGGGGACAAAGAGCAAAACACGCAATATGGAAAACATGGCTCTTTTTCTAAGCAGGACTCAGGAAACAGAGAGATTCACTCATTCTGAAAGTATGTGCTTAACTCATGAAAATAAAGTATTTTTTTCTGCTTTGTGCGGTTATTTATTAGGTCCAGTGAGATGCCAGGTCCCAAAGCAGTGCTCCTCAATCCCGGCAAGGAGCATGTTTCTCATTTTGAACAACATAGTTCATTTGAGAACTAAATTAACCTCTCCTGGGAATAACCCAAGGGTTATCCCTCTAGCTAATCATAAATGCCTAAAGAATGCTTTCCAAAATGCAAAGACTAGTAACAGAAGCTAAAAGACATATGGTTAGTGCCTCACGAAAATTGGCTTAATATGTACAGCCTGACATAGAGGTGAGGGGTGTGGCCACAAGGAACCCTATATCCCTCACCAGAGGCATAACAGGGCACCCTGAGCAGCTACTCTGGGCAGGACAGTATAGGCTGCTGCACTGCTGGCAACAGCAGCACAACCAACTGCCAGTCATGACACTGGGTATTTTTGCATCCCATTGCCCTTCAAATGCGGTACATGGGGTCACTGACCCAGTTGTCCCTCTCAGTTATGCTGCTGTCCCTTATGATACTGGTACCCTGGTGCCTTATGCTGGAATGGAGTTTGCAGTCACCCCATTATCTTCCCCTGCATAAACAACCAGCTGAGCAAGGTGATTCACTAGGAACAAAACACTGTGGTTGACAAATCTTGCACTAAGTCCATAATGGAACTGCCTGGTGTGGTTTTGCCCAGTGAGATCCTGGACACAAGTGAGGATGTGCTGCTTTGGTATCATCTGCAGGATGTGACACCTGGTTCTGGGTGTGGGAGAAAAATGTGGACGGGTTGGAGAGAGCTGTCCTGCAAATGTGGGATGATGAACAGTGGGAGAATTTTAAGATGAGGATGGCCCCGTTCTTGCCTCTAGAGCTGGGGAAGCAGGCCACCAGAGGAGAGTGTCTTTGAGCACAGAGAGGAGTGTGGTGAAGGACAGTCTGAAATCTGACAATCCCCTCTTCCTCCCAGCTGCCACAAATCCACAGCCAACCAGTTTGGCATAAGCGCAGTCACTGCTGGAGCGGTTACCCATGAGATGGGTGACTAGGGGAATTTCCTATTCCAAAACTCAAAAGACATTTTTAGATTACTTGTGGAATATATTTTGTGATGCTTCTGGAACCAATACAATTCAAGGGTTTATAATAGGTTGGGTCAAGTGATAAGTACACATAATTACAGTCTTCAAAAGGATAAAAAGCCCTGTTTCCCATAATTGAGGACTAGAGCAACCTGGAATTCTTCAGTTAATTCTTTATTCACTGAAAAATGTAGAGTCAGGTCAATCAAAACTACTGCAAGGTGGTGTCAATTTTAGAGAATTCTTTCACATGAAGTAAAAGAACAGATAGACACTAAAAAGTCAAAAGAGTTCTTTTTCACATTTTTTTGTCTTGAGAATAATTAAACTTTATTTTAAAATAATAACTTAGTAAAAAGACACTGAAAATGAAACTTGAATCCATGCAAGTTTTATTTTTTCAAAATTTGGTTCACTCAGTGACCTGCAAAATCAGTGGTGTGTCAGGTTCTGATGCAGATACCAAAGGGGCTCTGCATTTTAAGAATTTTACTCATTCATATTACTGGGATTTTTTTTCTTTAGAAGATGATATTATATCACTTTTTAAAACTTTACTCAGGTGTAAATTAAATTGCTGTTATAAAATTTAAGGTGTGCTGCACAATGAAGATGTAACATGCCCTATCGGTTCTAAATATCGGCAGCTATCCTTAGAAAAGGTTTCATTTGGGTTATTCTAGAATCGGAACAGACCGTCAGCTGAAACGGAGAAGTTGGTATGCAGTTGGTTCCCAGGAAATCTGAAATAAATGCATAAGGTAATTTCTCCAGCTTCTTTCTTTTTCTTCCTAGTGAATCATTCAGGTTCCTAGCTCCACCATATCTTCTGCATCTATGTTATTCTCATGCCTTTCCCTTGGAAGGTGATGCCACAACCAAGGGTGTATCTTGCATATCTTTGTGTACATCTCTGGCTCAGACTCCTCACCATAGCATGGAATCTGCCTCATCCATAAGGCACCCTCTCTTAGTAGTTTTGAAATGGATTTAGAGTTATGGAACAAAGCAGAGCTGATGTATTGACTGTTAATGTCCTAACTTTATCTACGACAGTCAGTAAAGGCACAGGATGAATTACAAGATCATTTTTAATGGGACAAATTTCATGTCAGAATATTAATAGGACACTAACAGGAGTGTATGTCAGCTAAGTAACTACATTTCTCAAGTAGGTGAAGTTATTTTTGCTTCAGGACCTGGACTTCAAACACCACAGGAAGTGTTGTCTATGATGACCAAATGTCATACTGCTCTTGTGAACTATTGCCTAATCTGGTGTAGTAGCTTAGAACAATATTTAGGACCAATCCCATTAGACTCTGAGCTCCCTCAGCTTGCACTGAATTCAGTCGGACTTGAGGACCCTTGGTTTCTTAAGTGGTTACTTATTTATAGTGCAGTAACATACAAGTACCCCAGGCTTGGAACAGAACCTTATTATTCTGCACACTGCACAAATACAGAACAGAACTGTGCCAAGGAACCGATAGCGGAGTGATGTAGGGTTAAAAAAACCCTTTCTCACACAAGTGCAGTAGAAAAAACCCAAAAACAACAAACCCCCCCCCTCAAAAAAAAAAAGGCACAGGGAGACTTGCAGCTGAAGAATGATGGAAGAGAACAGGACTTTTTGGTTTGGAGAAGATATGAATGAGAAATGACAAATTAGAAATACAGAATAAAATCATAGAATCATAGAAATTAAGGGCTGGAAGGGACCTCAAAAGATCATTGAGTCCAACCCCCTTGCTCTGTGCAGGAATACAGCTGAGATCAAATGATCCCAGTAAGATGTCTGTCCAGTCTTCTCTTGAAAACTTCCAAGGTTTGGGACTGCACCAGCTCCTTAGAAAGTCTGTTCCAGATTCTGGTCACCCTTACTGTAAAGAAGTTCTTCCTTACATCCAACCTGAAACCATCCTCTAACAGTTTATGGCCATTACTCCTTGTCCCCCTCTGGGGCATCCTAGTGAACAATTTTTATCCCAGCTCCAGATATTCACCTCTAACATGCTTATAGATGGCCACCAAGTCCCCCCTCAGTCTTCCCTTCCCCAGGCTGAACAGTCCCAGATCCCTCAGTCTTGCCTCATAAGGTCTGTCCTCCAGGCCCTTAATCATTCTTGTGGTCCTTCTCTGGACCCTAGCAAGATTCTCCACATCTTTTTTGAAGTGCAATGCCCAGAACTGGACACAGTACTCCAGCTGGGGTCTCACCAATGCCGACTAGAGAGGAAGCATCATTTCCTTAGTCCTGCCTGTGATACATCAGCTAATGCATCCCAGTCTGCTATTATTAGCTCTGTTGACTATAGCGTTGCACTGGCAGCTCATGTTCATCCTGTGATAAACCATAACCCCGAGTTCCCTTTCAGCCATCATGCTGAATATAGGTTAGGAGGACATCTCCTCCTAACCTATATTCATGTTGCTGGTTACTTCAGATGAAGCACTTTGCATTTATCCTTATTGAACTGCATCTGGTTCCACTCTGCCCACCTTTTTAGCTTGCGCAGCTCCGCTTGGATCTGCGTTCTATCCCCTAGTATGACCACTTTTCCCCGTAACTTAGTACTGTCCACAAACATGGCCAGTGTGCTTTCCACATCCTAATCTAAATCAGTGATAAAGATGTTGAACAGCATGGGGCAAAAAATGGAACCCTGCAGCACACCACTGGCTACTTCCCACCAAGGTGATACAGACCCGTCCACTAACACTCTCTGGGTTTGATCCCTTCGCCAGTTCCCAACCCGCCTGACCATGGCCTCTGCCAGCCCAGAATCCCAATTTTTTTATAAGAGCATCATGGAAGACCATATCAAAGGCCTTTTTAAAATCCAAGTATATGACATCAACCACATCTCTCACATCTAAGCAGTTCATTACTTGATCATAGAAGGAGATGAGGTTGGTCGGACAGGACCTGCCTGGAACGAAACTATGTTGGCTATCCTTCAGTATCACACCTTCTGCCAGTCTCTCACAAATGGACTTCTTGATAATTTTTCCCAAAATTTTACCTGGTATCAAGGTCAAACTGACCAGCATATAGTTTCCTGGATCCTCCCTCCTATCCTTCTTAAAGTTTGGTACCACAATGGCCCTTTTCCAGTCTTCTGGGAACTCTTCTGAGCACCATAAGTCTTCATATACCATCCATCCAGAATCTGACCAGGTGTGCAGCCATCATTTGTATGCAGGAACACCTAATCCCTATATACCTAAAAAAGGATGTCTTATTGTCCTTGATTTCAGTCACCAACCTGATCTCGGTCGCTGCCCTAGCCTTCCTTATCCTCTCCCTACAAATACAGATTATATTTGGGTGTTCCACCTTGGTGACTACTCCTTGTTTCCACTGTCCATAAACCTCCTTTTTCTTTTTTAAGCACTCCTTGACTCCTCTGGTGAGCCAAAATGATACACAGCAGATGAATCAGACAGTCTTATTTTCTCCCTCACAGAACAAGCATGATGTGGCATTTTGGCTACAGGTTAAAAACGAATAAAGGAATTTTTTTAAAACACACTGTATAATTACCCCGTGGAACTCATTGCCACAAGATTTTGGGGTCCAGAGCTCAGTACATTTGAAAAAAGATTACACATTTATATAGGCAGTGACCTCATTCCTACTTACAAGATCCAGGGATTCAGCACGAATGGAGAGGATTTAAGACAAGGGTATTATCATTGTTTATTGAGGTTTTCTTTGCCACATTTATAGAAGCACCTAGTAATTGCCACTGTCAGAGATGGGACTGGACAGGTCTTTGAGTCCCAAAAGAATTTCATGAATGCTATTGGCACAACTTGTGTGAGTAAAGCCATTTTTATTTAGTCCTTATACTATGCTGTAATAAACCCTGAGAATATTTACTTTGTCCCTGTTGGTACCCAGTGGACCTTCTGCTGTCCTCAAGCACTTATATTTTAACTCATCAGTGAAGTAAATGCAGCCCATGATAGAGAATAGTAGAAGTACAATTATTCCCTTGTGTGATAGTAAAACCATCATAACTCACCTGCTGACAGTAAATGTATCACAGAATACATGTAGAAAAATGATGCCTGATATAGATCACTGGTCTAATAATAACAAGGAAACAAATCTGAACCTGAGCTAGAAAAAGTTAATAACTTTAACGGCAACTGGTGCATGAAATATTCAGTAAAAAAATGCACCCAAAAACAGGCTTCTTCCTGCAAATCCTTAGTCATAATCTTTGCTTTTTAAAGAAGTCTTGCTGGAGTCAATTGAACTATTCGTGATGCTGATGCTTCCTAATGAGAGGAAGGGTATATTTGACAGAATCTGGTCCTCCATATGTCTGTGAAAAAGCAGCAAAGATACCTGATGGCCTTAACAGACAGTTATTTAAAATGACTAAACCCAGGATTTTAAAGGGTATTTTACTGTTGCTCTTGTCTACGTGTCGTACATCCTAGCTGAGTTAGGAGCCTAAGTTTCATAGATTTCATAGACATTAGGGCTGGAAGGGACCTCGGGAGATCACCGAGTCCAGCCCCCTGCCCAAAGGGCAGGAAGTCAGCTGGGTCATAGGATCCCAGCAAGATAAGCATCCAATTTGCTCTTGAAGGTGTTCAATGTAGGTGCTTGAACCACCTC
>NW_017728918.1:86294719-86296657 GCF_001723895.1 Crocodylus porosus
ATGACGCTCGCCAGCTCCTTGAGTACCCTGGGGTGCAGATTATCAGGGCCGGCTGACTTGAAGGTATCCAGCTTCTCAAGGTGTTCCTTCACTGTAAACCAATAGACCTTAGGCTCCTAAGTGCCCAAGAAAGTTTGAACATGAGATGTTGGATAGACCAATGCAGGGCACTGAGGTACCACAACATTGAGGGCTGCAGCACCTCATGTTTGGAGTCTTTGTGAAATTCAGCAACGATTCAACCAGGCACTCAGGCTTTCTAGCCCAGGCACAGGTGCAGGGAGATAGGAGGGACCCAGTGGGACTTGCAAAAGCCACCAAGCTGAGTGGGAAACAGAAAACCATGGGGACACAGGCATGTGAGGTGCCTAAGCCCTTGCTTTCAAAAACTGGTGTGTCCTTCTATCACAAGGTAAGTGGAGGAGAAGGCAGTGTGCTCCCTTGAATTAAGAATTTATGGCAGGAGTGCCTAACTGAAATGAGCTGGCAGGCTGGACCTGGCCCACAGGGCTTCTCTCAGACTGAATCTGGCCCATGGGGCTTCTCATGGGCTGGAGAACCCACCTCTAGATCTGGCTTGTGGGCAGTTAATGCTGCCACCGCTGTAGCCATGTCTCTGTGGCTGCTGGAGCCCAGGGACAGTGCAGCCAGCACCCAGGGGGTTAACATTGCAAGTTTTGATCACCAGCAATGACCAAAAAATGCTGAATGCAGTAGCAGCTTTATCCTCTGGGTGCTGGCCACTCTGACATCATGGGTCCTGCAGTTGCTGTGACAAGGCTTCAACAACAGTGGAGTTAACTCTTTGGCTGCTTGCAGCTGTTGCAAAAAGCCCCACTGACTGGACTCTGTGGGCCAGATCTGGCCCACAGGCCATTAGTTTGACACCCCTGGCTTAAGGGAAAGAGCACTCAAGCTCTCAGTATATGGCAAGTCTCAATTCAATTCTCTTTTCTGCCCTGGGGTTTTAAACCTGCATCTTCTAGTGGCTGGGAGAGCACCCTAGCCATTAGGACATACTGTGAGAGGTCATGCTCTCAGTCTTCCATATCAAACATTAAAGGTCCAGAGAGACTGAGAGCAGGAGTATGCACAAGCATAACTCTGCAGCCTAGTGTTTGAGGCAGCCACAGGGTTGGGAAAGCCCAGGGTTTATATCCTTGCTACACTGAATATATTGCTAGTTCTCATTGAGTAAATCTACACATGCATACTAATGCACAACAATAAACTCTGGTGCATATTACATTGGAGTTTATTGCTCCTGGGCACTGCATTTACACATGTGCCTGGGACTGTAGTACATTGAGTTGGGTTGAAGCAGCCCTGGATGGCAGAGGCCCTATTGGGGTCAGCCTGCCAGCCAAGGGCTGTTCCGACCTGGTTCAATGTGCTGCGGAGGGGCTGACTGGGGCACAAGTATGCTCCAGTGCAGGGCTACCTGGCTGTGGAGTATATTAGTTTATTCCAGCCTAATAGGGGTGTACATTAGATGCCGAGACATTTACTGCAGACTTAATTAGACAACACTTCAGTAAATGTCTCATGTACATGCCTCCATTGAACACAAGTCTTTTGCTTGAAAGATCTTGTTTGAGGTTGGGGGCTGTTTGTAAGCCAGGACAGACTGACTAACTCCCATTCTCAATGAGGCACTAGGCCTTGCAATGGACCCAAATGCCTGCTGTGCCCCCACATCAATACAGACCACATCGTCACTGGACCAAATAACAAAAAGTACAACATCTGAGGTTCATTCACCTGCAACTCTACCAATATCACATAAGCCATCACTTAGTTTCATAGTTTCTAGGGTTGGAAGGGACCTGAGCAGATCATCTAGTCCGATCCCCTGCCATGGCAGGAAAGAATACTGGGGTCAAATGACCCCAGCAAGATGCTCATCTAACCTCCTCTTAAACATCCCCAGGGTAGGAG
>NW_017728918.1:86296668-86344528 GCF_001723895.1 Crocodylus porosus
TCATCTTGAGGTGCACCCTCCTTGGTCGTACAACCCTGCAGGGAAAGAAAATAGCTGTCAATTTCTTCCTCTGCCTCCCTGATTCCCCTCAGCCTGCTAACCTCCTCCTGGAGCTCCCTCACCCATGCCTCCAGGGCCCTAAGGCGGGTGCCTGCAGGACAGGTGTGGGGGTCTCCAGTACCTGCCCCCCCAGGCCTTCCTGGGCAGCTCCCGCAGGCCAGGGGTTTGGGTGACGCCAGCCCCCCCATGGGCTCCATCTGGGTGGAGGCCTCAGACAAGCCCCGGGAAGGCTGCGCCCCCTGGGCAGGGGCCCTGGTAGCACTCCGTGTCGACACCATCGTAGGAGTTTCTAGCTGAATTTGGGTCCTCTGGCCTGCTCTAACACGAGTTGGCCTCTGGGCCCTTCCTGCTCCCCCTCCGGCGTGAACGCCGGCGCAAACTTGCTTACAATGCCCATCTGCTGTCTACATTGGACAGAGAGTGAGATCTCTGTGTGCAGGAATGAATGAACACAGATCTGACATCAGCTGTAGAAAGCCACAAAGGTTGGTGGCCAGGGCCAGTCCAAGGATAATTGGCACCCTAGGGGAACTGTGTACCTCGGCACCCCCACCACTTCCAATATAGAGGAAAATAAGAAGTCTAGAATGAACTTTTACCTTGGAGATCTTTTCAGAGGTCTTTCTCCCCTTACCGAAAGGTCTTAGACCAAGGTGGAGCCGTAGCTTGCCAGGGATGTTATTTAGAATGATTTTCCTGTTATTTTGTTCTGCATATAATTTTGGTGCCCCACAAATTTTGGCACCCTAGGGACTGCCTAGTTCGTCCTACTGGTTGGACTGGCCCTGTTGGTGGCAGAACACTTTAAGCTTTTTGGACATCCAACGCTGATCTCAGGATGGCTATTCTCAGGCAGCAAAATTTTAAAAAACAATCTGAATGGGAAATTTTGGAGCATGAAATCATCCACAGAATGGACTGTGTTGAGTATGGTTTAAACAGGGACTACAGATTCTTATCCCATTACCTAGATTAGCTTCTGTGATGCTTTTGCTCCTGTGGGTATTTTGCCTGTTTGTTTCTCCCAGCATTTCCCCTGTCCCCACTCTTTATCTCCAGGCTGTTTTCCCACCTTTTGTATTCAAATCAGTCACACTACTTTATAGTACAGAATCTCTGCTCTGTGCTGTCCTTTCATAGCACCTGATGACGTGAGCTTGAGTTCATGAAAGCTTGTGCTCCCTATAGATCTTACTTAACTAGTCCATAAGGTACATACCTACCCTGCCTACTGCATGAAAGTTTCACTCCAACTAGGTTGCCCCCCCTCCCTCCCCCCCTTAACTCTTGAGTCATAGTTACTTATTCTCTTTTTGGCACTCTGTTTTCCCTGGTCCAATGAAAAATTAATTATTCCATTCCAAGCAGAACAACACAGACAAGATCAAGAGCTCTGGCTCTTGTACAGAATCTCCCTTTTTTGGGAGGTAGGAATTATGAGCTAGAATCCTCTATGGCACTGAAGGACTTTGTATTCAGGTCTCCTGCACCCCTGGTGTTTGCTGAGCTAATGGGTATCAGCCCAGGACCTCTTCCCCTCCTTTTGTTGCATTGTTTGCAAAGCCCAATCCAGTGTGCCTATTTAGGGAATGCTTACCTGATTGGCAGAGGAACACTTTGTTTGTACACCCTTGATAGGCCTTAGGTATGAGGTAGACTGTAAGCCACTCAGCACTGTCAAGACTGATGTGCTTTGGGGCATGCCCAGAAGCAGAAATTCAGGTACCTCAGGGAGATGTAACTCTGGAATCTTAAACACCTACACACTTTACATGCCTCTGGGGTGAGTCAGCAGCTGAGTTAGACATCTGACTTCCACCTAACCTCTTCTGTGGCCCTAGCTCTAATGTTCTTAACATTGCAACAGAAAGTGGAAGCAGTACCCAAATACCTTAACAAATTTTGGTTTTATCAGGATTACACTGTCAGATACATGTCTAAGTATACGCAGCATATTGGCCAAATTCGCTCTGTTTCACCTATGGAAATACGGTGTAACTTTGTTGAGTTTCAATTCAGTGGAGTTACTAAACTTTCCCAGTGATACAACTGAGAACAAAATTTGGCTCTATTCACACATGAGCACAGCACGTGCTTCAGATAATGTACTGTGAGCCTCTTGTCAAAAATGCCAGCTGGGCTATCTCAAGCAAATCCAAAGCCCCATGCCAAAGCTATTTGACAGAGGGTGTCTCTGCTGAAAGTCCTGCAAATTTCTCCCCTCGACCAGCCCGGGCAAGGGTCCAGTTCCACAGAAACATGGAGTGGAATAAGGTAATTTGTCAGGAGCTGCAGAGCTAACAGTTAGGAAGGAAATTAGGTAAAGAGTGGATCAAGATTTTTTGTGGAAAGCTCTTATGTGACCCTGCCATGGCCATAGATAAGTCACTTCTTTTCTCTGTGCCTTTGCCTCTCCTCTCATCCCAAGTTTATATGTGGCAAGAGCAGCTCTGTGCTTGTGTTTAGTGCCATGGAGCTGCAGTCCATTTGGTGCTTCTGGATGATACTATAATAATAGTTTAGCGCCAAAGAAAATTTACTGTGTGTAAATTTGTGTGTATCAGTTACAAAGATGGACATAACCATGTTTCAAGGCCTGGAGAGGAAAAACAGGTATGTTCACACCATTGGAAATGGCATTACACCCTTATGAAGAAGCAGCAGATGATACAAACCCCATTACTGAAGTAATCACCCACACCAATAGAGGATTACTCCTGAAGAACCAAGGATAAAACTTTACTGGTGTAAGTTGCACTGATTATAGTTGTGCCTGTCTGTATCGGGGTATCAAACTCATCTGCTCCCCATGGGCCAGAAATGGATGATGGAGCTTCTTGTGAGCTGGATGACCCATAAGTGGCAATAGCAGTATTACTCCCCACGGCTGCCAGAACCACTGTATCAGTGTGGCTTTGGAACCTGGAGTTTTAATGTGGCTGTCACTCACCCCCTCTTTTCCCCTGCTGCTGGTTTTGATAGCCAATGTGACTAAAAGCCATGAATTCAGGTGTGGGTTACGAGGGAAGGATGAATGGCAGCAGTGTTAACCCCCTGGGTTCTGGAGCTGCATTGACACAGTGGCTTTGGCAGCTGCGGTGATGAGCCCTGTGGGCCAAATCTGGGCCATAGAGGTAGGTCATCCAGCCTCAATAAGCTCTGCAGGTCAGATGACCCACCTTTACTAGCTGGGTCTGGCCTGAAGGTGGTATTTTGACCCCCCTGATCTATACCTGTCTCAGAGTAGCTGTTTCCTAAAGGCAAACAAGTGATTACCTGCTCCCCTGACATCTAACAGTGAGGCCCAGTAATGGCCACACATTGTGTGAGCAACCTCAGGGTTACTTCATGTCTGTCTGTCCTTGATCCCAGTGTCACTGTTATCACCATACAAAACCAATGGCAATTACACCAGGGTATGTTCTTGCCTGTCCTTGCCCTCAGAATTAAATCAACATTGTGGAGGAACATGAGCCTGAATCAGAAATGTGAAACTCGTCAAGATGCCTAAAATACTAAATATGGAGCTACTTCAGTCTCAGTGGCTTTCCAAATTTCTGGCCTCTAAAGAAAGATCAGAGCTGGAGAAGCAGACTACCTCTGCCTTGTTTCAGGAAAGTTTTCATTAGAGCTGGAGTATTAGTGACAGCTATGGTTAAGGCTGCCGAAGTGTTTCCATTATGTTATATCTCCTTGTTTTCAGTTGCTTATAAGCCATCCAGAAGTTCCACCTCAAGGGCTGAAATTTTCCAGGCCTGCTCTCTATCTGAAGGTAAAAGGTTTTGGAAAGTTGAAGCAGAAAATGGCTCTGCTCTTTTTAGGACTGCGCAGTGCAGGGAAAGGTGATAATTTAAGAAAACAATATTTAATAAAAGCAAATGGAACTATTACAAGCTTGGAAATGCCTGACACTTTGGATTTGGACAAGTATCCAAGTTAGCTCTTATTTCAAGAGATCCAGCTAATCTGTATTTGGCACTCATACCACTTCCCTCCACCTTCTGCTCAGCCTGGGGACCCTGCTTCAGACAGCTCAGGCTGTGGCTCCTTCCACCATCACCTTCTGCCTTTATTGCATGGCTGGGAGCCCTCTCCCTGACTACACTACTTGGCATAGGTCCAGTTACTAAGTTCTTCCCCATCTTCCACTGAGCCTTGGGTCTCTTGCTGACTTCAGCCTGGAGCCTCTCTCTAAATCTCCCTCCTCTGCTTGTCCCAGCTCTCCCCCCTTCTCCTCTTCTGACCCGCTCAGCTTTCCTTGTTTGGCAAGAACCGCACTGGCTGACTCTCTCCCAAGTTTTCACAATATTAGCATATGTGTGATGAAACTGAGGGGCCTCTCCAGGTAAGTGTGAATGGTAACAGTGCAGCAATAGGGACATCCCTTCATCATTTGTAGAAGGTCTAGGAACAGTGTATCATTACATAAGATGACTACATAGTATTAAACTCTTGGTAATAAATCTACAATGTAAAATTCATTAGCATTAATAGAGCTTTTATTAGTGCCAAATGTGCAGTTCTGTCATTGCTCCGATAAGCATGCAAAGCAGAGAAATTAGAAGCTAAATAGGCTGTCACAATTAATCACTCTATTTCTGTTTAATTTCATTTTTTTTGAATTGGAGTATCTTTTCCCCAAGATGTTCATTTGAAAATATTTCTGGGTTCAAAAACTGATGTAGTTCTAGGTATGTATGCAGCCAGACTCTACTGTATTCATGGAGCTAGTTCGGAGTTAAAAGCATCCATTTCACAAATCTTTGCAAGAGGAACATTCAGTGATCTTGCTAACATTTCCAGCAGATGCTAAGGGAAACCCAGAAATCTACACACACACACACTGCAGGGATGATTTGGTAGCTGTGTTGGTCTGAGACAAAAAGAAATGCAAAACTCTATAACTCTTGATTTCAGAGATGTTACTTTCTATTAGACCAACTAAGAAATCTTTCTCTCTCTCTCTCTCTCTCTCTCTCTCACACACACACACACACACACACACACACACACACCTTTTTCTGCAAGCTTTCAGGCACACGTGCCCTTCCTCAGGCTCAGGGAAAATTAAAGATGGTAAAAAGTCCCCATAGGTAGAAAATAAACTTCATTTTGCACAAAGGAAGCTGAAGCTGGAAGCCTGTTCCTCTGGGTCCATGAGAGTGTCTTTGTGAATTGCTCTTTGATGTGCAGATAAGGCAGGATTCCTTCCCTGGTGGTGTCACATGGCAGAAAGGCAAAGAGGTGTAGAAATCTTTCTTGTTGTTCAGCAATGAAGTTTTGTGATTTCTTAGTTGGTCTAATAAAAGGTATCATCTCTTTTGATATGAACCAGGAGTTGTAGAGTTTCACGCACACACTGCAGGCATTCTTCATGTCATATGCTGGCAGAAATCTTGGGAAGAATTTTGTTTTAGCCAATGGACAACTTGAAATGCAGCTGATAACTATCTCTGAGTTACCCAAATAAAGTGTAGGAGTAATTCTAATACCCTTTTCCCCAGCATGCACAATTGCCCCATTATAGGAATAGGATCATCCTCTGGAGATATACTTCTGTTCCTACAGTGGGAGTGCTTGAGTGGCATGTTGGTTGGTACAATCTACACTTTGGTCATCCCCTAGGTGAAATAGAATTTTGTGCTCCCTTTTAGTGATTGGTCTGCACAGAAGAGCTCACTGGTACTGATCAAGCTGGCAGAGTTACTCCTTTAGCTCAAGTGATGGTGGCCTGTGCTTTTGAAGTGTCCCTACTGTGGACCCTGGGTGGGGGGTCATAATGCTAAACTAAGCCATCAGTAAAACAACCAAAATGGGATAGTGAAAACACAGAAGGTAGGGGATGAGATGAGGGGAAGAAAGCTTTAAGAGCAAGTATTCAATCAAATACAGTAAAAGCATACCAACATTCACAGAGAATGGACCTGCTGTACATATGGCTTACTCCCAACATATCTATTGGTTAGCATACACAGGTCTAGATCCACAAAAGGACTTGAGCATCTCAGTGCTCAACACTGCTTAATTTTTAAGTGGCTGGCCTTCACTGAGGAATTTGCAGTATCTAATATAGTATGTAGTGAGAGTTATGTGATAGGTAAGGACTGTTGTGGGGGATATCTTTTATTGGACCAACTGGATAGTTGGGATAGATCTAGACAAACTTTCCAGTGCTTTGCAAGGTCCTGATGAAGATGATGACATGATGAAGAATGGGTCACATTCAAAAGTCTATCCCAACCAGTTGGTCCAATGAAGATATTATCCACAAAAACCCTTACCTCTTGCATAAGTCCTGACTTGCCATCATTACAACATGACCAAAACATAGGCATTTAAGAATGAACTCTCCAGAAGCCAGCTTTCTGAATAGGGAGCTATAGAAACACTTTTTATCTCCTTCTCCTAGAAAAAGTTCTCTGGTTTTGCACTCAGGAACTCCAAGAGGTAGGCCCCTAATGTGCATGAGTTTTGAGTCTTGTTCCATAATAGATCAGAACTTCACCCTTTGTATGTGAAGCCTTTTGAATCTTTGGGGAGCTACAGGTGAAAGGTTCTGTCTAAGTGTCATTATAAATGTCAAGTACCATGACAACAGGCAACTCTGATACATCATTTCAGTTATAAATTAAAAACTAACTCAGAAATTCCTCTTGAAAATAGGCCTAACAGTGACTAAAATTCTAATAATATTTTGCACTTTTAAAGCACCTTTTATTTGTGAATCTCAAAGCTCTGTGTAAACAAGAGACCAGCCTGAGCTGCAGGAGGTTAGATTCAGATCTCAGCTGAGTCAGCAGTGCTCAACGTCAGGGGTTATCCCAGTTTTTGTTAGAGGTTTGTCCAGGCAACAAGTCTCAGCTTTATCCACGTTTAGAGATGATTCAGGTACAAGATTGTAGTCCAGGCCTTCTCTAGCTCCTGGATTAATCAAGCTCCACAACACCTTGGTGAGAGAAGCAGCCTGGTCCTGCTCCTGAAAGGCATCTGCCCAAGCCAGAGCCAGGAGAGCTAATCTTTGATGTAGACAGGTAAAAGTGCTATAAACTTCAGTTTGCACTAGTTCAGCTTACCCTGACCCAGAGGTACAACTCATGGAGTTATGCCCTAGACAAGCCTGGTAGAGTTTGCTTACTGGGGCTCTGGAACAGATACAAAGGGGCTCAAAGCTCCAGCCATGCCAAGCAGACCAGAGGCAGGATAGGATGTCACTGCCAAGAGTCAGGCTAGCTTTTCCCCCACCCTACAACCAACACAGTCTTATATGGCAAGTGAGGACCCAACGCCCTTATTTTGGTGGTGGCTGCAGAACCAGGGAAGGATGGTGATACCTGATACCTCCACTCACAGCAGCTGCATTCCCTTGGAGAGAGGGGGTGGGAAGCTGATGAGTGGGCTCCTGACACACTCAAACCCTTGCAGCCAGAGCATGCTGGGGACAGGCAGCACAGAGGCTGCTGGAGGGACAGGGGGAGGCAGCAGTGGTGGCAATCCCAAGAGGAGCAGTACAGGCACTTCTGAGTAGTTGTGGCAGGCACAGGGCACTGGACTCAGGGGAGGGGTTGTGGGAGAGTGGGAGAGTTTTACATCCTCAAACAAAGTTAATGTATAACTGTGGGGAAACTCTAATGATGCAAGCACCATATGTGAATGTGGAGGAAACTTTCAGACTGCAGACCACCTACTGGCCTGCCCACATATGGCACCAACAAGAACCTTACTGAGGCTGCAGATGAAGTCCATATGTGCCTATTTTTGGACTCCAATTTGAACACGGTGATAGGACATGAGAAACAAAAGAAGAAGAAGAATAGGGGCCAGGCAGCATGACACCCTTAATGGAATCTCGTCTCACCCAACTAAGAACCATCAAGAGAGGGGTTGGGACTGGTACAACCAGGCCAGTGGCTGGGCACTGATGGTGTAAACATGAACTATTCGTAACCTCCTTCCATCGGGCAACCTGAGCACAAGGAAGCACAGGAAATGGCTTGGCAGCATTGGGAAAAGAGCCCAAAGACCCTGACTACAGGTCACCTTCCTCACTTACTGAACCATGCTCCCTTCCTTCATGTGGCATACATATACCGAAAAAGACTTTTTTGCTTTCCATTCCTGTTCCCTGGAACCAGAGCTTCATATCCAAACATTTCCCATTTGGATTTTGAAATGTTTCAGCCTAAATCTTCTTTCCAGAGGAAAAATGCAGAAAGAAGATGCACATGAATATGTATTTTCTGGTGGAAAATGTACAGCAATCAGAGAAGAACCAAGCTGTTCTAACTGGAAGGGTGGGGAAGGGGGAGGCAAGGGAAATATTTATGGTAATGAACTCACTGGGTCAAGCAAAGGAAGGATCCAGTGGTGCAACCAAGGGGGAAAAAATTCTGCATAAAGCATATGAAGTAAAAACCAGCCAAAAAATACAAGGTCCCACCCAGCAGGAAATTGTAAGCAGCTCTAAGAAATACTAAAGAAAGCAAAAGATGTGTTAACAGAACAGAAAGGGGAAGAAGAAAGCACAAGACGTCATCAGCTGGCAGCAAGGGAAAACTCTTAACTGAAAACTTTAGTAGTGAATTTGTCAGTGCCAAGAAAAGGCAGCACCAGGAATTCTAATGGCGTTGCGGTATCAGTAACATGGGCAGCTTCTCCACAACCCTCCTGCCCTGTGCTCTTTCAGTGAGTTACAGATACTGCTCTCCCTAGCAGAGATGTTTTAACATGCAGAACAGATTGTGTATTCCCCTGGGTCACATATGCTTCTCCTTCAAAATAACTGTTGTCTTGCAGCTTTTTCCCTGTGGGGGAGTAACCTTCCCTTGGACCCAAGCACAATATTTCCTGTCTGCTGCCTGTACACCATTACACCATCTCTCCTTCCACAGGGGACAATGCCTCTGTATATATTCCAGAACAGAGCTGCAGCTGAAGGACGTAGCAAAGCTCTCTCTCTCAGTCTGAAGCATGTGGGCTCCACAAGGCTGAATAAAATGCATGCACAAGTAAATAGGGACAGATCCTTATGTCACTTACACATGTGACACTGGTGTCTTTCAACAGATTTAAACCATGTCTCTGCTTTAGTAAGTCTATAAGGTGCAAATCTATTGGCTTCTACCTGACTTCAGATTAATACGGCTAACTACATCTAACAAGGTCTGAGTCTGGCCCATAGTTGCTGGTGTTTTTACTTTGGGGGTGAGGAGAATGGGAAGTAAGGCCAAATATCTATATGGAATGTATATATTAAAAGGCAAATCTTTGATATACAGCTAGACGGTGTTTTTGAAACAGGGGAGCTAGCCTAACTTAATGGGGTAGAATTTAAGCCCAAGGAATTGGCAAAAATGAGACACAGTCTGATGACTCTTGCTCATGGGTGACTGGTGCCTCTTGAGTCTGGGGGGGCACCTGCAAAAGCCATTGGTGGAGTTGGTGGTGGGCACAGGTCTGGTGACCACCCACAGAAGCTGCCAGTGGCATTGGTGGTGAGGATGGCCCCCCCATTTTCCCCTTACCTGTCACCTATGCTTTTGCTGATAATGATTCATCCCTAAAAGGGGTAAGCTTTGATTATACCTGCTGAATCAGAATAGCTCCAGCTGGAAAGGTAGCTAGGAATATTTCACATTGGGATAAAACCCTATCCTATAAAGAATTATCGAGACTCAGCTTCTCACCCACTTTATTTTGATCTTATTTCGATCACTGCAAAGGCAAGGCAGCAAGAAATGGAGCAGTAATCAGTAAAGGCTGGTGGAGTAGCTCCAGATTCCCACCTGTGTAGCAAAGCAGAAATTAATCACTACATTAAAAAACAGTCTTAAATGTTGGGAGCCTTATTTTTTTGACTTATGGACATTTATGGTCAATTTTTGCATTCAGCTGTAATAGTGAAAATGTAAAATCACTCTACTCCATCAGTGAAATAATTCCAGATTTGCAGTAGTTTACAGGAGAAAAGAATCTAGCCTGTAAACAGGCTATACTGTTACAGTGAGTCTTCTTTTAAATTTTGCCCTCATTCTTAAGTCAGATTCTCATTTACTTTACATCAGGCCACACCTGACATCAGTGGAGTTGCTCTTGAAATGAAAGAGCAGCGTCCCTGTGATGAGGATCCAGTCCAGTGCTTTCCCTCCCCAAACATCCACATTCCAAGCCAATAATAAATGCTTGAGCAAAAGAGGTATAATTTTAGTGACAGAAAAGCAAATTGACGCTGAATGTATATGACACTTTTTCAATCTTCCCCTTGTTTTGCCTGATAGTGTTTTGTACTAAATGTTATATTTGCAGATGCAAAATTTAAAGAACACTTTATGTTCAGTCCTGAGAAAATAACATGTAATTTGCAGCTACAGCCAAGAGTGATGGCCTTATTAGTAATGGGAATTTACTGATTAACTGTTGTTAGCAAAACATCATCTTCAATTCTGTTAGCCTGAAATTGGCAGCCACTCTGCCGGCCGGGGCTTTTTTATTTTGTCTCAGGGGAACAGTACAGAAATATTTCTCATTTAAACAGCTTTAGCCTTGGCCTTTCAATAATTTTTATGGCCTCAACTAATAGGTTAACAATTAGTTAAGAGCAACTACCGAATTAATGTCAAGACATTCACAGGGAAAAGTTCAAGGACAGAAGTAATAGTATTTCAAAAGATAGTTTATTTTATTATTTTAACAAAGAGTGGCTGTTAGTTTTAAAAGCCATGGGGATAAAGATGAATGCAAAGAAGGAACCAGAAGACAAGGCCTGCTACTGTCCAGCACTTAAGGCCAACAGGACCAAAATCCTGAGGTCTGAATCAGGCAGCAAAAAGGCTTTGTCCAAAGAGAAGAACTGGCCCCATTGTAAAGGACTTCTCCAGGCAGATTTGAGCTGTTGAAATGAATCTGTGCCAGCTCCCCTCATTGGCCCAGGTATGAGGGATGGCATCAGGGGAAAAGCATGTGGCTGGCCTCTGCTGTGATCTAACATTTGCTGCTGAAAAAACAACCCTTTAGGGCAGTGCTTCCTAACATTTTCTTCAACATGACTCCATCTAAACACTGGAAAATTTTTGCAATCCCAAAATGATGAAGACGAGATCAGTGCCCTGCAGGCGGCATGACCAAAGCAGAGTGCTGCTCCCCCAGATGAGTCTCCCATGGCTTCAGTCTGCTGCCTCAGCTGGGACCCACATTTCTGCCCTGTTCCCAGGCCCCATGTACCTGGGCAGCACCCCCAGCCCCAGGTCTGCCTCACTCCCTCCCTCCATCCCTCCCTCACCACCCACTCAATATCCCCCTCCCCCACATAGACTTATCTGGAGGGAGCTATGGGAGCTGCTGTCCATGCTGCCATGTGTTCCAGGCACATATGTACATGTTGCTCCCTCTCTGATTGCCCTCTTCCTGCTCCCCCTAGCCCCAAGCAGCCCCTTGCAGGCTGGGACTCTGCCAGCTTGCAAGGAGAACCTGCCATTTCCTTCTTTTTTCTGTGATTTTCATCATAATCAGTCAACACTGTCAAGTGTCTTTGCGACCCCATTTTTTATTGGTGTTGGGAACCTCTGCTTTAAGGGTTGTTGCATTCACACTGAAGCCACATATACCTGGTAAGCTTATCAGCCCCAGAAGCAGCACCCTCGCACACACCACAGTGCCCCAGGCAGGACGCCTCCTAATCTGAAAGCAGTACAGCTGTGTCCAGGTGCCACCCTAGGTCATCTGACTAGCCTGAGGTTGGCTGATTGGATTGTCCTAATTAGCTTGCTCAGAGCAGCACACTGAGGTGCCTATGCTGCTTTCAGATTAGGAAGCAGGCTGTCTGGGTAAGGAGACAATGTCATGGAGTCAAGAGGACCAAAATGGAGAGAAAACTGTGACTGTCAGAGTGAGGAAGTTGGGACAAGGAATCTGACAGAAGGAGAATGGGAGCTAGGGTGAGGAGAAAACTTTGACTCAGACAAGGACAGGGCAGATCCAAGGGTGGGAGGGCAAGGTTCACTGGTGTACTCACCACCCAGCACCCCCTTTGATTCCAACTTCACCCAAAGTTTAAAACCAACTGCCTGGCAGTGGCAGCAGCATTTCTAGTTAGGCAGCTGCAGAGGGAGTCAATTGACTTCATGGCTCATTATAATCTACCCCATCCCTTCTAAATTCTTCATTCTGCAGGTCTTAACAACCCTCTTTTCTTTTTAATGGTCTTGATGTTCCACCAATCAAGCTAGCCTTTGTTCTGCAGTTCTGCAGTCTGTTAGCTGCTCCTGGTAATGAAGCTCCTGTTTCACAGCCCTGCAGACTGTTTTTATCTCTTTCCAATGAAGTTATATTTGTTTTTGCTTCAATCTGAAACTGAATAATACAGTTCTAGGCCCCTAGCATATTAGCAAAGCTTCTAGGTTATTTTTACCTGGAGAAAAATATGTGGTGTTTTATATGTGGTGATGCATCTCACCATCTGTACCCACTCCCCACCACACGCACACTTCAAAATTCTGTATCTGCCATGAACAAAGAATCTGAAGGAGGAGACCAGGACTGACTGGGAAAGTATTTGGAATTGGGATGAAGAGTCTAGAAGGATGGATACTGGGGGTGACAAGGGGAGAAGATTGGGATGATGGATGAAGAGCTGGTTTTGGAGATGAAGAAGAGAGAGAGGACTAGTACAGAGACAGGGTGGGGGCAGAGGGCTGAAGGACTTCAGCGGTTCAGCAGAAAAAAGATTGTGAGCACTAGATCACACTCCTCTCCATAGACTCTGGAATCTTGTCCTGTCCTTGCACTCAGAAAATGTGAAACCCACTACTAAAGTTTGTGTCCTGTTCCTCTCAAGCTAGTAATCCCCATAAAGGATGATAACCTACTACGGCTGCCAGGCATTCCATTAACTAAAGTGGCCATGATTTGTTCTCTGGGTCAAAAAGTTCCATCCTTGCTGTTAGGGATTGAAGGACTCTACTTGATGACATGTGCATGGTGTTTTTCATATTATTTTTTGAATCACCTAGGATGTGACACACACAGAGGTGATACACATACTGTGTTAGAAGAACAGGAAGGTTGCAAATCCAAGAGTTCTACAGATAGGGAATACCATCATTAAGGATACCTCTGCAGGAACAGAGGGAAGGGACAGAAGTGACTTTAGGCCCTTCAGGTGTTGGTGAACCTAACATTAGAATTGCACATTTCCAGCTCTTGGCCTGTCCTCACTAGGGGGTAAGTTAGGGAAACCTTAGTGCTCCTCTAAAACTATGCCTACACAGCAAACCTGATATGCTTTGCAGCATCCCCTTAAACACATTGTCTCCTTACCAGCCAGTTGGAGGTGTTCTTTCCCAGGTCCTTGGCTAAGTGTTTTCTCCTCCAGGTCTCAGTCCCAATCCTTCCTACAGTCTCCTAATTCCTTTCCCACTGTTTCCAAGTCCCAGTCTCTTTGCCTAAGCAAATTCCATCATCACCCCACTAACCAGGATGCTGCTTCTTTCTCCTTCTTCCTTCAGGTTGTCTGATTGGCAGTAAACAAGTGAATGAGAGCACAGGAGAGACATTTCCCTGCTTTTAGACTATATCAGAGCCCACAGAAGCCCCAGGCAGCCAGGAGGGAAAGTCCTGCTGAGCTCAGAGCTGCTGCTTGTGCAGTACTGATGGGATTTTCAGAGAACGTAATTGCTGTGCTCTAAGAAGTCTCACTGCCTCTATATAAAGTGAGAGGTTTCAAAGGCTTATATCTTGGTTAAATTTGGGCATTATTCACAGGGCTAATTCCTGAACATGAGACCAAACCCCTGCCATATTCCATGGCATGTGGCAGGAGAGGGGGTTGCTCCAAAGCCACTAGGATCTTGCAGCAGGGGCAGCTTGGTTGGGACCAGGGCAGAGCTGTGACCTGCAGCCTGCACACTCCAGGCAGGGACATGCAGGCAGCAGATCACAGCTCTGCCCTGGCTCCAAGCCAGGGCAGAGCCACAATCCACTGCCTGCACGCTCCTGTCCAGAGCATACAGGCAGTACATTGTGGCTCTGACCAAGCTGCCCCTGCCACAAGATCCCAGTGGCTCTGGAACAGCTCCCTGCCTTGCCATGTGCCCTGCCGGCATGGCTGGGGCCAGTCTCCATGGCAACTCCAGCCTTGCTATCACAGCACAACTGTGGCTGGGGTCTCCACGGAGACTGG
Organism: Crocodylus porosus; assembly: GCF_001723895.1. Classification (NCBI taxonomy): domain Eukaryota; kingdom Metazoa; phylum Chordata; order Crocodylia; family Crocodylidae; genus Crocodylus; species Crocodylus porosus. Next base: position 86,310,902 of record NW_017728918.1, read on the forward strand.
CCCCAGCCATGAGGGCAGGGGGTGCTGGCAAATGGGGTCCAGCTGCTGGCTGGATCTGCCATTTGGCCCCCATCTAACCCGCCACAAGCAAAACAGGGGGACTACCGTGGCCAACATCTTGCTGTTGCAAAGGTTGTTAGAACATGCTTGTGCGATTCAAGGAACAGGGCCACACCCCCGGCTGCAGAGGAAGGCAAAAAACCCCATAGTCTTTACCAACCTGACCATAGGATAAAACCCCTTCTTGATCCCCAATATGGTAGTCATTCTGACTCTGAGTGGAGAAGCAAGGCCCTCTAACCAGGAACCTCCAGGTTTCAGTCTCAGCAGGAGCACTGTCATACCTCAGCCAAAATCCCCAGCCTCAGCTGTAGCCAACACCCAACATTTTTGAGGAAGGTGAAAAGAAAAAGAAAAACCCTGATGGACGTAGCAGTAGGAGCAGGGAAACATTCCTTCCTGCAGCCTCGTGGCAGCCAGCACAGGCCAGAAGCGTGGAAAATACCCATAGGCATAGCTACTCCTAGATCATCCCTGACCAATGTCTGTCCAATCTCTTCTTGAACACCTCCAGTGATGGGGAGTCCACAGCTTCCTTAGGCAGTCTATTCCACTGCCTCACTGCTTAACAGTGAACAAGTTTTCCCTGATATCCAATCTGAACCTTCTTTACTGTAACTTCAAGTCACTGGTCCACACCTGACTGTACTTTCTGTTTTCCCTTTTCTTTATGACAGCCCTTCAGATATATGAAGGCTGTTATGATGACCCCTTTTAAAAACCTCTTTCCCAAGCTATAATGTAATTATGAACTTCTAATGGGACAGTCACAACAGGGATTTTGAAGTGACTTTTGTAGTTCAATAGCAGGAGTACTTTCAGATTACTTTCAGTGCAACTGGGCAGGAAGGAACCCTATTGTAGTGGGAAGGATCAAGACAACCTCCACCAAGAAATGATGGGTGTGGTGTTTGGAGATCCCTTTTGTGGGGGATGGAGTGAGCCATCCGCCGACCTGACCTGCTTTCTTGGGAGGTCTGCTTCTTGCCCAGAGCCCAAATCCAAGATGCCACAGAGGGGCTACCGAGGCTCATCCAGCCCTCTGACTACTACCCCATGCTGCTCATCAATATGGGCACCCATGATACTGCCAGGGGAGACCTGGAAGAAAAGCAAGCAGGAGGAGAAAACAGGGGAGGTGCTCTCATAATTCCTGAGAAATCAGGACAATCAACTACTTACCTCAGATGCCTGTAAACAGATGCATGGAGCCTGGGAAACAAGTAGGAAGAATTGGAAGTCCTCCCAGTCACAAAACTATGACATGATTGGAATAACAGAGACTTGGTGGGATAGCTCGCATGACTGGAACACTGTCATGGATGGGTACAAACTCTTCAGGAAGGATAATCAGAGGAGAAGAGGACGAGGGGTTGCACTTTATGGAAAAGAGCTGTATGACTGCTCAGCGCTCCAGTATGAAACTGGAAATAGGCCTGTTGAAACAGCTACTGGAAGTTTCCCGATCAGAGGCCCAGATTCTCATGGGGGACTTCAGTCACCCTGACATCTACTGGGAGAACAATGCAGTAGTGCACAGGTGATCCAGGAAGTTTTTGGAGAGTATTGAGGACTACTTCCTGGTACAAGTGCTGAAGCAGCCAACTAGGGGCCATGCTCTTCTTGACCTGCTGCTCAAAAACAGGGAAAAATTGGTAGGAAATGTAGTAGTGGATGGCAACTTGGGCAGCAGTGACCATGAGTGACCATGAGATGATTAAGTTCAGGATCCTGATGAAAGGAAGGATGGAGAGCAGCAGATGGAGAGCTGCACAGCCTGGGGGGGAGGGAGAGGCGAGGTGCAAGACGGAGCCACAGGTGGCTTGTCCAGGGGACGTGGCTCCTGCTGCTATGTGCACCTTGGGAAGGCATGGGGGGGGGGGTGGGGTGGGGAGGCATGTGCCCCCTGGATCTGCATGGGGCAAAGCTGACTGCGGCTGCAGGCTGGGGCCAGGGTGGCGCTAGGCTCGTGGGGGCTGGGCCAGGCTGCACTGGAGGCAGGTGGCTGCACTGAGAGGGGGTGTTATGTGGGGGCTGCAGCCACTCCAAAATTTGCTGTATGCCCTGCAACCCCCCCTCCCAGCACTGCAGCCACCCACCCCAAGCACAGCGTGGCCCAACATGCCCCCTGCTGGGAAAAGCCCAGCGCCACCCCAGCCCCAGCCTGCAGCCTATCCTGCCCCATGCAGATCCAGGAGCACATGCCCCCTGTGTCCTCCAGGGGTGCATGCAGTGGCAGGAGTCAGCACCTCCTCCCTGCATCACATGCCCTGCGGACAAACTGCTTGCAGCTCCGTCCCACACCCACCCCAGCTGTGCAGGGCCTGCCCCCAGCCCCACTACCTCCCCCCACAGAGTTACCTGTTGCAGGGCACATGCATACATGCATGCGTGTGCTCAGCCTTCCCCAAATAACTCATGGGCAGGATCCCCTGGGAAGCCAGACTGAGGGGGAGAGGAGTCCAGGAGAGCTGGCTGTACTTTAAAGAAGTCTTACTGAGAGTGCAGGAACAAACCATCCCAATGCACAGGAAGACTAGCAAGTATGGCAGAAGACCAGCTTGGCTTAGCAGGGAACTCTTCAGGAAACTAAATCACAGAAAGAAAGCTTATAAGAAGTGGAAATTTGGAAAAATAACTAGGGAAGAATATAAAAGTATTGCTCAGGCATGCAGTCAGGAAGGCTAAAGCACAACTGGAGTTGAAGCTAGCAAGGGATGTGAAGGGTAACAAGAAGGGGTTCTGTAAGTATGTTGGTAGCAAAAGGAGGATCAGGGAAAGTGTGGGTCCCTTACTGAATGGGGAGGCAACCTTGTGACAGAAGATGCAGAAAAGATTGAAGTTCTCAATGCCTTTTTTGCCTCAGTTTTCACAGGCAAGATTAGCTCCTGGACTACTGCACTGGGCAACACAGTTTGGGAAGGAGGTGAGAAGCCCTCAGTGGTGGAAGAACAGGTTAAGGACTACTTAGAAAAGTTGTATGTGTACAAGTTGATGGGGCTCAATGGGTACTGAGGGAGTTGGCTGATGTGATTGCAGAGCCACTGGCCACATCTTTAAAAAAATCATGGCGATCAGCAGAGGTCCTGGATGATTGGCAAAGGGTAAACATAATGCCCATATTTAAGAAAGGGAAAAAGGAGGATCTAGGGAACTACAGACCAGTCAGCTTCACCTCAGATCCTTATGGAATCCATCTCTAGGTATCTGGAGGAGAAAAAGGTGTTTAGGAACAGTCAGCATGGATTCATCTGGGGCAAGTCATGTCTGATCAACCTGATTGCCTTCTATGATGAGGTGACTGGCTCTGTGGGTGCAGACAGACCAGTAGATATGGTGTACCTTGATTTTAACAAGGCTTTTGATATGGTCTCCCACAACACACTTGCAGGCAAGCTAAGGAAGTATGGGCTGGATGAATGGACTGTAAGGTGGATAGAAAACTGGCTGGAGCATTAGGCTCAGAGAATAGTAATAAATGGCTTGATGTCTAGTTGGCAGCCAGTATCAAGCGAATGCCGCAGGGGTCAGTCCTGGGGCCAGTTTTGTTCAATGTCTTCATCAACAACCTGGAAGATGGCAGAGACTGCTCCTTCAGCAAGTCTGCAGATGACATCAAGCTGGGGGGGTAGTGGATATGCTGGAGGTTAGGGTGAGGATTCAGAGTGACCTAGACAAAAGGATAGAGGCAAAAAACCCCAGGACAAATACAAAGTCCTGTACCTAGGACAAAACAGTCCCATACACCAGTACAGGATGGGGACTGACTAGCTGGGCAGCAGCTCTGCAGAAAAGGACATGGGGTTACAGTGGACAATAAGTTGAATATGAGCCAACAGTGTGCCTTTGTTACCAAGAAGGCTAACAGCATACTGGGCTGCATTGCTAGGTGTGTTGCCAGCAGGTGCTTCCCCTCTGTTCAGCACTGGTGAGGCCACATCTGGAGTACTGTTTCCAGTTTTGGGCCCCCCACTACAGAAAGGATGTGGACAAATTGGAGAGTCCAGTGAAGGGTGACAAAAATGGTAAGGGGGCAGGGAGACATGACTTATGAAGAAAGACTGAGAGAACTGGATTTAGTTTAGAGAAGAGGAGACTGAGAAGGGGCCTAATAGCAGCCTTCAACTACCTGAACAGGGTTTGAATGAGGATAGAGCTAGACCAGGGGTTGTCAACCAGGGGTACACATACCCCTGGGAGCACTTGGGAAGGCCCTAGAGGATATGTGCGGGCAGGTGGGGATGGAGTGCCGCTAACTCCCAGGAGCAGGGCTGGGGTGGGGAGGGGGCAAGAGCAGTAGCACCCCTCTGTGGGCTACACAGATGCTGCTGAGCCAGCCAGACGCAGGGCGGGGGCTGGGAAATCTCACATGTGGCCGCCACCACCCCATGCTGCCACTCTGCGTGCAGCTGCTACCCCCTCACCCCAGCTCTGCACCTAGCCATCAGGGGTACTCTTATTGAAAAAGTTTGAAAACTGGAACAGCTTAGCCAGAGAGGTGGTGGAAGCTCCATGCTTGGAGGTTTTCAGAACCCAGCTAGACAAAGCTTTGGCTGGGATGATCTAGTTGGGGATGGTCCTGCTTTGAGCAGGGGATTGGACTAGATGACCTCCTGATGTCCCTTCTAACCCTAATTTTCTATGATTCTATGACATCGCCATATCTAATGTCATGTGGATGACTAAGGACTCACTCTGATGTGGAGTTTCTATCAATTAAGACAGACTTTTTTCCCCCTTCTCTTTTAAATTAAATAGTGTGTACAAACTTCATGCTTGTGAGCATTGCTATATTGATAAACCTGGAACTGAAGACGTGTATCCACAAAACTAGGACTACTTGTCAAAGAGAGTTTGGGAGATGGTTAAGCTCTACTAGCCTCAATGAGAAGCTCTACATCGTAGCTAGCAGGAATTGGATCGGGACATGAATGCTGCTCTTGACTACAGGGCCTAACCTCATTGGTGCTAGTTGCAGTGTTTTACCTCTACTCTGCCAGTCCAAGGGACTTTTCATCCTGGCCATTTACTGGGTCATTTCCATCCCACCTGGTCTGTGAGGAGAAGAAATTCTGAGGAGCTGCACTGACTTTCCTCTTGCCCTTGCCATAGGAAAAAATGACATGAGAAAAATGTGAAGGACACGTTTTATTTATACTTGTTAAAAAAACAACTTTAAATTCAGGATTTAGAAAAAGAATATGTCCAAAGTCAATGCAGATACAAGGTATAGTGATAAACCAGCCTCTGTTGCGGGGGTGGATACAATTATCTGTTCTTGGTAATACGTACTTTTTGCTCTTGTCTGTTACATGACACAGAGAAAAAAAGGCTGATCTAACCTGGGAACTAGGAGCTGGGAGCCTGTTTTTCCATCCCTCAAAGTTAATAGCAAATCGACTACAAAAGGAGCTGTATCATGGCGTAGTGCAGATAGCATAGGCAGAAATCTGAGGAAGAAAGATGAGGAGACTCATTCTATCTAATACAAGCATATATAGGCAGATAGATGGGCTGGTCAGATTGGCATGTCTACCTTGAGATATTATGGGCCAGGGACAAATGTAGTTTTTGCTTTTCCCATGTGTACGTATGGGATAACTCTAGTGCAGGGATGGTATGGGTGACCTCTGTATGGCACACAACAGATCAGGGAGGGTCAACAGCTCCAACAGGGAGCAAAGGGTAGGGGGCAGAAAGCAAAACTGTGGATTCAGCAAGGGAAAGGGATCCAAATAGCATTCAGGGAGGGTGTGGGCCTTAGCTTGTGGCACACCAGCCAAAAAATGTAGCTTTGCCCGCTCCATTGACTTCAGTCGTGTTGCTTTAGATTTAAACTCTCATAACTGAGAGTGGAATATGATGCTTCCACTACAGGCAGTAGGTTTAGGAATCTGGCTGTGTCTACACCAGCTTCAAACTGACATCACCACCCTTGATTCTCTGGAGAACCAGGAGAAACTGCCTTTCTTGCAACTGATCATTGATGTTAATGTGCTGCAGTGGAATTTATCAATAGGATGACACCACAGTATTCATCTTTGCTTGTGTACCAAAGGACGGAGAATAAAAATATGAGACAAGCTCCGCACAGGGAAAGAGAGGTGGTAATTCTACCACTGCAGGCACATGAAGTGCTTAATACCATGGGGAATTTTCAAGCTAGCTGATTTGCTTTAGGAGAAATGCTGTGTGTGTGTGTGTGTGAACAAATGAGTAAAGACTGAGATTGGCCACTTGTTTAAAAAATACAGTTTATTAGATAAAACATACATAGAACCAAGTAAATTCAATTCTTTATTAAAAATACAGAAATCATCTTGCAATAGTAAAAGAAAGTACTGGCTTTCCTCATGAAACATAAATTTTAAAATTTGGAACCTTGCTGATCAATCACAGCAGGCCCTCCACTATACTGCATCTCAAGCATACGGCCTTGAATAGGGAAACACAAACCAAATGGAATTTTAAAACAGTTAAGAACATTAAGGCCAGTAATACTCAGTTTAATTAAGATGCAAACAGTAGTATACAGCACATGGAACAGTCAATATACAACTATACATTAAAACATGCCTCTAGATAGTGACATACAATCCACTTGCAGGATTTTTTTTTATTTCTTCAAACAGTTTGACATAATGTTTGTTACATGGTAGTATATGCCTTAAAACACTGCACATATTAAGACTGAATACATTGGAGCCATCCATACAGACCATGCTAAATTGGAGGTCTTTATTTTGCTTGTATGTGTGTATGTCAAATACATAAACATACTCAGAAAGTTGTATGGGTCTTTGTGCATGTTATACATACATGCACATACACACAAATGTGCACACACCTTCTTATAAGCTCAAAACAAATTAATAAAACCCTGTGAGGCGGGGTGAGAAAAATACTAACATTCTGTTTGTCATAATCATGCTGTTCCTAGAGCTCCAGACATTTTATTTCCACGTTATTCTCACCCCTCTGTAAGTTTCACATTCTCCATTAACCCCAGCTGTCTCTTGTTTGCATATTTGCAAACTGATACAAAACTATTCAATATAATACAGTGTCCACATATGTGATATGATTATTGTTAAATAAGAGTGCTTGGGCAGTTTTACTGTTTGAGAAAACAATGAAGCATTAAAAATATTTGCATTGCATTTTCAGTAAGAAAAAAATATGAGTATGATGATTTTTCCCTGATGATTGTTAGTACCATGCTGGAACCCTGGCATAATTAGCACTAAGCTCTATATGTTGTTTTCAGTACCTATTCCTATTGTGAAGTAGAAAAGTACTTGCATTAAAAGCAAAACAAAACAAAGCAGGAATCTAAACTGTCCTTGAAATTGATAAAATTGGACCCCTTTGCCCCTGTAAAAATAGTCCAAAAAAACCCAGTGCTGTTTCTTCTATACCCTAGGGCCTCATAGAGTCAGCAATTACGCGGCATAGACCCAAATGCATCAGAGCACCTAAAAAGACATTGAACCAGAAGTGCACATTTATATTCTGTTGAAATGGAACTTAAGCAGGTGCTTAATGTTATGCATGTGCTTTGCTAAATTAGAGCATAAATGAATTTAAAGATCAAGATTGTTTTTGCTTATTGAAAGGGAGGTGAGACCAGATGAATGAAATACAGAGTAATCCTGATTTTCCTCTCATTGTACCAGCAGCATGCTTTTGACTTCCATGGAGTTAGTCCTAATTTACTGCAGTGTAAGAGATTCTGGCTTTTAGAAAGTTTCATTAACCAGTGCACGAATCAGATGCATTTGTGAGTTGCCTGTGATGCAACTCTTTCCTTCCCCCACCTCCTTTCCTGAGAATACAAAAAGGCAAGGAAGCTACAGGTACTGGTGACATGGTGTACTGAGAAAAAGCTTGGCACTACATCTTTGTTCTCAGGAGAAGGAATGGTTAGACTCATGCCCTTTTTTATAGCACACAGTGCTGTGACAATAATTTTATAGTGAAACATTCCTGCTAGGGAAGTCACCAAGTCTGCCTTTCACAGTTACACAGAGAGTAGAAAAACCTGGTCACACCAATATGGCCATATGGGGGTAGAAGTCTAGCAGAAGCATGAACATAATGAAGGCATAGCTGAAGCAAGGGATTTCAAAATAAACCGGGCTTTTATACATCTTAACATTTAGTCACAAGACCCAGTATTTCAGTCAACATCATTCAACCCCATAATCTCACCATTACAACATATTTTTAATAAAAAGGAAACATTCTTATTTACACACTATTTTTAATATGCAGAAATTTTAGTGGAGAGACTTGCTAAACTAATGTATCTTAGCTAATCTCTCCAGTAAGAGAATGGTTATTAAGGCCTGATTCAGAGCTTGTGGCAGTCAATGGAAAAACTCTCATTCACATCTATGGACTCTGGATCAGACCAGTCGTACATGTATTTCCTCATAGTAATCTGTGATGCATCAATGTTTTAGCTACCAGTAGCAATTTATAGACTGCAGCAAACAGAGAAAAATGAATATTACTTATTTATCCTTGTATTCAGTTTTCTGGTGAATACTGTATGTACATGAAAAATGTAAGGAAATTATGTACAAGTTCATTTGATGTGAAAATTACCTTGCAAATCAGCTATTGCTAGAGATATGCAGTACTGAGAAGGAAAAAATGCCATTCATTGTTTGATGAGGACAAGAGCAATATATATAATACATATAAAATATCTGCAGGATGTGATGAAAGCAGATCTGCTTATCCAGTCACTGCAGAATCTGTGGCTTATCTAGCAAATACAGTGCATTAAAAATCAAAGCTAACATACCGTGAGTTCAGTTAGCAATACAAAAAAAATGACCGCGATCTACACATTAAATACGCACAAATATGCACCACTAGATGTGGGAACTACTGCTGAGGATTTGGTAGGGAACTCACTGCAGCATTAAAATGTGTAAGCAGGATTTGTGCTATATTGAGCCCTTATTTAAGCCTGCCACTGTCCATCTGTCTTGTGCTCAGCTTTCCAGCTGCTTGGAAACAGGTACAAAGCCTTGGATCTCAGCATCACTGAATCAAAGGTGTTACTCTGAATTCCTGTTGATGCAACTGAGTTAAGATGTATCCCATGCTATTGCATGTTTCAGGATGAATCATGACTATATACATGTCACAATACAAGTGCAAGATGCGTGTTTGCACACATCTCTGTGTACTATCCAAACCATCATCTGCTGTGGGCTCTCCTATTCACATGACTCTTCCCCTAATGGGTGGTGCTAGTTCTCCTCTTTCCCTTGTCTGATGGCTCTGTCCTCCCTTATTCTCTCCTTACTTCTGATTGTTAGAAATGCTATCTTCAGAGGGCTTGAATGCCCTCTCTGATTAGCCTTTTTATAATAGTGATGTAAGTAAGTAGTGGATATATGATCTAAACCCCTTCAATAGTTTGCTTCAGTTCTAAAGTTATCCTGGGAAACATCTGTAGGAAAATACAGTGGTGTAAGGAGCATCTATCAGATTCCACCTCAGGGCAGCAATGTGCTCCCTCTGTAACAACATAGAGGAACCTCTAGGCTTGAGCAGGAGTTTTGAGGGACAATTTTGAGGGTGATAAGCTTCCAGGAAAACTCTATGTACTAGAGCTGCAAGCAACAGCAGTGAGTATAGTGCACTTAATACAGATCTAGTTGCTATAGTTCCAGTGGCGTTGTTTCATTGCTGCACAGTGAACTGTGCATGAACAACCTCCCTCCTGAAGGGCCAGGTGTGGTTATAGCACCTATTGCACAGGATTGCTGCTTGTCTGCTCACCTATGACCCAGGTGTCATTTCCATTTGGGCATAAACCCAGTATAAATTACACTGGAGTAAAGGTGTTTGGTCCAAGGGTAGCAGACTTACACATGCAGGATGGAGGGAGGTCGGGGTTTTTTTTAGATTTCTAGGGTGCTAGCTGACTGTGGACACTGTGCCTGTATCTGCCTAATGGTAAATAACTCAGGGGACTGAGCTGCTTAGTACCAGAGGCATATGTGCTGACCATTTCATGCTATGAGGTCAATGTTGAAAAGTAACTAAGGCCCTGGGAGTCAACATAATCATGAGAACAGAGCTGGAGCCATACTGGATTTATCCCAGGGTGCAATGTATGTTTAGTAATTGGGTGCTGCATAGCTAACAAGCAATTAAACCTCTTAAAAATCCAGGGACAAGGGAATGTTGGGAGGCAGTGGGGAAATACAACAAAAGAGAAAGACTGTGCTCACCATGTAAGCAGGTGATGAGCCCTTCATTTGGTATATACTGCAAATAATAATTAACCAGGCATTCAAAAGTTTCTCTTGAAAACCTTTCATCCTGGCACTAAAGCTGAGAAATGTTTTGTGTACAAAATGAGGAGGAGGTGAAAAATACCAAAAACCAAACCAAACCAAACCAACCAAACAAACAAAAACAATTAAAAAGTGTCTTTGGCAGACCTAAACTTGAACTAGAATTTTCTGTGAACAAAGTCCACTCTGTATTTATCTTTCTGAAAGAAGCGGATGAAGGGAAAAGGCTGAAAAATGATGAAGAGAAAAAGGAAGGTGAAACGGTAGGTAGAGGCAGAAAGAGAGAAGGGGTGGGGAAGAGGTCTCAAGAGGTAGTTAAGAAGAATGGTAAGGGGACAAGAGAAACACAGAGAAGAATTAGGTATTGAGAGGTGAAAGGGGAAGGAAAGAAGAAAAGGAGCTGAAAGGGAGGGAAAGGGAAGGGACACGTAGAAAGGAACTGGGGGAAGAAAGAGGGATGTGCATAACATGGAGAGGGTCCAGAGGAGGGCCACTTGCATGGTCAGGGAGCAGCAGGGCAGACCCTATGAGTATCGCATCCAAAAACCCAGATGAACTGCCAGGCTGCTCCGGCATGCCTATGCTGAGCTGGCCCATAGTGGACCGCGTGCATAGCACATGGCAGCTCCTGAGCTGGCTAGCGCCCCTGGGGAGCCAGGAGCGAAAAGCAGGCATCGCAGGCATGCGTGGAAACAGAGAGAAGCACACACGTGACCATATAAGGAGTGAACGCTAATCAAGATGTGATTAGCCAGAGCGTAGTATAAAACACCAATGCGGGAAAAGCCGCGTTGGAGAGAGAGAAAAACACGGAACCGAGCAACAAGCGCAGCAATGGCAGCCAGCCTGATCGCCCGAGCAGCCGCTCTCCCCTTCTCCTGCAGAAGACGTCCTTAAGGCCTTCGCGTAAAATCTATCAGAAATGCTGACTGTGGTTTTGTCTGGTAATGTATTAAGTTTATGATTAGTTTAAACTTTGTAATTTTCGTGTTAATTATCGTTGAGAGTGTTATATCTGTTATATATCTGATAAATGTGCCAATCCCGAAAATGACCAGCTGACCAGGTCTGGGACTAAGGTCTAACTCAGCCGCCCCAAGACTACTACCAAGTAGTTTTGAAAGCAAGGGGGTTGACCTGAACCTCGTGACTCAGCGGACACCCTGTGTGTTAAAGCAATTGCAATACTCTCTCTCTCTTTTTCCCTTTTCAAATTGTTACTGTATGAACAAGTTTAGCATTTGTGCTTATGTCTAGTTACTGTCAAAAAATAAGAAGAAGAAGAAGAAAAAACCCTCAGAAATCGTGACTGGTTCTTTTGCCCGGGCCTAGCATTATAAGAACCTAGGAGCCATTTCAGCAGCTCTTCCAGAATGAGGAGAGGCTATGGGTCCTGAACCTGTTCAGCCTCCACAAGAGAAAGCTGAGGGGGGATCTTGTGGCCTGTTACAAAATAGTCAGAGGGGACCAGCAGGCACTGGGGGGAGTCCCTGTTCCCCCAAGCACTGCCAGGAGTGACAAGAAATAACGTTCACAAGCTGGCAGAGGGTAGATTTAGGCTAGACATCAGGAGGCGCTACTTCACGGTCAGGGCGGCTAGGATCTGGAACCAACTTCCAAGCGAAGTGGTGCTGACTCCTACCTGGGGGTCTTTAAGAGGAGGCTAGATGTACACCTTGCTGGGGTCGTTTGACCCCAGTACTCTTTCCTGCCATGGCAGGGGGTTGGACTTGATGATCTGCTCAGGTCCCTTCCGACCCGACAAACTATGAAACTATCTAGGAAGGCAGGGAAGAAGAAGAGAGGGGCAAAGGACTGGAAGGAGCAGAAAGAGAAGGAAAGCACCAGGGGCTGTCTTCATAAGCAGTAAGTTAGAAATGGGCATCACAGAGAAAGGTTGGCATAATGATATGTGGGTTAAGGCACTCAACTTGGACCAGGAGATCTGGGTTCCTACTCCTGCCAAAGATTTTGTTCAATGATAGTTGGACAGAAACAGGAAACATTCATGGCAATGCTTTCTCAGCTTCAAAGATTCATTTTTATTAGAAGATTTCACAGTGTTTTGTAACAAACTTTTCATAAAAGCTTTCTTGGCATGTCTCAACCAGATCTGCCACAGGCTTCCTGGCTTCCACTTAATGACCCCCTCTGTGTCTCAGTTCCCCATCTGTCCCTGGGAGGAAGGCCATGAATGGTGTTCCTAACTCTCACCATTGCTCTGCCTTGTCCAATTACATTCTAAGCTTTTGGGGCAGGAATTGCTATCGTGCCTCCACAAGACCTAGCCTAAACACCCATTGCTAAATTATATTGTAATACAGATAATGATGATTATTACTAATAAAAGGCAGACAACCCATCTAGCAAACAAGGGATTTTGGTTTAGATCCCCACGAGCACCTAAAGATGGGAGGTCAGATTCTAATCTCATTACATCAGTATAAATCTGAAGGAATGCTATCCATTTTCACAGCAGTGTAACTGAATGACTGGATTCTGCCCTGCTTTCTTAGTTAGATGGCCTTCATGAACTAGCAGCTCTTTTTTATCTCTTATTTTTAGGATTCCAAGCATGGATGAGAGGCACACAGTGGCTTGGGTTCAGTAAGAATACTTGCAATTTACTAGCTTGGATTTTGATTTCTGCTCTGTAAAGGATAAATAAGACACACAAGATCCTCAGGTGGTTGAAGATAAGGCCATCAAAGTCCATGAAGTAGCACCAGCTGAGGATCTGTCTCAGGGCTTACTAGCCTACCTGCTCTCTGATATTTTTGGGTTGTTTTGCCATAAGACAGAATGAAGTATTCTTCCTGAAACACAAATTAATTCCAAGCTAATAAGGACATTTCCAGATTCTACAGCACATTAGAAATGCAATGAAAAAGACTGACAGACAGGCAGACTTTCTGTTCCACTGAAACAAGGATGCACTAATTTTTTCTTAATACAGACACTTTAGTGAATATTTAGGGCTATAAAACACATTACAGACCAGGGCACTGTCAAAGGAAGGAATAAAGTTAATCATCTCTCTTTCTGTCTCTATGATGTCAGTTCAGCCCATTTCAATGATCTTTGTTCTCACCTTCCTTAACATTTGCACCAAAACCAGTGAAAGTTGTACTGTGACTCTATTCTAAAATGTCTTAACTATTATGTTTCTTTGTCTTCAGCACTTTACTCATTCTTGTTCTTCCATAAAGTGCTGCTTATGGGGAGTTTGTGGCCTGTATTTTCATCTTCAAAAACAGATTGGCAGCATGATGCCAGCTCTCACCAATTTTAATGAAAACTCGGGACTATAGAGAAATTCTGCTGTGTGCAAGGAGGATTCTGTACAAATCTGGAAGTAGGGCACAGATGACAAGGAACACTAGGAAAACACAGGACTTCCTCCTCTTTAAAACCTGCCCTTCCCAGCTGCTGTGCCAGGCTTTTAATTTACTGACTCTGCTACCTGCCTACACAACCAAGCCAGCTTTGCTAACCTACATATGTGCTCCTCATCTTTCTCCTGTCCAGTTTGACACACTGCTGTTGATTGCATCCCATCCACCAAAAGCAGAAAGAATCTTCAATAGCAGGTGGATTCTGTTAGTTCTTATTATGTTATAACAGTATCCAAAGAACTGAAATAGTTAGTACTGTTGATATGAAAAGGGCCAGGTTTTAAAGGGTCACTAGGACTAGATCACAATAGTTTTATTTTTGAATTCCACTAAAGTTCTAAGATTACAGTCCTTATGCAAAGAAAACTTCCAGTGAAGTCTCAAAACAATCAGTGGGCGTTTTTCTTGTTTAAAAGACTACCTGAAGAATTTAATTAGCCTTTGAAATGAAACAGAGCAATCATCTTATAGTCACATATACTGAGCAGCTCAATAGAATTTTTATTTCTTGTGATGGGATGAAAGGACTCTAATGCTGAGACCAGCAGAGAGGAGGTTGACCCCTTGATGTATGCACCACCCCAGTACTTTCTTGACAGAAATGGGTGGGCTAGCAATTAACAAAGCATGGAGAGCAGGCAATGACTCCCTCACAGGCTGAGGATACAAACAGCAGGGGAGAAAACAGCAGGGGAGAAGTTGTATGGGAGCAGATCTGAAGTATGGCAGTGGGTTTTTTCTGCCCCCTAGCAATTCAAGGAAGGGAGAAACAGCCCATGTTAGGGGAAAGTTACATGTTACACTTAGACCATACTAAGGACACTTAAAATGCAAGCGTCCGTATGTTAAAGCTCCTTAATTCATGCTAAGTGTCCTCTGAGCATCTCAAAGTTATGCCACTTCAGGCAAGGGTTAACTTTGGCTGTGCTACTTAGCTCTTTAGGGTAACTTTAGTCTGCTCCACAGAAATAAGACAACAATTAACAATCCTACAGCATCCCAAGATGCACTACTCCCTCTCTCCCTGCCCCACCCAGTGGGGATAAAGGCCAGGTGTCCTGGCTCCTAGCCATGCCTCTGCTCATGAGCCCTTTAGGGGCAAGTCAGAGGTATGCAGGCAAGAAATGATATTAAATCTTTATGTCTGAGAGCTCATATAACATTCTGACTTTAACACTGCTTAACATTCCACATATTTAGTATGGTCTAAGTGTAACGTGTAACTTCACCCTTAAATTCTAGTTAATCTGGGACTTGGCTGAAGCCAGACCTGCTTCATGAGCCAAGTCCTGGTTAATGGTAACATTTACATGGACTTCAGTGAGACCAGCATTTGGCCCAAGGTATTTTATTTAGCAAGACGGGGAAGGGGAACATTTTTCTTTGGACTGCAGCTGAGAGAAGACTGACATGTCAGTCTGAATCTCATGATGACAGTGCATTTCATTATAGCATTTCTTTTTTAAACAAACCTTATTTCTCTGACCAAAAGCCCATTGCTTAAATTGCAGTGGATCATTACTCGTATTTCTGAAAGCAATCCTATCTAAAATGCTGCACGTGCAGTGACTGATCTCCAGTATCACATAAACACGTCCATCAGTTCAGATCCAAGCACCTGGTGGGGAGCCCAGAGACTGGGAACAAAGCAAGACACATCCTCTAAATGCAGATTTGCATAGTTTTAATTCCGAGTCAGGGGAATCTGCTGAAACTGGTGCCAGAATGAAAGTTCTGCTTGAGTCAATCATATTTGTGAAGTACATATGTGATAATACCACTGCAACCACAAAAGAATTTACAACAGGAAGCATCACAGCTGTTGCTTATTAGCATTAGTACAAATTACACAAAGCAAATTGTTAGCAGACATGTTTCCATAATATTTAACTCATGGCAATGAATAAAAGTGATTCCTTCTCAAGGAAAATTTTTAGATTTCCAAGAGAATCAGTTTCCAATTGTCCATGAAAGGAGTGTGGATTAGGAAGCATCATATAACTATTGCAAGGAATCAGAAGCAATGTGCATGGTGATTTGTGAAGATTCAGGGACTCAAGCTTAAGACCGCATTTTTTGTGCAGGAATAACAAAATCCATGTACCTTCATTTGATCTAATTACGTGTTATGAAACATATAACACTTCATGTGTTTCTGTGTTGCACACTGGAGCTGTCTTACCAAGTTTCCTTTTGGAAAAGGACATTGTCTCTGCTGTGAAGCTGTTCTTGCCCATTTGGCTCTCACATTTAATCTTCAAGTTACTTTCCTAACAGCCCCAAGACCACTGACGTGGAAAAAGCATATGCCAGCAGAGTGCTCACTTGTAATGCTAACCCTAAGGGGTGAGTTGGCTAGAAACAGAGAAAATCCATATGTAGAAAACAGTTTGATATACAGAATATAACATGTGACTGAAAGAGCGCAGGATAGTTCTCTGGATTGGAGCAGTGAATCTCCTTTTGCTTACGCTGCTTTTACACCAGTGTAAGTACTGGCTTCAGTGGAGTTATAGGGTTTGGAAAGCAAGCCACATGAGGAGAAATGGTAGGAATTAGGTGCATTTAGTTTGGAGACAAGGCAATTAAGCAGGGGGGACATGGTAGCAGTTTTCAACTACTTGAAAAGCTGCCATAAAAAAGACAGCAAAACATTCTTTTCCCTTGTCATGGAAGGCAGGACATGAGGAAACGAGTTTAAACTGTGGGAAAGATATTTAGAGCAAATCTCAAGAAAATGTCTGGACCGTAAAACAGTAGGATGGTGGAACAGATCATGTAGGGAACAGTATTTTAAGTCAGAGCGCACAAAGGGCACCAAGCCAACACCAGTTTAGAGGGGATGCATCAATAGCAGCCACTGGTGATGCTTCCCTGCTTGCTGCCATGGCCACTCTCTCCCAGGGTACAAAACATCCTAGTTACACCTCTGCTAGGGAAGTTGTGAAATCTCCTTAACTGAAGGTTTTCCAGAAGAGATGCTGTGATGGCATTTGGCTGGGATGGTTTAGGGGTTGTTGGATCAGACGATACTTTCAATGTAATACTCCTGATGGAAGGCCTCAGTAAAGCTCACTGAAATCAATGGATTTCTGTTTTAATGACTCCAGTGGGCTCAAAGGTCAGAGGAAAACAGAGGCATAGCAAGTTCTTTCAGGATCTGGGGAAGAGATGTGTGTAGAAAGTATTCTGACCACTGGAGGGGGAAGGCCGGAGAAGGAGGGGAGAGGGAGAGGAATCTTACCTGCCCCAGCTCTCCATACTTGGGCAGCAGCCGCTTGCTACTGCTCCAGCTGCTGCTGCTAAGGGACAGACAGAAGTATGATCTCTCTGGGGACCACTCATAGTGCCCTGGTCTCCCCCAAACCTTAGGTGCAGGGCTATGCCTCCCATGGCAAAACTTTTCGGGCAGGGGGAGGGTGTTATTCCATCTCACTTTGTCTCCAGTGGTGTACTGGGCACGAAGCAGCACCTGCCTGGTTCCTGTGACTGGGCTGCACAGGGCTGTGCCAGCTGTGGCAAAGATGCCCACAGGGAGGAAGCCATACTGGCATGCCCTCTAAGTCAGTAGTCAGGGCTGGTGCCTTAGTTGCTCTAATGGCAGAATATGAGGAGGAGTCACATATTCAGCTTGTTCTCATGCATCCCTGTGATTTCTGGGCTGCAGGAATGGTGTGGTGTGGCTCCACCCAGCTTGCAGGGGGCCACTATGGTATCTGTTCTGTTGTTGGCATCCATGCCTCTCCACCCACTGCTCCTGCATTGAGTTGGAGCTGGGGTAAAGCAGAAGCATAACTAGCGAGAGAGAACGGACGCAAGGAAGACTCAACACTGACTAGCGTTATTTGCTCATCCAGACCCCAGCTCTTCCCCAGCCCACGTGCACCAGCATCCTCCACTTTCTCAGAGACAGTACAGCTCATGTTCCTTTGCAGATTCTGCGAATCTTCATTTTCTACCCTCCGCCATCTTTTGGGGCAGAAGGAGCGGAGCTAACTAATGACTGAACTGTGTGCTCAGTCGTCAGGCCTCGAGGGGCAGGTAAGCAGCTTGCCAGACCCTGATGAGACTGATGCAAACAGTTACACTCATGCTTTGGTGGGTTGCAGAGTGAGCCTCCTCTTGCCTACAAGTGCTGTGTTCCGCTTAACGGGCCAGGAAATAGTCTGATAAAGCTATAGCATGCGTGGCTTCTAGAGAGGCTTCACTGCTGTTTTTGTTTAGTGTGAGAGCAGTGGCGCAAGCAGGGTTTGAAGTAAAATTTTTCTGGTTTTTTTTTCTCTATATAGAACCCTTGTGCTGTATTTTAAAGGCAAAGCATGTTCTTCAGTGTATCTTTGTGAATTAAGGATCAGCATGCCCCCCAACAGGGACTGTTCAGCTCTGCCTACACAAGAGAACGATATCCCTTCTTACTGTTCCCGTTCGACCATAGCTACTCAGCTAGTCAGACACAGCAGTATCTTCCAGATTGGTCCATCCCAAGAAACAAGCACCTTTCAGGGGGAAGGGTCATTTTCACTAGGGCCCATTTACATCATAAAGGGTACTTTGAGCAGTTACACCGGAGAGATGTACAAAGGCACCAGTGAAAATGAGAATCAGGCCCAGTGTTTCCAACCTTTTTCTCTCTACACCCATAAGCCTGTTTCCTAACAGTCATTTTTAAGCTCCCCACACATTACTGGCATTGGCTAAATGAAATATTACTGTTATTGCTGTTTCTAATCATGCCACAAATTCAATATTTTTCCTAATGGTTTTTATAATTTGTAATGGTTTGTTTAAATTTTTCCAAGTCATTCCATCTGTAAAACAGTGGGGGGTGGGGAGTGACAGTGTCACCTTAAGACAGCTGACTAGCTATAGGCATTCAGTATATAGTTTAAGGGCACTATATGGCCCTAAGTAATGCTTTGCACTTCCAGTCCCCAGGGTACTGCCTGCATCAGTCATGTTGAGTGAGGCTGTTAACTCTGCAGAGGTAGAAGCTCCCTCGACTGCCAAGCAAGAGGGATTCAGGTTCAAAAGCAAGCTCAGTCCAGGTGAAGGCTGACTGCGCTGCATTCCCATGGGGCAATTCATGAAGCTAAATTAGCTCTTGCCTTGGACACAGGCATTTGTCAATCATGGAGATGAGGCCATGGCAGCAGCAGTGGCCAGTGAGAAGGCAGCATAAATGATCTGTATTAACAGAACAGGCTGAACTGGCCAGCCATTTTAGAAAGCAAGTAGCAGGGTTGTTAGGGTATAGATCTACTATCGCAAGTCTGGGTGAACTACAATAGCTAAAAAAATCCACACAGCTTTCTCACATGTCCTTGGATTTTGCCTAATGTTTTTACAAAAGGGAATCCTCATAAAATATTGAAATTGCTTGAAGAAATAGAAATGCCTTCTGATCCAGTTATGATTCATTTAGGGAAGACAACAGATACACGCAAAACCTGGACGCACACAATAGCTTTGACGAACACATACACACACCTTTTTGGAATGATTCAGAAATATACATAACTTGATTGGCTACACTCTCAAGTGAAAGCTATGAACAGACTAACAAGCAAAGCAATTTGCACATGCACGGTCTAAAATAGCATCTAATTTGGAAGTGAATGACATGCATGTTCTGACTTTTTAGTGCTTGTTCAGAGGAAATGGCCTGACACATTTTACACTGGCAGAGCTATTTAACTATGCTTGTTGACAAGACTTGAAAGGGAAAAATTAGTTCTAACTGCAATATTGCCACAATAATTTTTTACTCCTAATTGCCTTTCAGTTAAAAACACGCAATAAGGAATTCCTGTTGTATGCTACACCCTTATGCCATAAAATCCATTAAAAAAGCCCCAAGGACAAAACATTAAATATCATGGCTTCAACAGTCTGTCATACTTAAAAGTTAAATATAAAACAAAACAGCACCACTGGTTATATATACAAAATTCATACAAGAGCATATGGAAATTCTTTCAGCATATTAGATGTAAAAATATCATTGCTGTTAAATAATTTATAAATATTGTGTTGTGATTGTTTTAGGCTTCTGATTGCTGTTCAGTTTGAATGACTAAAGGAGATGAAAGAACATGAGAGAAACTGTGTTACAGGTTGGAGCTGTGGAGGAACTGAAGATTTGGTTTTGGAAAAATTCTGCAATTTGGAAAAGTATTTTCAGGATGACATCAAATTTCAAAATTTGTCACAAAATGAACATTTTGTAAAAAGTATCTGAGCTATCTGAAATGTTTTCCTTTGATTTCACCTTTATATTAAAAATGATGATCTAAAATTAATTTCAAAAGCAAAATTAGTTCTGAAATTAAAAAAATCAAAAACGTTTCATTCTAAAATGCTGAAATATTCTGTTTTGACACTATTCAAGCACTTAGTTTCAATTTAAAATAAAATGTCATTGCTATCAATATATTTTCACAGGAAGTTTTACTTTTGACAAAAAGGTACTTTTCAGTGGAAAAACATTATTGGAAATGTTTTACTCCACTCTGGAACAAGGTATTTTACAATGAGGGTGGGCATTTAAGGAATTAAAATAGGAGTTCCTTTTTACAGAAATGGGTTATATCAAAGAACATGTAAGAAAGCTAGATTGTCTTAAGATTTTCTGAGGATGACACTCCAGATATTTCAAGAACCTTACAGATTTTGAGGCTCTGGCATTTAAAATAGATTAAATAAATATTGCAGGAAAATGACTCAACCCTGCAAACTACAACAGTAAACAATGAACTGTACAACCTTCATGTTGGTGCGAAGATATTTACATCTCAAACTAACATCTGGCTGAGTAGACTTTCAGTCTCTGCAACATGCATGTAAACTGATGCAGATTGGTGTAACGTTCCAAAACTGATTAAGTTTAGATTTTAGTAAGTTTCATGGTATTACAGAAATGTTATTTAACACAGTTGCTCAGGTTTTCAAGTCTAACAAATTTTCTGTTGAAAACTGGTCAGACATTTGAATATCCAATCCTATATACATGTCTATAAGTAACTTTTTTCATGGGAGTAGCCATGAAAAGCCATGAAAAGCCTTTGAGGCACCGCAAAACACAAGTGTGCATTTGTGTGGACACAGCCTATGAGTTCAATGAAGCTACTTGTAGGAGTAAAGTTACTGACATTCATAAGTATTTTCAGGATCACGCCCTGAATTAGTATCTTTTGGCAGAGTGAGCTTTATTCTACAAAGTATTTTTGGTAAAAAAAATTTCTGTACAAATAGAACGGGTGATGTGATTGGATCACTGTCACACACAGGTTCAGGAAACTACTATCAAAGTTAGATTGAGTCTGGCTATAACAAAGCCTTAATATCTCATGAAGCTAAATCCTTGCTAAACAATCTGGATACCCATTAAAGACAATAATGTTTGAACTGAATAACTGATGTCTGTTTTTGATAAATCACAAATTTAAATGAGAACATGTAGGCATAGCCAACATATAAGTTACTTACTAATTTTTCAAAAATATACTTCTCTTGGCATGGCTACATAGACCGTGGAAAATCATCTTTTTGGTTTTTATTTGATGTAGAAGGACATTATTTTAAACTTAAGACCTTAAGCCTAGCACATCTGCATATGTGCTGAAAGTTAACATGATTACCACAAGGGTAGCTTCAGTCAAGAAATAGAACATCCTCTTTCTAAATCTAACAGTGCTGCAAATTTGCAATGAGCATTGTGTTTTCAGCTTCGGGGAATATTTCTACTATATTCCTGTTTAAGGGTGCCACAAGTGTGTGCCACCCAGGAATGGCTATAGGAAGGTAGCAGACAGTTGAGAATGCCAGAGACTGGGAGTTATCCACTCTTCCTTACATTTTATGAGGCGCATCCTTTCTAAATCACTGTCTGTGTTTTGGTTTGTTTTCTTAATTAATTACCTATGAATGGTGAAGGGTTGAGCACTGCAATTCCATAATGTGAGCATGTTAGATGTAAGGTGGCCCCAGCACACCAAACCACCATGTCATCACAGCTACAGCCTGAAATGTATTAGGATTTTCCCTCTAGTGGGAAGACAAAGTATTTAAACTTCCAAAAAATGTTTTTAAACAAAAGAATTCAAGTTTTCCAGATAGTGCAAGATGTGGGGCAGTTCCCAACAATAACTGACCAGCAAAGGAGTTTAACTTGGGACTATTTCCCAGGCCTGCTGTGTCAGTGTTGTTGCTGGCTTTGCATTATAGCTACAGCCCTGATGATATAGCAATGCCCCAGAGGCTGACAGGCAGCTAATAAGTGACTCTTCTTCAGCCTTTCAACAATCCTGAATGTATGCCAAAGCTGTATTTGTTTCTGATTTTTCAAGTCAAATTACAAAAATAGGACTTACTATAATCATAATAACAATACTAATGGTACAAAATAAGTATTATAATTATATACTTTTTGGAAAACCATTAACAGAAATACCCAAAAATACCCCATTGGAATAAAAAAAGCTGAAGATGCACAAGTATTAAAAAAGACAAAGTCCTTTGTAAAAAAGAGGGGAAAACAATTAGCAAATGGTCATATTTCTGTAAGGCAACACATTACCTTTAGTCTGCTCTCTTGGAGATTTCATTCAGATTGTGTCATTAAGAAAATGTCAGAATTTTGCTTGCTTGAGTTTATCAATGTGGTAACAAAGTTTCAGTGCTGGTCCCAATTTCAGCCCCAAGTATTTCATGATCATGTCACTTTTCAGCAACAGCAAAGCATTGCCATCAATCTCCTAGTTTAGAGAGAGAGAAAAATCAGGATAAATCACCCGCAAACAGTGCTGAAAGAGCAAGAGAGCAGATGTTTCAGTGAAACGGAGGTATTATCCAGACACATTACTTCATCTCCACTAAGATGAAATTTCTTCAACTTGAATTTTCATTACCGTTTCAAAATTTGGAGGTGGGGAAAGAAAAAAATCCCAAGGAATTTTTCACAGTGCTTCCCTTTGTTCAAACAATTATAAGGCTTGTTAACATTTTTCAAATTTCAAGTTATGAAATTAAAAACAAATCATTAACAATCATTTTTAAGACCATGTAAGTAAATTCCTGCCCCTTTTTTGGACTACTTGTAATTTTGAAAAAGATGCAGGTGAAAAAGATGCAGAAGATATGAGATCTTGTGGACTGATTAGAGCACTGGGCTTCAGAACTCCGAATGTTAATCTTTGCACTGTCACAAAGTGCCTGTATACTTCAGAGCAAACCACTTAATGTTTTCCATCTCTGTTTCTTGTTTGTGAATTGGTGCTAACAATAACTTAATCACTTTATCAGATTTTTGTGGGACTCAAATTAGCCAAAAGGCCAAATTTATCCCTGATATAAATTAATGAAATTACCATGCAATTTAGCTGCTTAACTCAGGTCCAGTGACTTCAAAGCCCAGCAGTGATCAGATTTTCCTCAGCTTGTGACCCTGCTTTAGGCTTTCAACTACAGAAAGTCTCCCTTGGGACTGGCTGAAGCAAAGACAACAGTAGGGGAGGTGGGAGTTCCATTGATTCAGTAGCCACCCCCGATAGAATTCCTGTGGACCCTTGGTCACATGTAAGAGGTGCCTTCCTTGATGGAAAAAACACAGAGAAAGGCCATAATGGTATCAGTCACGGCCCTCCTTGGTTGTTTCCATGTTGTGGAGGTAGACCAGGCCATGGGGGTTATCTCCCAACACCAATTTAAAGAATTAGTCATAGTGAGCGTAAATTAATCCACAAGCCCTGATAGTCACTTTTAAAATAATAGAGCAGTAGATTGTATGGCATTCTTTTGATTTTTCTATTTTTCCCCCTTCCTTTTGATGGCACCTACCTGCTATACCTGCAGTGCCAAGGCTAAGATTAGTTGATGAATAGTAATTTCAGGTACTTTTGGGCCTGTCAATGACATTAAGTGCTTCAAAGTAAATTATGCATCTGCTTCTTAGAAAGAAATTAATATACAGGAAGATACAGCTAAGGTTAATGGACTAATCACTTGTCCCTCACTTCCGGGATCTCCACACTAGATATGAAGGTTGAAGAATTGCAGGGATATATAACTCATTGGCTTAACTGAATTGAGGTGTGTTGTAGCTTCTATAAATATGCAAAATTGTCCTTTGCAATGGATGACAAGGGAGAGTTTAGTGACCTTTAGCTTGGTGTTGAGTGCCCTTTAACTTGGTCCCATAAACACTATTGAACTATGGGTGCTATATGGGTGCTATATAGCACTATGGGTGTTATAATACTGTTGACTTAGGTACTGCTGATAGTATTTCAGAGCAGGGTAGATTTGCATCTTATATAGACTGACCTAAGTAGATATACAAGTGAGTTGTAGTTTGTGCTATACATATCAACTTTGATTAAGGTCTGGAAGGTACAAATCTATTCTGCTTTCAATTTGACTTCAGACCAACATGGCTAACTACATCTCATACTTCAGAGCACTATGCCTGAGCCTGTGTTTTTTTTTTAAAATCATATAATCACTTGCTATATGGCAAAATAAAAATCTGACATTTTTATACTAGACAGACTTTTCAGTCTAATACTAAAATTTTCTCTTTGGGTGAAGAAGAGTAGGGATCTCCCTTTATGACTTGGATGCTGATGATGCTCTCTATATCCCTCCCTTCACCCCATTTGTTTTCCTGATACTATTCGTCACTGCTAGTTTCAAAGCCTCATGTCAAATAAACCGTCCTTTTAAACGGTACACAGCTGAATCAGACCTGTGCTGAATCACCACAGCAGTCTGCATGGCCAGTTTGTATGATGCTTTTATAAATTTGTTTATAAGACAATTGTGAGCGACTTGTAATGATCAGTGAATATAACCCAACACTTTAATTGCCTTACCTGCCTTTAGGTACACATTTTATGTTAATAAAGATAGGGCCTTGAACTCCCAACCCAAATAACTTACTATAGAATGACAAAAGACATTCCCTCCTACCTACATCAGGGAGTACAATACTTTCTGGCTATTTTCAGCTGACACAGGAAACTAGAAACTGGGTCTAGAAACTGACCATCTCTCTTGATGATTTGGAACACCCGACATCTAGTTGGATTTTGGTAAGTCTTTTCATTTAGACTAGGGGTGCATCATTAGAGATTTTTGGGGCTGATACTGATAGCTGATTTTTTAAGGAGGCATATTGGCTGATACCAATCCAATTTCTGATACACAGCCCGGCAGCTTGAAGAGCAGTGTCCAGCTGGTAAGTCTGTTGTGGTGAAAGGGAAAAGGAAGGGACAGGGTGGGGGGGGGCGTAGATCAAGGTCCCTGCGGATGAGGGAGGGAGTGGGGTTGGGGCTGGGGCAGGTACTGTCCAGCTGGGGTGTGGAGGGGTGGGTGCGGGACAGAGCCACAGCTTGTCCAGAGGCAGCTTTCCAAGCTGCCAGGCTGTGCTCCTGGCCCCGTGTATGCTGCAGCTGCACACATGCATGGGGCATTTATCGGCCACATTATTGGCCGCATCAAGCAAAAACAGCCAATTTCCAATACAGTCAATTTTCTTTATATCAGTGATGATCTGATATCAGACCAATGTATTGGTATACTTCTAATTTAGATCTTATTTATGATCCCTACATGTTAATCTCGGGCCTCTGACTTTAAGGGGAGTTATGGTAGGGGACAGATTTGATCAAGCTGAAGTGGGCAAAAGGATCACACTCTTGGGCTTGTGGCTGCCCATCACTATCTAATACAAGAGAAAAAACACATCATCAGACATATGTTTACCATTTATTTTTCCTTCAGAAATCAGGTTGCTAGAGGGGTAAGAGTGTGAACATACAAACCAGTAATGTTGATGTAACTTGGTCTTACTGTTTTAAATTATAAATTATAGAACAGACAATCCATCTTTCTGAGAGAGCTGCCCAAAATATGGACTATTATAGTACCTCATCAATTGTTGGCATGAAAGCCAGTCAGTAATAGATTCATTTCATTGAGCAAATGGCTAACTGGGAATAAAATTCAATAGAACTGTGGATAAACAGCCCATACACCTGTGTAGCTTACATCACTGCATAGTTGCTTCTGATTTTCTAAAAGGTAACTTTACCCCAGAGTTGAGTAGCTTATACCAGTGTAGGGTTGTATATCTACTAGGGGTGTGTGAAATGGGCCCTATTCGATTTGGATTTGGATTCAGCCTGAATCAGAGGCAGTGATTCGATTCATTGATTTGGATCACTGTTCCCAATTTGATTCAGCTGAATCCGAATCAGAAGATTCAATGCTGATTTGGAGAATCAGTGATTTGGACATAGACACAGCTTTAAATATTATTCTACATACTTTGAGGTACCAGCACAGCTCGTGAACACTGTGATGCTGGGGTGGATGGAGTGTCCCACAGGAGTGGGGGTGGGGGCTGGGTCTATCAGGGAGTGCACAGGAGGCCCCCCTGTGTCCCTTGGCTCAACAACTGGCCACAGGGGGACCCCGGTTGCCCCCCCCAGACCCAGGAGGCACCAGTCACTGAGCCACGGGGATAATGGGGGGCCCTCCTGCATGCTGTCCGGCAGACTGGGAAGTGTACCGGAAGTGCTTCTGCTCCACTTCCAGGTCTGCTGCCAACCATGCTGAGGAGCCTGCTGCGCTTCTACGGGACACTCCAGCTGCCCCAGCATCACAGCATTCATGAGCCACCAGCTACCTAGAGGTATGCAGAAAAACATTTAAAGCTGTGTCTATGTCCGAATCGCCAAATCTTCCCGTATCTCTCTGAATTGATTCAGAGGGTTCCGATTCAATTCAGAGAGATTAAATGGTCTCCTGATTCAATTTGGATTCAGAGATTCAGCCACCGAATCAGGCTGAATCTCCACCGAATTGAATCAGGGACCGAAGCTTTGCACAGCCCTAGTGTCTACTCTACATTTACAGTAGTGTAAAGAAAGACTATGCTTATGTGAATATAGGTGCCCACACTCTAAGTTATTTATGCAGCATAAATAAATTGCCATCATCTTGAGTGAGAGAGAAGAAGACCTAGCATCTGTTAGATACATAACATTGTGGAATAAGTGAGGTACTGAAGTGAGTTGGGCTTTTCCTGCCTAGATATTTGGAGGCCATATAAAATGCTCTTAAATTTAGAGTAGAATCACAGATATTACTTTTGGGCCCAGTTCTTAAGAATAGGAAGACTTCTTATACCACTTTAATAGTAGAAATAAGTATTAGGCACTTTGCTTTGGCAATTCTTGGCTATGTGAAGCTTAAAAGAAAAACATTTTGAACTGACAGGGTTAGAAGTAGTGAGTGTTCAATCATGAGGTAATAAGGATCTTACAGGCCTGCCCAAGGTCTCCAGAAAACACAAGACTACTCTGAGCCCCTTTGAAGGTGCTTATTGTACAAGCTTCTGAGTACAAAACAGTTCCCACTGGCAGCCAGTGGGAGTTGAGGATGCTCATTGCCTTGAAAGATCTCACTTGGTGAAGTCAGGGATCAATGGACTTAGTTGAAATATCTCAGTTACTTCATGGCCAACATCCTACGTACATGTTTTCTGAAAAGCTCCACATGTGGACCTAACGCGTGTGGGTCTGCATCCTTCACAAACCATATCACATCATCAACGGTCCAGGTCGAAGGATTCTTGCTTGATGGTCGAGTCATATCTTTTCTTTCCAGTGAAGGACTTGAGGCTATTGGTAAAAAAAGGAACACTGGTTTACTTGGTTTTAGAGCACTCTTAAGAATGTGCTTGCTACATGGTTGAACTTCAGGCTTTTGTGTGTGTGTGCGTGTTTTGTGGGGGAGGTTGGCAGTTTTGTATTTGACTGCTTACCAGGAGACGTGATCCCAGCTGGTGGATTGTGTTAAAAAACATGAAATCCTCAGTCTCCTGCTGGGGAAGGAAAATGTGCCAGCTGCCACGCTCTTAACAGAACAGCTCCTGCTGTCTGATCTGTAGGCAGCAGGGATATTGGCTCAAGAAGACGCCACCCTCCCACCTGGAGATAGAGCACTATGACACTAAACAAAGCAGTTAGCCATCAAGTGCAAAGACTAGAGGAAGAAATGGGAATTTAGCAAATTGTTTTCTCTTAGTGTTCAGATATTCTGACATCTTGTAGTTTAAAGGAGCATTTCTAGTCAATACCATCCTGATGTCAGGCTCTCTTGAAGCTGAGGGTCCCCAATGGATGTCTATTTGCAGAGATACTAAAATGCACTAAGATGAATGTTCCACGTGTGACTTTTTAATGGTATAAACCCAGGATGATTTAAGGTCACTTCAGCTAGCTCTAGCTTTAAATCAAAGCAATAAAGGCACATTGGAATGAAAATGAATTTATATTTTTATTCTTAGTCTCTGCAGAATTATAAATCTCACCTTCCACATGTATGTAACCCTTCTCCTCCCCCTTTTCCCCCCCCCTGCAAGTTCCTTTTATGCTGCCTCACTCTTGCAAGAATTATATACGTTAGGGTACAGGAAAGCTGTTTCCATTTGTTTATATCTACACAAAGCAAACTTCACATTAGCAGGAAGCAGCGCACAGACCCATAAAATGTTATTTGCCAAAACCTGTTTGTCTCTCTTTGTTGGAGCACATTTTTTAATGAGTAGCTGTATGCAGTAAGAGACCAGGCATGGGGAAGGGGAAGGAACAGAACAGACAGAGGAAGAGATGGAAAATACCTGGTGAGTTGAAGAACTGGGGCCTAGAAGAGCCCATAGCAGACAAGAAGTGAGTCTGAGAGGCTCAGTCACTGAGGAAAGAAGACCTGAGTTGTCCAAAGATATACTGAACTTGTCCAAATGTAGATCATATATAAGACTGCCATACTGTCAGGGCCACTGATCGGGCATGCCCAGCTAGGTCAAGCACCTGAGTAGTTACATCTGCCCCTGATCCCTGGCTAATTTGACTGCCCTAGTTTCCTGCAACTGGACTGGCTGCTGACAGCACCACTCACCCCTTATAAACACACCTGCAGCCTTAGGCTTCAAGCACACTTCTTCACGCAATCTCAGTCTGTGGCAAGACTCATATGTACTGTTCTCTGGTTCTCCTGGCTCCTCACTCAGCTTTAGCTTCCTCTGACCCTGATCTTGGATTTTCCTGAAACTCAGCATGGACCCTGCTCTCTCTGGTGTCCCCAGCAGCTTGGCTTCCTTGACCCTGACCTCATATCTTCCTTGGGACTTGGCATTGGTTGTCAGACTACTGGCACCTGACCTTGTCTTACATCTCAGACTACATCTCTTGCAACTCCCCTCTTGGCTCTGGTAACCTGTACCCTTGCCCTGCTGACCTCCAGGTTGCTCCTTGTGGCCTACTGCAGGCCTGGCCGAACCCTCACACACACCATGCTCACTTTGCATGGTACTACATCTGAGCAACGAGTTAGTCTGAAGTTCCCATAGGCTGGCATTCTTTTGAGTTCAATGGAGCTATACTGATACATATTACCTCAGGATTTGGCTTTATGTGAATAATATCTGCTGGATGTGTATATTGATACTTTTGTGCCATAACCATCAACTTCCGGTATAAGATAATGAGGTCTATTTTAGCAATTATGAAGGACAATTTCCAATAAGCAGTTGCACTATGGATGTGCAAATCTGGTTGATGGGCTTCATAATGGGATGTGATGTAAATATCATGATAATTATACTCTCATTTACTAAGTTGCTGTTCTGGATATAAAGGGCAAGGAGTAGCTGCAGGTCTCCTAATTTGACGGCTAGTAATGGCATTCATATGGAATCACGCAACTCTGGGCTCCACTAGCAGAATAAATGCAATGCACAATGGTAAAGAGACCATCTGGAATCTTTGGCACGAAGCAGCAAAGATAGAGTGTAAAATGAAAGGCATAAACCTTGCCAACCATTGGATCCTCAGAAATGTAGAATATGTTGCCCATGACAAGTGAAAGAACTAAGATAAATAGTTCTAAGGTAGAGGCTCAACTACAGACAAATTGTGTCTGATTTCTTTTAGCCTAAAATATCACCTTTTCCATTCTGCTTGATCAAGCTGGTACCCTGCTTTAAATCTAATCCAGCTGCAGGCTGGTGTTTGGAGAGCTCTAGAAACTGCCAATTGGCAGTTCAAATGGGAGCTCAAATGACAAGCTTAAATGGAAGTTTGTCAGTGGGCAGAGGAATCCAGGGTTTCATTTCAAATTTGGCAATAGGAAAATCAAGGCAGAAATGCTGGAGTAACGGATAAGCTGCACCCAAAAAATTCAGAGGAAATTTCTATCCTGACACCATAACTGTACAATGAGAAGCCCTTGATAATAATACTGGTGTGCTACCTCTCTTCCAGTGTGCTGAATGGGCATAGGTAAAAACAGCAGGCTAAATCATGTTTTTTATTATGCCATTGTAAATGTAAAGTAATCCCATGGGTTTACGCTGGAATACACATTAATCTAAAGGCCTGGAGATATGGCATGTTTATACCGATGTAAAGATCAGACATACAATGGATTGCCCTACACCAGAGTAACTTTCTAGATCTGGGGTAAAGCTACTGGTGTAATTATAGGATGTAGGCATTGGATGTTTGATTCTGTCTTGAAGTAGCCTTTGAGTGAATGCAAACAAGGTATTACAGGATCTTACCACCTATTAGTGAGGCAGGATAATGACACCTACTTTAGCAGCTATCCCGGGAAAGTGGTTTTTTGTCCACTCCAGACATCAACATAACTTACATTAGCACACAACACTAATGTATATTACACTGGCATTAAGGAATTGTGTGTCCAAGACCTCAGTGGTAGCAGAATATTGCCCAGTGGCTTTTGTCTGAAATTCATTGCTTCCAGAAGCACTGTGTAAGGGCAAAGTGAAACAGATGAATCACTGGAAACAGCAGGAAGCTTTACATGTATTAGAAATTTGTTTTACTAGAAAAAAGGAGAGTGAGGAGAATTAAGTTTGAAATGACAAGGAAATCCCATTTGTTTCCTTACAATAATGGAATAATCAATAACTCGAACCTAATGCAAATAGCCTTTCTAAGAAGACGATATTTATAGAACATTTTAAGGTAACCTAGAAAGCCTCTATAAGTTTTAAATAACTTTTAAAAATACCAAATCAGTTACAGAACATATTGATTTTAAAATGACAATTATATTGCAATATTAACTCTTTGAAAGCCATTTCCTTCTTCACTTGTCTTCCATGACCCAAGTTCATGGTTCTGCACCTCTCGTGTATGTGTTAGTATCACAAGCACTATAATCAGATTATTTTCGGGCATTTTTAGTTGTTTATTTGGCTATATTTGTTTTATGTGGCTACTGATTTTACATGAATAGTTTATACTGCCTATGAGTAAAGGTTAAAATATCACGTCTTCAGTGAAGCTGAGATATCATCCATTTGTAGACAAAAATCCTGAACTGAAGTAAATCCAGTGAATCTCCTTGTTTATATATTTTAAATTGTATTTCAAGTGTATTACTCTGGTTTTGTAGTTGATTAATCCAGGGTCTTAAGGAAAATAGGTTTATTCACAAGTTCTTTTCATTTCACATTTAAATGCAGAACTTGATTTATGTTATACAAGGAAATAAAATCACTTTGTTGAAAGAATCCTCCACTAAAAACAAAATTGTCTGATGGTTGTACAGTGAGCACTGTGCATTTTTCTATCTGAAGGTATTCAAACTTAACATGGGAATTAGTTAAGTGAGGAAATCTCATCTCTCATGGGTATCCTATGCCATCCTGTCATCAGAATTAATCAACACGATAATGAATACTCAGATTACGAAGAGATGGGAGTGCTCAGTACCAATAATTATTTTTAGAGATCGTAATCTAGGTCAAATCCAATTTCCTGTTTTTGACAGGTGGCAAAAAAAATGTCAAATTAGTGGAATGGGGTATGGAAACCAAGGCAATCAAAGGGAGGGAGAGAGAAGCACTTCTCCATTCTTCCTAAAGCAGCTGATGAGGAAGAAAGGGAATAGATTCTATTTAAAGAACCAAATCTTGGGGAGTCCATGGCAGAATACATCAGAAATAATGAACAGCTGCTGCCCAAGAACAGGAGCATGTCTGAACAAAGGAGGACTTCAGCAAAAATTCTGGAACTCAGAGGCAGTATCTGAAGCCCACTGAAGTTAATGGGAAGACCCATGCTTACAACCTCAGCTTCTCTTAGTAAAAGGCTCTGTCCCATTTGTGCTTTTCTCGGAGCTCAGTAGTCAGGCCTTCTTCCAATATCTGGAATCGCCATAAGGAAGAGGATGACCTAGTATAAAGACAAAACTCAAATTGGTGCAAGAATGTAGCAAAGAAATGGAGTGTAGAAGCTGAGATAATATCTGAAAAAGAAGTGTAGATAAATAATGCACTCCTTAAATACATGCCAGGCAAACAAACAGGTCCAGGAGGGAGTAGGGCATTGATAAATAAGAATAAAAGTGAGTGACAAGTGAACTTTAATATTGCTTCAGGCCTAAATGATTTATTTGCCTTGGGGCGGGAGGAGAGGTGGGGGAAAAAGGGATGGGAATGAAATTTTAATGTGGTCTGGAGCAGATAGTAAGGGGAAGTTGATCTAGTGAATGTAAACAGAAGTAGCAAGTCCAGAATGATCCAGGGTCCATCAAGGAAATAGGGAAAAGGGTTAAAGACTAACTTTAATATGAGAGAAGAGCTTACATAACATACTTTTAGAGAGGGCTAACACAGAATAGACAGAGCAAATCTGGGCAGGGGGATGGGAGGTTGGAAGGGAAGCTTGTATGAAAGGTATAAAAATAACCCAGCACTGAATGGGAATATGGTTACAAAATGTTTAGGGGCACAGTGAAATTTAGTAAGGCACAGTCAGCACAGATGCGTGAAAAAGAAGATCACACTTAACCAATTAACTCAAGTTATGCGTTTCAGTTGTTTCTAGCTCCTGGCATGGGCAACTGGTGCCTCCTGAGTCTGGGGTGGCACTAGATTGCCGACGGGCTGGGGCCCAGTGGCCAATCGCTGAGCCAGTGGTGAAAATGGAAGTGCACTTCCACTGGCGCTTCCAGTTTCACGGCTGGCACTCCCACGGGGTGCACGGCCGATCTCAGGGGGTGCATGTGCACCCGTGTGCACCCCCTACATGTCGCCAATGGATCCTGGTATGCATCACCAGTGTTTTCACACTCTTTGACTGTGAGTTTTGGTTACCATTCTGTACCTTAATGATGAAGCTATACACTGGGTTCTGCTGTGCTGCTTCTTGCCTGTTATATAATCTGAACTGGAGAATTTTCATAGCACCATGCAGAGACAATTAGAGCAGGGTGAGGGGCCCAGGGCAAATCAGCCTGTGCGGGGCTTCACCCCCAGATGCAAGGAAGCCGGCAGCAGATTCGGTTGTGGAGGGTGGGGGAGGAGAGGGTGCTGAGTGACTGGACGTGAAGCTATCGGCACCATGGAGTCACCGCAGTTGCTCTGTCCAGCTCCACAGGACCCCCCACAGCAGAGGCCCGGGGCAGTGGCCCCAATTTCCACCCCCCCCCCCAGGACGGCCCTGCCCCCATGCCACAGGGTGCTGCATAACATTAGCATGGTTAGGTGTACAAACAACTACACATGATTCACAAGATAAACCCAGAGATTTCAAGTAAGATGTGGGGGGATGTGGGCACACTAGAAGGAAGCAACAGGCTACAATTGGACCTACACAGGTTACAAGGGTGGGCGGATGAGAATAGGATGGAATTCAACACAGACAAGTGCAAAGTGATGTACCTGGGGAGGAACAACTGGCACCATACCTACAGGTTGGGGAACTTCCCTCTTGTCAGCACAGAGGCGGAAAAGGATCTTGGAGTCATCATTG
>NW_017728918.1:86344788-86345977 GCF_001723895.1 Crocodylus porosus
TAACGGTCACAAGCTGGTAGAGGGTAGATTTAGGCTAGACATCAGGAGGCACTACTTCACGGTCAGGGTGGCTAGGATTTGGAACCAATTTCCAAGAGAAGTGGTGCAGGCTCCTACCCTGGGGATTTTTAAGAGGAGGTTAGATGAATACCTTGCTGGGGTCGCTTGACCCCAGTACTCTTTCCTGCCATGGCAGGGGTCAGACTACATGATCTACTCAGGTCCCTTCTGACCCTAGAAACTATGAAACTAAGTAGGAATTCACAGTGGTAAAACCATTCTGATCTGCCATGGTCATTCTGAGTTCTTTGCAACAGAAGAATTGCTCTGTCATTTTTCTGTTGTCAAAAAAATATGTGAAAGGTAGGAATTGGTATTTCCTAAGGGGTGCCTTGAGTCGAACAAGGTGAGAACCAGAGCAGTAATACGATCACAGAGCAGCCCAATCTTCAAGCGAGTGAAATCGAGTGAGCAGGAATTCAGGTAAGCACCGGAAAATGTGGCATGCAAGTTGATTTAGAAAATGTGGAAGTGGGGTAGAGAAGGAGAGCTATTGCCATTAGAGAGCCTGCTGAACAGGAAAAATCAAATAACCAACAGATTTTCCAGGCGTAGACCTCTAGAAAACTGGAGGGTTTCCAAGCCTGTGAAGTTTACAGCAGAATTATTATCTTGCAGACCCTGAGATGCAATGCCATTGGATGAGGCACAACCCATAGCAGGTAGCAATGTAGGGGTGCCTGCAGCCAGGACTTAGGACCAAAATACAAAGGGAACAGCTTCTCCTTGCAAAAGGTTGCAACTAACTTCTATTGCCCTTAGACTTGAACTTGAATAAGTGATTTGGCTTGAAAATGTTTAGTTTTATTTTTTAGGAACTGGTGTTTATTTCTGCAAAGGTAGAAGGAAATTAACCAAGTGTGCCTCTCATGCGTGGATGACCTCTACCTGACTCAAGAAGTCTATGGGCCAATGAGAGGCAAAGCACTGCTCGACCTGGTACTGGCTACAGGGGATGACCTAATCAGTGACCTAGTGATCGATGGGCAGCTGGGTGACAGTGACCACGAGCTGATCACCTTCACCATCCACCGTAAAGCTGGCAAATCAGTCAGCAACACTGAAGTCCTTGACTTCAGGAAAGCCAACTTTGACAAGCTCAGGAGGCTTGTCAGTGAGGCCCTAAGGG
>NW_017728918.1:86346077-86368831 GCF_001723895.1 Crocodylus porosus
AGACCGTTTCAGGCTGGACATAAGGAAGAATTTCTTTACTGTCCGAGCCCCCAAGGTCTGGAACAGTCTGCCATCGGTGGTGGTTCAAGCAAATTCAAGAGCAAGTTGGATGCTTATCTTGCTGGGATCCAATGACCCCAGCTGACTTCCTCCCCTTTGGGTGGAGGGCTGGACTCGATAATCTTCCAAGGTCCCTTCCAGCCCTAATGTCTATGAAATCTATGAAATTACCCTGATTATAGACACACACACCACCTTAAGTTAAATAGGATACATGATATACACATATACATATGTTTATACTTATAGTTATAGATATATATGCTGTATAGGAAACTCTTATGCATTTCTGAATTAGTTCAGAGGTCATCTAGTCCAGTTCCTGCTCTGGGCAGGATTGTCTCTAAAATATCTCATGATATGCCTCAAAAGATAATATTTAGTCACCAACACCTAACAACAAAAATAGTACATGAAAATACCAAAAGAATATATGGGGCAGAGCGAAGGTTATTGTGTTGTGATGAAATATGTATTTCTGTACACCTGAAAAGTAGCATGTGTTTGCTTATGATGTAAGCAGGAAATGGTAAGATTCATGGTGTTCTTAGCCATAGTTTTTGTCTTTTGAAGACAGGGGCAGGCAATTATTTCGGGCGGAGGGCTGCTTACTGAGTTTTGGAAAGCTGTCGAAGGCCACATTGGTAGTCCCCCACCCCCTTGACAGGTGACCTGCCCTCTGGTAGCCATCTTGTCACCAGAAGTCCCTCCCCTTGCCCCCAGAAATACTCCTTTCAGCAAGCAGTTTTGCCATCTCAGAACCAGAAAAATACCAAATTATGTCCTAAAAAGCTAACATCTACAACATTCATTAATTTGATTTCAAAAAATATTTTTATCCTGATTTCCATGTGTTTGTGCAGTGTACACAGAGGTGATGGCACAGTAGCTTAAAATGAAGTCTTACCCTTGTATGTTGTGGGGGAGTAGAGAGCATGGGTATAGGTTTGAGGGGGGCTGTTAGTGTATGGGTATCTGGGGTGTGGTGGAGGTTGTGGGTGTAGGGGTAGGGTGAGGGAGCATGTGAGGGTGTGGGTGGATATGTGGGGTGTGGGTGGGTATGGGGTTTGTGAGGGGATATATGTGGGGGAAGGGTGACTGAGTTGTGTGAAGGGGTGTGGGTGTGGGGGTCTGCATGTCTGGCAGTGCGAGGGGGGTGTGGGCGCATGTGTATGGTGGGGGGTGTGTGTGGAACTCACCCTATGAACACTTTCTCTCTCTCTTACTGGGACAGGCACACACATGCACATACACACACACACACACACGTGCACACACACCCTCCCACTCCTGGCCCTGGGGTACTGGCATGGGCCCTGTGCTCTGGCAATTCAGCTAGGGCCCATGTGGTACTGGAGTGGCCAGCAGGCAGGCAGGGAAGCAGTAAAAGCTGCAGCAGGCAGAGACTTCTGGTTGGGGGGAGGAGGGGGAGTGGGTTGGGCCAGGTTGGCCTTGCTGGTGAGTCCTGCCAGCTTCCCCTGGGTCCTACTGCCCCTGTCTCCTGTCATCTTTGACAGGCAGCCAGCAGCAGATAAATATACATTTTCTAAATTTTTTAGGAGCCCTGCGGGTCGAATAGACTGCCCTGACAGGCCATATGCAGCCCATGGACCATATTTTGCCCATCCCTGTCCTTCCATTTGGTAAATGACATGACAGAGAGGTCCACTGTGGGTCATCTGAAACTTTAACTGGTGTTTTGAATTTAAAAATTTTTTTTAATGCAGTCTTGAGGAATGGATACCAAACTCCCATGCCACGCTCCAATTCATATTACAGGGAACTTTTGAAATTAAATCCCATACATTGCGCTTGAAAAATGTACTCTACTATTTATCAGTATATATCTCTTAATCTAAGCAATGTATGTTTTTTTTATAATACTTGTCCACCATGGTAAGTAAGGCATATGATTTTTCAAAAATATCTATGAGAGATTTTTCTTTGAGTTTCAAAAAAAACCCCTTTAGTTTTATTCGCTATTTAATGATTGTTCTATTTAATCAGTCCTTCTTAAGAGCACCTTGTAAGTATATAAGCTGAGATGGGTAAGAACATATTCTAGCATCCATCAATTACTCATCTGAGTTTGTTTATAATTTAACAGAACGTAAACTATCTCTAGAAAGAAGAAAAATACATGGAAGTGTCATAGAAAGAGAACAGATTTCTAAAATCTTTGCAACAGTGTTGTGAAGGCAATAAATAAACTACAGTCTTGCTGCATTGAAACAGTTTTAGAAAGATATATGATTAACCAAGTCAAGTAATGCCAGTAAAGGTGAAAGCAACAGCTGAACTGAAAAATATGATCCATATGAAAAAGAAGAGTAACTAACTTTAAGGAAAAATACAAAGTGCTTTGTAGAAAATGTTTTAAGAATTCCAGCTTCCTGAGCAAGTTTGCAGACAACATGAAACTGGGAAGGATTTTGAACACATTGAATTAAGAAGGATCTTGACAGATTGGAAAGTTCAGCTAGAGTTATCCCAGTGAAGTTCATTGCAGACAAATACAAAGTGCTACACCTCCAGAGGAATAATCAAAAACACAAATAGAAAATGGGGGGCAATTGGCTGGATGACAGCTCTTTGAAAAGGGACTTTGGAATCTTGACAGACCACAGACTTAATTTGATTCTGCAGTTTGATGCAGCTACACAAAAAGCAAATGTCGTTTTGGGCTGCATCTATAGAAGCATTAGGTGCAAGACATGGGAAGTGATGGTGCAGCCTCTCTACTTGGCACTACAGTTCTGGGTACACATTTTAAAAAGGACTGGGAAAAGTTACAGGGTCCAGAGGCAAGTAACAAAAGTGATCAAGGACTTGGGAAGCAAGTCAAACAAGGAGAGGCTGAAGGAGCTAGGCATGTTTAGCTTGTGGAAAAAGTACTTAAGAGTCTTCAAATGTTTGAAGGGCTACTATAAAGAAGAGAGCACCTTTTCTCTCTAGCTGCAGGGAGGAGGATGTGGACCAATGGCTTGAAATTGCAGCAAAGTAAATTTAGATTGGATGTCTGGAAAAACTTCTTTGCTGTTAAATAGTGAAGCAATGGAATCGACTGCCTAGGGAAGTTGCGTACTCTCCATCACTGGAGATGTTCAAGAAGAGATTGGACAGCCACTGGCTGGGGGTGATTTAGGTATAGCTATTCCTATTTTCTACCATGGGTATTTCCCACGTTTCTGGGCTTTGCTGGTTGCTCCTGCCCCTCCCCCTTTTTCTTCTATATGTTTTAAAGCCTCCCCAGAGGCTTTGGGTGTAACTAAGGCTGGGGACTTCAACTGGGTGTGCCAGTGTCAATCTCCTCAAAGGAGAGGCGGTTGACATTGGGTACCTTGACTTCCAAAAGGCCTTTGATCTAGTATCCCATGATGTTCTCATGAGAAAACGGAGGACTGTGAACTTAACCATGAGACAGTTAGGTGGGTAGGGAGCTGGTTGCGGGGTAGGACCCAGACAGTTCTAATGAACAGATCTGTGTCATCTTGGCGAGAAGAAGGCAGTGCTGTCCCTCAGGGATTGGTGCTTGGTCCAGTACTTTTCAACATCTTTATTAATGATTTGGATGCAGGGGTGAAGAGCTCACTGGCCAAGTTTGCGGATGACACCAAGTTATGGGGAAGTGTAGTCATGCTTGAAAATAGGCTGAAGATACAAGCAGACCCAGACAGGCTAGCACATTGGGTGGATTGGAATCAAATGAAGTTCAATGTCAAGAAATATAAAGTGCTCCATCTGGGGACAAAAGACCCCCTATACTCCTACAGGCTTGGCAACGCCAAACTGACCAGCACCACAAATGAAAGGGACTTGGGGGTAATAATAGACCACAGTATGAATATTAGCCAGCAGCACAATGCTGTAGCCAACAGGGCAAATAATACCCTGGCATGTATCAATCCATACATCTCCAGCAAAACTAGGGAAGTGATTCTTTGATTCTACTTGGCATTGGTGAGACTGCAGCTGGAGTACTGCATCCAGTACTGGGTGCCACACTTCAACAAGGACATGGTAAACCTTGAGAGAGTTCAGAGAAGGGCCACCTGTATGATCAGAGACTTGCACGGCAAGCCACTAGAGGAAAGGCTGAGGGAGCTGGGACTCTTCAGCCTGAAAAAGAGAAAGCTGAGATGAGACTTGATAGTGGCTTACTGTTACATCAGGGGCGTTCATCAAGGGCTCAGTGAACAACTGTTTACCAGGGCACCCTTGGGGAAAACCAGGAGTAATGGCCACAAACTCCTGGAAGACTGTTTCAGGTTCAACATTAGGAAAAACTTCTTCACAGCTAGGGTGTCCAGACTGTGGAATAAGCTCCCTCCAGAGGTGGTGCAATCACCTACCCTGGAAATCATCAAAAGGAGACTGGACAGTCACCATGCTGGGGTCACCTGACCCCACCTGTCATTCTTCCTACCTGGTGTAGGGGGCTGGACCCAGTGATCTACTGAGGTCCCATCCAGCCTTGCAATCTATAAATCTATGAATTTCTCCTACTAGGAGCAAAGCCAGAGGTTCTTGGTTAGAGGATCTTGCCCCTCTACTCGGGGTCAGATCAATTGCCCTATTTAGGGTCAGAAAGAAATTTTACCCCTTGGTCAGATTGGTATGGACTATGGGGGCTTTTGCCTTCCTCTGTAGATGGGGGCATGGCCTCTGCCCAGGATCTCTTGAGTGTATACTGACAGCATTTTATAGAAGCAGGACATTGGCTCCTGTGGTTTCCTTGCTTTGTCTGTGGCAGGTTACAGTGTTAGGTCTATGTTGTGTCAGGGTTGACAGTAGTCTTATCTACAGTTTTGATTATGGCTGTATGAGATGGCTTGGATAGGGGTGTTCCTGTCTCAGGTAGGAAGATGGACTAGGTGAACTCTGGAGGTCCCTTCCAACTCTATTTCTCCATGACTCTATGACAATGCTAGTGCAAAGTATGTTAGAAGTGATGCTATCACAAAAATACATGAACTCAAATCACTATGGAAATATAATTGTTTCTTTCAAGCTCAGTGCATCATTTTTGCACTAAATCAATAGGCACCTGTGACTTCACGGGTGTCAGTACACGGCATGTGGTGGTGGAGCTTAGGATGCTTCTCTGTATCCTCTTATAATTTTTCCAAAGAACTATAGGTACCCCAGCTTTCCCACCTGCCATGTCTTGGATGTTATTATAATGTGTTCTAATTTATGATGTCACTAGTATATTTCGGTTTTTTGTTTGTTGGTTGGTTTGGGGTTTTTTTAAGGTTTTTTTGTGTGTGTCTCTATTAGGGTCCTGGTATTATAGAGGAAAATCTCGCTCGCCTTCTTGACTATCCACACACACACACACACATAAATATATATATATATATATATATTCACAGTGGGATTCAGATTAACACTTGTCTTTATTTTTATCCTTTATCACGCTATACAAACTTTCTTTACATTTAGGCAGAAGCGGTCCATTTATATCATTTTCCTTTTTTTTTTTAACCTTATCAGTTACGTCAACTTTGTAATTCTATCTATATAATGTTCTTACATAACTACTATCGGTTTGGTTGGACTGAACTTGGTTT
Organism: Crocodylus porosus; assembly: GCF_001723895.1. Lineage (NCBI taxonomy): Eukaryota > Metazoa > Chordata > Crocodylia > Crocodylidae > Crocodylus > Crocodylus porosus. Next base: position 86,351,711 of record NW_017728918.1, read on the forward strand.
TAGAAAACAAAGTCTCTTTATCTCTTGTTCGTCTGTTTATTTCTTTTGGGGCAGAATTTTATCTTCAAACCCCACCATATACTTTCTCTTTATTTTTGTTGCTATAAGTGTGTACTTTTTATCTTGCATGTGCCTGAAGCCTTGAATCCTCATGACAGACACCCAGATGCCGTCTCCAAGCTTGTGAGAGTGGGTCAATTCACTCTCTTCTTTTTTTTTTGTTTATTTTTCAGGGCAACTGCCCACTGCGTCCCGCAGTGTGTCTCCTTGGGGTCAGCCCCTCCTCCTCTGAGCTCCGCTCTCTCCAGCGTCGTGAGAAGTCTTGAGGTAAGTCCCTTATCCTCTGGGGATCCTCTTTTTCCCTCTTTTTCTCCTTCATCCACTCTCTTTTTTTCCTTTTTTTTTTTACTCTCGGAGCTTCCATCCTAATATGGTAACGGCTCCGGAAGCGGCATTTACTCTTCCACATTGCACATGATGGCTTCTCAGATCATCATGGTTATTGAGAGCCAAACTAAGATCTCTTGTTTCAGAAAGAAACAGCTCCTATCACTTGACTAAAAGAGAAACTCGGTTAGCAGCATAGAGCTTTTGACACATACTGAGCTTTTTCTGAATGGATAAAATATGTGGAAACAATACACAAATACAGAAGCCTATTGACTACAATACTCTAAACATATTGCTGTATGTTAGAGTATCTAAGATATATATGAAAATGAATACTCTCATGTAAGCTATTTGAGACAGGGATTTTCTCTTTTTGTAGGTAAAGGCAGTGCTTAGCGTATTGTAGATTTTAGAACAACAGTAAATACATTATTATATTTTGGAGTGGAATTTGCCAATTTTCAGCTCCACATAAAAATATCATACCTATCAGGTGTCTGGAACCTTTATCCTTTCTGAGCCCAGCCGAAATGCCTATGAAGTCCCAGACTCCTGAGTCACAGAAATAAAGTTTTGGAATGAACTCGTTGTCCTGCATTTTATGTGGTAGCTTGAATTTCTCTTGACCCATCTCAGAAATAATGACGTTCCAAACAATTTTTTTCATTTCTTCTTTCCTCCATCCCTGTGTGTTTCCTACTTTGTTTCCATTCATTCCTGCAGCTTCCTGGGTCCAGCAGCTGTCCTTCATAACAAGAGATGCTGTAATTCCCAGGATCACATCCAGTCCTGAAAACTGTAATAAACTCCTTCCTGAACAGTAATTGCCATTTTCCAGAACCTGGACAGTGTGTGACCGGATGGAAATCAATGCACACTGAGGTCATGGTGACAGACCCATTAGGTACAGAAACCTTGGGCTTGTTACAAGATAACATTAGGCATTTGAGAAGTGAGTCTCTGAACTACAGAAAAGGATTGTTTTAGTACCCACTGAAGTCAATGAAGCACTCCTAAGCATTTAAATGGGCACTTGGAACTGTGAGCCAGCCTGAGCCATGGCTGGCAGATAAATCACATAAATACATGGATGCATGCATAACTGACCAGAATGCTGCAGAGATAGTTTCATAGTTTCTAGGGTCGGCAGGGACCTGAGCAGATCAAGTCCGACCCCCTGCCATGGCAGGAAAGAGTACTGGGGTCAAACGACCTGATGCGAGGGACATGCCAGTTCTAGAAACATCACAAAGCACTATAGCACTTGGGTTTAATGGAGTACCTAGGTTAAAGATTTTAGTTGTGAGACTTTTATTCTTTCTTTTCATATAAAACTGAAACATGCTATGGGAGATTGTGATAAAAAGGATTGAACCTTAATTGCCGCTGGAACGTAGCTTATTGCACTTTGAACTGTCTGAATTTGAGTGGGGTGTTATCTGAGTTTGTTTGGGAAATTCACACTTTACAAGGTGACAGGACCTGCCTCCTAAATGGAAGGAAAAAAATTAAAACCAGTAATTGGCAACATTGCCAAAATAAGGTGATTTTCAACTGGAAACTTACTATTTTCAACTGGAAGAACCTAAGCAAGGGAGCCTGCTTTTTGTTAAAACACTTGAGAAAAACAGGGAGATTCTAGTGAAACAAGCCATGAGATTGAAGGCCACCTTCCCTTCTGGGAACCTCAAAAGACACTAGATCGGGGTGCTCAACCTCTGGCCATGGACCAGAACTGGCCCCTGGTGCCGTGCAGTTTGGGCAGCAGGGCTCCTATGGATCCTATGGGTAGCCCTGCAGGCTGTGGCTCTGTATGCTAGATTGGGCCCAGAGGGCCTGATGCTCGTAGTATGCAGGGGCAGGGGAAATGCAGGGCTCTCTGGAGCCTGATCCCAGCTAGGTGGAGGCAGCGTGCGGCTGTGCACTGCTTTTGCCTGGCTGGGAATGGGCTCTGGGCTTCACATTGCCTCAGTCCAGCTCTTGTGCACCAGGATCAGACTGTGGTTGGGTGGAAGTAGAACAGGGCTCTGAAGATAGGAGCAGTGCAGGGCCTGATCTGGCCCATAGGCTGGCCTTGTGCCATTCATCTTGCCCTGAGAGCTAAAACTGTGAGCACCACTGCCCTAGATGAAAACTGAAAAGATAATGGACTCTTTTACTTGGTAGATTTTTATATAGTCTTTGTAACTTTATTACCAAAACATTTTATCTTGTATTTAGTCATGCATTTTCTATATACTCCACTTTGGTTTCTGTGTTTTGGCCCTAAACAATGAAAAATAATGACAAGAGCTAGATTCTAACCTACACCTTGTATAATGGAATGGCATGGGGTATATGACAAGGCAATGAGAAGGAGAGTATGGTAAGAAAGTGAGCAAAAGCTTTTGGATTCCACATGAGAAGGATTAAAAGGATAAAAATTGGGGAAAAATCAGCATTTTAGAAGAAAAATGATAATCCTACTAAACACCGAAATTTAGAGGAATGGCTTATAGTGCAGTGCAATGCAATGCAGTGTGCAGACTAAGAAATCTTATTGATATTGATGTGGATGCATGAGGTTAATAAAATACAAAACTGGAAACAGAAAATGACAGGGTCAGTGAACAAGTCACTGAAGGCTTGCTGAGAAGGAAGAAGGGCAGCAGAAAACACAATGAGTTAATGTTAGACAAAGGGGCTAGGAAGAATAAGAAATGCTCCTGCAAATATATCAAGGGAAAAAGGAATACCAGAGTGGCAGTAGGTTCCATTAATAAATGAAGAAGAGAAAGAAATTAATGACTTAAAAATGCCTGAGACACTGAACTCCTTTGTTAAATATGTCTTTGAGATGAAAAATGTATAAATGAATTTTGAATAATCAGTAAGGATGGGAGACACTGTTAAAATTACTATTGATAAAGAGCAGCTAATGGAATATTTGGAAAATGTGAACAAAGACAAATCAGGTAGCTGAGGAACTATGTATCATAGAGTGGAAGAGAATTTGCTCAGGAATGCAACAAACCACTGACCATTATTTTTGAAAAAATCATAGATAACTGAGGAAGCAAAATCCAGTGACAAGGTAAAGGTGTTTCTGACGTCTAAAAAGGAAAGGAAAAAAGAACAATCATGGTAATTACTGTGCTATGACTTGATCCTAGACTGCATCCACAACCAGCACAACTTGGAAGATGTGAATGCATAGGCAGCAGTAAGCCACTTTTGTAATATGTTTAGCCTCTACTTTTCCTTGTTCCTGTAGATATTTGGATGTTGGCCTGTTGGGTTAGTTTCTGACTGGTCTGCTGTACAACTAACTGCCCCTTCAAGCCATCCATCCCCTTTTTGCTTGTCTTTTGACCTCTGAACGAGAGGTCACAGAGGAATTCCTCTGTTGGCTATATAAATCCATCTTTAGGCTGCTTTGCACCACCCAAACAGCACTGCACAGTGTGATGGGGCCAAGAAACAGACTCCTCAAAATAATGGATCAAACAATAAAGAAGGAAAAAATATTGAAACACATGAGGTGTGTCCCCACAAGTGCACACGTGCAGTTTGCAGCAGTTTGAGGTGATGCAAACCAAATGTGGCACATGTGCAAGCATTTGCCAGGCTGCTAGTTTGCAGTGTGGTGGGGGTTTTTTGACACTAGGAGATCTGGATGTAAAAAAAAAAAAAAAAAACCGCTAAAAGAAGTGGCATGGTGCACTTGGCAGCAGTATGCACCACCAGAAACCAGAGCCTGGCTGGCCAGAGCCACATTCTGGCTGCTGGTTAAGCTCTGAGCACCTGGATCACAGCTGCCCTGGGAGGCCCCCAGGACCCCAGGTAAGGTTGATGGGGCCAGCAAAAAGCAAAAGCACAAATTTGTGCCACTGCTATTTTTGCTGTAGCAACCTCCCCCGCCTTCCCTCCCGCATGTGGGGATGTGCCCATGAGGCCCAACCTGCATTAATTGAATGTGAAAACTCCCCTGGACTTTAATGGTCCTTTGAGAATAATGGGACCGTGAGCAGTAAGCAGCATGAGTTTATAAAGCATACATTTCACTAGACAATGTTTTTGATAAAAGCTGATGTAATTAGTAGGCTGAAGGTGAAGGTGAAGGCTGATGCTGGGACATAAAACTGAAAATGAACAACTTTTGTTGACACTATTAAAGATTATAAACATGCCATTCTGGAGATGTGTATCAACAGCATCATGCATGTTTATGGCACTATATAAATCACAGGTATGCAGTATGAACTGCATCATATGGTTCAAATGCATATTTAGCACCTTCATGATAAAATTTATAGTCATACAATCAATTATACCAATCCTGTTATGTGATGACATACCAGCCTTTGTTGAACTGACTGCTAACACTACTAGGAAATACTACTGCAATATATTTTGGTCCACTGCATAGTTTGCTCTGCCTTTCTTATTCGCAGTGCTTGTGACATGGTCAGTGGGGAGATGGGTCTGTAGTCCTTAACCTGAACTCATCTAAATTATTTTAATGGGAGTCGGGGCTGAGTAAAGAGTTGAAGAAAAAGCTTTGGCATAAAGAAAAAAACATAATTTGTTCATGTCAAGATGGAATCATAATATATGATGTTACCACTTCTGTTTCCTTCAAAATAGTTTCCATTTCTAGTTGGGCTGGAGGTCTGATGCCGCAGACCAGCAGAAGATGGACCCCCAGAGCTGTGCTTCTCAACCTTTTTAGTAGCAAGTACCCCCTGATTTCTGACAATTTTAATAAGTACCCCAACACTCAATTTCCAGGGGATTTTATACTTACAGACTAATGTTGGAAGAAGAGCTGTGTATATAAGGCCGTGCTGTGACAGATGTCTGATCTGGTGTGGGTAGGGTTGCCACCTTTTACACCAGGGGTGCACAACTCAAGTATGTACATGGGCTAGAGCTGATGTTGGCCAAAGGTAGGAGGGCTGAACCCAGTGCCACACAAAGCATGACATGCCAAATTATTACTGGGGAATTTAAAGCACTGCGCAATGCATGGTGCACCAAATTTTTTGCCATAGTTTTCAGAGGAAAAGAGGGCAGGAGAAAGAGGAAAAGAGGGTGAGAGAAAGTGTTGGGGTACCCGCATATCACAGGTTGAGAAACAATGCCCCAGAGGACAGCTGAACAGGATGAAGACTATGGAAGAGCCTCCAGAAAGATGTCCCTCTCCAGAGCTCTGCCTCATTATATACATGGAGCCTATGCAATGAAAGGCAGAACCAGAGGGACTGAAAATGTAGTGATTCATGCTCACAGGATCACCCAGGTAATCTTCAGGTATGACAGTTTCTGCTCAGTGGGAACCCAGTGAAAATAAATATAGATAAGTTAAAAAGAAACATTTCTATTCAGCCGCTGCAAATCCTTTTTCTTGTTAATTCTCTTTTGTGCACAGTTTGTTTGATCATTTCCACTATCACATATGGCCAACTGGAATCCACTGGCAACAAACCCCTGTGCTGAATTGCCATTTATACTGAACAACGCTTATGCTGTTGAGAACTTCAAAATGAACTGTTGCTACCACAGCTGTACATCTGTGGGGTCGTAATAAGTGGCAATAGGCAATGGACCAAATTCTGCCCAAGAGCAGCACCATCAGACCTCTTGGGCTCAACATTAATAAGGTTAACTTCCATGAAATCACTGGAGCTAAAGGGGGAATGAATTTGGCTCATTTGGATACAGTTATGTCAGTTGTTCTGAAATAATTATTTCTGCATAATCCTCGGGCATTTACTAATAGTTTGGAAAGAAAGGTAAGAGACAAATGGCCCTGGTGGGCTGAGGCACTAGTCTCATTTGCCTAATGGTGGTATATGGACAACAAAGCAAGTAGGGATTATACAGCCATCATTCACTTACTCCCTTGAATTTAAAGCATGAAGGTCAGGAAGAAAAGGAGGACAATGGGATGTGCAATTTATTGGTTAAAAACTCCTGCCAGCCAATGGAGAAGAGTACAGGTAATAAACCAAAATGTTCTGGCTGCAATTACAAAAATTAATCAGGAAATTCAATTGGCTCCAGCTACACATCAGCTCCAATATTCCACAAGGGAAAGAACGACTTGATGATTCATGAGTCCTTCTAAGTTTTATTACCAACAGAGACATATTATTGAGCTATCCAAACACTTTTCAGGTATAGACACGAACACAGGCATTGCAAACACATGCAAGCTTCTGCACTGTGCCTCTGCAGTTATATACAGTTGCTGCCTTCTGAACTAATAACAACCCAAGCCCAGACTAAGTGCCTTTTTGTCTTGGTTATATTATGCCTCTAGCCCCATAGGGGTCCAGTTAATTTACATATATTCCACTAGGGTTGATAACACTTGCCATTTTAAGATCTTTTTTCAGATATGTAGAACTTTGCCAGAGTTTAAGCACTCAGGCTGAAATGTCCTGTGCCTCTAACAGAATTATTTTGGAACATTTTAACTCAGACAGTTCAGCTGTTTCCAAAACTAAAACTAAGAAACCTGCATTGTTCTGCAGTGTCCTGGGACCTTTGCTTCATGAAGCACAGGCTTCTGAGCAAGGACACAAAATTTGGAAATGTGATCTTGGTCTTTTGCTGTTCCTGGGAACAGCTATTCAAACTGGGCCAAGATAAAAACTACAGTTTACACATAATCAGTAGAGACTTATTAGAGATTCACAGCTAAAATCCCCAAATACCTTGTGTGCTTTGAGCATACTCCAACCACTTGGAGATCCTAGATGGGGCTGAATTATATTAAATAAACCTTGACTGAAAGGTAACAAAGGCACTTAACACATGCAAAACTTCTTGAACATGTGTCTACTTGCATGAAGATAAGTGCACTTAGTAAGGTTGTAGTTACAGCCTACAATTAGTGCATACTAATTTTAATTGGTGTTAAAGTCAGCATGTGATTTGAGCAGTCACATGCTCAGGGTGAGTACTGCTCTGACCTGCCCTTAGAGGGTTGGCAAGCAGGAGCATGGCTAAGAGCCAAGTTGCCTCTTGTGTCTGTTCAGTTCACCTGCTTTCAGGGGCAAGGTCAGTGGCCTACATTGTGGCTAGCCAGGGGGTGGCAGGGCCTCTCAGCCCCTGCCTGGCCTGACTGGGTCCCCACAGCCCTCTGCCATCTGGATAAGGCCCAGTGTTACCCCCCACCCACCTCTTGGTCTCCCTTCCTGCTCCTCAGGACTTTCCTAGTGTCCTGTCTGCCCTCACAGCTCCCCCTCTGCTCCCTCTGGTCCTTGTAGCTTACCTGCACCACTCATGCCCCCGGGCTCACCTATGGATGCCAGCACTGTCCCAAGGAAGCAAGCAGGGAAGGGGAACCCACTTGCCATCACCACTGCCACCACAACTGCTGGTCACTGGTGCTCTCTGGGCTGAGCCCAACCCAGACAACAGTGGCAGTGGCAGTGGCAGGCAGGTTCCTCTTTCGTGTTTGCTTCCCTGGGACCATGCCAGCAGCCACAGGTGGGCCAGGAGTCGGGGGGTGGAGATGGTAAGAATGTAATACAGTATTTTTTTCTTCTCCTGCTACCAGCTAATTATTATTTAGTTCGGTAGCTTAAGTACTCAAAGTGTGTGCTATAATGCTGATGCTACAGGATGCATGAGGAGAAGGAAGAAGATGTGTATAACTGTGTATAATTGTTATTTAACTTTATTTTCCTTAAAAAAATACACTTTGGTATACTACATTAAAAACCTACTGCTTATGTCAAAATCATATTATATAAGTTTACAAATCAAAGTTAAGGAATTTACAAATGAAAGTTAGGAAAACAATGTGTTTGCTGTGGCAATCTTAATGCTCCCTAATTCCTGTATGGTGGCACAGTCTTTAATTGAATGATCAAATGCTATTTTTTTATATGGTGCTCCTAGGATCATAGAAAAGCAGGGCTGAAAGGGACCTTACAAGGTTATCTAGTCCAGCCTCCTGCTCAAGGCAGGATAAACCCTGGCTAAACCATCCTAGCCAGGTGTCTGCCTAGCCTGCTCTTGAAGACTTTCAAGGAGGAAGATTTCCAGGAATTTCTGTAAGTAGTCTATCTCATAGCCAGAAAGTTCCTCCTAATCTCCAACCTAAATTTCCGTTGCTGCAGCTTGACACTATTGCTTCTAGTCCTGTTCCCTACAGTCACAAAAAAAGCCCATCTCCAGCCTCTCTATAATCATCCTTCAGGTATTTAAAGACTGTTATCAGCTCCCTTCACCCTCCAATTTAAGTGTTCTCCAGACTAAAAAAAACGTATTTCTTTCAGCCTTTCCCCATATGTCTTGTTTTACAGGCCACTAATCTTTTTGTTGCTCTGCACTGGACTCTTTCAAATCTGTCCACATCCTTCTTGAAGCATGGGGCCCACAAATGGATATACTACTCCATATGAGGCCCGCCAGTGCTGAATACAGCAGACAAATAACTTCCATTGCTTCGCAAGTGATACTCCTGTTAATACAACCCAGTATGCTGTTGGGGTTTTTTCACACTGTTGGCTCATATTCACCTTTTGGCCCAATGTAACTCCCAGGTCCTTCTCTGCAGTACTGCAGCCTAACCAGGCATTCCCCAATCTGTATTTGAGCATGCAGTTTTCCATCCCAAGTTCAGGACTTTGTACTTGCCCTTGCTGAATCTCATCTGATTGCAGATGATTTCTCTAGTCTACTCTGCAACTCTATCCAACTTGGTGTCATCTGCAAATTTGCTAAACATGAACTCAGTCCCATCATCCAATTTTTAATGAATGCATTAAACAATACTGGAATGAGGACAGATCCCTGGGGAATCCCACTTGATACCTCCTCCCAAGTACACATTGAGCCATTGATGAATACTTGTTGAGTAAGATTATCCAACCAGTTACGTATCCACCTTTCAGTACTTTCATCTGCTTCATTCACTGACCAGTCTGATCACTCATGGAGGCAGAGATAATGTAGAACAGACATGTGATATTTCCTACCTTTTGGGAGCTCATTTTTGCAACCTCAAGTCACTTATTTCAAAGATATTCCTTTACAAATCACATATCCAAATGCATTTTTAGAGCAGATTTGGGTGTCTTGCTATTGTTGTTTGCTAAGCATGCCTAGGCCTGATTCTCACATGCAAATCAAGAATAATTCCATTCAATTCAGCAGGATTACCCTGGTGTAATACTAGCATAAAAAATCAGGATCCATCCCTCTGCATCTTCCCTGTCAGTGGCTACCCAAATTATATAGCAGTTGAGCTAAATACCTTACAGCTCAGACTCTTCCCAATAAACCAAAGAAAATCCAATCAAGCCTTCTCTTTCAAAGGAATTTAGTTACCATGTAGAACACCAATAAAAGCCTCTTACACATAAAGAGGACAGCTCTTCCTGAAGCATCCTGCCTGCACCGCGTGGAATAATTATGCCTCTTGTGAATCAATATATCTTTATTCCAGGGAAAGAATGTTCTTTTAATATGTTTATGAGAGTAAAGTGATACAGATTATCAAAACAGCAAATAGCAGGTTAAAAGAACCCTATTCTGTCAGTGAAGTACAGTTTTTATTATTATACGGGTAAATGACTTCCAAATTTGAGGGTAAACTCCAGGGATTTTCTAACTGCTGCAAAACTATTTCTATGGAGGTAAATTCTCCCCAAGGAACTATTGCCTATGATGTACAAGATCTGACTGTGAGCCAGGAGATCTGAGTGCTGTTCTTGGCTCCACCACAGGTGTCTTATTTGATCATGGTGATAATGATTTCAAGTATCACTGCCCCAGTTCTGCCACATGTCAAGTGAAGATAATACCTACCTCAGACAAATGCTTGACAAATACTCCGAGATTCACAAATGAAAGGGACTTTGGAAGTTCAAAGTGCAGTTTATGTTGATATTGTTAGGAAGGATAAACTGCAGATGAGAATTAATCCCTCAAATTTCAAGGGTTCAAAATGTGCCTGTTAAAAGCTACTGGGTTTCAAGATGACCTTAACTATCACTACCATGGATAATCATCATCATCATAATAGCCTATGAATTCACCAGGAAGTTATTTCCTCTGAGCAACAAGAGATTGTGAGATGGTACAGGTCATGTTTAAATTAGGAAAAAAGGTTGTTTTTGAATGCTTTTTAACTAACGCACATTTAAACATGGCTTCGCACCTTCAAATTATATGTATGGTTCTTGGTCAACCATAGGCACCCTTTGTCTACACTGGGCACATCTACACGAGACGCTTACCGCACAGTAGCTCATTACTACTGTGCAGTAGCATCCCCAGGCACAAACCATGAAGCGATGTTACCGTGCAGTAGTAATGAGCTATTGCATGTGCAGTAAGCATCACTAGGCAACTGTGCTGGGATGCTACTGTGTAGTAATGCTGGTTACTGTATAGTCATTTAGTAGTTGGTTATGCAAGTACTAAATGACTGCGCAGTAACAATTGTGCAGTTGATGGCTCGTGTAGATGCATCCACTGGTTACAAATTCCTGTTTAAAATTATGTTACCTAATACCTTGGAAACAACCAACTGGTTTTTTTTGTTGAGACATGGGCCACAGCATGGCCAGGCCCCAAGTCAAAAGAAGTAAGCTGAGTAATACCAGAAATTGGGCTTTGGGCATGGCATTCGCCCTCAAGAATTGATGAATAGATTATGGATGGGAGAATGGATGGAAGCTAAAGGAAATAGGAACATATCCTGTTAGGAAAGAGATTCTAAAACTAAAGGAAGAGCTGGATATAGAAAAGGAAGATGGCACAGGTAAAGGGGAGAGATGTGTAGGGGATGGCAGTAAGAGACCGGAGCAAAGAGGTTAAAAGATTCAGAGCCCTATGAACTTGGAAAAGGAGAGGGACTGCAGAGACAGAGGCCAGACCTTACAAGCAGGCAAAGGCAGAAACCACTTCTCCAGCAACAAATGAGAATGGATGTAAGTGACACTGAAATCACAGAGAAGGGGTTAAATAGTCACCAATGGCTAAGAGCCAGGTTGTATAATTATGCGATGAACTGATACACCATCTTTTTAGCTAGTAGCCAGTGCAGTTTTTGCCATACGTGTACTATACCTAATTGGCTGGTTTATTGCTTTTTTAATTGTCTAAGTGAACTTTCATAGGCAAGGGCTTCTTTTATCCTTTATACCCTAGAATGTATGAGAATCATGTGGGCTGAAAGTATTTATGTGGACAGTCTATCAGAGATGAGATAAAATGTAAGGTCCATGGGGGATAAGCAACCTGAGGGTTTTTTCTGTCAAAATACTGTCTTCCAACATCAAAATTTGTCAGATTCAATTCTGCTTCATAGTAGATAAGTGTAGGGTCTAGGAGATACCTGTGGAGCCATCAATCCACTGGATCATGGTGCACGCATAAGAAGTCTAATCAGGTGCCTGGTGAATCCACTTGTGGCTGACAAGCACAATTCCAGGAAAGATACTGTGGTAAACAGATGAATATACTTCAAGGCTTTCTGAGCAAAGGTTTATCTTAGAGTCCTCTCAACAGGGCAGTCTTTGCTGGGGCAACAATGCAGACTGTTATGAAATGAGATTTCCCCACCATGTCTCCAACGCTAAAGCTACTGCAGCCAGTGGCTCTTTTTCACAGCCTCCGCACCACAGGATCTCAGAAAATTGTAGAAGAGATGCTCCTATTTTCACACTCACCAGGGCAATTCCCTAAAGCACCACTCTCCAAGGTTAGAAAATACACAATAAATCCCGGAGGCACTGATGGTACCTTTGATTCATTTGGCTGAAGAGGGAACTAACCTCACATAAAGACACTTTCTCTAATTCAGTCTACCTGGGTCTTGGTCAGGAGATATGGACTGCAGTTCCTGAGGTACTGGAGTATAAATATTCCCACTGGCGAGTCATTAGGTGAGAGGGAAGATTTCACTCTTTCTACTTCCTGACCAAGTGTTTGCAAGGGGTGAAGAAACCTTTCCTCTGCTTCAGTAATTTACTTTTTCTCCCTTGAACACAGCAGTTACGTATTACCTTTTATTCAGGGCTGAATGAGGGCTCAATCTAGTACTGATGGTCTAATTCAGGAAGGTAAATGTTGGCTTTGGTTCTGCCGTTTTTGCTCATGCAAGGAGCTCCACTGAGGGCAAGGATGAGTTAACACACTGAGATCTATGACTCCAGATCCTGGAATCATATGATTCACCTCAAACCTCAATTTTTTTTTTTAAACAAAGTTGCTGGACTTCGTGGTAGCAGAGAAAGGTTTGAAAAGCTTACTTAAGTGCTTGAACATCCAGTGGAGGGCATGGGCACACGAACACGTTTTCGTGAGGTAAACAAGGGGGGCAGGGAGACATCCAGTATATCGGCTGCCCTGCAGTACTGCTGCTATACACACTCTTACCTCTGGTGAATGAAGGCTAACCCATGGTAAATACCCTGAGCACCTGTTTCATTGAGGACAGAAATACTGCTGTTTAAGCAACGGGTAAGAAAGCGCACAACCTTATTTATTGCGTGGTGCTCTGCTAAAAATGGTTGCAGGTACACTGTAGGAGGCTCATGGCACCTCAAACAGGTTTGAGGCACCACAAACCTCACATGCATGCTCATCTGTTCATGCCCTATGCAGCTAAAGTTATCAGTGTAAATACTACTAACCTGCCCAAGGGGGAGCTGGATTTGGGTCACAGTCTAAAGGTGAATATTTAAAAAAATATAAAGCTCTTGCTAACTCTTTGTGAGCCTGGAAGGTGGAAGGGGAAATAAACTGCACATCTCCATTTAAAAACATAAATCTTGAGTTGAGGGGCCAAGTGCCCTTTCTCTTCTCCAGCAATTCTGTCCTATTTTACTTTTCTCATTCTCCTCCCTTCCCTTCCCTTCCCTTCCCTGAAGTTCTGTGCCTTTCTTCCAAAAAGTAAACTAGGAGTAACCCTAGTAGAAGAGTTAATCTGGGTTGACTACCCAGCTGTTTACCTCGCTTCTCAGGTGAATTTTGTAGCCCACCCTGAGCTCCCTGCTACCACAGCTACACTTACAGAGGCACCCAACGTTGCTAGCTCAGATGGGTCTCTGCTTTGTCTCATGAACCACCCCCCTCAATCTCAGAAATATGGGCATGTAACATTACATGCATGATTATTCCCATGGAGAACTACATGAGCAAAAATAAACTTCTGCCAAAGTGTTTATTAGATTGAGGCTCCAGATTAGAAATTACTTGAAGGAAGGAATCTATCTTCTTACCAATGGGTCTCAAGAGTATGTGTATACCAACTCCCCAGTGATCTCAGGGTGGGATGCTCCCAAACACACCCTCTCTGAATCCCACATGCCAAACCTGAAAGTGCAGCACTGAACCTGCTCTGGGGTCATCCCCCTATGGCTGTTCTCAAAACCTCTACCTCTGACATGGTCTAGTCACCCCCAAAACAGCTTCACAGCCACATTTCCAGGTTTGATGCATGAAACTGGGACCAAGTAGGCAGAGCTGTGCTTGGGGAGCTGTGCCCCTCCCCAAGGATGCCAGAGACAGGGGACTGCCCCTTAAACAGAGGTCCTGATCTGAGCAGACAGACACCTATGTGAATGCAGTTTTCCACTGGCTTCAACAGGGCTCAAAGCAAGGGTCTACCTGCATTGTTCATTTTGCCAGAGTGGGACCTGTGTTTATAAGTTCTTCCAGGGCACAGTTTTTGTTAAGCTCTTCCCAATGATGAGAACTCTCCTTATAACCCAGGTTAGAAAAGTGTCCACCCCAGCTCACAAAACAAAACAAAACTGCTATAAATCATAAGCAGTGGACATTGTGCAAAAGACACACCTGTCAGCAAAGAGACCCTAGCAAGCCAATTCAGTGACATGAAGTAGATTTCATGAGCTGTTTCTAGACTACAACATTTCAGTCTGCCTCTGTCTCCACAAGGCCATTTATTAATCTGTAACTGCCTGGTAGAAGCCCCATGTGGGAACCTGTCGGACAAATCCCTAAAGCACAACTCCCTTTGTCAGTGTTAGAGGACACGTGGTCATTTCCTCTGGTCCCAGAGGTGCTAAGAGCACTCATTCTGGTACTCTTCACATCATATTCAGTGTGGACATAGGGTACAGGGGGTCACTCAGAGACACCAGTCACTAGGAGACATTGATTCCATAACCTGGACAATTCCTCTTCAACACTCTGATAGTTTATTAGGGTAGCTCATCATCAGGACACCATGTTTTCCCCCATGTGAGAAAATGTCCCATAACTTCTGTATTACTTGTTTCTCTCAGGTCCCTTCATAACCTCTTGTCCCAGCAGCCTCCATAGGGGTTTATTATTTTATTTGCTCCAGTTACATTTCTCACTAAATTTTTTCCTTGCTATATAGATTTCTTTCTTTCCATCACCTCTCCCAGCCTCCCTTTTTATCTTGTCTCCCACTGCACATATCATCTGCATGTGGGCTCACCCCTATGGCCCTTCTCTGTACCCTTTTAAGTGCTATAATATTTGTTCTATAATAGGCTGACCAGATGTGAACTCACTTTTTTAAGCTGCATGATATCATATCATCCTCAGTCCTCTTCTAGCCATGGCTTCAGTTAAGTTGTTAGTTTCTTTGCACTCCCAGGCATTTTGAGAGAAGATGGCCATAGTCTTAATCTCATTTCCCTAAATGTTTTTTATTCTTTTGTACTCCCTGGGTTTGATTCAACCTTTGCATCAAGAGGGAATTCATCCCAAAATAGCATCAAGTGGTGTATGTTCACTCCACTACCCTGCCACGTGCAGTTTAGGGGGAAAGGGCAGCTTTAAAAGCTGTGAACAGCTGGGATTCTATAAAACACCAAAAAGCCCACCACAGAGTTGAAACAAATGGTCTGGTCACATGTCCACCAGTACCATCCATTTTGGGGGCTGGTTGCTAACAGACTCTCTCTGAGGGCAGAGGTTTTAAATAATGTGTGGTGCCAGTTCCCTCTGGATGAGCTTCCCATAGCCAAGCTCATATAATATATGACATATTCCACAGGAAAACCTTATATTCAATGTTGCAGTCCATCCAAAATGGACTTCATGCAAAAACTGGTCCAAATGTAAGTGCATATGACATCACAGAAGTCTCCTTGAGTTGCATCTGCTTTCGCTAAGGCTGAGTTTTGTTTATTGTATTCATAAATCGAATCCAAGAAAGGAACATTAATCTGTAGCCCAGCTTATAAACTCCCAGCTTGTCCCATAAATTTCAGGAGTAAATAAAGAGATTCAAGATGTGTGACACAGAAAATGTCTCATTTCTGTGTTTTTACAGAAGAAAAATCTAATGCTCCAGTTATTGCTAAGAGACTCTCTAGTCATCTGTACTTTCTCTTTTTTTCTGATTGTGAAGATACAGCTTTACAAACACAGCCTAATCTGTATAGCTTTTTCACAACACCCAGTATCTATTTCTTTTTCACATTATAGTTTGGAGACTTGGCATGACAGATAATGTCCAACATGTTGGTGTAGGAGATTTGCTTTGAGAAGTACTTCCCAAACACATGCCTGTATTGTATCCATGCACTGAGGAAGCAGAATGGGTGGAACTAGTGACAATTGTATTATCTAATGAGAAATTTTCTATACAACCTGTAGTAGCATTGTTAAAATGTTGCATTTTCATCAGATGAAATTGAGTCTAAAACTTTATATAAGAAAAAAGGAAACAGAGAATATAAAAGTTAAAGAGACAAATGCAGAAAGAATTCTGTAGGCACCTACATTCAATTTTGGATCTGGCCCTATATTCTTTGTAGGCCAGTATTCTTTCCTGCCATGGCAGGGGGTCGGACTAGATGATCTGCTCAGGTCCCTTCCGACCCTAGAAACTATGAAACTATGAATTAGTTTAATATGTCATTCCATTCAAATCTGCAGGGAAAAGTGAGAGAGAGAGTAAGAGATCAAAACGGTATTCACTGGACTTCTAAAAGATCCTAAAAGAATATTTCCTATGTCTTTCAAACAGTTTTATACAGTTCTGTTTAGTCAAAATGCTTTTTTAAACCTTCTTACCACAATAGTTTAATATCTGAGGTGCTGATCTGAGAATGAGAGCCTGTCCTAATGGATCCAGCTCTGACTTCTGTGATTTACTTTATGATTACAGCACCTCTCATTCCTTTTAACTCCATTACCACCCCAGTTGTACAACTCTGGGAGAATAAGATGTGACTCACACGCAGGCATTTCCACAGCATCTCTGCACCGTACTCTTGCACACACGTGTATACTATGTATGGTTTGTCAATAAATAACCCCTATTTTTATTAGCAGTATGTGCAGGTCTTTACAATAAAGTGCTAAACTCCTACGCAGCAGCACCATCTGTGATGCTAGCTATAAACAAAGCATCTGCTGACAATTACTCCATTATCCCACAATAATACCTGACTCAAGAAGTCTATGGGCCAACGAGAGGCAAAGCGCTGCTCGACCTGCTACTGGCTACAGGAGACGACCTGTATCAGTGACCTAGCGATCGATGGGAAGCTGGGTGACAGGGACCACGAGCTAATCACCTTCACCATCCGCCGTAAAGCTGGCAAGTCAGTCAGCAACACAGAAGTCCTTGACTTCAGAAAAGCCGACTTCGACAAGCTCAAGAGGCTTGTCGATTAGGCCCTTAGAGACCACGACCCCAGGGAGATGGGAGTTCAAGAAGAGTGGTTGCTTCTCAAGGAAGCGATCCTCAATGCACAAGCTAAATCTATTCCAACA
>NW_017728918.1:86368842-86383267 GCF_001723895.1 Crocodylus porosus
TAAGCTCCGCTCCCAACTCCCTGTAGTGCCTCATGACCTGGCTGGGGGTGCTCCGAGCTGTGTCATTGGTGCCCACGTGAATAAGGAGCATGGGATAGTGGTCTGTGGGCCGGAGGAGCGTGGGATCCTCTCCGCAATGTCTCGGATGCAGGCCCCCGGGAAGCAGCAGACTTCCCGGGCTAAGGGGTCGGGGCGGCAGATTGCCCCCTCACTCCCCCGCAGGATGGAGTCTCCCGCAACAAACACTTTTCGCTTTGACTTGGGGAGAGCGGGGCCAGTAGCTGCGGTCGAGCCTGGGTTGCCTGCGGGAGCTGGCAACTGAGCAGGCTCTGCTGGGGCTGCAAGAGGTGCGAACCTGTTGCTAAGCTCCGGCGAGGAGGGGCCTTGGTGCGGCGGGCCTTGAGGCCCTCGACCACCTTGGTCCATGCCCCTGACTGGGCAGAGCGGGAGGTCCCAGAGTCCTCCTTAGTCCTGGAGGGAGACGGTGCTCTACCCTGCGGCTCCCGGGGGAGAAGGGCCTGGCAGTAGGAGCCTATCTTCTGCTCACAGTCCCTGATGGTGTGCAGTCTCTGGACTGTGGCCTGTAGCTCCTCCAGCTGGCGCGCCAGAGACCCCAGTAGGGAGCAGACCCCGCAAGGGGCGGTGGCCATGCTCCCAGGCCCCAGAGCCCATGGCACAGGCCCTCATAGTTATGCCTCTAACTGGCAAGAACAAGTGCTCAAACTCCCTGAGAAACAAAACAAATCACAAACAAACAGAGAACTGCAATTAAATCCCATCGATTAGTTCACATTTACTATAGCCCTACAGTAAGAGGTAGATTAAACCATGATTTCTCATGGGTCTAGTTTGGCTGAAACATTTATTTATCTTCTGATCTCCTAGCCACTAAAAACACATTTTTGTGGTAACTGAACTGCAGAAAACCTTAAAGAGACATTGTCAGGCAATGTCCAGAATTTATATTTTGTTTAAGAATTTTACACAATCTAATAGTCACAGGGATTTTTTCACAAGTTTCACAGTATAAACAGTTTTACTTCTTGTTATTTAAACTATTTCCCTAGGAAGTTTGCACTCCAAATAATACTGACATTGTGTTAATACAGCAGAACCTGGGAATGAGACCAGTTAGAAATGGAGCAGTGTAGATTCATTGTCCAAGCTAAGGGAACTGCTAAAAAGTAAAAAAAAACCCAACAAAACCCAGCATAACTAGTGACAAATAAATTAGATGTAATAAGAAAAGGTGCTATCATTTATTAATTACCCACCAAGGGACTTTTAAAACCACCTCAGGCTGATAATGTAAGTTGATTGTATTGCAATGCAGGTAGGCAAGCACAGCAAATCATTTTTAGGTGCTGAACCTGCATGAATGAAGTCCACAGGAGATCTGAGGCTGATTTTAACAGAATACAGATCAGACGTTCTAACACTGCTCTTTCCTTTGTCAGCGTTCCTTAATCTCCCTATATTTTGATTATGAATAATGTTTCCCTCTCTCATCTTTCTCTCTTGGGTTTCAGAATCTCTCTCCCCAACTCCTTCCTTCTCCAGCCTTCAATGCTGTACCAAGGTACGCATTATGAAATGAGTTTATTATGGTTCTCAGCCTTATCAAAGCAACTGTTTTGCACAAGATGACCCATTATGTCTTTTCTGCTTCTAATTCCAAAGAGTACCTCAGGCTGGTTTTACTTATCTTGCAAACTGACCAGAATTATATATAATAAGCCCCATAGGCTTACAAGTCAGCAGCTATAAAAGCAAAAGTTAGTATCTACAATACTTTGTATTTTGTGATGGTTTGTTACTCAGTTATTACAACACACTCGAATTCAGTGCAAATTTAATGAACAAATGTTTTTCTGTTTTGCAACACCAGAGCAGAAATTTCTTAAGCACGTTGTTAGATGATGCCTTAAAACATTTAAGAGTGATTATTTCATTTGATATTTGAGACATCTCAAGATAGAGCCTAGAGTTATGTTTAGCTATTGCAAAAAGAGCCATGTCTGCCCATTAGTAACTCATAACTTCATCCTCTAATCAAGATGAAAAGAAGCCAAGTACTCTGTCTCCTTCTGTGGCCTCTCAGCAGCAGGAGGGTTCAGTGGCATTTCTGCGGCAGGGAGCTTCAGGCAGTGGTGAGAAGCAGCCAGACCACTGTGGGTAGGAGTGGTGACTGCAGTAGTCAGGTTGAAAATGGCCCATGCCCAGAGCTAAGTTCTATTAAAGTGGCTCTCAGCTCCAAAATATTGCTGACCTAGCTCCAAAATATTGCTGACCCCAGCTATTACCCTCTTTCTTCAAACCAGTGTGTAGGGCCAGACAGGGGTGGTGCCCAATCCTGATGTGGGGAGCTGGAGGAACAGTGTCTGGCCCTTGGGACCCAATCCTGGTTCAATGGGATACGAGGGGGCAATGCCAGGCATTGAGTGGTCAATCCTGGTGGAAGGGGACAGTGCTGGACCCCTGGGGACCAATCCTGGCAGGTGAGGGCACGGAGGAGGCGGTGCCAGGCCCAGGGCCTGATCCTGGTTCATGGGGCTTGAATAAGAACATTAACCAGCCCCTGCCCCACTCATCTGGCCCATGGGGCCGAAAGACTGAACACCACTGCCCTCAACCATAGCTGGGCTCCTTTCTCAACAGTTTGAAAATCTTTTGGTTCTGTGTCCTATTACGATATGCATATACACACACATTATGTGTGGGGTTGGAGAGCAGCATGTTAAAGCAATGGTTAACATTTTATATTTGTAGTAAATGGGAATTTGGTGATATTAAAAAAAAAGTCAATCTTTTCAATGACACATGAAGATGGAAAAGTTGCTAGTTTTCTACTTTTTAATTTTTCAACTCCTCCCACCAGTGGAAACATGGGGAGAAAAAGAAAAAGGAAGAAGCAGATGAAACTGGAAAACGGAGGGACAGAAAAATGGTAAACTGAAAAAAAATAAAAATTTTCCAGAGAAGAATGTCCATAACAGCTTGCTTCGAAAATTTAGAATGAATAAAAAGTCATTCACTTTTTGAAACTGCTGGAAAATAAAAACAAAATTTACATATTACTTTTTTTTGTGGCAGTTATCCCCCGTCTCCATTTTCCAGCTTTTCCTCTCAGGGGATACAAAGTCAAATCCTGCCTCGGGTTACATGTGCAAATCAAGCCTTAGGATCAGACCCACAGTCCATTTAATCCCACCTCCTGAAGCATAAGGCACTATCTCCCTTCCAAAACTTTACAGTGTACACTGCAACTCGTTTATAGCATACACTGCAGACAGACACAGGGATGGATTTCAGCAGCACAGTGCAACTTGACATTAATTTACCAGGCATTTAAGTGGTTCTAGTGCAAGGGTTACAAGGGTTCCCACCATGTCACGTGCAGCACAGGGCAGACCCTCCTTAGCCTGCACAAAGGATTTGGGCTCAGTTTTTCTGCCCTCTCCCACAAAAGGGATGGAGAGGCTTTCAAAAGGGGGCTGGCTTCAGAGATGATGCTCATGGGCAACCAGCACGGTTTCATTAGGGGCAGGTCATGTCAGACCACCCTGATTGCCTTTTATGATCAGGTCACAAAAGCACTGGACGCAGGTGTCGCCATGGACGTAGTCTTTCTGGACTTCATCAAGGCCTTTGACACTGTCTCCCACCCCATCCTCATTAAAAAACTAGGTGACTGTGGCATTGATTCCTACACAGTCAGATGGATTGCAGATTGGCTGAAGGGTCATACTCAGAGGGTGGTGGTGGATGGGTCATATTCGACCCGAGGGGACGTGGGCAGGGGAGTCCCCCAGGGCTCGATCCTTGGGCCCGCGCTGTTCAATTTCTTTATCAGCGATTTGGACGATGGGGTGAAAAGCAACCTGTTTAAATTTGCTGATGATACCAAAATTTGGGGTAAAGTGAGCATGCTAGTAGGGAGGGAAAGACTGTAGCAAGACCTGGATAGGTTACAGGGGTGGGGTAACAAAAACAGGATGCGTTTCAATACAGACAAATGCAGGGCATCGCACGTGGGCAGTAGTAAAACCAGCAGCACACTTATAAGATGGGAAACTCCCTTCTTGAGAGCACGGAGGCAGAAAGGGATCTTGGAGTCATTACTGACTTCAAGATGAACATGGGCCGACAATGCGAGGTCACGGTTGGCAGGGCTAAACGGACCTTCTCGTGCATTCACAGGTGCATCTCAAGTAGAGCCAGGGAGGTGATCCTCCCCCTCTATGGGACTCTGGTCAGGCCACAGCTGGAGTACTGCGTCCAGTTCTGTGCACCGCACTTCAGGAGGGATGTGGACAACATTGAGAGGGTCCAGAGGAAGGCCACCCGCATGATCCGGGGACAACAGGGCAGGCCCTACAATAAGAGACTGTGGGACCTGAACCTGTTCAGCCTTCAGAAGGGTAGGCTGAGGGGGGACCTGGTGGCTGTCTATAAACTCACTTGGGGGGGGACCAGAAGGGTTTGGGAGAGACCTTGTTTCCCCTACTGCCCCCTGGCATAACAAGGAATAACGGCCACAAGTTGTTGGAGAGGAGGTTTAGATTAGACATCTGTAAGAACTACTTCACAGTCAGGGCGGGTAGGATCTGGAACCAGCTTCCTAGGGAAGTGGTGCTGGCTCCTACTCTGGGGGTCTTTAAGAAGAGGCTTGATGCCTACCTGGCTGGAGTCATCTGAGCCCAGTTTTTCTCCTGCCCAGGCAGGGGGTTGGACTTGCAGATCTACAAGGTCCCTTCCAACCCTACTTCTATGATTCTATGAAAAGGGGAAATGTGATCTGCAAAGACTGCAAGTCTTCCCTTCTGCCATCAGCACAAGGTTCATCAGAAGCATCCCCGCTTTCCTTACTTCTGTGAACTGAACCTTTGGATCTTTACCTGTACTAGATACCAGCTACAGTTTTCAACAGGGAGTCAACAATTTTCAAGTCATACACATTACTAATATCTAGCCATATAAATGTGCCTCCATGATACTGACAGGAACCAACAGACCTCTGCCAATTTTGTCCCCAGGAGGAAAACAAATCCTCTCTGTGCTCCAAAACCATGCAAGGAGTCAGACCAACAACATCATGAAAGCACACCACTAATACTAAAGACATATCGAAGGAAGAGAAGATAGGACATTCGCAGACAGCAAGAGGCTTAAAATACATGGGCCACATCAAGGGTCAGCAACATTTTTGGGCAGTGTCCCAAAAACACCCTACAACCTTGACTTATAAGATGTTGGCATGCCAGGGGCAAATAGTGGGGGAGCTGCAAGGGGCCCAACACTTGTTGTGGCAGTGCAGCCCCAGCCCCTTCCCCACCATTCACCCTGAGGCACGTGTGTCAAGCAGAATGCTTTTGTGTGCCACACTCTGGCACTCATGCCAGGGATTGCCTACCCTTGGTTTACATCATTTATGGATGAATTAGAGGGGCCAATTGACTTCCACCTCTCTCTGGATGGCCAATATGCATTTGATGTGCGCTCTTCTTTCACACTCCATTGGCTCTTCATCATCCTTATGTTCTTGTCGTGGCATCAATGCCCCTTTTGGGATAGGGGGAGAGAGCAGAGGAGACAGCTCTTCCTTGGAACTCCCCAAGAAGAAGCCTTATCTGGTCTTCCTCTCCTGAGAGAACCTGCTGGGGCCATCCCTGGTGTGACTTCACAAGGGGGAAGTCTCTAGTGTTGAGACTTGCCTTTTCTCACTTCCCTGGAGATCTGCAGCACTCCCACCCCCAAGAGCTCCTTCTGTTTGGTCAGCTCCCAGGTAGTGGATGTTTTCTTGTATAAAGAGGAGGGGTAACAGAGTGCTGAGGTCCTGTGCAGCACAGCGGACTCTTGTTCCAAAGCAACCCATCTTTATTGTACCACTCTGGTTCCCTCTGTTCTTCTTTGGGCTCCACTCTGTCCTCCTTTGGACCATTTTTTTCTCATTAATTTCTGTCCTCCCTGGGACCTTCTGTGTGTTCTCCTTGGGACTACCTTTTCTCCAGCTCTCTGTCCTATCTTTTTACACTGCCTCTAGCTCTCTTAGAGCCTTACTCTTTTCAGCCACACTTGCAAGTAAACAGCTAAACTCACCCAATGCAATGAAATAAAGTCACAGGAAAACAGTCACGGAGCCTCTGGGCCCAGCTGCCAGGCCCAGACTTCTACCTCCTCCTGGGTGAAAAAGGTGTCCTGCTTATAAAACTATTTACAAAAACTATTTACAGCAAAGCCTGCTTACACTAACCCGCTTTCCCCAAAAATGTTCCCAACACAAACTGCAAGCTACAACTCAGCCCACTTTAGCCTCTTCCATCACAGCCCTCAAGAGCCCTTCCATCAAGCCTCCCACCCAAAAAGGCATGCTGGGGCTTGTGCACCGGTTATTTCTTCAACTTTTCATAAGTCTCCAGTTCACATAATGGTTATGTGTGTGCCTGGGTGTGTGTACGCCTGCCATTCACAAACAAAGGAAAAAACTTCATTTGATTTCATAGCCTATTTTGCATAGTATCGCTACAGCATTAGCACAATACATGCAGCACAGATATAACCCTCAGCAGCATGGCACAAACTGACACAAGAACAAAGGTTTTGAGGGTTTTTTCTACCCACCCCTCTAACTAGGAAGAATTTGGTAAGTTACTGACTAATGTAAATTTCACTTCAGTTGATGATATTTTTGATGACAAATGGTGGCCAATTGCCTGTGGGATTCACGGAACATCTGGTGATGTGACTGCTTGAAATACGGCATTTTGTATCATGTCTTTAAATAAATATGAAATATTTTACACATTATTTTACAAATGGAGATTCATACTCAACTTTCATACCCATTATTTGAAAATGAAAGCACTTATTACTAATTAAAAGTCTTCTAAATGATTAATAAAAACAATGTTTTACAAATCCTATCAAGTTAAAATAAATTTGATGACAAACATGGACTTCTACATCTTACTGGGACTCTAGTGAACTTCTCCACCCATTCCACATGTCTAGACATGTAAGGCACAAATAAAAAAAAAAGATAGTCTTGGGGGCATTTTGTCTACAGTGGATCCTATCTCATCCATCATACTCTATGCATTTATTATAATGATTTCCTTGGTTGATGCACTTGAATTATGCGTTACAGAAAGGAGATTTTTCTTTAGATTTCTTTTGAAAGTCTCATTTCATATTAGTCTCCCTTGCCCTAATCTTTGCAGTAGCCACTGGTAATATCAGTAGCACTAATTCTGCTGCTTGAGTTTGTCTTGCAGTAAGGCCAGGTTACTCTGAGCTGTAACTCCTGAAAGCAGTGTCGGTTCAATAATTCAAAGTAACTCACATCACTTCTTAATTGTTCTTAGTGGCACCCTTTAAAAGAAGAGAGATCAACAAGGCTCAGATCTTCAACTTGCAGGGAGTCTTATTCAATAGGGATGTTTTGTATTCAGAGTGAACTGGGAAGAAGGGAAGAACTATTTCTTCTTGGGTTGACTGATGAAGGGATTTCTGTTCACAAGCAAGCAATGGAACTGTATTTGGAGCAGATCTATTCCTTGGGGCTTGTGAGCTTCATTATTTTAAATTTCTCTGGAAAACAAAAACTGTATTCAGTCATGGGTTGAGTCCTTGTATCATAAGATATACGTCATGTTTCCACATAGAAACACAGAAAAAAAAAGAGGCTGGAAGCGACCACAGGATGTCATCTAGTCCACCTCACCTTCTCAGGGTAGGATCATTCCTGTTTAAATCATCCTAAATGTCTAACCTGCTGTTCAGCATTTTAAAGGGTAGGGATTCCACTATGTCTCTAGGTAATCTGCTTCAGTGTTTAGCCACCCTCAAAGTTAAAGAATTCTTTCTAAAATCCAACCTAAATCTCCTTTGTTGTAATTAAAGAATGGCACTTTTTGTCCTATCTCCTGCAGACACAGAGAATAGGCTATCACTATTCTCTGTATAGTCACCCTTCATGTAGTTGAAGACTGTTATCAAATCCCTCCTTTGTTTGTCTCTGATTCAGACTAAATATTCAGTTCTTCCAGTCTTTTCCTGAAAGTCATGTTTCCTAGACCTCTAATCATTTTTCTTGCTTTGCTGCACCCTTTCCATTTATCTGTCTTGAAGCGTGGTGCGCAAAATTGAACACAGTATTCCAGGTGTTAATATAATAATACATGTTAAAGACCAAAGTTATATCTAAAAAATATCTCTAACTTTGGTAGAACTCTACAGAATTTGGTGAAACTATGCCAGTGATGAATTTAACCTACCCCATGATCCTTGCCCTCCCGACAAAGCAGCATCGGGTCCCTGCTGTATATTTACTAGTGCTGTCCATGTGTTTGTAGAAGAACCCAGATGATGGGGATTCTACTACTTCCAATGAAAAGCTATTCCTTAGTTTAATAGCTCTTGTTCCAAGGACTCTTTTCTCTCTTTTTTTTATCTTCACTTTATGTTAGTCCTACTTCTACTCCTCTACACCATCCTCTCCTTTTCTGGCATTTATGAATGACAAGGCTACAACTAAGAGCAAGTGACTCAAGCAGCGTTTGCAACCCCTTTTCCATTTCTTCACACAGTTAACACTTTTGTCTGAAAAGCAATACAGTGAAAAAGATTCCATTTCTACTCTAAGAATTACAAATGACATTAAAGGCACATAACATCCCCTTCACCTAACTACAGTCCATTGCTGTTTGGGTAGGATGTAGTGGGTAGTTGAATACTTCCATGTCTCATTGCTGCTGGTGGGAAAAGAGAGAAAAGTCTACAAACATAGTCATTCTCTGTTCCTCCACCCCACCCCAGTTTGAGCACTGCAGTCAATGCCCCAACATCAGATAAATGCTTTACATTAGACTTTTTGTGGTTGGGTGACTTGCACAATGCCTCTGTTCCCTCTTTAAGTGTGGCCTTAATATTTTATTTATTGTTTAAGAGATAACGCTCATAGTGAAAGAATATATGAGGCAATAAATGGCCGTTGCAGGTAATTAAATGCTGAAGAAAGCTGAGGCTATTGATAACCATAAAAGCCATTTATTTTGAGTGCACTCCAAAGCCAGGAGCTTTGTTCCTAGTACACAACAAGATTAATCAAACTACAGCAGTGAGGAGAGAAAACACAGTATTTTTCTTGCCCTTTGAGGATTTGAGATTCCTGAACCGCTGCTTCTTCAGTATTTCTTGTGTCATTTTGATCATAAATTTGGATGATAATAATAATACTTAGCTTTTCTACACTGCTTTTCATCCCTTGTGCCATAGTGCTTTTCCAAAGAAGGCAAGAATCATTATCCTCATTTGAAATATGGTAACAGAGGGGTACAGAGAAGCGATGTGACTTGCCCTTCATCACACAGCAGTTTCATGGCCCAACCTGTAAAAGAACCCTGTCTCCTGACTCCCAGTCTGACATCCTGTCCACTGGGTCAGACTGCTACTTAGCATTCCTAGAGCATTTTTTCCATCACAGTATGTTTACACACATGGAAGCTATCTTTTCCCCTCTTTAGGAACCCCAGAGAAATGCTTTCGCAGGGAAGCAGTGGATCTGCCAGGGCAGGGGTCAGCAATGTTTTTGGTCAGAGTGCCAAAAACACACCAACCTTGACTTGTACGATATTGGCATGCCAGGGATGGATGGTGGGGGAGCTGTGAGGGGGCCTGATCTTTGCTGCAGTAGTGCAGCCCTGGCCCTTGCCCGCTATCCACCTGGAGGCATGTCTGTACCAATTGCCAGCAACAAGCTGGGCCTGGGCTCTGCGGATCCAAGTACAGTTGCTTGCAGCTTCCCTGCCACCTTCCACAGCTACCTTGGGCTGTGAGCAGGCCCCTGACACCTGCAGTGGAGCCTGAGCTGCTTGCAGTAGGAGGTGGGGAGGCTGCAAGCAGCTGTACTGGGATCCACAGAGCCTGGGCCCTGCTCATTGCTGGCGCACACACCTTCAGGTGGATGGCAGGAGAGCTGCAAAGGTCCAAGCCTTGTTGTGGCTGTGTAGCCTCAGCCCCTTCCCCGCTGCGTCATCCCCCCGCCTCCCTCCTGCCCCGGCACGCGTGCCAAGCAAAATGCCTTTGTGTGCCACACTCTGGTATCCATGCATGCGGGGGGTTGCTGACCCCTGTACTAGGGGCTGGACGTAGGGACCACAACACAGGAAAGGAAAACATTCTACATAGCTTAAATCTCTAATCTACAGGGACAGGCCCAAAATAATAAATCCAGGCAAGCCTGGGGATGAACAAGGCTGCAGGGTTCACTGTTCACAGATTACCCTTCACAGCCCTCCCCCACCCCCTTCACAGTGGGGAGTACCTAGTGTAATAGTAACAGTGGGGAGGGCAGAGCAGTGGTGGACATGCACAATGCAAAAGCAGGGGCTGGAGCTTGATTGCTGTAGGGGTTGGCTGCTGTGGTACCGTCTCCTTTTTTACCATTTTACCAGCTATTTTCTGGAGTGATAAGAAGAGGCAGAGCTACAGGATATTGAGGGGGAAGGTGGAGGACAGGCGTGAGGTGCCTCCTAGCTCCATTGTGGAGCTGCCAATCCCCAGTGTGCAGTACTGGCCAGTTAGGCCTCTGTAAAATACTGAAACGTGTTTTCTTTCTGGACATGCTGTCTTTTAGATGAGACTTAAACTGAAGTTCCTGTCACTGGTAGTTAGGGAAATCCTAGTGATGCAGAGAAGAAAGCAACACCTTTTGTATCATCAGTGGCATTCCCTACAGTAGACCTGTACTCACTTAGCAGTGGAAACAGACTATAGAGTGGTACAGCTGTGGGGCATAGGTTTGTTAATCATTTGTATTTCACGAGTGCCCTAGAAAAGATCAGTGCCCTGTTGTATCAGGTTCTGTGCACCCAAGAAGCCAGGATCTCTGTCCAAAACCCTAAAGCAACAACTGAGTTTAACAAAGGGTATGTCTTCACTGCAAAGTCAATCCATTTCTTACCTGGGTTTTAGCCTAAGCCCACTGCCGTCCTCACAGAAATCCTTCTAATTTGGTTTTGGAAGTGCTTTCAGCTCAAGCTACTTTATCCAGCTTGGAGTATACATTAGAGTCTGAGTGGCACATGTACGAGTGCCCTGGGCTTCTACTCAGGCTCTCAGGCTAGAACCCACCCACCTCAGAGTGACAGCACAGGCAGAAATGATTTGAGTCTTGATGGGTCTCCAAAACCTTTCCTACAATTTCTCTCAGAAAGCAGACAAGTTTTCTTGCAATAAACGCTATTGTAGCTGGAGAACAATCCTAAAATGTCTCAGCAGATGCTACCATGAGATGTGCCCTCAAATATGTAAGTGCAGAAACTCTGAAGATACAGTAACATGGCTAAGATTTTGGGTACATGTTCAAGACACATACAATGAGGAAAATGTTATGGAAAAAGGAGAAGGAGAGCAGTGATGAAAATAAATACTTAGGCTGGCTGTATGTTCAGCTACATGGTTTTACAGTTCTTAGACTTTTAAAATTTTATTTAAACAGAAGCTTAAAGAAAGATTCACATTTATCACAAATCCCACCTGGCCTTTATGTAGCCATTAGCATTTGGCAGTTCACTGTGGGAATAGGTGAATAACTGTGTAAGGTCACATACATGAGGGCAGGGCTAAAAGGTGACTACTAAATGGTGTAACTGGATTAATATGACTGGACACGATGCCTGCTTCTCTTCTCAGTGTAAATCAAGAATAATTGCACTGAAGTCAATACATGTGCTATGTTTCTTGGCAAGCAGAGGTGAAAAGGCACACGATTGTGAAAGAACATACATCTATATCCCAAGGTGAAGAACAGGCACTGCGAGGAATGTGGCTGCTTTTCGTGGTTGCCTGTGGATTTTATTATGGGAACAACATCCTCTATGTGAAAGTCACCCAGGTCCAGAGGGCCTAGAGTAACCTCTCTGCACTGGGAGCAAATCATTCTTATTATTACTAAGCCAGGGGAAGATGGAGCAGTACTCTCCAGCATGTACACGGAGGAGATTTGACTGTATTCTACTGCATATAACAGAGGAGGCTTCCATACTGACACTACTGCCTAAATTAGCACAGATGGAAAGGTTAGCAGTTAGCCAAAGGCAAGACAAAAGAGGGCTAATAGAATATGTTGTTATATACATTCAATGGGTCAAGCCTGCTCACTATTGTAAATCTAGAGTTTTTCCATTGACATCAGTGGTGTTATTGAAAACTACTGTTGGTATAAATGGGAATAGCACGTGGCTCACTGGCTCTTCTACAGATGTGAAAAGAAGGGCCTAGGTTTCATCAACTACCCAGTTTATCCAAAATTCTGTTGGTACAAAGATCTCAGGATACTACCTGCAGCAGATGGGTAGAAGGGATGGATGCATTGCAGTTTCACAGAAAAGGCCTTGTTCTCACTTATAACAGTGTTGTAGCAGTTTAGAGTTTTGTGCGTTCCATATACCTGATAACTACTTCAATGGCTCTTCATATTCTCTGCATTTCATATGGTACAAGGCCTGATTTACTACTGGGGAATATTTTCAGTGATGGAAAATGCATCTGGTTTATATTCTGCTACATTTACTTATTCTGAGTAGTACTGGGTCAGCAGACCCAACAGTGGAGTGAGCAGCAGTTCAGAATGCTTTAGGAAGGTAGAGTCTGACTCATTGCTCACGCATCTGAAACCAGGGTTGCACTAAATAAAACAGCCCCCAACCCTGGTGCCACCTGTTTAAAGACAAAATAAACAAAAATTGTCCAAATTCTCTAAGGCGAAAGATACAAGAAGCAAAACTACATTTTATACTCAAATCATTTCTACGATGCGGGATTAAAATATGGCGGCATCATTGCCATACCATTTATATCCACTGTGTGGATGCTGTAGTGGAGGGGAAGGTAAGGGAATAATGCTTCTTGTGAGGTTCACTCCAAGAGAGCTTCTAGTGATTTATGTGAAACTGATATTATCCATTTCATACTAACAGCGATAGGTTGATGTATAATGGCACTATGCTCTCTCAGATTCTTGAGTCGCCTGGCAAGCACTCAGAATAATACAACTTCAGATGAAGTAAGGTAGTTCAAGGGAGAGCCTTTCACTCTAAGCTCACTCATTTCAATCCAAACTAAGACATAAGTGAAATAAATTTGTTACCACCTGATGTCTCTTCAGCAGCTCCTGTGAAATTGGAAGGCTGTTCCAGTCCTGCTCCTATAAAGCAGATACTTCACAACACAAAAGCCAGCATCTCACTCGCTCACGTTAGGGACAGATTAAGTTAAGAGCCTAAGGACTGAATATGTAAGGAGATTTTCAGCACTGATGTTTCTATTTCTAGGTCAGAAGGAGGGTCATGGGCAGACAACTGCCATGAACTTCACTCTGTCACTTTACCATCAGTTCGGTAGCTAATGCTAGACTTTCACTTTCTATCTCTGTTCCCCAGGCCTCTTACATAAGCATTAAATGCACTTTAAATATTAAAGGAAAATCATGTCAGTGACAGAGTGATGATGGACCAACTATGCCCAAAGGTCTAATAGATCTGTAACAGGGAGATTAATGTTCCTGTTACTTTAAAGGAAAGCTTGTGGCAGACAGAGGCCAGGCAGCAGCATAAAGATCAGCTGCAAAACAGTAGGCAACCAGGGAGCACTGTTCCCTAGGCAGAGCTGCACACTTCAGAGAAAGGGACCACCTGTAGCCAGTCAAGGGAATATTGCTCAGAATGAGCTGTGAAAACAGGCAATTAGAGGCCAAAGGCTAGGAGTGCCTAGTGCAGAGGTAGCTCTGCTGCAATAAGACAACAGGCAGAACCTAGATGGGTAACAAGGAAGCAGTGGTAGCAGTAATTGTAAGCTCCCTTGGAAGCTGGATGGCAGATTGTGATGAGCAGTCCCTGCAGGTGGTGGGGACTCACCTGACCTGTAGCAGGAGAGCTTAGGGAGTATAAAAGCCCAGGGCTTGATCTAAGGGTCAGTCCAGCCCTGCTGGTAGTTAGAGAAGGGATTCTGCCATGAAAGGATGCTACAGGTGTGATTGGTTGGGGATGATTTCCTTGAGGACTGCAAACTATCCAGAGAAGGAGCTCTGCACTTAAGGAACCATAGCTGGGAGATTTACTGGGAGCTATCTTCCACAAGTAAGGGATTAAAGGCTTATAGCGATAGGTTCTTTATATAGCCAGTAAGTTTACAATCTGTGTGGTAGCCAGTGTGCTTGTACTTTGATTACAGTTATAATTGGAGGACTGAATGGGACTGATGGGGGAAGTTAGGAGGTCCTAGTGTTAGAAATGGAATATTGTTAGAAATGGAGTATTGTTAGAAATGCACAGCTTGCATCTTGCACCTGATAAGAAAGAAACACTGCCAAGGACTCTTTTCCTTGCCCAGCCTTGCCACAGCTTTTCTTATGCTAAATCGCAGA
>NW_017728918.1:86383278-86397268 GCF_001723895.1 Crocodylus porosus
TTCTGCACACGTGCCCAGGAGGAAAAAGATAAATACAGCCTGCAAAATTCCTTGGTGGGTTCAGAGTAATCTGAGTTTTTGACTCTGCTCTGACCCTATTTGCAAATACCCCTTTTGTGCCATCTAATGAGTGTGTGTCTGTGATTTTGGTGGCCTCCAGAGAAACGAACCGCTTTAAGCATCACTAGTAAAGCCAGAGTGTCATGTGACTGTCTTAGGGAACACTAAGAAGGGCTGGGGCCCAAGCACAGAAGAGGCTCCTGCCAGGGAGAATAAGACTAGAGGAGTGAGAGACAGACAGTGGGTTACAGTGCCCATCAGGGATGAAACTGCAGCCTGAGTGAGGTCAGGGCTAGGCCCATAGCCCAGAGAGGCAGGACTGTAGCTGGAGAGAGGCAAGAACTGGGGCCAGGGAGCAATAGCCTAAAGGAGGTAAGAAGAAATGGGGATAGGGAGCCCACAGATCAAGGAGTGAGAACTAGAGCCAGGGGTCCATAGCCCAGGGGGAGCAGAAATTGACAAAGACATAGAAGCCTGCGTCCTGGTGGGGGAGAGGGGGGAGAGCAGTGACTGAGAGAAGGCAAAGAGGCCTGAGTGGACTGGAGCAGTGATTGGGGCTGATCACTCATTG
Source organism: Crocodylus porosus (assembly GCF_001723895.1). Lineage (NCBI taxonomy): Eukaryota > Metazoa > Chordata > Crocodylia > Crocodylidae > Crocodylus > Crocodylus porosus. The sequence continues at coordinate 86,383,910 of NW_017728918.1, forward strand.
AGTGACTGGTAACACCTGTGAGACATGTACATGGCCTCCAACCTCCCCTACAGCCATGTCTAACTCATAAGACATCTGGTGTCCTAAGGGGCATGTGTGAGCCATGAGGGCCCACCTGGCATGGGGATAGATTAGCATCAGTAGGATCCAAGAATGATCCATTGCCCAGGAAATGGGCCTTAAAGTAAGCTTTGGCCTTGAGGCAGCCTCCCTTTCCAAATACTAAGAATACCAAGGCATAGCAGGTAAAAGCAAAGGGAGGATAGCATAGAGACAGAATTGGGTGGGAACTTCTTGGCCAGGAGGCATCACAGCAACTTCTGGGGTATGGTCCTGCTACAAGATCATAACATGAAGTGATAAGAGATCATGAGAGCATTCCCATTGCAGTATTCACTAACGCTGATACTAGTATTGGGAGAACAATTTTGAACGAATGGAGGCTTGGAACTTGGGTTTTGGAGGCTTTTCTGTGCTGGCTTTTGACATACTGTGACAGGCTGATTCTACTATACCTCACGTGTCAGTAACTGATACCCAGTTCTATTGGACAAGTTTCAGTCTCACTTTTATTTCTGTCAACCTTATGAAACGATTTTTCTCCTCCTTTCCTTCTGGGGCAATTTTGCTCAGAACAGCATCATGATCTACTCAATAGGAAGAATATGCAGCCTGCTTCAGAAGTGACACTCTTCATTGACTGCCAGTTGAGCGCTAAGGCCAATGAAAGTTCAAGGGGAAAATGGCAAAAAACCCTTCAAGGGCTGGCATTTATGGTCAAAAAGGTTTTTTTGTCAACCTTTTATAGCATAAGAAATTTGAAAAGGGACAGGACAAATTTCTCAACACTTAAGCTTCTAAATAAAAGGCACTTCACTATTTTTGGTTAGCTGTCACTTGATTCAGGCCGTTCACTACTTCTGTAAATGATTATCTTTATAGCACTTATCATCATCCAGGCACACAGGGCACCCCAAGATTTTCCACCTGCCTTCTCTCATCATTGTGTCTTCAGTCTTTCTTCTGGTTGCTTCTCTCACTTTACCTTTTTGTTGTATACACTGCACACATTTTGCACACCCAGTGAATCACTGCAAGGCTATGTCCTACCTTACCCTGCCCATGCTTGCTTTCTGGCCAGCCTCCATCTTTTAGCACTATTTATACCACCTCACAGTTGGGTCCTGACACTTCTCATGAGGGCTGCACCATGTGCATCTGATTTGAATGTGGCACAAGGAATCCTAAGCTGGTGCCCCAGATCCTGTCCTTGCTTTGGTCACCGACGTGGTGTCACAGAGGACAGCATAAGAGACTTTACAACACTGGCTGTGTATCTCTTTTTCCTCAGGCTCACACAGCTAGAGAATAGATCCCTGAAACATGTAAGAGATTTATTTTGGCCATTTATAAAAATAAACTTCATTGCTAAAGAAGAGAGGATTTCTTTTTTCACATTGTTGGCTGCCTCTGACATCAGACACCTCCAGGGAAGAAGACTGCCTAATCTGCACATTACAGAGTAACACTCACCAAAGGAGACTCATATTCCCAGGGGAATATGCTTCCAGCTTCTCTCCCCCCCTGTGTAAAATTAAGTTTATTTTATGCCTTGGAGGACTCTTACAATCTTTGAATTCTCCTCAGCCTGATGAAGGGTGTATGTGCCTGAAAGTTTGTGGGGTGTTTTTTTTTCCTTTTGTTGTTGTTGCTACTATTTAGTTGGTCTAATAAAGGATATTGCCTTTGAACTAAGAGCTTTGTATATCTCTAGGCCTTACAGATACACTGAGGTTGCCACAAATGCCCTACTATATGTTAAAAAAGACAGTTTTAAAACTTAGTATCCTATTTCTCTTGCTTCATGATATGTAGCTTTAGGAGGAGGTGGTTGCTTGGTTTGGTTTTCCTGGAGTGTCCCCACTTGTCTTGGCACATAAAGCACACAGGGGGAGGTCCTTCCAGGTAAACAAGTGATTAAAAACTCATAATGGTAGGCCATAAAGCATTAATGCAATGGGGATTGTATACACTTAATAATGAAAAAATATTCATCCATTGCAGCAATGTGCTTCTTAATGAAAATCAAGTGAAATAATTTTAAGCAAGGTAAGATGCTTAAAGAATTACAGGTTCAAGGCCTTGCTTTTGTACCTTCTTGTAGGTTGATGCTTACAAATAAAATTCCCATTCTTTCCTTGAACACATATTAACTACCCTTTTTTTTTGAAATCCTCCCTTAACACTGCATTTGCAAAGCATAGCAACCATCAGGTATAACAGGTACATGCGCATACTGAACCTGTGCTCCTTGAATCTTTGGCTTCCACTGGGCATTCTGTTTGAACTTTGTCTGGTTCAGAGATTAAAGCATTTGGGACAGAATCCCTGCCATCTTTTACAGCCCTGATTGTGCTGTTATTTCTTGCCAGATAACAAAACAACACAAAACATTTAAAACCATTGCAAATTTGACTTAATTTATGTTCCCTGGGAGATCCAAAATTGAAATTCTGACCTCTGCAAACTATATTGTATTGTAGGGGTACCTAAGCTAGCTGTAAATGCATTAACTCAGGTACCAGAAGCAGGATAGCTTCAGCTTCATGGTGTTTATGGGCTATTTTGCCATGTAAAGAAGCAGCAATATTTAAAAGGGATGCAAACATATCCATTGCCCACTGCTACGTAATCCAAAATGAGTCTATTCAAGTTAACAGTGTCACTTTGGATTTATGCTAGATAGGAACCTGGATTGTGTAAAAGCTATCACAAGTCATGTATAGAATAACTTTCTTTCCTGGCCTTATGAAAGGCATCTACCACTTAAGGAATGGATATCCCACATTTGGTTCCAGAGGAAGGTGTAAAGCTCGTATTCTCAAACAAGAAGTAACTTTAATCATAACCATATTGTGATACACTGGTAAAACCCTAGCCCCCTTCAGGTTTAAGCCCATGTGAAAACTCCCACTGACACAAATGAGCTAAGGATTTCATTTTTGACTGTGACACCATTAGGACCTGTGCCTCCTAGTGGCAGTACCAGAGCTAGGTTACACTGTACAGCAGGCAGCTAGGTCCTGTCTATACTATACCCACTATCATTACTACTATCTGTGAAGTGGGGCTCAATGGGAATTATGGATCCAGAACATCCTAATGAATTCATGTCCACATCAGATATCCTTTGCACTCCTACAAGTAATAGTGTAGCCCTGCTGCTTCTGCTATGCGGTGCTGGGTATGCCACATTGCATGTATCAAGCAGAAGACAAGGAAGTGCATGAAAAAACCCCCATCAGTACATATTTACATGTAATATTTATTTCCATTGTGGTAACCCCCAGAGGCACAAGCCACAATCAGGGCTCCATCTACCAGTTGCTATTTACAAACACAGTAAAACATGCTCACTACCCAAAGAGTCAGACATTTAACTGACGACAAGAAGCAACAAGACCAGTAAGTGGTAATGGGTGAGGGAAAACTAGTAGCAAACTGGGGGGGGCAAGCAAGGCATATGTCCTGGGTGCTGCTTAGTGGGAGGAGCACCAGAAAGACAAGGAGAGGGCATTTCACCCCAGGGCTACTGCCTGCCTGCTACTTGCTTGGCTGCAAAAAGGACCTGGGGCAGGCAATGTATGTAACGAAGCATGAGACTTTCTGGGAGTTATGCAGACCAGTAGTGGAGTTCACTGCTGCTGAAGGGAGAACTGCTCTATGTTGTGCCCTATGTTCATCAATTTTGCTCCCTCTAGACATGGTGGCAAAAAATGGGGTGAAAGTCGCCAGCAGCAGTAAACTGCACTGCCACTCTAGAGAACTAAGAGTCCCAGAACTCCTTGCACTGGATGCTGCTTGCTGCTGTTCAAGATGGGGAGGGGGGAGGAGGCTGGGGAGACTGCCCAGGGTGCATTTTTCCTGCACTATGCTTCTGGGGAAGATCAGTATGAACAGACTCAGGAAACACAAGTCACTGGTGGCATTGTTTTAAAAATAAGGTTAAAAAGTAGGTACTTAATATAGAATAATTGTCGTTCCTGCTGTCCATCAGCCTACCTTTTATCCATCCCTGATAGGTCTCATATGTAAATGGGCATATTAGAATTAAACTCATTTGCTGACTCTTATGACTTTTCTGGAACAGTCCCAAATCAAACCCAAATTATATAGAGTCATGTTCATTGGCCCCTCGTGAAATCGTTGGCAGCAGTTAAATCCAAACTTACCTGACTCCATCCTTCTACTCTCATACTCCTTTGGATGTTCAGAAGTGCTGCTGTATTGTGTGAAAGACTGATTGCTGAAGAGATTGTCACACAATAGGCTGCGGCAAAGTTTTTTGAGGAAGCGCAGGACATACCCAATGCTATTCACAACTGGCAGGCTCAGGAGATGCTGCTTTCCATCAAAAGAGGCAGAAACTGAAAAGTAAGTAAGAGCAATTCAATGGGCATACAAATGCACAGGAGCAAACTGGTCTGAGATGACTTTGTAGAGTAGGAAAATAATACCATGCAATGTTCGTGTCTGCTGCTTAAGATATTTTCTACAATAACAACATGTGAGCTTAAAGCAAAACCCAAAATGCTGAAGAAGCTCCAGTCAGGTGAAGCGGATCCTCTTTATCTCAGAACGCAGAAAACTTGGCAAATAACACTGCAAGTTTAGTAGCAAGAATTTATAATAAATTTATCAAACTGAGGATGCACTAAACTAAAGCAGTGGTTCGCAAACTTTTTACAGTCAAGGCATCCCAGCTATGAACTTTCACTCATTGTTTGACTAGGAAAAAAATAACAGAGCAATTTTTCTGTTGCAAAGAACTCAGATACCAGTAGGTCAAAATGTTTTTGACCCTATTGATACCTTTTTGAAATCTCTGGATTTATCTTGCACGCCTAGCAGTGCTAATATTGCATGGCACCTCAAAGCACCATTAAACAGATTCCATGGCACCCCAGGGTACCACATCACCCTGGTTGAGAATCACTGAACTAGAGGATAGTCAACATAAGACCTATATTTAAGAAAGGGAAAACACAACCCAGATAATAGGAGACCCTATAACTCTAATCTCAGTATAAAACAGGGCTATTAGAACAACTTTGAAGGAAAGAATAATGACAGCAAATAGGATAACTGCAACAGGGGTATACCTGTAAAAGTACTCTGCAGTAAGCCTAACCAGGAGCAGATTTGCTCCCAATAGTAGCAGCCTGGTACAGGGCTGCTCCACCTTGCCCTACTTCCCTGCAGCAGCCAGGGGGAGCTCCAGGTTCCCCCTGGGTGCTAGCCTAGGGGCTGGCAGGGAGCATGGGGCTGGTCCTGATGCTCACAGGGCCAGGAGAGCTCTGCCAGCTGCATTGGGAGGGGTCTTGATGTACACAGAGCTGGGAGACAACTGCTGCTGCAGACCTCTCACCCTGTGCACATGAGGACAAGCCCTGTGCCTAAAGAGGCTTCCCAATAGAGCCTGGGGCTGGCTGGGAACTGTCTCATCCTGGTGCAGGTCCCAGCCAGCATGGGCAATGCACAGGGGCAGGTCCCATTCAGCTCTGAGCCATGAGGGAAAATTTCTGTCCAACCCCGAGCTGGCTGGGATCTTCCCCAGAATGGGATAGTTCCTGGCCACCCCCGTGCTGGGCGGAGAAACAGATTGCTCCCAAATCCCAAAGCTGCTTGGCTTCCAGCTTCTGTGGGGAACTGGGAGCTGAGCAGCACCAGTATGGGCTGGGAGGGCAGAGAGCTACCCCACCATGGCACTGTTCATCTCCTACGTCCTGAGGGGAGCTGGGAGCTGAGCAGTTTCAGGGCTGAGGTAAGTTCCCCATCCCCTGTGGCCTCTGTGGTCACAAATTTGCTCTCAGTCAGCATCTACACATGTGCTACTACCTGTTTACTACCTGTGTTTATGGATAGTAACTAACTGCACAGTAGCCTAATTTACTGCACAGTAAATATGCACATGTAGAAACAGTGATGCTTTACTGTGCAATAGATAAGCCTACCACGCAGTAAAGCGCCTTGTGTAGACATACTCAGACTTGGGTATATTAGTCAATCATGGGATACTTGTGAGTCATAATTATGATATGAATGTATCAGGCAAGGTATTTCCAGTAGAAACAGAGACTAATGAATGCCACTGTACAAGGTCCTGATCTAGAAGTCAATGTGCAATTCTGGAATGAGTGCAGAAAAGGGCTCCTGGTGAAATCAACAGAACAGAAAACCTAACTTCCAAGGGAGACTAAAAGAGCTTAGCTTGTTTAGCCTAGCAAAGTGAAGACTGAGGGAATGTGGTTGTTCTGAAGAAATACTTTGGGGTTAAAAACAAAAAAGAGCTCTTTAAGCTAAAGAACAATGTTGGCACAAGAAGAAATATGAATAATTTGGCCAAAAACAAATTAAGGCTAAAAATTAGGAAAAAAAATTTTAACCATTGGAGAAGTGAGCTTCTAGTTCTCTCCCAACATTAATGTAAACTATATGTATTCATCGAGAGAAGACTACATGGGCATGAAACCTCACGCTACTCTGCATTGGTTAAAACAGATCTGCATGTCTTCAGGAATGAAACAGGATAGTTTTCTAAGTACGTCTGATGCCTTGCTCAAGGAAGTCATAAGTGAAACTAGAATGCCCCAAAAGGAAAGAAAAGGAGGGGCAAAACTCTGGGTCCCACAATGCAAGGGGTCCCAGTGTCATAGCAAAAGCTGATTTGATCCCTGTAGGGCTCGTCTGATTGGTCCATGGACAGTCTGCATCTTGCTGTTTGCTCACATCCCATTCATCCTCATAAGCTGATTTGAAAATTATTGATTCCATAGTATGTCCTTGTGCTAAAATAATTTCATAAAACAAAACTCTCCTGCTTTATAAAAAATTATCCAGGTTTACTTTGTGGGAGCACCACAGTAATCTTGGTTCCAGCTGCCCAAGACTTGAAGTTAAATATCTTTCCCAGACAATCCCATTATTTTCAGTGGGTTTCTATGGGTGTAGCCGAGAGAGCTGACATACTGCTAAAGTCAACAAGTAGCATTTGGCTCACACATATAACTTCCATTTTAAGCTAGTTGCTAATGGCATGTATCATTGTACTCTTAAACTTAAAACATTTGTGTTAATGTTTTCTGCGGTTTCCTTTCCCATCTTTTAATACAAAGCTAACATTGAAAAAGGTGGGGGAGTGAGAAAACAAAGGAACACTCACTCAAAATGTGAAGCAGAAAATGCTTTTAATGATATTTGATTTTTACTAGATGGTTTGCTGCTCTAAACAAGGCACATGTCAGAGTACATGATGACTGCCGGTAACAGGCACTTGGCTGTGTAATCCATTAATGGCATTCTGACTAACAACAGCCTCCTTTCTCAATATACTGGACTCCTGGGGCCCAATTCTAATTTCATACCAGTGCAATTCCTTCAACTTCAACAGAGTTACTCTTAACTTAAAAGAGTGTGAATGATGTAACAACTGGTCCCTGGCTCAGTGATCTGAATAATTCTGGTACAACCTTCAGGTTTGAAGGACGCTTCTAGATTTATCGCAAAACCTTTCTTTAATGTTTTACCTGACACCATTTCAGCTCCATAGCCCTGCTTGACAAGTGAAAAGACGGTCTTTTGCTGAAGTGAGGAGTCAATGCAGGCCTGAACTACCTGCTGTAGGACCATGGAAGGTCTTTCAGGCCCAAAGTGATCTGGAAGCTGTTGCACCTTTTTTCTGTCAAGGTATGGCCCCATGTTCGCCTGTTTGTTGACGTAGATGCAAACTGCAGGCACAAAATCAAGACACAGTTGTTACAAAAAATCTTTGAAGTCATCACAACCAGCCCTGGGCTTGTATGTTTCATGATATTTTAAGCACTCTTTCATTTGTGAAAATTCATGATGTGCAGAGACAAAAGTACCTAATGAGGCCAAATTCTGTGTGCCTTACTCCTACTGACGTTCCCATTACCTGAATAAAGCAAGCTAGATTTTGCAATTAAATAATGTAATGACAATTTCTATATATGACCAGAGCATATCATACTCTCTTGCAATCTACTATAGCATAGAATATATAATGAAAATAAAAATAAGGGGATACTGGATGACATTTATCATTAATAGTATTAAATTGTAATCCAATATTTCTATATATTTAAAGCTATAATTTTAGGCTTGTTTAAAACTGATGTTGTAAATGAAATGTTTTGAAGCTGTTCCTCATTCCAATCACAAAGCGGACTTGTGTTGAGGTGCCATACGAAAGTCTGAGTCATCATTGGTCCCAATTTCTCAGGCTCTAGTGTAGTTGTGATTTCCAGAGTGAATATATATGCCGTACTGTGATGCTTGGGATTGTGGCCTTCACGATGTCTTTTTCCCTCTGTGTCTAAATTCTACCTTGCATGTTGCATCCTTTTTTGGGAATTATTGTGTCATGTGCATGTTAACGTTCTTTGCTGTTCTTAGTTCTATATCTGAGCCAACACATAAGGACCTGCAGGGGACTTTTGAGACCCCTTTCTATCAGACTTCCTACATGCTTCCCCTGTCAGTTATATAAATGGTCTCACATATCACCATTAAAAACTTTCTCAAGTTGGATACAATTCAGAGAAGTCCAGAAGGCCCAACTGTAAGGAACTGTGTTTCTTTTGAGACCTGCAGTACAACTGTGGGAGGAATTTTGGTGGGTAACAGCAAGCCAATAAGTCCTTCCCAACAGTGGGGTTCTGTATACCTCCATGGGCCATTGGACACAAACCACAGAAAGGCAGGCTTGGAAGGGAGATTTGTGGGCAAACTGGGGAAATGACTAAACCAGGCTTGTCCAACATACAGCCCACATCCTGCCAAGCCATTTTCTGAGGCCCGAGTTCCCTTGCTCGGGACAGGCGGGTGGGGGAGGGGAGGGGAGCTGCTCACCCCCATGGGGCTGGGCTTGTCACGTGAGCCGGTTCCCAGCGCCACCGCCCTGAGGGCTGCGTGGCACGGGGCTGCCCCATCCGTGCCTGATGGGACGAAGTGGGGACAAAGCCTGGCTTTACTTCTCTCCGGCTTGGCCCCCTTGCCCTCAGTGTCCCACCCGCCTCCCTGGACTTGCTGGGCTGGGTGGCCATGGGGTGGGAATGGGGCAAAGTGCCTGGCACAGGCAGTCAGCAGGGCAGCCCCAGGGGGGCCTCAGCAGGCGGGGTCCTGGCGTGACCTCTGTGGGGCAAGGCGGTGGGAGCCGGTATCTGCCGGACCCCGTGCTCTGGGCTCACAGTGCTGAGGCCAGTGGGGCTGCGTGTGCGGGCACTATGGTGAGCGGGGCCGTGCAGGTGGGCGGGTGAGGGACTGCGGTGCAGCAGCTGCCTCGCTCCGGCCCCCCTTGGGCAGCGCCAGCTTGGGGGCTGTGCTGCTCGGGGCATGGGGAGGTGGAGCTATTTGTTTCTCCCTTTCAGTCTCTGGGAAAGTAGCTGGCTAGATGCAGAATGGGTCCCTCCTGCCCACCAGCAGCTACCATGAACCTTGCAGTAACAGGCAGGTGCCGTAGGGCTCCACAGGCAGGGTCTCGCTGGCCCGGGACTGAAGGTGTTTGAATGTGGGTCACTGGCCCACTGGGTGATAAAAAGTTCATGATCTGGCCCCACATTCAAAAAGGTTGGACACCCCTGAACTAAAGCCTTGAATCTTATGCATGTGTACCTATCCTGCAAGAAGCTTTAGAAGCGAAGTGAACTGCTGACTGCTGTCCCCCAAATGACAAAACTATCTAGAGCTGGGAAAGGTGCAGAATGGCTTCATCCCCACGCTCAGCTGCTGGGCTACTGCTTTGCTCCTAGGGCCTCAGAGAAGGGCAAGCAGTTTTTTACTTTATACTGTAACCATTTGATTGATAAAAGCATAAAACAATGATCCTGTGCATGGGCGACTGGTGCCTCCCATGTCTGGTGGGGGGCACAAGCAAAACACGACTGGGGGGTGGGAGTCCACCAGCGGCCAGCTGGCAATCAAGGGGTGGGGGGGCGGGTCTCTGAGTGTGCCAGCTTCATGGCAGCAGCAGAAGTGCTGGCACTTTTGTATGTGGTATGGCAGCGGTGGAGCCAATTTTAGGGGAGGTGCAAGCAGTGTCCATGCCCCCCTACCAACTTGCTCTCGGGGGGGGGCACATGCCCCTCGCCCTGTATTCCCCCTATGTGTCACCTATGATCCTGTGGTTATCTCCCAAAAGAAGGCACTGCTGGGACTAGAACCGTGGCAAGCCTCAGAGTCTAAGCAGTAGCACATTGAAATGTTCTAGCACACCTTTGTATGAAGTGGTTTATACCCTAACTGAGCCCCATCTGAACAGACCAAAGAATCCTTTTTAACCACAGGCCAGCAAGAGCCTTGTTTAAACATAGTTGAGGCTTGCTCCATTTCAAAGCAGCTAGAGCTGTGGCTGTGGTGAAGAAGAGTGACTGAAAATAAAGCCACAGTAAATCTAAAGTAAGACATATTATAATAGCTGGCTGAATGTGCTGGAGCTGTCATCTCCTGGATAATATAACATTATCCTCTGACAGAAATCAGATATGTGACAAAAAATATCAAACAGAGTGGAAGACACAATGACAGCCTGGTAACATTGGAAATAATGTATAATTTACAGTACATAATGGAAATCCAGAGCTAATGTCACAGTGCACTGTGTTATGACATAGCCCCTCATACTGAACAACAAAAAGGACTCAAGCAATACATCCTGGGTAAATATGAATATAAAAGCAATAATGCTTCATATTACATACATCTCCAAAATGCCATACAACCCCAGAGATGACAGAACTGAAAATGCAAGCAGGGTGCATGGACTGTAGAAAACTGCCAGCTTGTGGAGTGATTAACACAAAATAGGATGGTGTCAGGAGACTCAACTTGTTTAGTTCATATTTGTGTTTGCTTGAACCTGCTGCTGGGATACATTTTGCTGACATTAAGCAAGCTTTGGTCAGTCCAGCATCCCATTCTTAATCATAAAAATTACTTAATCCCTGTCTACATTCCAACTGGGTGATAAGAACACAGTGCATGGAGAGCTGCCTGAGCCAGCTTTAACCTAGACACCTCAGTTCTCAATAACAGTAACAACAGAGAGGGACAGACTTCAGTGCCAGCTGGCTGAGAATCCAGAGCACTTACTTAGGTGGTTAGTCCCACACTGAAACCTGGGCAGTGTTACCAGGACCTGAATTTGCTGGATTAAATCTAGCTTGTGTATGCCTGTGCATGTTGTTGTCACACCTTGGACTGCAACTTTAACATAGCCTTAGATTAGAAAGAGGTGGGCAATTATTTTGGGTGAAGGGCTGCTTACTGAGTTTTGGCAAGTTGTCAAGTACGCATGGTTAGCCCTGCCCCTTGACAGGTGCCCCACCCCCTGGTCGCCATCTTGGGACCAGACGTCCTGCCCTATAACCCCAACCTTTGCTACCAGAAGTCCTTCCCCTTGCCTCCGAAAGTACTCCTTTAAGTACTCCTTTAGATGGCAAGGGGTTTTGCCATATTGGAACCAGAAAAATACCAAATTATATTATAAAAAGCTAACATCTAAAACATTCATTAATTTGATTAAAAAATATATTTTTGCCCTAATTCATGTGTGTTTGGGTAGTGTACATAGAAGTGATCTCACAATAGCTTAAAATGAAGTCTTACTTTTGTATATTGTTGGGGGGGCATAGGGATAGGTTTGTGGGGGGCTGTTAGTGTGTGGGTATGTAGGGTGTTGGGGAGGGTGTGGGTGTGTGTGGGGTGGTTTTGTGGGAGGTGGATAGATGGGGGCATGGGGTGAGGTAGCATGTGGGTGTGTGTATGTGGATATGTCGAGTGTGGGTGGGTATGGGGTTTGTGGGGGTTTATGGGGTTTGAGGGTGGCTGGGTTGTGTGAGGGGGTGTGGGTGTGGGAGTCTGCATGTATGGCAGTGCAAGGCGGGGTGTGGGTGCATGTGTATGGTGGCGGGTGTGTGGAACTCACCCTACAAACACGCACACACTCTCTGCCCCTTCCTACACACACACACTCTCTCTCTCTCTCTCTCTCTCTCTACCCATGCCTACACACACCCCTGTACCAGCTGGGCCTCATGGTCCCCTGTCTGGCCATGCAGCTGGAAGCCACATGGTGCTGGAGCAGGGAAATGGCTGGGGGTGGGCGGGGCTGAGCTCCTGCCTCCTGCTGCCAGCTCCCCCCGGGGCCTACTGCCCCTCGTTCCTGTCATCATTGGCAGGCAGCCAGGAGCAAATAAATATTTTCTAAATTTCTTAGGGGTCCCGTGGACTGGATAGAATGGCCTGGCATGCCAGATCCAGCCCATGGACAATATTTTGCCTGCCCCTGGATTAGAAGGTTTTTATGGGAGAAGAGGTCTCTTTGTTTGCATTTGGAGTGAGTATACTCCACCCACTTGCTTCCAATTCAGTGCAAGCCAACTCTTTAGAGGCAATTTAATCATTTTAGAGTGGTATTATGTACACACTTAGCACAGGCGATAAGTATACTTGAGACAGAAAGCCTATGGAACTGACTCAGCTATTCTAAAGCAGCTATGTTGCTGCATTTTCTACCTCAAATAGGTACAAATGGTAGGGCATGCTTCATGGTAGAGAGACATAGGGATAGTTTAGACATGCCCATAGTCTCCTGGATTTAAAAGAGTTAGAACCATCAAATAATTCAGAAGCCTAAGCCTCATTGGGTGCATCAACATGTGCAATTCATGCAACTGAAAAAACTCTGGCACAGTTCATGCCAGTCAGCTGCTCCTGGGAGTGCCATATTCAAAAAGGGGAGGAAGGAGGACCCAGGAAACTATAGGCCAGTTAGTCTTACCTCAATCCTGGGCAAGCTTTTTGGGAGAATTATTCTGGCACATGTCCACGAGGGGCCAGCGGGGGAGAGTATACTTAGGGGCAATCAACATGGGTTCATCAGAGGCAGGTCCCGTCAGACCAACCTGGTGGCCTTCTACGACCAGGTCACCAAATCCTTAGATGCAGGGGTAGTAGTGGACATAGCCTTCCTGGACTTTCAAAAGGCCTTCAACACTGTCTCTCACCCTGTTCTCATTAAGAAACTGGGGGACTGTGGTGTCGACACCTACACAGTCAAATGGGTCGCCAGCTGGCTGGAGGGCCACACCCAGAGAGTGGTGGTGGACGGGTCATTTTCGACCTGGAGGGATGTGGGCAGTGGAGTCCCCCAGGGCTCGGTCCTCCGGCCCGCACTGTTCAACATCTTCATCAATGACTTGGATGAGGGGGTAAATAGCACCCTGTTCAAATTTGCTGATGACACTAAGATGTGGGGGGATGTGGGCATGCTAGAAGGGA
>NW_017728918.1:86397790-86440410 GCF_001723895.1 Crocodylus porosus
TTGCCGGGGTTGTTTGACTCCAGTACTCTTTCCTGCCATGGCAGGGGGTTGGACTTGATGATCTGCTCAGGTCCCTTCTGACCCTACAAACTATGAAACTATGAAACTATGAAGTTACTTAACCTCATTTCCTCAGCCTCCCTCTCTGTAAAACAAAAATAAAAATGCTTCTCACTGGGCTGTTGTGAAACTCCATTAGATAACATTTGTAAATCATTTTGTGATCCTTCAATGTTAAGGTTCAATAATAATAATAGTAATAAAAGTTATCTAATGGAGTTTCACAGCAAAACAGTGAGAAGCATTTTATTCTTGTTTTACTTGTACTTGTTGTTGTTATGCTACCAAAGCAAAAGGAGAATTTCCCCCTGCACACCTCCACAAGGAGATATTTATTTAAAATGTTAATGTTATCAAATCTGTTTCTCTACCAGAGCCTCAGGGTAAATTCACCCTCTCCCAAATTAAGTCCCGATTCACCTCTCACTTACATCATTTCATCAGCGAAAATTGAGTTATTCTTTGCATGCTCCAGTTCATGTGAGAAGGGAATCAGATCCATATTTTCCATAAATCATTACACTGTGCAAGACAGAAAGGGCCAGATCCTCCATGTTATGAAGCAGGGAACCTAATTGTAGCTTTGTATTATTGAAGCCCTGACCCAGAGAGGAATCCATGTTCCTCCTCTCACTGCAGAAGAATATACCATAACATTTCTTCTTTTCCAAAACTTAAACTAAAAGTTATGAGGCAAAGTAGTTACAGCATCTTGCTATGACTCTAGAGCAGTGATTCTTAACCAGGGTGCTATGGCACCCTGGGGTGCCTTGAGATCCCTTCATGGGTAATTGGGGTGCTACACAAAGTTAGCATTGTTAGGTATGTAAACATGACTCACAAGATAAACCCAGAGTTTTCACAGAGGAATCCATAGAGTTAAAAACATTCTGACTTGTGGTCTTTCTGAGTTCTTTGCAACAGAACTGCTCTTTTTTTTTTGCTGTAGTCAAAAAGTATGAAAACTAAGAGGTGGCAATTATCCAAGGGTGCCTTGAATCTATGATTGAGTGCCTCGAGTCAATTGAGGGGTATCTCAAGTCAATAAAGGTTGAAAGTCACCGCTCTACAGGCATGGATTTGGGCTTTGCTCTGGACTTGCACCCCATTCAGCACAGCTAAAAATAGGCACCTGGTTGACTGGTGGCCAGATATGGTACTAAGCTCCATTGCTTTTTTGAGTGACATTGGCTGTAGAAACTGGTTGACCCACTAGCCTCAGGAGGACCTTTGACTGTTTTCGGGGTTTTTAAAAAATTTTTAAATTCACCCTACAGCTCTTGGTCGTTATCACTACACCCCTGCCAATGCATCTCTGATATCAATATGATATGATTGGCATCCTTACATCTGTGAGAAATGGTGGAAATCTCTGATATCAGAAATGAAAAAATGAGCAAGGAGTCCAGATTTATGTTCAAGGGAAATGGAATTAATGTTTCTCCTAAAACTGAACGAACGTCTCTTAGTTTGTCCTCACAACTGGACAAACTCTGAGGACAAACTGGACAGTCTTCTTATCAGTCCAGATCCAAAGATAGCGTGCTCCATTTTTGTTTTATGTCCAGCTATCCATTTATATCATTATTATATCATGCAGATATTATTCCTTCAACATACATTTTTCATAGACCAGTCCTGTTTTAGAAAGCACAGTATTTCGCTATCAGACCAGTACCTGCTATTTTACAACAGAGGGCTTGATTCAGCGTACCTGTAAGAGCTTGTGGGGCAGCTGAGTTGGGTATTGTAGCTGCGTCCTGAGGGATTGAACTAATGTCAGGCTCTGGTGTGCTTCTCGGAGGAGAGATTGCTAAAGGAGTCATCAGAACACGAGATTTTAGCTGCAAGAAATAACCAGTTTGGGTCATGAGAATATACACATCATATTTTATTATTATTATTCTCTGTATTTCACTCCCCTTGAACTCCCACTCATCAGCAATTTTGTCGCATCATTTTACTTCCAGCCCAGAGTCTCCTTTTGTGCTTTGAAAGATCACAGGATATTTAGAGACAGAAACTGATTTGCAGAGTGTGGTTGCAAATATTTTCCCACTGATTTTTCTGCCTAAAGAAAGTGGGCACACTAACACATCAGAATGGTAGCATCGTACATCCACTTCACTCAAGCATGAATAACTGCACCAGGATCGAAGCAGGGGAGAATCAGTCTCTTTAACAACATAGTAATTTACAACCAAATGCTGCTCATTTCCATGGGTGCAAAGGTGTTAGATCCAGTGAGACTGCTCTGGATTGACACCAGTGTAAACAAGAACATAATTTGGCTCTTAAAAAGGCCCACAAGTCATTGTCATGTAATTAATAAATAGTAAATGTCATTTGCTATGTAGTTATACTTATTAATACTAATAACCTGCAGTATGTTTTAGAGATGTGAAGCACCATGATATGGTGTAATACTACTGTGCCATGACCCTGACAATATCTGGTAATGGTGGTCATTTACTTTGAAAATAAGGAGTATTGATATGAGAAACACGCCTTCAATGTATCCACTCATTTCTCCTTTCGATACAGCAATGAGCTTCAGGACTTTATAACTTCTAGTACATGAAATGTGCATAACTTCTAGTACATGAAAAGTGCAGCTCCCAGGTCTAACTCATGGCACTCCACAGAAAACACCACAAGCTAAACCAATCCTCCTGACCCAGCAGATGTTAGCTGTTGCATTGGGAGGATGAGTGATCAAACTCCAATTTGGACTCAATCCAGGGGGAGAGGACTGCAGCCTCTGCAGCTCTGTAGCCTCTTCCCCTAGCTCCAGTGCTGCCCCCCGCCCCTCCCCCCAGCTCCCATTCTATCTCAGGATGGGAGGGGGAGAAGACAGGGGAGGGAGGTCTTTTCTGTGTTTCCCCAGCTGCACTTGAGTGATGGGGTCTGTGGATTGGAACCCTCTACCTTGGTGGGGCTCCAATCCATCCACCCCACTCTCCAGCGCTGGCTGGACAACTCCCAAAATGAGCTCCCTCTGCTCCCTTCCTCCCTGTCCCATTCTGAAAACAGCACCAGGAACAGTGCTGGGTTGTGTCAGCTGAGACCTGCTCCTGGCATGTGCAGACAGAAGTTAATGAAACCTATAAGTTTATCAGGGGTGACCACCAGGATCTGGGGAAACATTTGTTCACCAGAGCTCCCCAAGGGATGACTAGGTCGAACGGTCACAAACTCCTGCAAGACCGTTTCAGGCTGGACATAAGGAAGAATTTCTTTACTGTCCGAGCCCCCAAGGTCTGGAACAGTCTGCCATCGGAGGTGGTTCAAGCACCTACATTGAACACCTTCAAGAGTAAATTGGATGCTTATCTTGCTGGGATCCTATGACCCCAGCTGACTTCCTGCCCTTTGGGCAGGGGGCTGGACTCGATGATCTCCCGAGGTCCCTTCCAGCCCTGATGTCTATGAAATGAAATCTATGAAGGTGCTCCGCTTTGGAGCACCTTCATCTGAACTCCCATGGAATGAGGGTTCAGATTGTCACGGAATCAGACCTTTTTAAAGTGCTCTTCAGCTGTGCACTTGTTTTTGGTCATGGCTGTAGAGTGCTTTCAGAGGCCATATTGGGCAAAAAGTGTCACTTCTGTGACAAATGGTGAATTTCATACGTTATAAAAATAAGTGTTTCTGGTGGATGATTTTTCTTTGTTTTTAATAGGTCCACTAGAGAATACTATAATATATTGTAAAACAAGAAAACATTCATGTTAGTACCAATTTTAAGCAGCCTTCCAGGAGCCTTTTACCCAAACCATGTAAGATACAAATCATCCTCTACTTTGTAACAATTGCAAATACATAAAACAGACACCAGTTGTTTTGCCACAATATTAAAAATAGAAGGATCTTGGGTCTGCTCCAAAGGTGTCTGAATTCAATAAGAATCTTTCCATGCCATTTCATTAAAAACAGGCTCATATTCAAAATTCAGCAACAGTACTCGGCAACTCTTGAGCTCAGCAGAGTAGAAGCTTGAACATTTATGATACCCATCAAAAATAAAAAAAACCCCAAAACAAATGTTGAGATGGATGGAATTTCTGCTGGAACTTCCCAACTAGTCCAGCCTTATCTCTATCTAGCCTTCCTTAAAACACATGTTTTCACTAATGGCATAAAACCTGGTCCAGCCCTCAAAGAATGATTTATGGAAGGGTCAACACAACACCCATCAACTTAAAATCTAAACATCAAAGCTCAGTCACTATTCTTCATATTCTATCTTTCATTTGTTAGTTAGATTCTGAGCTATTTGTGGTAAGGAACTGAAGTAGTCTGTTTACCATCTGGAAAATGTAATATTCACTAACTAGTATCACTACTGTTTGTGAGTGTGGCAGCTTGGCCATATGGTTAAGATACAGATACAGAAATGTGAGCTGAAGTCTCATTCAGAACTTGTGTTAAAGGCTGCCCCCAGTTAACCCAGTTGTGATCTGGTCCTCAGGCTGTGGAATAAAAAGCAGCCAGGTATGATGCTCACCACACCACTCCCCTGTGTGCCATTGGTTACCACATGTGTGTGTCTTAATCATGTTTACCCAGTGAGCCACGGGCTTGGGATGAACCCTGGACTACTACCATTTATTTAATCCTGTTGTAAAGGTATGGAACAAAAGTCCCTGTATTACTAGAGCAGGGGTGAGCAATTATTTGTGTCCACAGGACACATAGGGAGCTTTGGTGAGCTGTCACAGGCTGGGTCAGCACCCTTCCCCCCCTGCCCACAACAGCTCATCAAACCTCCTTATGTGGGATAGAGCTGCAGGGGGAGGGGGTGGAGCTGGTGTGGGTGCAGGCAGCAGCTTCAGCAGGTCCTGCCCTTCTACCCAAAGGAGGGGCTTGGGTAGATGCTCCAATCCCCAGGGGAAAGCTGCCACCTGCATCCACAGCTGATTCCAATGCTGGCCCAGCACTGCTTCCAGTGCATGGGCTGGAGCTGGTATAAGCTGTGGGATCTGCTATATAGTTGGGGGGTGAGGGGGAGATAGTGGGGGAGAGGGGGAGACAGAAAGAGAGAGTTGTGGCCCTGCTTATGATGAGAGGCAGCAGCCGCTGCTGGGTGCCAGGTAAAAGCAGGATCTAGCACAGGGGTGGGCGGTCATTTTGGGTGGAGGGCTGCTTACTGAATTTTGTTAAGCCATCAAGGGCCACATGACAGGCAGCCAGGGGCAGATAAATATTAATTTTCTAAAATTTTTAGGGGCCCCGTGGGCCAGATAGAATGGCCTGGTGGGCCACATCTGGGGGCCACATTTTGCCTACCCTTGATCTAGCAGCATTTACACTTGCCACTTCTGGGGGCCTTCAGGCTGTGGCTGCCCTGTGGCTACTCCCCACTGCTTCTGCCCCGCACCACTTCCAAGCCATCCCCCCGGCCAGATCCTGTGACTTCACTGCCACTGATCCACAGGCCAAGCACAATTAGTTGGTGGACCACATCTAGCCCAGAGGCTATATTTTGTCCACCCCTGTAGTAGTCTCTTGGCATAAAATCTGTACTACCAGAGTACCTTGGCATAAAATCCAGATATGGAACTAACTAGTGTATTCAAGGGAAGTTAAATATTTATAAGATTAATTCATAACTACTGTTTCCCACTAAGTTTTTTGCAAGGTCCATGGTACAAAAGAGCATGCAAGGGAGGGTAAGAACTTACGACTTACGACTTTTTGAGTTGCGACGAATGTCACTTACAACGTTTAAAAATTTACATCCTGTTTTGACATTCCATCGTGTATTTTGTCTTTATGACAGCTGATTCAGCTGCGTGCAGCTGGTAAGTGTGTTGTGGTGGAAGGGTAGGGGAAAGGGTAGGATGGGGGGGTAGATCAACACCCCACACAATGAGGGAGGGACTGGGGCTGGGGCTGGGGCTAGGGCAAGTGCACTGCTAGTTTGGTGACTTGACTGACAGTTCCCACTGCTGCTGCCACTACTGGTCTGGGAGGACACGGGTGGGGCATGTGCCCCAGGATCTACACACTGGGCTGCACTCCGGGCAGGCAGCAGGGGGCATGTCACACTTTTGGGTGGCTGCAGCCCCCCCATAGGCCCCACTCTGCTACCCACCCTGCCGCCACCTGGGGGCACACTCCCTCCATGCCCTCCCACTGGTTGCCTAGCTGGGGCAGGGCGGGTACAGGAGAAACCTATGGCTTGTCCAGGGGGTACAGCTCCTGCCGCTGCATGCTACCTAGCCTCTTGCCCCAGCTGGAGGCAGTGCAGTGTCTCTCTCCTGTGCCCACCCTGCCCCAGCTGGGCAAGTAGAGGGAGGGAATAGCCACCATTTCCAGCGCTGCCGCCGCCTGCCCAGAGTGCAGCCTGGTGCAGCCCTGGCCCCTCCCACCCCATGCCATGCAGATCTGGGGGCACACGTCCCTCCATGCCCTCCCAGACCAGTGGCAGAAGCAGCAGCAGGAACTGTCAGTCAAGTCACCAGATGTGCAGCGCTCAGTGGCAGGAGCCACTGCCCCCCCCCCGCACCTGCCTGGCCCTGGTCCCAGCCCAGTCCCTCCCTCACCATGGGGGGCATTGATCTGCCCCCCCCCGTTCCTTTCCCCCACCCCTTCCACCACAACACACTTACCAGCTGCATGCAACTGTATTGACCATCGTAAAGGAACAAGCCCCCATTTGTAACACTGTTCCTATGGAAAAATTGGTTCTGAGTTACTTTTTCACTTAAGAGACAGTTTTCAGGAACCAATTGCATCTGAGGACTGCCTGTACCTCAGCTGGTTCACCAATTGCAAGAGCTGTTGTGATGTCATTATTGTTTTCCATTAATACTCCTCTGCATTGCGCTGGGGGGCGAACTGTGTTCTGTAAACAAGAAGGATCAATGGCACTTGAGTTAGGGAGATGGGGGAAGGGAAGCACTGCCTTAAACCTAAGCATTTACTTCAGTGCTTTGCTGCAGCAGGGCCTAATTGCTCCACCAGTTTTGAATCACGGTTAAATCTTGTTTCCAACACTGTCTTATGGCAATGGGTTCCACTGGCTAACAGTTCACTGTTCAAAAAGGATTTCCTTTCACTGTTTTAAACTTCTTGTGGCATCACAGTGTAAACATGGCAACTCTTAGTTTTGAATCAGTCCATGGGTCAGGCCTACAGGGATGTAGGCAGGTCAGGTTGATCTGCTCCAGTCCATTCTGCAGTTCAGTCTGCTTTATACTCAGCTGGATGCATCATCACCAAGGGAACACAGTGCTTTGACTTGTTGCTAAGGAAATAACCCTGGCCACCCATTTCCATGCCATGCACATCAGCCATGGAAATAAGGTAATAGGGACACCCTGAGGGGCATAACTTGCATTGCATTCAAGACCTGGAGTTTCCAGGGGGCAGCTTCAGGCATCTTTACCACCCCATTTCTAGGGTTGATGCACAGGGTGGAAGCAGATGTGTGTGGCTTATTTTGTCAGAAGGGCAACTGAGCACTCTGCTGTCCCAGCACAGACATATGCTCAGAGAATATTCTCTTAATAAAATTAGTATGGAGAAAGCCTCTTTAGAGGCAAAGATGCTTTTTAAATAATTAAAAGCATGGAGGTAGAAAATTAAGTGTATTGAAATCTGGATTGCCTTTGGTGTTTACAATCTGGCAACTCAAAAAAGTGACTTAATCTGTGGCAGTGTAGATTGATGATATGAAATTTGTAGCAGCCGCTGTGCTAGAATTCTGAGCTCCTTCCCTTCAGATCTTTTATCTTTTGGAGACATTGCACCTAAAACTGCTGCTTTCTTCATGATTCAACTTGGTATTTCTCTTACTAACTCACAGCAGGGCTGGCTTCAACCTTGTCATTCATACTCTGGTCACCTTCACCCACCTCCAAATGGAAACCTCCTGAATCCCATTCACAAAGAGAACATGACACTCACTTTAGAGTATCAGCACTGCAGATTATTCAGATTTGATAGCATGTTTCTGGCATCCTTTTAAGTTTTCTAATAGATGCATTCAAGCTTGTGCTTAAGAGAAAAACAATATTTGAAGCCAATAACCATGGGCCAGATGCATCCCACCAAGCAATTTCATTGGGCCCACAGAGCCCAGATGTTGGAAGCATTTTGGCAGGGAGGGAATTGTGGGGGGTTGAGTGACAGTCAGTGAGAAGCAGCAGAGATAGCTAGGTCTGAAGCACTAACTCACCTCAGACTGAGCTGCGTTATTTCAGTCCACCACTCCAAAAAAGTTTCTAACCCAGGATTTAGTGAGGCTCACCAGTTTGGATGCCCCTTTCTTGGCAGTTTATAGTTCTAGTTAATAGTTCACTGCAGATCTGATTGAAACAGTCTGTATGCTAAAACATCTATGTACAAACAAATGTCACTTGGGGGGAGGAGGATTTATCTTTAGGCCACAGCAAAATAATGTCAGTATTATAGGCAATGTTGTGATACTGGCGATACTAATGTGCAAGTGCCTTTAAAGGTTGCAAACCTTCATCCATGTTATCATTCTCCATGAGCCTCTGACAATTTAATTCCAAGGCTCTTCTTTTCTTGGGCTGATTTGGTTCTACGGGAGCTGCTGAATAATGGCAAGCTTGTGGATAAAAGACAAATGTGCAAAAAAAAAAGAGAGAGAGAAAATGTGTTGAAACTGTGTAGAGTATATGGGAAAATCTCATTATAAATCATTCAAGTTTTATCCACAGAATCCAGATGAAAGGTCATAAATGAGTTGTAAAAATATATCTAGCTATCCTTCCTTTCCCCCCTCTGCCTTGTGAGAACAGAGTAATGGATGTATCAGAACAAAATATTCAGGGGTTTTTTGGATTTTCTCTGCAAGAGTGTACACTAGCCAGCCTTATCCAATGGATGATGCATTACTTAAATTAGATCCAGGCCCTGATCCCACATACATTTCATCAATGGCAATGGAAATTACACCTGATATAATAAATAACTTTAGCCCTAAAGCAAGGCATGGAGTTGAGCCATCTGCTGTATCATTATGATTGCAATGGACACATTCTTACATATTATGCTGAAATATTTGATATTTGGCCCATTATTTATGTAGCCAGATATTGAGAATTAGTATCAAAAGCAAGGGCAGACTGATCTTGAAGGTGTTCCCAGTCTCCTGGAAAGATTCTGTTACAGTGTGTACTATAGTAAATGGGAAAGAACTAAAATAATATCCAAAACGATAATGAGAACTGAATTAGCATTTAAAGGTTATAGATCACACTTAATTCTTTCATCACCACGAATAAGATAAAATGAATGTTTAGACTGCCAGCTAGGGATTTCCCTGAACAGCAGCTGCTCCTGGTCTCTCCAACATAGATTAGGTATGTAATGTAAGAGGCCAGAATGCTCTCTGATCCATTGGCCCTGTCTTTTTGCAGCCAAAACAAGCCAGAGCAGCCCTCAGGCCGATTTAGCTTACATCACTGAAAGAAAGCCAAATACAGTATGGTCTCCTCACCCAAGTCAGATGCATGAGCACAGCAGATAAACAGCTGAAGACCTGGGCCATGTTGTTACTACTGTTCAACACACAGGAACTACTTTGCAAAAGTCACGTTGAGGAACTGCACTGATTTTGAAGGCAGAAAAGTGAATGGCTGCTTTACCACTGGAATCATTAGAAGTTTGGCTGAGGAATCTCTACCTTCATACATAAAAAGATAAAATCCTGCACTATCAAAGTCAATGGGAAATTTATCATTGACCTCAGTGGGGTCAACCTTTCACCCTAAATGTTCACAAGTACAAATCGATATAATGTATTTTGTCATAGCCTGTCTATCCTATTGACTTCCCAGCTTGTCATTACTGTCTCACAGTCTGCAATGCATATATCCTCACACCTCTTCCATGAAATGGGAACAACAGCACTTTTCTCATGTACAGATGGAAGACAGAAATCAGTGGTAACAATTTCAAAAATGTATGTTAGGCTGCACACACAAGCAATTGAGCAGCCTAAGCCCTAGTTTCAGAAATTACTTCTGAAAATATCTCACAAGAAGGGTAGTAAAGCACTGGAACATGTTACCCAGAGAGGCTGTAGAATCTCCACCCTTAGAGCTTTTTAAGACCTGGCTAGACAGAGCCCCAGTTGAGATGATGGAGTAGGAGATGGTCATACTTTGAACAGGGTGTTGGACTAGATGGTCTCCTGAAATCCCTTACAACCCTAATTTTCTACAACTGTATGACTTAGACAACTGGGAGCTTTCATTTAATTGACTTAACAACTCATTTGTAAAAAGTGGCCAAGACTTTTGAAAATATTGCTCTGTCAGGGTTTGGCAACCTATGGCCTGTGGACTAGTTCTGGCTTTGGTGGCAAGAGGCTTAGGCAGCAGTCACTTTCCTGTACTGCCATGGAGATAAGCACTGGCTGCAGGAGCTCTTCCTGTGTTGCTGTGAAGAAATACACCAGCTGGAGACACTCTCCCTATGCTGCCACAGGAAAAAGTGGAAGTGGCAGCTAGATTCTAGGGCCCATTTGCCCACCTCTGACCTGAATGAGATCCCTCTGGTCTGCAGCCCAAAACAGTTTCTGACTGTTGCTTTAAGTGACTCGTCGAAGGTCACACACAGGGTTTCCAATCCAAGAATATTTTTAGTGACAGTATGCAAACATTACTGAAAACCGAATTTTTTTAGTGATACATTTTTACGGATATGTTTTACATAATGTAAATCCCTTGCTGCTAGGCCCCAGCTGGAAGGGCTGGATTCAAATTTAAAGGTCTAACACAAAACATAGTAAAAAAAATAAAGAAGTGTGGTTGTCAGTAAAAAGTTTACAGTAAAAATATTTTATTGGGTTGGCAGCACTGCCTAAGCACACCAATGATTTTACAACATGCTGCCCCTATACCAGGGATTCCTATTCATCCCCACACCCTGATGCTCCCAGCTGCTACTTACATCAGGCTGCACTCCCAGACCACCCTCCTCAGACTTATCCCTACCAGGCCTGCTCTTCCCATCCTGGCACGGGCCCACAAATAAGTCAAATTTTAACCCAGAAGTGTTACAGGTAGTTGACAGGACACAGAAGGACTCCTAACTAGGGGGTTGAATCTACGAAGTCCTAAGAGGAGGCTCCCTGCAGGGTATAGGCCTCCCATTCAGACAGCAGGTGGTGCTGTTGTGCTCGATCTGTTCATTAGCTTACCTCCAGCTACTTTCTGACCACAGAGCTTCAACCAAACTCTAGTTGCTTAGTGTTTTTATGGATGGCTCCCCTTTTATGGCTTTTAGAAACAAACATTTTTAGCCTGATTTTTACTGACTGTCCATAAATTTACAAACAGTTGGCAATCCTGGCCACAAAGGAACACTGCAGCAGAGCAGAGAATTAAGCCCACACCTCCTGAGTCTCAGCTAAGACCCCTTAAGTGAGGAGAAGGGATGGACTAACATGTCTCACATCATACACTTTCATGACACAGATTCCCTTAAAAATCTTATTCTGCTTAAGGAATATTAAGAGCCTGCAACACTTGCAACTCTTCTTCACATCAAATGGGTTAAAAATTAAAACAAACCTAAAAATAACTCAGCAAAATTCTGTCCTACAGCATAATATCAACACCTTCACAGATCATCAGTGAAGCTGGAACTTTTAGATCCACAGCACAGACCTCTGCCACTTGAGCTAGTGGGATAAATGACAGCACTCCTGTGGTGCCATTCTGTATGAGGCTCAGCACTGTAGAAGGGTGAGACACACTTTGTCAGTACTCCTGGGAGGAGGCAGTGATATTCACAGCATTGTCAATGCAGAAATCCCTATACACCATTATAATGCCTGGCCCCACCTACGGCAAGGCATGCAGGCATGGCCTTCTGAGCCCTTGGACTGCTGCTTGCTCAATTACCCTATGGAGATATGCATGTAGTCTGGCCACATGGAGGAGATACGACAGATTGGCACATGTTGAGTCGAGCTATGTAGTAACTCTTCATGTGCAGATTTTTCTGCAGCTGGTGGTGCAAGAAGTTTGAGCATATCCACAGCAGGAGAAAAATCAAAGTCTCTAATGAGCCAATACAAATCTCTCCAGGTAATAATTTAGTCCAATTTGCCTGGATTTTCATGGGATTAGCCAAGTTGCTTCCTGCCATGCCCTATTCCAGATTTCCAATCCCTGCTCTAAAATATGTGTGCATAAAAACATGCCAAAAACAAGGTCTCAGGACTTTTTAAATACAGGCAGATAATACATTTTTATTAGTCTCATCCACAAATGATTGAACAAGTTTACAAGTTAAGTGAGCTTGTATGCAGGAATAGTGTTATATCATTGTGTAAGACAGGGGCATGGCTGGGAGGTTCTATGCCCTGGATAGCAGTGGTGTGTGTGGTCAACAACTGTAGCCAGGTTGTTGCTGGCCAGCAGCGTGACGGTCTGCTCCTTCTGTCCTCTCCTTCCCCCCCCCCCAAGTCAGTGCCTGGCCCTGTGCCCCATTTGCCCCCCATGGTTACACTATGATGCAAGCAGACCAGTAATCATGTGCCCCTGGATCTGAGTGCCCTTTCAGTAGCTTATCATACCCCAAGTTTATCCACATCTAGAATCCATCTGGGCCTGAATGGTCGTCTCAGTGAGGAACAGGAATATCATCATTAGTGCTAGTCCTGGAGGATGAACCCTATTGTAGGGTTCCTTCGGTGAGTGCTGCAAGTACTTTCCCTGGGAGGGCAGAGTGGCTAGGGATGCAGATGAGGAGTTGGTCTGGCAAGTGATGCATGTGCTGCACATGGTATGCTGGGTTAATTTGGGGTGCACGTTGCACATGACACCTGCACTGGAGTGGTCCAGCATGCTGCTGGCTAGGCTGGATCTAGTGCATAGGGTTGATCTGGTGTGGGCACTGCATGCAGTGCATGGGGCTGGTCCAGGGCTCACACTGGCTCCAGCACACAAGGCTACTCTGTGGGCCCAATCCCATGTGCCTGTGGATCAGCCCCACGCCTCTCATCCAGCCTGTAGGGCTGGATGAGTTGGATAACCCTGCTATATAGGAGAAGCAGACTGCCATTTCTGACCCTCAGGGTGGGGCGTGAGAGAGGAAGGCACCATCCAATTAAAAAACATTTCTCTTCACGTAAGTTCTTTCAAGAGCATCCAGGTCGGGGACATCCACTCATCTGTGATGACGTTTGGAAGCTTTGGCAACCACATACTTCTCTGCTAGTCTGACCTCTTCATCTAGGTCCTCAGCCCAATATTCCTGCACCCATCTTCTTGCTGGAGGTGAGTGAACCTGAACAGATTGCTTCAAAATGACCAATTCCAACACTGGCATGCTTGACTGAGACGCAGGTTCCAGTCACTTCCATCCAGCGTTCTTAAGCCTCTGAGCTTTGGCTTATGTTCCTGTGCTTCCTCCATGTTTCACCTCTCTGCCCCCTGCCTTAATTAATCTACTCACTCACAGTATACTGCTCCATCTCAGCCACTTGCAGTGTCCAACAGTTAAGAACCACCCATCTGTCCAAGGCTCAACCGTGTTGTTTGTGTCTCTCTCATTAGGACCAGCATGAGGCAAAGGTCCATGACTCCAGATTTCACAGGCACAGCTGTCAAGGCGAGCAAACATTTCCAGGAAGCCTCATCACTAGGTCCTATCTTTGTAACCCTGAAGTACATGGCCATATCCAGTCCAGTTGCTGATGCTGTAGGTGAGGTGTTTGACAGCACTAATCATACCAGGGCCACTAACCGCTGCTGTTGCACCATCGGTTCCTGCCCCTTGGCTGCTGCTTATTCTAGGACACGGCCATATTTACTGGGTCATTAACTGTAGGATATCCTCCATAGCAGACACATCACTGTGGGACTGACCTTTTCCATTAACACTTTCCTTGGCAGGCTGATGGATCTGTGCCACAGACAGCACCTCTAGCAGCACACACCAAAGCATCTACTGGTGGCTAGGTAAGCTGTAGCAACACTCCTGTCATGTCTGTGATGGTTTTACCCCCTCTCCCACAACAGGCAATAGGGTTTATTTAATCCAGTTTATTTAGTCTTTCACCCAACTGCCTGTGCTTCACCAGGCTGAGGGTTTGTTAAGTCCTTGCTCCTTTAGTTTCAAAGATGATTCTCTCTGCTGTGGGGAAGGGAACCCAGGTTTACCCTGTTGTCTCGAGTCCAGCTCAGGAACTCTGTGTTAAGCAGCCATAGTCTCATCTTTACAATTCCTTGTTGCATCCTTGATCTACTCCTATCTTTGTATACAAGTGTCTTTGCCAGTGTCACCCTGTAAGACAAACAGGTGTCCCTCTGGAGCTATCTCCACACGCAGCTTCTTCCATCTGCAGCTAAGCCACTTTCTCAAGCCTCTCTGTTTGCCACTTTTTCTAGCTGGGCTGCAGTCTTTTATTCCAGCTGTTGATTAATGGCCCCTTAGTTGCTGCTGAAGTAACTGGTCCTTCTGTCAATCCTTTCTGGATTGCCTCTATGACCTATCATAGATATTTGGGTAATCAGGATGAAAACTACATTTAAACAAAGGTATGAATTTACAGCTGTATCATTTCATTAGAGAAAAGCCACTTTAGAATGGGAAGAAAAGCATCTGAAGGAATCATAACAAAAATGCAAAATCAGCAGTCTCATAGATGAAAGGATTTTACTTTATGAGGGAACAGACTGAGATATGTTTTGTCAAGGGGCACCTTAGAAATACTAACAGACAGTATTAACATCAATGAAGCCAGTCAGTGGGTCATTAGGTTATATACAATGATGTGATAAAAGTCCCTGTTGTTCAGATCTCAGTCAAATTAAATTTAACTCTGGTCTATCAATTCATATTTTGCTAAAAATTCAGGAAGTATTTGCCCATCTGTTCTGTAATAATTCAGCTATCTGGTTGCCATAAAGAAGTTGGTTGTCTGTCATTTTGGCAGATAGTTGCTTCTAAAAATGCATATAAGTCTCATGGTATCTGCAAGTCATACAATTTGAAAGCTAATTAAATCATGCCAGAACTACCCATCATGAAATGTAATCTTTGACTTGAACTCAGAGTGCACAATTTCCCTGAGAGTACCACACTTCAGCGGAGCGCACCGTACAGCAAGGCACCTCACAGAAACACTGCTTTGGTGTGCAAATCCTGCAATGCAAATAAATAGCATGAGACCAGAAGCACTGAGTGCTACAGACCATGAATGGAAACTTCAGATGCTTAATCCATCAGTTATTAAAGGACATCTTATTTCTGGCCATCACTCATCGAGAAAAAGCAGCATCCTCTTGAAGATGCCATTCACACACCCCACATGCCAGAAATGATGGTGTTAAAGCAAAGCCCATAAATAATGAATGATCTTCAATTCATTATTTTTCTTTCTTCTCCTGACACTGTTACTGAACCTGGTGCCCCTAAGACCCAGGAGAGGGGAGAGATTTTGGATTTTTTTTTTAAAAATCAGACTGAGCTCCAGCAGTGATGAGAAATTCTCATTGAAACTCACTCAGAACCGAGGGGAAGATCCTCCAGTACAATAAATTCTCCAGGATTTGATCATTTACATCAAATGAGCATCTGTCCCTGAAAGGTTCACTACCCAAACCTAAAGGGTGATGAGCACTTACACAAAATGCCTTCTGCAGGTTGAGGACGCTCAGCACCTTGCACAGTCGGGTGCCAGCAGATAATGTGAAAGCCTATTTGATTCTTTGGGCACAACATTTTCTAGAAAAGAGTTGCGACCATGAAAATCACATTTTGAATGTTTGGATTGGCTCCATTTTCTATTTCCTAATTTTAGGGCCCCGGCTGCTCACTGAGGAATTCCACTGTTTCAGATCTTGTTTCCTTCTCTTCGATGGAAATGTTTTTGTGCTTGGTAAAACTGCAGCTTTCACATGCACATATGTATGTTTTAGAGAGGGGGATGACAGAACAAATCCTTCAGAAAAATTTTAAGGATGAAATGCAAAACCTCTAGTAATAAGAAGAGGCAGTCAACATGTCTGGCAGTAGCAGCAGGAGCAGGGCTCTGTTGGCAACTCTGCACACAAGCTCATTGTAACTGTTGGGCAAATTGTTTAGCCATTTTGTGGTTTGGTTTCCCTGTCTACAAAACATCTTGAGATTTTTTTTATATAAATGTACCATAAGATGCAAAATTACTAATAGTGAATAGCTGGAGTAAGACAGATGGAAAGTTATGTTTCTAGAGTAATAACATAATGCAGTAATATTTATTATGCACTCTTTTGGCCATGCATGCATATCAACCAATAACAATTTGCTAAAATAATAATCAATTTGTCAGAAAATGGCTAACCTTTCCTTAGTTTTGGTGAAAAAAATACTACTGAAGTCTAAGATAATTACCCCAAAGCACTATCTTTTATAATCATGTCGCTACAATATTTTGGTCTGTTATTACAGACTACCGCATAAAGGTCAACAGATCTGAGTATTAGAGCTGTCGGTGGATTTAAGATAAGTTGGTCATTTATTTACATTATTCATGAGGATGTTACTAATGTAAAATCTGTTGCTTAAAGGTGAAGAGCAAAGCTTTTCATGGGGATTAGGAAATTGTTTAGGGAGCTGTTTCTTAGCCAATATGGAATTGTTTTTCATTTGTCTGAAGCAGGCAGCACGGTGAATAACTGTGTGAATGGCACAAGAGAAAGAAGGTGCTGGAGGACTGGTGAAAGCAGAGAATGGTGTAAATGGTGAAAGTGTCAATCGATACAGACACTGGGGATAACACAAGGTGATACGGTAAGCTTGGTATGGGAGGATGGGAAGCAATTTTGACACCTCGTAATGGAAAGCCTGAGGACGCAGGGAAAGATATTGGCTGGGGAAAATTAGGAGGGCTTGACTGGAGCAAGTTGGCCCTGGGGAGAGACTAACAAGGTGGCACAAAGAAGAAGAAGGCTTGATAGGCGTGGTCAGAGGTGCAAGGATTGAGCTAAACACAAGCAGCATCAAAAAACCGCAGGATCTTGGGTTTTTGGAATCCAGGCCCTGTCACTGAAGGGCAGCCTCGTGCAGCAGGTAACATAGCATATGGCCAAATGCTGTGGGCCTGAAGAGGAGGAGCCAAGGCTCCCTGGGTCCATGGTGGCTTCCTCAGTCCCTCAGGTCAAGCCATGACAAGACCAGATGGAAATGAGGCATATCTGTAGGAGCAATGAATGCATCTTACCCTTCTTCCTGTCTGGTACTGATTCAGCAAGATGCTGAAACATCTACTTATGCAGCTTGCAGAACGAGGATGTGATCCAATGCTTGCTGAAGTCGAGAGATGGGGTGAGGTCAGGTACATGGGGCTTTGCCTTGGAGCTCTCTGGAAGTAGGGCCTACCCGTTACTATGTATTTCCACATAGTCCCAGGCACAATGGGGCTACACCCTGGCTACAGTGTCTCCACATGCTATTTAAATAAAATAAACAACAAGGGTAGCACTTCAAATGAGCTGTAGACTTGTACCATTCAGAAAACTCCAGAGAAACTTGACAAGGATCTTTTAAGGCAGAGCGTTGCCTATTGCAGAAGGGCTCTAGTTCAACCTGTAGCAATCTGGCAGCATTTGTCCAAGCCACCGTTCGTTGTAATCAAGTGGTAGTTGTTCTGGGAAAGGACTAAGAAGGTCTTTAAACTAAGCAGCTGGTTATCCCATCTGGATGCAAGACACTGGATTAGCTCATAGGGGGAGGATACAGTGAGTGCTTTGGGGTGTTTTTATGATGTTCTTTGTTAAATAAGACCAAGATCCAAGGAAAAGAATAAGTCTTTTGGCTTTACCTTGTATAGGGGCTTTTTAAAGGAAGTTTGAAGTAGGCATTACCTACTCATGCTAAATATCACTGTATTTTAAGCAATTTATTAGTATTTTCTAACATTTGGCAATTTGCACTCTTCAAGAAACAGACTCCACGTCTGTAGCCATCTTCATTAAAAAAGTAATAAAAAAGTAAACAGGCATTATCCATGTACCTAACTCCAAAAATAAACAGAAAATAACCAGGCAATTTACTGACAACAAAAACACTTAACTACAATGTATCTTGTTTTCCTCTTTAACAAAAATTCTCTCTTTCTCATGATAAAATACTCGTTTTTTTTAAGTGTGCAGCTTGTGTGGTTAGCTACCAGTCACAAGAACCAATACTGGACTACATTTTGCAATGACCTATGCAGCCCCACACAAGTCAGAGAAGAATTTGGCCCACTGCTCTTACAGAAAGAGCTAAGGATGATGATGTCCTCATTAAAGGAAAGGGTTCCAGTTCACTGCCAGTGATCTCCTATCCTGGCATAGCTTAAATGAAGTCTCTAGTCTCAAGCCAATTCCTACTGAGCAAATGGCCTCATGATACAAATTACCAGAAAAACTGGTAATTTCAGCTGAAAGTCTGAGAACATGGAGAGTGAACTCTCCTCTGGCTCCTAGGAGAGTTCACTCTGCAGGTCTGGTGGGGTAGGCTTATTGTCACGGTAGCGTGGGGATGCTACTACTGGTCATGCCTATGCTGATCTGGTCTTACAAATAGATTGGCTCTTTGTTTTCAGGTGTCTCTGTCTGGAAACATCTTTGAGTTCTGAATTCACAAATTATTCCCTTTCTATTGTACTATTCAGAATCCATGTCTTACATTACATTAATTTCTTGCTTTAAGAACTGCTGCTAATTTTTCAATCAAAAAATCATAAAGGTCTTTTCTTCAAAAATTAAAGGTTAAAAAAATCCCCAAATTTGCTGATTTTTCAGTGGAAACTCGCAGCTTTTCCTCCCTTTTTCTTCCCATTTTCCTCACTTTTGAGCAAAAAAAATCTGGGGTAGAGGGTTAAAGATTTCCAAAAATGTTGTGGGAAAACAAGTTCTTGTCAAATGCTTCAAAATACAAACAGTTTCAAAACGTTTGCAGTTCCCCCCTCATTTTTGATCAGCTGGATCAATTATATTAGGAGAAACATTATATTAAGGAACACTAAGCTTTGTTTCTGTCATTGTATTGCTCTACACTAGCTTCTGACATGCTTGTTTTAGCTCCAGATTTCATGTCCATCATACTGCATCTTAAAGTATCAAACATCATTAACAGCAAAAAGGTGCTGGGATGGGGGCATGAGAATATGTACCTTGTACCCGGGTTTCCTCCCTCTCTTCTTTGGGATCTTCACTATGGGTAAGGATCCACCTGGTGCTGAATAAAGATTGTGAACAGCCATTTTCATCGCAGTAGAATGGAGTGGGGGTCTTCCTCGTTTTCTACCTGGTATTCTTGGAGACTGCATGTCAACAGTATCCAGTCTTGGAGGCAGCGATGACAAATGACTCATATGCAGAGGAACTAAAAATCAATCAAAAAAAGAAGACGAACCCAAGCATTTTTGGACATTTGCAGTTGAACATAAAACCCACGCAAATGCCAAGGCAATTTGCTCATTTTACTATCTTTGTCTTTCTGATTTTTACTATACATCATAAAACGGCAACAAGCTAGAGCACTGAAAAAGCTATAAAACAGACAATTCTATACAGTACAGTCTGCGAGTGTTAAAATTCCACCCTGCAGAATGGGGACACTCCCCCAACACACCAAAAATACTGCAGTATTGTTGGATGGTGGAAGAAAATGCTTTGCCTGATGAGTGAAATTCTGAAGTGCAGGCAGCTCAAAAAGTGCTCCGCATGCATGGCACAGCCAAACTGGGGAGCAGGACTCCCCTTGTCCCATCCCTGGATATGCTACTGCATGAACCTCATGATTTTTAGTATCTTTTTAAAGCTCCAACCCCCTGAGGCAAGAGATTATACAGGAATTGAAGGTTTCACATTGTTAATGGAGTTTCTAGCCAACGTGGTTATAGAGAAAAGCCTATAAATAAATGTTACCCAAGTGCACTCTAGAGGCTCAGAAATCAGGCAGCAAATTAAAAGAGTCACCAGGATTCATTATACATCCTAAAATTAAAAAATCACATGATTTCTTGGGACCGGACTCATGATTTGAATTGCTTAGCATTGATATTGTGGGGAATATAATGCTGGAGTCCTATTTACCTCCAGGGACTGATGGTAGGAAAAGCAGTGCCTGGTAATAAGTGTTTGTAGTTGAAGGTCTGTATATTACTGAGGTGAAAAATACCTTTCCTCGTCAAAACGCTAAATGTAAAACCAGAATATGATTGACAATCAAGACTTTCCCTTTCTACTACTTAGGGGTTTTTCTGTGTGTGTATGGGGGTTTAACTATTGCTGAATTGAAGGAAAAAAGCACCCAACTGAACACAACAGTAAACACGTTTATATTTAATATGTTAACAACAGATCTGTTAATAGCATTATAGGTATCTGCTCATTTTGAAGAGGTCCATTATGTATTGCAAGACTTGCAGATTGATTATAAATCCCTATCCCTTAACACCAGCTGCCTCAAACTCACATGCAAATGGTAGATACTGAGCATCAGATCAAAGCAAATGCTGTGTAATAATTCTGATTAGGCATGTCTACACACGCATTTATGTTGGCTTAAATTTACTCAGCAGTAAATTACTGCACAGTAAGTGACAATAGGCTGGCATCTACATGTGCAGGCATTAAAGTGCATTAATGCTGTGTGTGGACTGACTTGGGACTAAAGTTAGTCCCAAGTCAGTCCACACACACAGTGTTACCACACAGTAATACATCTATACATATGTTACTGCGTAGTAACTAATCAGGCATAAATTTGATACCTTCATGATGCAGTATCAGATTTATGCTTAAGTTGGCATAAGTCATCATATTTACTGTGTCCAGTATGGGCATGGAGGTGTAGATGAGCACCCTTACCGTGCAGTAATTTCAGTTACTAAGCAGTAAACGCACGTGTGTAGTTGCGCCTAGAGTGTAAATTAACAAAATGCCCAAAGATGGTGTGATTAGGTTCCCTAGATGTATACTTCAGGAGCTATTCAGAAACTTACAGCCTTGCACAGAGAATGGTTTAACACAGCAAGTTCAACACAGCACGAGTCAAAGGGAAAGGTTCTCTATCTCTTGAGCACTATAGCTTTTATTCCTTCTTGCACAGGGTGTAATACTTTACTGTAACACTTTTTAAATTGCAATTTCTGATCCTCTACCACCACCGAAAGCAAAACATTTTAGGTTTCAGGTCAGCCTAGAACAAGGTGAGCTATGAAGGAGGAGAGTGGAAGATGAACCAATGTTCTGGGTGTGACACACCAACACAGACATGAAAGCATGGCACAGAAATGAGGTTTTTTCTTTTGAGTTTCCTTCTAATAAAGGCTGGAAAAATAATACTTCACAGGGGAGATTCTCTGGCAATCAGAAAACTGAAAGGAGCATAGATTTGGACACTGTGTGAGTACTCGCTCATTTATGGGAAAGCATAAAATGACAGAGAACCAGATTCCATTGAAGTCTTTCCTTTGGCTTCACTGGACTTTGATCAGGCCCTAAATCTCCACTCCTGTCCTTGCACACCTGAAGACCAAACTCTGTTCAGTGGTCCACTGAAGAGATTTATTGCAGTATCAGCTAAGTTACAGTTCATGAATGTATCACATGGACTGAGCTCAAAGGATGAGCTGACATTTTAAAGGATTAAACCTCTTAAGTGAAAGAAAGTGAATGTATTCAACTAGCAGGAAGCCAGCATAATTAATACTATCAAATAATGTCCTCATAAAGGGAGATATTGTGTATATTCAGAGAATAAATTGACTTTTAAAGTTAAAGAATCCTTACTATCCAACTTTTTCTCTATTTGCTGGCTATCACAAGTATTTCTATCATTATTTATGAGCCAAGCAGTAAAGTAGAAGAAGTTATAGGATGTTGCTTGCAAGGTGTAAGCAAAATAACAAGGTAGCAATTGTGTGTGTGCATCCCATCAAAAGATACACATATTTATTAAATTACACAATTATCACCAAAAGAGTCCTGTGACACCTTAAAACTGTACTCCGAGAAGTATGCATACACCAAACACACGCATACACACATACACACACGTATATCAACCCTGATTCCACCACCAAGAATCCCATCCTAGGCCGAATCCACATAAGCAGGGGTGTGAATTTGAAACAGCACAAATAGAAGCGGCACAAATTTGTGCCACTACTTTCTGCTGCAGTGCATGCCCCTGATCATGCAGTTTGCAGTGGGACACATTGTACCATGTGCTGTAAGGGAGGCTGGTTGGGGTGGACTGCCTGCATACCGTGCCCCAGCCAGCTGCTCTGTGGCTGGCTGGGGTGCAGTGTGCCTTGAGACAGGGGCTCCATGTGCTTCAGTGCAGGGGCTCCACAGCAGAGCCTTCTGCCGATGCACGCAGAGACAGGGGAGCCACCAGCCCGGGACTGCCTGCTCCCCTGTCTTGAGGCACACTGTGCCCCAGCCAAGCAGGGAGCGGCTGGCTGGGGTGCAGGGTGCCTCAGCATGGGGACTCTACAGTGCAAAAAAGGGGGAGCAGGCAGCCTTGGGTCCCCTCATTTCAAAGGAGTGGCTTTCCCTATTTAACAATTCACAGTTCAGAGCCTAATTACCCTAACAAGAAAGACAAATATTCAAGCTGACCTAAATTATACCTTGCTATATTAATACAGTCATTGGGAATGTATCTCCTAGGAATGTATTGCATCAAGCACAGGGGATGTGTTGGGGAGACAGGGGCCACATGCCCTCCCAGATTTCTGCACTGATGATGGGG
Source organism: Crocodylus porosus (assembly GCF_001723895.1). Classification (NCBI taxonomy): domain Eukaryota; kingdom Metazoa; phylum Chordata; order Crocodylia; family Crocodylidae; genus Crocodylus; species Crocodylus porosus. The sequence goes on from NW_017728918.1 coordinate 86,420,579, forward strand.
CACAGGGCTGTAGCCTGGCCAGAGCCAGTTCCTGGCAGCAGCGGGGGCAGTAGTGGTGTGGATTTGTGCCCCCGCACTGTCAACACTTACACATTGTCTATGACATCAAGTGGCTACTATTATTAAAATGAGTTTTATGCAGTAGTTAGTTTTATGCTCTCTGTTTTTTGATAGCAGCTTATTAACCAGGATGCAGAAAATGCATATGCTGTTTAACATGTGCTGTGCCAGTTTCACTGGCTTTTTACATGAGCTCCATACATCCCATTCCTTGGCAGTAATCAGTTGATATTGATGAAGTAATCATTGTTGCATCATCTTTCCCCTTCTTTTCTTTTTTAACTTAAACACAAAAAGCATAACCAAAAACAATAACCAGAACTCATATATACAACATGTAGCAAGGAATGAGGTCAGGAAAGAAGAGCTGAAATTCCTTGACATGACAATGGGCTTGTCTACGCTATGTTAGGTTTCAGGGAAGATGGGATTATGCATGCCCCACCCATACAAGTCCACTGACATGTTCTAGACCCATAAGTTTGCCCATGAAACTATACCAGACACCCATCAGCTGCCCTCTGATCTCCTGGTGTCCAAGGGCTCAAGAGTGAGCATTGGGGATGAGTCTGGAGTAGCCTCGAAGATGAAATGCTGTCTTGAATGCTCAGTCTTGTCCTTCCCGTGTCATGTTGCTGAGACCATTAACCGCCAAGACCATTTTTATCTCTGAATCTCAGTGACTTAGTAAAAAGCCACAACTTGTTCTCAAAAAGTGACATATCATAGTCTGTACAGCCACTAAGGAAATGTTCCACATGGAGCCAATGTCTGCCTTTTCTTGTGTTTTACATTGTCAACAGCTAGGCTGTCGTGTTAGCTCTTCAACATTTAAGTATCGTCACTAGAATTCTAAATGTTCTCGCAGAACAGAAAAGTTGTGTCTTCCTTGGTTGTGTTTAGGTGTCGTCTTTAGGAATGACTCTTGGAGATTCTTATGATGTATGACCTGGGTGTGGATGATACCTGCTACCTAGGCAACCTAATATTTGCAATATTTTAAAATCACAATAGCTGTAGCTCCTTGACATTCTTCTGACATTATTCCATTCCAGTTTCTTGAATATATCCTAGAGATTATTAAGCCAAAAGGTGCCACTGTGGGTCACCTGCTTGGACTGCCTGTATAATACAGCCCACAGAATGCTTTTGAATTAATTCTTACATGAACTAAAGGATAACTTTTTAGAAAAACATTCAGTGTTGATATTTTTTGTAACTACTAATCATGTTAATGATCTTATCCTGCCCCCTCCCAAAAGAACAACCCATCAGATACTGGCATTAAAGGTTTTGAATTCTGATCACAAGGGGCTGAACTGGTAGTCTTTTAATCTGTCAGGGCTTTTTAAGGATCAAACAGTTTACTATTGTACTGATTTCCCTGCTAACCTATTTGACTGTGCAAGTGCAGTACAGTGTATTTGAACCCATGTAGCAAAGACAAAGGCTCCATTGCAATACAGAGCACATTGTAATCACATTTAATTACAAAGACAACCTGCAGCTTGATTCTCTTCCTTTTTCTTCTAATGTAAAATCATGAGAATCTCTACTGAAGTTAGGTGTGTTATACTGGTATAAAACTGATGCTAGAAAAGAATCAGCCCTGTAATCAGAGGCAAAATATAACAATCCAGAAATGATCTTAACCAATCTAATGCAAAAAAAAAATTGTTTATACCTGTATTTTACTGAAGTTTTCTTCTTAGATTTTGTCTTTTTGGTTTGTGTGAGAGCATATTTTTCCTATCATTTTAGACCATTCCAACTCAATATGTTTACAATTTAAAAAAATAAGCAAACAGAGTGAAAAAAATATTTAAGTCTAATGCTGATCTTAGTTATATCATTGTAACCTTGGTGTAACTCCTTTGAACTCTGAGCAACTACTTCAGCATCACTGGGTTATATGACAGCAGAACGAGGCCCTGCTGAATTTCTAGTATATACTCTCAACTGTGGAAAAATCTTTTGTCCCTTTTGTCATGGATGAAGTCAGTGATAAACCAAGAAGCTCCTATTGTTGAAAAGAAAAGAAAAAACTCTTAGTGTTGGAGAATACAGGGTGAAATTCCACTGTAGTTGATGGACGTTTTCCAATTGACTTCAGTGGGGCCAAGATTTCATTCCAGATCTTCCACCCAATCCACACAAAGTGCTCTTCTTTTACTTGTATATTAGTTTTCTGTCTCTTTTGTTTAATGTAATCCAAATTCTTCCTGATTTCTTTGCCTTGGAAACCCAAGCGTGACTATGCAAGCCCTCAACCATTGGTCTATTTTTGTTCTCCAGGAGATGGTTGTTCATATGATGGAGCAACCAGGTCACCCTCTTCTCTATGTCCTTTTGCCCAAAGCTCTTGCACTTAGTAACATACTGTGTCATCAAAGCTGGTAAGAGCAAAGGAAAATGCTATTCAGACATAGCCTCATGGCATGGCATTTTCTCCCACTGGTCTTCAGGCTGAGTTAATAGTTCCTGTGAAGAATATGAGCCTTGATCTCCTGGAGATCAAGTGCTGACTTATGCTTGTTAGAGCAGCTGCTTGCTAACCTGGGAGGCTTTCCATATACCTTTGGCACTGCAGGAAGAGCTGGGCAGGATTAATCTCCTGCTGTGGAAATAGAGTAAAAGGTCCTCCCCTCCCCACTCAGTTTCCTGTTGGGAAGGGTAGAAAGGAAGGTCAATTTGCAGGAAGATGAAACCTGTCTCCTGATACAAAAAGTGGCAGCAAACATACTTGCTTGTTTTTCCAAAAGGATCTTACTCCCTTCCGAGTCAGTCAGGGGGTGAACACATGAGACCCTCCCCTCACAGTGCTGGGTAAGGAGTGTGTATATTCAGCTGCATAGAGGCAGTTGTCAGTAGCCTGTTTTTGGTTTAACATAACATACTCTACGAGTCGGTTTTGAGGACTGAGCCACTGAAGAGTCAGTAAAATGTCAATAGGACTGTTGTGGCTAGGCTGCTTCCAACCAGCTTGGGTATCTACTTGATGGAACAAACTGCAGTGCAGACATACTACAGTATAGTTTCCGGGAACAGAAAGAAGCTGAAGGAGAACCCCGTATACTGGAAGGTATAGCACAGAAATAGAGCACAAGGAGACTGTTTTAGGTTTGGACTTTTCCACGCCTGTTCATCTGAGGCAGCGTGTACCTTCTTTTTTTACCATATTTTTAAATACTTTCATTGGACATTCTTCATTAAACCTTTACCTCTTGGCTCTACTCATTTGCTAAAATTAAGAACACCTCCTTCCACAGTCTAACAATGAATGGCAAGGCTGTAATGGCCCACATCATAAAACCACTGCACTTGAAGTGAAAGCCTGGCCCCATTAACATCAACAAGACTTCCATCTGGACTTCAGTGGAGCTAGGATTTCACCCAAGCAGCTTTGTATGACAGGCAGTCCCAGCCAATGTAAGGCCAAGGATGGGAATAAAAATGTCCTAGGCCAGCACTGGCAAATTACATGGGGAATCTTACAGGATGTCTTATGAACTATGCTTGGCTACTGTTATGAATTGGTGTGTTCTGAACTATTTGGGGTTAGGAGTTGTCTGTTTCTAACTATTCCCATGATTTACAGGCAATCTGATGTGCAAATAGTTTTGTAACCCACAAAGAGTAATTCTAGGGGATAATAGCACTATACCAAGACATAAGCAGTTATCAGATTATCCTAACTGGCACATGGACAATTCCAACAGTTGGAGTCTCTGTCTTGGGAAAGGATCAACTCTTAATCCCTGTAAGGCAAAGCATAACTTACAGACACAATACGGTTCAGTTTGTGTTTATGCACCAATTTCTTAAGAAGTATGCCTTCATTTACAATATATTCTCAAGCCCCAGACCACTACAGTATTCCAGCCACAAGGATCTTCACACTTGTTCTGTGTTCCAGTGCCTTCCATGAGCCACACAGGCAGAAAGTGCCTAGCAGGTAATTTCCTTGTGGTCCAGGGCTTCAGTTTCATTATGCACTGACTCTTCCAATTCTTGAATATTCCCAGACTAGGAACTTTGCAAGCCTAGGTTTCTGTCACATTATAGAGAGGAGCCTGACTCCCCCCACCCCTTTTTTTTGGTGGAGCCAGAGCCTGACCACAGCAGGGGAGCGGGCAAGTTGCTGGTAGGCCAAGTGGCCCCTGATCCAATGGTTCTCTGAGCAAACTCCGGGAGCAGCACCCAATGGACTTCAGTGGGCAGGCTTGGGGCACTGTTGGATCGGGCTGGGTGCTGCCTTTGAGCTGGGGCAGCACCCAGCTTGCTAGCAGGCCACCCAGACAGCCCCCAGGAGGTGACACCTCTGGGGGGTAGGTCCACGGTCTCTTGCAACTCAGGGGCCATTCACCCCTCCAGCAGCTTGCCCCCACTGGGGAAAAAAAAAAGAAGGATCAGGCCTCTTGCCACTTCTGCCTTCAGCAGGTGCCTGAAATATGCAAAAATGCAGGTCTGTGAAAATGCAAATACATGGCAAAAACTAGGTGGTGGGGAATGGGAGGGAAAGGGGCAGGGGTTGTTGACCTGGTGAAAGAATGCACCTAGTAAACTATAAAGAGGTTACCTGGGGTTCTCAGATAGTAGGCAGATTATAATGTCATAAAGCCAATGTCTATATTTAGTCCAAGTTTTTTTGTATTCAGTAGATCTATGAAGTGAAGTTTGTAGGCTCATCGATGAAAGGTGTTTTGTAAATCCCCTTTGAGGATTAGAACTGAGAGACTGGAAAAAGAGTGGTTATATTGTGAAAAGTGTGCACCCCCAAGTAATTGGATATGTAACCTGGGTGGTACTCCAAGAGGTGACCCCTCTCCAATTGAAGGGATCAAAGAAGGTGCACAAGCGCTGTGGGAGGTGTAGGGACTCTCCTCCACTATAGAGCAGAGCCAGACCACCAATGGGGACTTAACCATATACCTTTTAATACTGGGAACATAACAGGCATAAATCAGAGGGTATAGTGAACACTACAATGCCCCAAGGGGGGCAGGATTCAACAAAGGTAGACATTTACAATCATTGACAAAAAACAAGGTTAACAAAATATAAAACACAAACAGCAGAACAAACAATATGGGTTGGTGAAATATAAAAAAGGCACAAGATGCAAAATGTCAAATGACAAGGAAACATAAGGCCTTGGTATCTGGAGGGGGAGACAACACAATGGCCCCTTTCCACCGCAAGAAGATTTGCTTCTTGCTAGCTCACTCACCCCAAGTCACCTTTATTGGTACTTGAACCCATATCACCCACATGGGGGGTAGGAACACTGCCACACAGCCACCACTGCTGTGATTACTTTAGCCTGCTAGGGGTCTTGACCTTCCCAGAGCCCTACCCTCATGTTGAGCTGCCTGGCCTCTGATTGGAGGAGCTGGGAGCAGAGCTGGGAACCCCTCAGGTCACTGCTCAGATCCTGGCTGGAGCGGGCGAGGCTCTCCTGCCGGCTGCACACTGCACTGCTCAGGGTGCCACTGCTGCCTGCAGGTCCTGCTCTTTCAGGCTCTTCTGGGGCACTGCTCCTGCCCCACTGGCTCAGCTCTGTGAAGCTCCTTCCTTGTTGTCCCTCGCTGGTCTCTCCTGAGTCAGCCTATGCTGCCCCTTTTATCCCCCTCCAGGTGACCCAAGAGGCCAATCAGGGGATGGGGGGGGTGAGTCTCTGGGGCCTGATTGGTGCAGAAAGGGAATCCCAAGTCCTCCAATCATCTTTTGCCCTTTCAAAACCCCTGGGCTAAGTCACTGCCAGCTAGCCCATTACAGATATTTTCGTCTTTGATAGATTTTCATTGTGTGTTCATTCTAGCAAGTAGTTACTGTTTGGTTTCTCCCACATATTTTCCATCGGGGCATGTAGTGCACTGGATGAGATATATTATATTTCTGAAGCTGCAGGTGTAAGACCCAGGGATGGTGATGGTTTTGTTGTGGGATGTAGTTATTGTGGGAGTGGTGGAGATGTGTTGGCAGGTTTTACATTTCTTATCCTGGCATGGTCTCGATCCATTCAGTGTGTTTTGAGTCACAGGAAGTTGCATTCAAAAGTTTGTCTCACTTTATCCCAACTACATAGCTGATCCAATAAAAGATATCACCTTGCCCCTATTGTTAACAAATTCATGACTGATTGTTAAAAAAACAAACTTATGAATAAATGCTGAGATCCTACAGAGAACAATGCCACTGTTACAGACAGCCTGGGACCAGGGCTGTCCCTGGGGTGGGGTGAATCGGAGCGACTGCCCCAGGACCTGCTCTTTGGGGGGCCCCACAGACAGTGCCATACAGGCCCCATCACGAGCCACCAGCTCCGTGCTCCAGCTGCTCACCATCCCTCCTTATCCCCGCTCTGCAGTCCAGCCGCTCACCACCCACCCCTCTGCTCTGCCCACTTGCCACCCCCCCAGCTTCACACAGGTTGCTATACCCCAGGCCCCGCACACCCCTAGGGATGGCTCTGCCTGGGGCTATCTGTTCCTTTAAGGCAGAAGCAACACAGTGAGTGGGCACTGTTAGCTAGTGCCCCAAAGCCAAATTCAATACAGTAGGTGCAGGCTAGAAGGCCTAGCAAGAGTAAAGGAGCAGAAGCCGAGGAGGTCAAAGCCCCAACAAGGGAACACTACAATAACACCCTCGAGGTTTGGGGCCTGGTGTAGAGGAGGATTGGAGCCATGCAATTAGTCCCTAAGGCTTGAGGTGCCCTGCAGCAGCATGGTTATAGAGTGAGGCCCAGTGAAGAGCCCAGGACCAGTGAGGCCCAGCAAGGGGCCTGAAGAACAGTAAGGACCAGTAGGGTACCAGGGAACCCTAGCAGGGGTTCAGTTGAACTGGGGCCATGCGAAGGCCTGTGAGTAGCTTCCCTGGTTACTACTATGAGTACATCAAGGCATGGCAGGAAAGAAGGGAAGACAGTCTCACGATGGAGTGGGGCATGGTCAAGGAGACACCAGGGGGCATAACGGATGACCCTGGGACCCCAATATGCTATAGCCACCAGAAAGCCTGTAAGCAGGTATGGGGAAGAGAGCAGGGTTTTTTTTGTTGAATGATCATCATAGCTATCAAGAATGTGGAATTTTCTGAACTATGTTCACCTTTTGGAGTTGGCAGAAGTATAGGTCCAGATTCTATTCCACCTACTGGCAAAGCCATAATGGGCAACTCTGCACTCCCAGTTCACACACAGGCAGCACAAAGGACAGCTACCTCAGCCATGCTCCCCTGTTATGTTGCTGCCTACTGGGCATCTAAGTGCATTTAGGTTCTAAATGCAACTCTTTTCCATCCTATTCTGACAAGGCTGGCCTGAGGGAAAATGGGGCCCTGGGCAAACTTATATTTTGGGACCTCCCACAAGTCAGCAGTGCTGCTGCAGGCAGAGACAGGTGTGCAGGTGTGTGGGGCACACTTTGGCAGAGGAGCAGAGTAGCACAGTAGGCCAGGCAGGTGGGCAGGCAGACACCACTGCTGATGTATGGAAGCAAGGCAAACCGGAGCAGGCAACACCCTGCCTGCATGTGCCTGGCTCAGCTCCTCTAGAACAGTGGCTGGTGATAGGCTGGGCTGGGCACTGCTCCTGCTTGGGGTAGGGATCAGGCGGGGCAGGGGAAGAGCACCGCTGTCCGTGCAGGCTGCTCACATGTGTGTGCATATGTATGTGTGGTGCCCCCTGACCACACTGTCCATATTGCCCACCCATGAGGCTGTCCCTGTCTATTCAAGTCTATGCAAAGCCATTAATGTGTCTGCTTTTGGAATACACCATCATCTGACTCTGCAGACTGAATGATAAAAAAGCAACAAGGGGTGGAAGACTGTAGCAGGACCTTAGCCCCAGGGGTAGCCATGATCCTTCCTTGTGGCCTCACAACTTCTGCCCTGCTCTGGCATGCTGGGTATTCTCTATCTTTTGCCTACCATGCCTTGCTGATATTATTTTATTGAGAGAAAGGGAAGCTGCCAGCATCCCAGAGTGAGCCCTTGTCTGTTAATAGTTGGGGGTTCCTCCCAAACCTCACTATCATCGGACCTTTCATCTGGGTCCCAGCCCTAATTTCATCCTCATGGTCTCTGGTTTCACCCCTCTTGGACTTTGGGCCCCTGGCCCTGATTCTCACCCCTCTTTAGGCTCTAGCCATAGCCATCCTGGCCTCTGGCCACTTCTGATACTTTTTGTGCTCAGGCTTTGGCCCTGTCAGCCACCGCCTGTATGTCACGAGTCCCAGTCCCAGGCAGGGCTCAAAATGCTCTTGTACCTCTTGGGTACTACTGTGATCTCCTCCTCCCCCTTTGTAGTCACTGCCAGTCCACTTTGTAAACTAACAAAAAAGTAAGCCCACTGGCTATGACACAAACAATGCCCACATTGGGCTTGCACATAAATCTTATCTTGCTGGCTGCACAACCAAACTTCCCCTTGCCCTGGGTCATATACCTTTGCAAGCCATCAGTACCTTACTTGCATTCCTCCAGGGCAACTCAGGTGTCAGCCAGGTGCTCCCTTGAAGTCTTCCAGTTCAAGAGCTTTTTTCCCTACCACCTGCAAGACCAGATTGCCTGCCCTGGCTCAGGCCCTGAGCTTATATGCCTTCCAAGCCCTACCCCTTACAGTTAGGTGGTTCCCCAGCCACCCACAGGGGTTTCTAATTAGAACTAACTTCCAGGGCAGCTTGCAACTGTTGGTCTGGCTGCTTTAGCAGTACTCTTGCTGCCTATTGCAGGGCTCTGCCCTATGTCCTATTGCAGAGCAGCTAGCACTACAATAGGCACTCATAGCCTCTGGTCCCTGGCTGCCTATTCCCCTGCAGCCAGCTCATCATGGGCAGTGTTTCCCTCTGACCCATTTTTGTATTAGTAAGTTTTTCAGGGCCTTGAGAAGTGTATAATAAAATCACACTAAAACATCCAACTCTCCTTATGCACTTCATAGGTAGGATGAAACCATCCTGTACTCTTTCCATTGCATAGTAGGAATTTAACTCTCCTTGAAAGTAGTAGCAGTATTCAGGTCCATATATGACCACATCCTTGGTGACTATGAGACAGGGAATATACACTCCACAGTGACAACTCAGGTCCAGAAACATATTAATCACAAAATAGGTTATGTTTATTTTTTTATTATTATTATTATTATATACATTTCTGGATGATATCTGAGTTGTAGGAGTTGGACCAAGTATAACAGGCCAGGCAATAGGTAATAACACTGCTGATTACCATATTCCTGGTACACCATCTATTATTCAATTCCTCATGCATCTAGAAAGACTGTTCTACCTTCAGCCCTCATTTCCCAGTGTGCACACAACTGTATAACATACAACAGGAAACACACAAAAAGAGCAGGCAGGTGTGGCCATGCCGTTCATAAATAAGTCACTGAAAGTGCAAATGCAAACTGGGCTAAGTAGAACAAATCTTTTCAACCCTTATATTTAGTTTTATTTTAGAGAGCTTCAGTGCAGCTTACACACAGTCAAACCACAGCAGATAACAGTCAACAAGCAATATTTCAGCTACTGGTACTTTATCAAGTGTCTTATGTTAGGAAATTACAATGCACTACCACACTGATTCATAACTTGGCTCTGTAGCAGTTTCTCTCTCAGCTTGTATGAGCGGGACATTCATGATGTATTACTACTTTTATGCTCACCATTTCATGGAGAAGTGTGTGCTTTACAATGATGTCTTCTTCCTCACTTCTGTGGTTTATACCTCACCATGGGAACAGATACTTGGTAAGAAATTGCACGGAATCCTTCAAAAAAAAAAAAAAAAAAAAACAAGTACTGGCTGTACCTGCTCCTTACCTGCCAGGAGCAGGGAGAGGACAAAGTGGGTCCTGGTAACATTTTACAACACAACTTTTTAAAAATCAAAATCACCAGTAGTGACAGCGTTGTCCTTCAAGAAAAGTTCTTTTGAAGTATAGGACCCTAGTGAGTAGCAGCTACCTGCCCCTCTAACTCATGTTTGGTTAATGAACCAGAAGAACCTAAAAAACCTTGCTAGAATAGGACCCAGAGGATTAACAGCAGCCAACTTCTGTGAACTTACCTTCCTTCATTTGGTCAGACATTTCCATTGCAGACTAGTAGCCTATGGCAGTGAATTGACGAGATGAAACTTTACTGAGAAAGAGAATATATATAGTACGAAATAGGGACTATGTGAAAAATTGATCTGACAAGGTCATGTGAGTGGCAGGGTTGTTCTGCTGATGTAGTCAAACCAAATGTGTGCAAAACATGCTCAGGCAGAGCAGCGAGAAAGAGTGAACTGTCTGTTTTCTTTCTCATGTTCAGGAAACATGTGCAGCTGGTGCTGCCACTTGTGATATCATGGAGAAATGAAAAGGAAGCTGATGTCTAGACTGAGTGTATGAACTCTACAGCCTATGGGAGGGTGAAGTTCTTGCCATCAGTCTGAACCTCATAGTGTGGTTTATGATTTGTACCCTAAGCAAAACACGTGATGCCTTCTACACAGCTGGCATTTAAAATATCTCAGGTCCAAAGAGATGAACATTATCCTCATTTGCTGAAGGGTACCTCAAATTATAGTACATAAATCCTGGACAGTGGCCAGCTGAAGAATGCTGACTGGCATAAAGGAGCCGCCCGTTTCCTCCATCCTCTTCTCAAAAATGAAGGGCAAAGAAAAGAAGCTTTCTCTGCTTGTCCTTTATAACAGTGGCACAGTGGGCAGTCATCTTTTGCATGCCTCTGTCTAAAATCAGCTCTGACATTTTGATTGTGAAATTAAATCCACACAGAATGGATTTCACATGAGGAAGCATTTTCTTTTTCCTTCGTGTAATGGTCTGTAGCAGGAAGACTCTATTTAGGACCCCCCCAGTCACCCTTTTAGGGCTGTAGCAGGCACTTGGTGTGGCTTGCTGTCAAGCGTATGCAGCCCTGAGCTCAATGCTTGCAGCAATGGATAGTGCTCCATCATTTTGTCATGCTCACGTATCTGAGCAAAGCCTCCCTCAGCTCTGGCTGGAAGCAGTGCGATTAAGACCTGGATTTGTTCTGCTGAATATTGAAGTAAGGTAGTTTAGCAACGCTTCCTTCAGCTAAATTCCAACTAGCAAGCAACCACAAGATGGGCTTTCTGTGCTCCCTAGAAATGGGCTAATTCACTGAGCCCCTCAGCAGTCTAGCAGCTAGCAGGGGCTTGCAGAAGAAGTCAGGAAATCCAGTTTCCCAGTTTTTCATGGCCTCTACCATGTTTCTGCTCTTGAAAGCTCCTAAATTCCTTTGTTTCCCAGGCGGACAGACAAGCATTAGTATCTCCCTTTTGGCAGAGGGAGTCTTACTCCTTAAACCCCATACTGCCTCTTCTTCATCCCCTTGTCCTAATTAGCAACTTTTTCAACTGCCTGGGTTTCCACAGCCAGATTGACTCAAACATTAGACTAAAAACTCCAGTAGTGATGATTAAAAATCACAGTTATTTATATAGCTTTGTAGAGTTGGAAGAGAATATAGGATGCTGCATATGGGAGCTACATAGTACATAGCTGATATATGTTAATCTAGAAAACGCAGTTAGTTATGCAGCCTATGTTAGCCTGGGGTATAGAGGGTTAACATAGCAAACTTAGCTGAAATATTAATCAGATGACATGAAAGGCTGCATCATAACTAGTTACCTGGTTGGAGCTTGAGCTGATAAAATTCAGGCTGATTTGACTCTTTACCAGAAGCAATTAAATTAAAATCCACAGAGCTTCTCAAGCAAATCCCAGGATGTCATCCTCCCGCTGTACTCAGCCTTGGTGAGGCCGCAGATGCAGTACTGTATCCAATTCTGGGCTCCACAATTTAAAAAGGATGTGGAAAAGCTTGAGAGAGTCCAGAGGAGAGCCATGCGCATGATCAGAGGGCAAGAGAACAGACCTTATGATGAGAGGCTGAGAGCCATGGGACTTGTCAACCTGGAAAAGTGCAGGCTCAGGGGGAACCTGGTGGCTGCCTGTAAGTATATAAGGGGTGTGCATCTGGATCTGGGGGAATGCCTATTCATCAGAGTGCCCCATAGGATGACAAAGTCGAACGGTCACAAACTCCTCCAAGACCATTTGAGGCTGGACATAAGGAAGAACTTCTTTACTGTCCAAGCCCCCAAGGCCAGGAACAGACTGCCTCCAGAGGTGGTGCAAGCACCTACTCTAGACTCCTTTAAGAGACATTGGGATGTTCATCTTGCTGGGATCCTTTGACCCCAGCTGACTTCCTGCCCGGGGTTGGACTTGATCTTCTGAGGTCCCTTCCAGCTCTAAAATCTATGAAATCTATGAAATTTAAATTGGGATTCAGTATTTTAATGGGCCCTGTTTCACTTATTCAGTCAAGCAACTGCTAGTTCAAATGTCCTTATAACCAACCATACACTATGCCAATGTGATTTACAGGTTGCCTTTTAGGGGTATCCTTCTGGCATAAGCTTTGTTACTAGACATATTGTGAACTTGTTATTGAAACTTACACAGTTTAACAAGATTGCTTTCTCTGAACAAAAGACACCGGAAGCACTGTAATTTATCTACAGCCCTCCACTCAGAAAAGCACCAGGTTCTCTTTAGAAAGTGGCTTCATTCTCTCATCTTCTGCGGATTTCATAAAGGTCCAGTGCTTTCATACAGATCATAATGCCAAAGGTTCTTTCTGCCATTAATACATGTTTTGTTAAAATTTCAGGGGCAAAGATTTGGAACAAATTAATGTAAAATGAACAATACATATGTCATTTTAGACCCTGACTGAGTCCATAATTGGCTGATACACATAGTTTTTCATAATGTGTCTGGCTATATTGTGGCCTTTTCTGCTTTATTGCTTCATTTGACAATTCTGTGATTTTTCTATAGCACCGTATTCATTTACAGGGATGTGCTGAAATAACCATCGGCAAGCCTCGGACAAGTGGCTAGTTAATTTCAGATAAGAATCCAAACACCTGGATAAATCACTAAACTGTTTCCAATATTTTCTGAATCCTGTTCCCCACCTCCTCTAAATAGTTCCCATCTCTATTTCTACATAAAAACCCTATTGGTGGTTTTACTGACAGGATGAGGAGGGATTTAGTACAAATATCTGACAAGAGAAGCAGTGAGGGCTACATAATGGAGGAGACTGGGCACTACATGAAGTAGAAATAGATGATTGAGGAAAAATCCATCTGAACTGGTCCAGACTCAGGAATGCATTAATTATAAAATGTTGAAAAAATGTTTTTTGTAGGAAAATGCCAATCAGTTTAAACCAGATACTTTCAGAAACATGCCAATTTCAATACAGCTGTTGTTGGAAAAGGTTTCTTGGGTCTAGGAGAGAATTTCTTCTCAAGAACAGAGAGAAGAAGACTGACCAACCCCAGAATAACCAACAGCCCAGTGATGAGGACACTTTGCACTGCTGGATTCAAACCAGGGGCTTGAACCTGTGTCCTATGTGCCACGTAAGTGTCAGTACACCTGATAATTGACTCACCAAAGGTGTCTGTTGCTCAATCTCTCCTGTTTAAAAATTGCCAGTTACTGGCAGACCATAGGTCCATCTTGGCCAGTATCTTGCGTCACACAGTGGCAGAGAATGGATACTCAAACAGAGGGTGAACTGGGTCTGACCAGGGTTTTTTCCCCCACTGTTCCTGTTCCCCACTTGCAGCCTCCAACATTTTAATGTCAAGGAAGTCCTAATTCAGAGGCTGTATCCTTAATTCCCATGCTCAAAAGCTACTGATGCCCCTTTCCTCCAAGAATTGACTAATCCCTTTTTGAATATAACTAAACTGTCAGCTTCCCCAACATCTGATGGCAATGAGTTCCACACTTCAATTACATGCTGCGTCAGAACAAACTTCCTTTCGTTAGTTTTAAACTGAGTACCTACTAGTTTCATTTTGTGACCCCTAGTTCTTGTACTGTGACAGAGAATAAATAATAAATCCCTATTTACTTCACTATGTAGTATTTTATAAATCCTTCTCTTTTCTAACTGAATAGGCCTAGCCTCTTTACTCTCTCCTCATATGGAAACCTCTCCATGCCACTAACCATCCCTTTGCCCTTCTCTGTACCGTCTCCAGTTCTTCTACAACTTTTTTAGAACTGCGGACAGTATTTGAGGTGGGTGCACCATGGATTTATAAAGGGGCATAAATGAATCTTTATGTTTTGTTCATGGTTCTATTCTTAATAACCCCTTGGGACATCTATACACGTGCCCCGGGGGGTGGGAGGGAGTTCATTAGTGTGGTTCTCAGAACCGCTCTAATTAGAGCGCCCGCAGCATCCTGTGTATTCAGAGTCCTGTGCTTCAAAATGGTGGCGGGAGCACTTTAATTAAAGTTTATTCAATGAGCTTTAGTTAAAGCACCCCCGCCACCATTTTGAAATGCAGGGATGCTTAATACACAGATGCAGAGGCTGCTGGAGCATGCTAATTAATTGAGTCTGGTCTGATGTGTGATAAGTAGTACATGTCAGAGCAGAGCTCTGTCACATGCATAGGTGCCCTAAAGTTTTGTTTACCTTTGAACAGCTACTGAGCACTGAGTGGATGTCCACAATGACTCCCAGATCTCGTTCCTCTGTGGTAACAGCTAATGTAGAGCCTATCATAGTGTAGATATAGTTTAAGTTATTTTTGCCCAGTTGCATCACTTTGCACTTGTCAACATTGAATTACATTGCCATTTAGTTGCCCATTCATTCAATCATGCCAGATCCTTCTGTAGTTCCTCACAGTCTGCTTTCGTCTTTACCACTTTGAACAATTTTGTGTCATTAACAAATCTGGCCACCTTGCTACTCACCCCTTTCCCCATTTTGTATAATTGATTAAATATTAATTGGAGGAGATACTTCAGTCTGAATTCTCACATCCCAAGGGAATGCCCTAACTATTGGATCTACCCAACAGCTTTGAAAGGTCATCATGGATTGATCCCAATACAGAAAGGGGAAATTTGAAATATTAAAACTACTTCACTGAAGATCAGAGAGAAGTAGGGCTGGAAGGGGCCTCGAGAGGTCCCTGCCTGAGGAAGGATAATCCCTATCCAAACCATTCTATACAAAACTATTGTCTAACTTACTAGCAAAACTACACAGTCAAACTTCACATAACCCAGGATATAACAACCTAATCTGCCACAGGTAAAGAGGACCATAGTGTCCCATGTCCTGCTGCTATAAAGGTTGTTAATATATGCCCAAAAGTTTCCAGTAAGCGGGAAATGCCCCTGCTCCTCCCCCAGTACAGAGGAAGGCAAAATCCCCCCTAGTCCATCTCAGTTTAACCACGGGGTAAAATCTCTTTCCAACCCCAAATATGGTGACCAGTCTGACCATTGTGCCTATACATAATGGAGGCAAGTTAACCTTATTCTTGACATTTCCTGACACTTAGCCATGAAGAGTTACTTACGGACATAGTCTAATTGTACTTTAATGGGATTACACTTTATCTGAATGTTTCCAATCTGGACCTAAGATATTTAAAAACAGGTTATGAACAATCAATTTATCATTTAAAGGGACTGTAAAACAAATGCCTGCAATATTTCTTGCAAGTTATCACCCAATAAAACACCAACAAATTGCTATTTAAGTAGATTTGTAATTAGCAACAAAAGAGTCATTAAAGAAACAGAAAACATTGGAATGAGCTGAATAATTTCCCCTCTCCTGTTTTAGCAGCTTCCCCTTCAATTTGATAATGGATAAGAGAGCACAATGCATCAAATAGTGCAGAGGACAACAAGTGCTGTGCTGTAGCCTTCAGCTGAGTCCTCAAAGTTCTTGTGCCAGTTTTTCAGTATTGCCTTGTACGCTGTACTAAACATTGCACTATGACTTATATAATATAATCTACAATTACTTTATGGAGCCAATACATTCTTACCACTCAGCCTGTGCTAGATCTGTGTGCAACTCCCACACTACCTTGCATGACGTGAGGCCATGAAATGGAATAGGATCCCAATGATCCTTGCCCTCTCAAAATTTGGTCTGCTAAAACAAAGTCTCCAGGGTTCATCCATGGATTTTTTGGTAGAAGGGGAAAACCTGTTTCCAATGAAGTCTATACAACTAGCATATTTTTGGCACTATACTGAAAATAATAGTGCAATACTACTGGCTTCCCATTCCATCCCATATGCCAGTTGGCTGGAAACAAAACAGAGCACCAGCCTGACACTAACATAACTTCTGATTTACAGTGATGCCTCTCTTTCTCCTACCACCCATCTTAGAAACATGATGAAATGACAAGTGCTCAGGGAGAGCACCTGCTACATGAACAGCACCCTACAAAACATCTTTAAGCTAGGCATTCAACTGGGCTGGACTCAAAGGTTAACTGTAAAAGGCTGGTTGACAAATAAATGTGTCTCTGTTCCATAGTGAATACATACCTTGTCTCCATCCTTCCTGCAGTCTTTCTGGGAGTATATCCCTTTAGCACCAGTCCTTTGGCTTCCACTCATTTGGAAAGGATTTGTGAATACTGCCAGGCCAACTGTCAGTGTCAGCAGGCCCATCTCCCAACAGCACCTCTACAGGTCACTCACCTCAACCCCTTTGTGTCTCTCTTTTGTACCCTATTACTTTACAACAAACACCTTCCAGAACTAGATATTCATTGGGTGCAGACTTCCTGCATCCAGTGCACCTTGTAGTTTGCTCAAGCTACTTCAACATCTTTGTTCTGCAAGCTGTGCACCCACATCCCACCCACCTCTATGGCAACAATACACTAATTGCTATACCACTCCCATTTGTCACAAGGACAACCTATGAATCTAATATGCTGGAGCCCAAGATTTAAACTTAGCACCCTGAATATCAGATCCCTTAGATGAGCTGGTTAGGGGGGCTCCTTTCCACAAAGCCTCAGAGTTTGTCACTGTAGCTCAAGGCAGTGCCACGTTGAAACATGCTTTATCAACTTCATACAAGTTGGCTCCAGCACCAGAAGCAGCATATCCCCAAGGCAGAGTTTACTGGAGTGTGTGCAGTGCTATATTAACCTGGCAGCACCACTTCTTGTTGAGGGGGCTGTGTCTCAACCAGAACCACCACTTCCAGTTCAGCGGACCAGGCACAGCATGCCTCAGCCCAGTAGTGACATATCTCAGTGTAGCCCCTCTGTTATAGCTTTAGCACCAAAGGCTTGAGGAGCAAGGACTCGCTTTGGTTGTTTTTTCACTAAGTTAACAATCTGAAGAACTTGGCTGGATCCCAGGGAAGTGGTCCTTGGGCTGTCTGCTCAGCTATGCCCTATCCTTTCACAAGCAAAATGTCTTCTGTTTTGGGGATCCCTCAAAACAGTCCATCTAGGTTGGCTGTTCCTTCTGGTTTGGGTTTAAGTCTCACTACTGCCAAACCATTACATGAATCCTTCATAGGACACTGACTTGGCCAATCTTCCTTTGTTGTTTTATCAGAACTGGACCTACTTATTCATAAATACATCTGCCCGTCAGCCTGTGTTACAGAAATCCTTGAATTCCTTATCTACAAAGCTCCTTTCTTCAGGTTGTATGGGTATACCTCATAAAAATTTTATAAACTCTCTATGTTCCATGTCTTTTGCTTAGGTAGTCTTCCACCTGAATTGTGACCTGAATACATCACCCTCATTCTTTTTCAAACCTCAAAATCTTTTTCTTCACAGCCAAGCCTGTGCTGCCAACTCAGACTTAAATGAGACTCTTTCAACATGTTCATCGTTCCCAAACCAGTTCTGAGCTCTTGATAATACGCTATAGAGCAGGTTGGTCCAACATGCGGCCTCCAAGCTGTTTTCTGAGGCCCAAGGGGCTGTGATGGGAAACGAAAGTAAACACTGTACTTTCGTTTGGGGGGTGGTGGTTAAGTGATACTGCTTCCGCTGAGGTCTTTGAATACGGCTCATCGGCCCACTGTGTGATAAAAAGTTCATGATCTGGCCCCACATTCAAAAAGGTTGACTCTACTATAGAGCTTCTGGCCCCAAAGTAGCCTTCTTGTTTTAGGAACCAAATTTCAATGCTGAGCCTTCTCAAAGTGGGTAAGGTAGTCATTTATATACCCTTGCCTTAAATTGAGGCAATCATTTACCAACTATGTACCCTATGGCAATGGCATTGCCTGGTCTCTCCCCACTTTCCCGCCCACTGCTGCTGCTTCTCCCCACCCCCTCTTCCCACCCACTGGCCATTTTGGCACCATGTGGTTCCTAGCTGCATCATTCGGACTGGAGGCTGCAGCAGGAGCCGGCCTGGGCTGGCCCTGAGGACTGGGGCAGTCACTGGTGGTCCTTCCCTCTCCCCTACATTCTTAGTTGAGTTCCACTCTTGGACCAGGGGAGATGGGGAACAGCTCCAGGGCCCCAGGCTAGAAGCCTCTTCTAGGGGGCTGGGTGGGGCAGGGCCAGGCGGGCCTTGCTGCTGTGGCTGCTGGTTCCTGCCACTGGCTTTCCCTGGGTCCTGCTGGCACCTTGTCATCTTTGACAGGCAGCCAGGGACAGATAATAATTAATTTTCTAACTTTTTTAGAGGCCTCACAGGCCAGATAGAATGGCCTGGTGGGCTTGATGTGGCCCGTGGGCCATATTTTGTCTGCCTCTGATCTAGCTCATACCAACACTGTGGCTGTCCTCATTGAATTCCTGTGGCATCTCCAAATCACCTGCTTCTCCATTTCTGCAGAGTGCAACCAAAATGGACTGCTTTCCCAGAACCGTGGTTGGGTCTGCATGTTTCCCCCTTGCCTGATCATCCTAAAGAAGTAGCCCAGGCAGTTGCAGCATGCCTGACTTTTTAAAGTATAACCCTCTCTTTTGCTATGCAGTCCTGCAATCTGCTTTTTGTGGAGCCATTTTCCTGTCTGGTTTTTTTTGCTTCTTTCTCCACAAAAGCATGTAAACCACTTTTCTCCTACTGTTTCTTTTGACTAAGCTTGTTTTTGCTGCTGTGGTCACTTAAGCAAAACACTTTTGGTGCATTCACAGCACCCACCTTCAGTTCCAAAAGGGAGACTCTGCCTCTGATTTGTATGCAGTCCTTTGGAGAGTCTACTATAGCATAAGGCTCTACACATGATTTTTGTTTGTTTGTTTGTTTAAGGGACTCCTTCAGCTTCTGTACTTCAGGATGGTATCTCTGGCTTCAGCACCTTAGTTTTTTGTCATGGCTCCTCCAGCAAATGAAAATGAGGTTTGATTCTTGTCAGAGACTAACCCACCTCAGGAGCTGTATGGCCTGCAGAGGCTTTTCAAAACAGGTCACCACTTATTAATCAACTGGACTACTGTATTCTGGGTTCCTTAGGTTAGAATGGAAAAGTAAAGCCTGAATGCATGCCCATGTGTTCAGCCTGAGTTGCTTCTCTAACCCCAAGCACCAGGGATGTAATCTCTCTTACCATACTGAGAAGTTCTTGTTAGTAAGGAACCTGGTTTTTCCTGATAAAAACCTGTGAATTCTCTGATTAAAAAAAATCACAAATTCTCTGATAAAAAACCCCAAAATCTGTGATTAAAATGAAAGGCCAGTTATATATATAGGTATCAGCTGAACACAATGTTTTCTTGATATATTTACCATTTTAAAGCAATTTGGAAACCTACCAGTGCCTCAATCACTATAATAAAATAAATTTTAAATGCCTATAAATATTGGTATTCAATTTAAGGTTTTTTTATCATGGAAAATCAGAGCTCCCCCTGCCACCTTAGCTCACAGAACACAGG